>NC_052055.2:33898585-34523585 GCF_903992535.2 Arvicola amphibius | reverse complement strand
ATTCTCAGTAATTGGGAGCTTTGGTTTCATTTGGTCCTGGCACCTAAAACTGTGCAGCACTTTTTCTTTGTTAAACATTTGTGCCGTTGTAAAAGATCTGAGCAGGTCTATAGATAATACACAACTGTACAGATTGCCCAACAGGCACTTCATTAGTTATCAGGGAAATGCAAATCAAACCTAGATAACATCAAGGCCACTAGGCTGGCTTTAGTCCTAAGTAACTAGCAGTGAGAATGTAGTAAAACTAAGCAGGGCTCTGGCAGGCAGAGAGTGCAAAGGGCAGCAGGGCTGGGTTGGAATACATTGGCAGGTTTTTCAAACAGGTGTATGCTTAGTTACCAGCTGACCTAGCGATTGGACTTTTAGGTGCATGTCAAAACTAAGATGTTAGTGAAGAGGGCTGCAGTCTTTGGCTGTGGTTGTCAGTAGTCAAAGCATTTGCCTGAAGAGCAAACAAGAGGCTGAACAGATATGTATACACCAATGCTCATGGGAGCTTTTCCATTCTTTTCTTTGGATTTTAAAATTTTTATTTTATATTTGTGTTTTGTCTGACTGTATGCACGTGCACGATATGTGGGTGCTGGGAACTGAGCCCCAGTCCCCTACAAGAGCAGCAAGTGCCCTTAACCACTGAATCGTCTCTCCAGTCCCCAGGGCAGCGTTTTAAAGTGTCAAACAGATAACCCTTAAATAACTTGAATGTCCATCAACTCACACACAGATAAGGAAAGTAGTAATAATTCTGTAGAATATCTTGTCCAGTTGGGCCCTGCACATACTCGACAAGGAAGTGCTTTCTGGCTAAACTCCATCACCCCACCTTCCCACATTGGGTGCCATGGTAACTGGGAGGAGTGAATACCTTTCAAATGAAACCAGACTAAAACCAAGCCAAACTAACACACAAAATCCCCACACATTATTGTACAAGTTATTTTGTATGAAACCCACACAATGAGCAAATCTGTTAGTGACTGTTAGGTCTAAGGGATGGGGTAAAGGAGAGTAACTCCTAACGGGTTTGGAGGTTTTTTTCTGGCAGGGGTAGGGATGTGAGCAACAATCACATGCTTTTCTTTTCTTTTTTTCTCTTTTTTTTTGTGACTATTTGTTTATTTATTTATTAAAAATTTCCACCTCCTCCCATCCTCCCATTTCCCTCTCACTCTCCCCACTGCCCCTCCCCCTCCCTCTCCAGTCCTAAGAGAAGTCAGGGTGCCATGCCCTGTGGGAAGTCCAAGACCCTCCCCCCTCCATCCAGGTCTAGGAAGGTGTGCATCCAAACAGACTAGGCTCCCAATAAGCCAGTACATGCAGTAGAATCAAAATCCGGTGTCATTATTATTAGCTTCTCAGTCAGTCCCCATTGTCAGCCATGTTCAGAGAGTCCGGTTTGATCACATGCTCATTCAGTCCCAGTCCAGCTGGCCTTGGTGAGCTCCCATTAGATCAGTCACACTGTCTTCATGGGTGGATGCAACCCTCGTGGTCCTGACTTTCTTGCTCATGTTCTCCCTCTTTCTGCTCTTCATCTGGGCCTTGGCATGCTTTTCTTTTTTGAGACAGGGTCTCATTTTATAGCTCTGCTGGCCTGAAACTTACTCTATAGAGCAGACTGGCTATTAACTCACTGAGCTCCACCTGCCTCTCCTGCCATGACGACTGCTTTGGGAAGGCCCAGCGCTCTGTGGTGGTATCATCCCTAGGCATCCATAGGTGTGCTTGGGCTGTATAAGAAAGCTGTGGGATTAATCCCAGCACTCGGGAGGCAGAGGCAGGCGGATCTCTGTGAGTTCGAGACCAGCCTGGTCTACAAGAGCTAGTTCCAGGACAGGCTCCAAAGCCACAGAGAAACCCTGTCTCAAAAAACCAAAAAAAAAAAAAAAAAAAAGAAAAGAAAGAAAGCTGTGGGAGTAGGGCCAGGGAGTGAGCCAGGGAACAAGCCAGCAAGCAGCGTTCCTCCATGGTATTTGCTACAGGTTCCTGCCTGAGTTCCTGTGCTGACTTCCCTCAAAGATGAACTGTCAAATAGCAGCCAAAGAACCCTTTCCTGCCCATCAAAATACCAACAAAATTCTACAAAGACTTCAAAAGAACGGTACTAAACTTCATTTGGAAAAGCAACAAACTCAGGATAGCCAAAACAATCTTATACAATAAAAGAACTTCTGGAGGCATCACAATCCCTGACTTCAAACTCTACTACAGAGCTACAGTACTGAAAACAGCCTGGTTATTGGCATAAGAACAGACATGAGGACCAATGCAACCAAATAGAAGACCCGGATATCACTCCACACATCTTCAAACACCTGATATTTGATAAAGAAGCAAAAAATATCAAATGGAAAAAAGAAAGCATATTTAACAAGTGGTGCTGGTATAACTGGATATCAACATGTAGAAAAATGAAAATAGACCCATATCTATCACCATGCAGCAAAACTCAAGTCCAAATAGATCAAAGAAGCTAGCCACACTGAACCTTATAGAAAAGAAAGTGGGAAGTACACTTGAACACATTGGCACAGGAAATCACTTGCTAAATATAACCCCAGTAGCACAGACACTGAGAGAAATAATTAATATATGGGACTTCCTGAAACTGAAAAGCTTCTGTAAAGCAAAGGACATGGTCAACAAGACAAAACGACAGCCTACAGAATGGGAAAAGATCTTCACTAACCCCATATCTGACAGAGGGCTCATCTCCAAAATATACAAAGAACTCAAGAAATTGGACACCAAAAGATCACATAATCCATTAAAAAAATGGAGTACAGACCTGAACAGAGAACTCTCAACAGAGGAATCTAAAATGGCTGAAAGACACTTAAGGAAATGTTCAACATCCTTAGTCATCAGAGAAATGCAAATCAAAATAACTCTGAGATTCCATCTTACACCTGTAAGAATGGCCAAGATCAAAAACACTGATGACAACTTATGCTGGAGAGGTTGTGGGGGAAAAGGGAACATTTCTGCACTGCTTGTGGGAATGCAAACTGATACAACCCCTTTGAATATCAGTGTGGCTATTTCTCAGAAAATTAGGAAACAACCTTCCTCAAGATTTAATAATACCACTTTTGGGTATATATTCAAAGGATGCCCAATCGTGCCACAAGGACATGTGCTAAACTATGTTTATAGCAGCTTTGTTTGTCATAGCCAGAACCTGAAAACAACCTAAATGCAAACCTCGATCAAAGAATAGATAAGAAAAAGTCTTACATTTACATGATGGAGTACTGCACAGCAGAAAAAAAATAATGACATCTTGAATTTTGCAGGAAAATGGATGGATCTAGAAAACATTATTTTGAGTGAGGTAACCCAGACCCAGAAAGACAATTATCACATGTACTCACTCATAGGTGGTTTTTAAACATAAAGCAAAGAAAGCCAGCCTACAAACCACAATCCCAGAGAACTTAGACAACATTGTGGACAGTTGAGAGACTTACATAGATATAATCTACATAGGAAGTAGAAAGTAGAAAAAGACAAAGTCTCCTGAGTAAATTGGGAACATGGGGACCTTGGGGATAGATTGAAGCGGGGAGGGGAGAGGCAGGGAGGCGAGCAGAGAAAAGAGTAGAGTTCAATATATATCAATAAAAAAAGAAAGAAACCCTTTCCTTGATTGGAGTGCCTTATTACAACAGGAAGCAAACTCAAGCCGTATGTGTATGTTGTATGTATATGCGTTTATGTCTCTGTGTGTTATATGAGCATGTACATTTACTTGCTCATGTGTTTGTACATGTTAGTTTATGTGTTCATGCTTCCATATTGCATGTGCACACGTGTACCTCTGTGAGTATAGATGCATTTGTGTTTATAGGTACACAGTTGCACAACGCATGTGTTTGAGTGTATCAGTAGGACTTGTGTCAAGCCAGGGCTGCCCATTGCAGGAAGGGACTTCATCTGACCTGTCAGGTCTTCAGTCTCCCTCTGGTCCTCTTCCAAGCAATCCCAGCCCTCATGAGCCCTGCCCAGCCTTGCTCCCTATTTCCATCTTCCCCAGGAGGGCCAGCTCTAGCCCAGGGACAGTGGGAAGTGGTCTCTGTTTGTTTGTGCTCTTTGAGACAGGGTCTTTTGATGTAGTTCTGGCTGTCCTAGAACTTACTATGTAGATCAGGTTGACCTCAAACTAGATTCTCCTGCCTCTATTGCCTGAGTACTGGGATTAAATAAGTGAGCCACCACACCCAGCTGGAAGTGACCTTTTGAGTGCAAAGCAGTCTTTATCTTGTGGGTTTTCAGCAGGATGTGATAAACTTTTCTTTCCTTTTCTTTTTCCCTCCTGAGACGTGATTTCTCTGTGTAACTTTGGAGCCTGTCCTGGAACTAGATCTTGTACACCAGGCTGGCCTCGAACTCACAGAGACCTACCTCTGCCTCCCGAGTGCTGGTATTAAAGGCGTGCGCCACCACCGCCCAGCTGGATTATTATGAAGAAGAAAGGAACCAGTCGGAGGGTGCAGAGTGGAAGTGGAGCTGGGGAACAACTGGAAACAATGTGTAATGATACACATGTATGAAGATGCCATGACAAAACCCATGACTCTGTGTGCTAACCTGAAAGATTACAAAGTTTTTGAAGGAGAACAGTGGTCTAGAGAGGGGTTGAACTTCTTTACCATATGTTCAGGCTAATGGGAGAGGCTTTTCTGCAACATGGACCTCAGATATTTGAGGTTACTCTGTTTCTCTATAATTAATATTTATTTTGCTCTTGGTTTTCTTGATGGTTGTGGTGGTTTGAATAGACTGGTCCCATATGCTCATATATTTAAAGCTTAGTTGACAGGCAGTGACACTGTTTGAAAGGATTAAAAGGATTAGGAGGTGTGGCCTTTCTGGGGTAGGTTTGGCTTCAATAGCGGAAGTGCGTCAGTGGGGGTGGGCTTTGAGGTTTCAAAAGCCCAAGCCAGGCCCAGTGTCCTCCTACCCTCTCTCTGCCTGTGGACCAAGATATAGCTCTCAGCTACTTCTCCAGCACCATGCCTGCCTATCTATGGCCATACTCCATGTCATGATAATGGACTGAGCTTCTGAAACTATAAGCAAACCTCAGTTAAATGCTTGATGTCATAAGCATTGCTGTGGCCATGGTGTCTCCCTCACAGCAACAGAACATTGCTCATGACCGTGGTGCAATGCTCCAGACACAGTGGGATATTCAGTCCCTTCAGGTGAGTAAATCCTGAAAGCTGCATGTCTGAAATGCCAGGAAGAAGGGGTGCTTTTGCTTTTTCCCCTTCTCAGCAAGCTAAGGCTGTGTAGATGGTGTGACCTCCAAAAGTACAACACACTTCTCCAGGCTGTACAAGCTCCCAGGGGTGACCCTAACACCTTGACGACATCACTTAGGAACATCTCTCCCTAGACACAGGATTCATGGGCTGTGGAACCTTGTGAGGAATGGACTCCTGCATGCCATGAGATCTGCTGCATTCCCAGGATCTGCCTTTCTGTAGGTCACATTTGTATGCCTGTGGCACTGTTGCAAAGCATAGCTCTGCTACTTTACCCATGTGCTGCTGTGGGATGGTCTTTCTGTATGCTGTGAATGTGTCTTTCTCATTGGTTGATAAATAAAAGCTGCTTTGGTTAAAGCAAGGCTGGATAGAGCCAGGCCAGAAATGCAAGGAGAGATACAGGAGAAGAAGGAAGAATCTGGGAAACAGACACCAACCGCTGAGGAAGCAAGACATGTGGAAAATGAGGTAACACGAGTACAGGCTCCAAAAACTACAGAGAAACCCTGTCTTATAAAAGAAAGAAAAGAAAGAAAGAAAGAAAGAAAGAAAGAAAGAAAGACTTTGTGAGTCTCACTCTGAGATTCATGAAGGCAGTATCGCCATTTTGGACTGAGGTAGAGGAGCCGGCCTGAGCCAGAGACCTCTGTGGGACCAAGCACGAGTCAGGGACCACAAATGCAAGCATAAACAGCACAATACAAGAGATGTAAGAGAGAATCTCAAGCGCTGAAGATACAATAGAGGAAATAGACTCATTGGTCAGAGAAAACATTAAATCTAACAAAAGCTTGACACAAAAAAAAAAAAATCCAGGAAATCTGGCACACCACGAAAAGACGAAACCTAAGAATAATAGGGATAGAAGAAGGAGAAGAAGTCCAACTTAAAGGCACAGAAAAATATATTCAACAAAATCACAGGAGAGAACTTTCCTAATGTAAAGAAAGATATGCACATGAATATATAAGAAGCCTACAGAACACCAAATAGACTGGATCAAACAAAAAGTCCCCTTTCCACATAATAATCAAAACACTAAACATACAGGATAAAGAATATTAAGAGCTGCAAAAGAAAAAAGGCAAGTAACATATAAAGGTAGACCTATCAGAATTATACCTGACTTCTCAGTGGAGACAATGAAAGCCAGAAGGTCCTGGTCAAGCGTTATGCAGACATTAAGAGACCACAGATACCAGCCCAGACTACTATACCTAGCAAAACTTTCAATCACCATAGATGAACAAAACAAGATATTCCATAACAGAACCAGATTTAGCCAATATCTAACCACAAACCCAGCCCTACACAAAGAACTAGAAGGTAAAAACTCCAACCCAAGGAAGTTGGCTACATCCACAAAAACACAGACAATAGATGATCTCTCAGCAGAAAATCCCCCAAATGGGAAAACCATACACGATAACATCACCAGCAACAAAAACTAAAATAACAGGAGCTAGCAATCACTGGTTATTAATATCCCTTAATATAAATGGAATCAACTCACCTATAAAAAAACACAGGCTAACAGATTGGATACAAAAACAGAATCCATCCTTCTGCTGCATACAAGAAACACTCCTCATCCTCAAAGACACATACTGCCTCAGAGTAAAGGGTTGGGAAAATATTTTCCAATCAAATGGACCTAAGAAACAAGTGGATGTATTCAGGGTCCCTCTGTAGACCAACGAGGAACCAACGGCCTGAGACTGGCCCTGGCTGGTCCCGGAGACAATCACATGCAGCAGGGAGTCAAGTCAACAGGAACTCATTTATTCCCCTATAACATGCAACTTTTAACGCAAAACCCCATGAATCTCAGAAGAGGAGGAAGGGAAATTAACCAATCACGTCAGCAGTCACCTCTGCATGAGCCTCGGCTCCTATAGCCCCTAATGGGGATCATGCAGGCATCAGGCACTTTATGTCATCTTACCACATCACTAACTCCAATCATCTCTTCTTGTGAATAAGTCACATCTCCTGCCCTTGCTCCCCTTTAGCGCCATCTTGGCTGGGAACAGTCTTCACGGGCTCTGCCATGTCACCTTTTTTGAATTTCACGACTATTTTTGTCACTTTTTTTGGGCTAGCTTGTCCACTCCAGCCTCCGATATGCTCATGCTCGATTCAGCCCACAGGTGTAGCTATCCTAATATCTAACAAAATAGACTTCAAACGAAAATCAATCAAAAGAGACAAAGAAGGACATTTCATATTCGTCACAGAAAAAAATCCATCAAGAGGAAATCTCAATACTGAACATCTATGCACCAAAACCACATAAAGACATAACTAAGAAAGAGAATTACACACCAATCTCACTCATGAACATTGGTGCAAAAGTACTCAATAAAACGCTGACAAACCGAATCCAAAAAACACATTAGAAAAGTCATCCACCATGACCAAGTAGGTTTCATCCCAGAGGTGCAGGGATGGTTCAACATATGAAATTCTGTCAATATAATCCACCATATAAACAAGCTGAAAAAAAAAAAAACCCAAATGATCATCTCATTAGATGCCGAAAAAGCCTTCGGGAAAATACAACATCCCTTCATGATAGAGGTCTTGGAGAGAAGGGATGCAAGGAACATACCTAAACATAATTAAGACATATACAGCAAGCCAATAACCAACAACAAACTAAATGGAGAGAAACTCAGACTGATCCCAGTGAAATCAGGAAGAAGACAAGATTGTTCACTCTATTCATATTTAATTCAATATAGTTCTTGAGGTTCTACCTAAAGCAATAAGACAACAAAAGAAACTCAAGAAGATTCAAATCAGGAAAGAAGAAGTCAAGCTCTTACTATTTGCTGATGATCTGATAGTTTATATAAATAACTTCAAAAATTCTACTAAGGAACTTCTACCATTCATAAACACCTTCAGTAATGTAGCAGGATACAAGATTAACTCAAAAAAATCAGTAGCCCTCCTGTACACAGATGATAAATGGCTTGAGAAAGTAAACAGAGAAACATCACCCTTTACAATAGCCACATTAATTACCAAAAATATCTCAGAGTAACTCTAACCAAACAAGCAGAAGACCTGTATGACAAGAACTTTAAGTCTTTGAAGAAAGAAATTGAAGAAGACACCAGAAAGTGGAAAGATCTCCCATGCTCTTGGGTAGGTAGAATTAAAATAGTAAAAATGGCAATCTTCCCAAAAGCAATCTACAGATTCAATGCAATGCCCATCAAAATCCCAACAAAATTCTTCACAGACTTCAAAAGAACAATACTCAACTTCATATGGAAAAAAAAACTCAAAATAGACAAAACAATCCTGTACAATAAAGCAACTTCTGGAGGCATCACAATCCCTGACTTTAAACTCTACTATTACAGAGCTACAGTACTGAAAACAGCCTGGTATTAGCATAAAAACAGACAGAAGGACCAATGAAACTGAATATAAGATCTGGATATCAATCCACACGTCAATGAACTCTTGATTTTTGACAAAAAATGTAAAAAAAATCTATAAAATGGAAAAAGAAAGCATATTCAACAAATGGTGCTGGCATAGCTGGATATCAGCATGTAGAAGAATGAAAATAGATCCATATCTATCGCCATGTACAAAACTCAAGTCCAAATGACCTCAAAGTCAAAGACCTCAACATGAAGCCAACCACACTGAACCTCATAGAAGAGAAAGTGGGAAGTACACTTGAATGCAATGGCTCAGGAGACTACTTCCTAAATATAACCCCAGTAGCACAGACACTGAGAGAAACAATTAATATACGGGACCTCCTGAAATTGTGAAGCTTCTGTAAAGCAAAGGACATGATCAACAAGACAAACAGCAGCCTACAGAATGGGTAAAGATCTTAACAAACCATACATCAGACAGAGGGCTGATCTTCAAAATATACAAAAAACTCAAGAAATCAATCATCAAAGGAACAAATAATCCAATTTTAAAAAACAGGATACTGACCTAAACAGGGAACTCTCAAAAGAGAATTCTAAAATGACTGAAAGACACTTAAGGAAATGGTCAACATCCTTAGTCATCAGAGAAATGCAAATTAAAACAACTCTGAGATTTCATCATACACCTGTAAGAATGGCTAAGTACTAAAACACTGATGACAATTTACGCTAGAGAGGATGTGGGGTCAAGGGAACACTCCCCGATTGCTGGTGGGAGTGCAAACTGGAACACCTCCTTTGGATATCAGTATGGTGATTTCTCAGAAAATTAGAATAAAAACCTACCTCAAGACCCAGCAATACCACTTTTGGGAACATACCCAAAGGATTCTCACAAGAACCTGTACCACAAGAACATGTTCTCATCTATGTTCATAGCAGCATTGTTTGTCATAGCCAGAACCTTTAAAACAACCTAAATACCCCTCGACCAAAGAATGGATAAGGAGAATGTGGTACATTTACCCAATGGAATACTACAAAGTGGAAAAAACAATGACATCCTGAAATTTGAGGAAAAATAGATGGATCTGGAAAACATCATATTAAGTGAGGTAACCCAGACCCAGAAAGACAAATATCATATGTACTCACTCATAAGTGGCTTTTAGACATAAATCAAAGAAAAACCAGCCTACAATTCACAGTCCCATATGTAGCACCAGAGTGGAGTCAGAAAAACATCATGTAGTCACTACTAGTCAGAGATAGATGTGCTGAAACTTTGCTGGTAGGCCACAAACTCTTGGCGAGGTACAGATTACTAGAAATAGGCTAAACTAAGATATAAGAGTTAGCCAATAAGAAGTTAGAGTTAGGGGCTGGAGAGATGGCTCAGCAGTTAAGAGCATTGCCTGCTCTTCCAAAAGTCCTGAGTTCAATTCCCAGCAACCACATGGTGACTCACAACCATCTGTAATGAGGTCTGGTGCCCTCTTCTGGCCTGTAGGTGTCTACATAGACAGAATATTGTATACATGATAAATAAATAAATAAATAAATAAATAAATAAATAAATAAATAAATAAATTAGAGTTAATGGGCCAAGCAGTGATTTAATTAATACAGTTTCTGTGTGGTTATTTCAGGGCTAAACTAGCTGGGCAGCAGGGACAAACAAGCAGGCCCTTCCCAACACCCAGACAACCTAGACAACAAAGAGGACCCTAAGAGAGACACACATGGATCTAATCTACATGGGAAGTAGAAAAAGACAATATCTACTGAGTAAAGCGTGGGGACCATGGAAGAGAATACAGGTAGAGAGGAGAGGAATGGAGGGGAGCAGAGAAAAAGAAAAAGCTAAATAAAAACAATAAAAAAAGAAAGAAAATGAGGTAACGCTATGGCCACGTGCCAATACATAAATAAATTACTACAGTTAATTTAAATGTAATAACTAGCTAGGAATAAGCCAGAGCCATCGTTCAAACATTTATAATTAATATAAGTCACTGAGTGGTTATTGAGGAACTGAGAAGCAAGAGAGAAACCTCCATTTAGAATGTACCCCAAGTCCCCTGAAGCAGAGGGTCATCCTGACCCAAGTACAGACTTACTCCTAGAGTGTTCTGTGCATGTTCTATAGGGAAGTATGTGTGGACATGCTGGGGTACGAACACGTCACACACAGCGGCTGTGTAGCAGTTTCCATCCTTCGAGGAAGTTCCTTAAGACAGGAAGTAAGCCAGATTTACTGGGTCCCTCCTTCCCCAAGAGAATAGGAACAATTAAGACTGCAAACAGCCACTCCCCAGACAAGCCCAGTTGCCCAGCAGAAGCAGAGACCAAGGAAACTACCTGGAAGAAAGGAAGCTGAGCTGCCTAGAAAAGGCCCCAATGGAACATCTAGAATGTCCTTCCCTGACCTGCTGAGCTGCCTGCAGGCTGTGCAGTGGGCTCCAGCTTTCCAGCTTTTATGAGCTGTCACCCATGCTGGTGGAGCCTTTGGTACTGCAGCTGTCTTGGGAGTGACTTTTCCTCCTTCAGATAATCTCTTACCAATATACCTGTGAGTGATCCCAATAAAATTAATTGGTTCACCAGGTTGGACTTTGATCGCATTCCTGTTTGGGTCTGTTGTTGATTCTCTAACTGGGGTGAGTAGACATTTGTTCACGTCTTCCTGGGAAAAGTGTGTCTCACTACAGGGCAGGCTCACTTGGCCTCACAGGTTGGCAGGAGTGAGGGGAGGGCACTCACATGCATCTTGCTTCTGTGTGGGCACAACCACCCCTACCCATCATACCAATGATCGGGGACCCCTCAAAAACTCAGTCACATTCGGGCAGTGGTGGCACATGTCTTTTATCCCAGCACTTGTGAGGCAGAGACAGGCAGATCTGTGAGTTTGAGGCTAGCCTGCTCTACAGAAAAAAATTCCAGGATAGCCAGAGTGTCACACAGAAACCCGGTCTTGAAAAACCAAAGCGAACCAAGCAGACAACAGTAAAAACCAAACTCAGCCGCTTATTCTTTTCTTTGTATATTTATTGAGTTTTCCCAACTCCTAGGCCCGCCCCCTTGCATTGTAGCCCTGTAAAATGCTTGTGATACTGGCGACTTTGCATGTGCAGGTATTCAGATAGCCTTTGTTAGCAGGTGACCTTGCTGAGGCATGATTAGGTAGGTATCTGGCTTTCGGTAACTATAAGCCCCTGCTTTTCCACAGAGAGGAACTTGTATGGAGTCGGCTAGGGAAAATAGGGTAAACTAGGCCACAGGATGGGATGAGGGCCTGCAGACTTCCACCTCCTTTTTTCCGATTTAAACAACAGGAATGTATTGTCTTACACTTCTGAATACGGAGGAGGAATCAGAAACGTTGATGTTATCCTTCTTGGACTGCCATCAGTTGGGGCTTCCATAACAAACCCTGGTAGCTGAGGCAGTATGGAGTGCTGCTTCTCAATTCTAGGGGCTGGCAGGTCCAGGCCAAGTCCAAGTCTCTCACAGATTCAGATCTGGAGAGGGCCTACTCCTTGGTTCACAGAAGTTGCCTTTCCCTGTGTTTTAATGTGTGGGGCCTGAGTGAGCTCTGTGGATCTCTTTCTGATGCGCTAGCACCTAACCCCTCCCCTGAAGTCTTCCTCTTTGTCCAGCACCTTGAAGGGGAGACCTTGGTCTGTGGATTTTGTGGGACACACAGTTGGATGCCTGGCTTCTGAGGGTTGCAGGAAGACCTTCAGGGGGACCCTTCTTGGCTTATAGACCATCATCTGTACCTTCTCCTAGTACATGCCTTGGAGTCTAATGTTCAATTTTTTCCCTCCTATTTTTGTCATCAAAGCTACTGTGTGTGTGTGTGTGTGTGTGTGTGTGTGTGTGTGTGTGTGTGTGTGTTGGTGCGGAAACTAGAGATGGATCCAAGACATGAACATGACCTTGGTCATGCACATGCTAATGGTACATTCTATCATGGAGCCCATCCAGCCTCTACTGAATATACCCTTGCTGTGAAACAGATTTCCAGGTCTTTTCCACTGTCAGAATCTGCATTATCTCCATTAAGTATCTCCTATTCCATCCCCAGTCCCTAGAGGCTCTGCTCTACTTTCTGAATTGTGCCCTGGCTGGAAGCAGGACATGAGGATGCTGGGAAAAGGGAGGCATGCAGACTTGTAAGGTCCCTGGCTGAGACTTGACAATAGGGCCAGGGAGGCATAGAGCGCACATGTGGGGCTCTGAGATGTTGGTTCCCAGTGCACCTGGGGGGTGTCCACCTGCAGCATTAGGCCACATTCTTCTAGCAAGATCCAGATGGGAGCCTCCTCATGCCAGCTGTTCCCAAAGAGTCTGTGGGGGAGGGCCACAGAGTTCTGCTTCTGCCATGGGGAGCTCTTCTCCAGGATATGCTCCACCTATCGGCAGGGGAGGGCAAGAGGTTGTAGGTGGAGGAACTGCAGCCTGAGCCCCTGGGATGCAGGACTGGATCCTGTCAACCTTTCAGGATGTACCCAGGGTCCCATGGCACCCCCATGCCATGTCCTCTCACCAGCTCCAGCTGCTTGGACAGCACCGTTGTCTCCAGAGCGTTTGCCAGCAGCTGTTGCTGGGTTTCACTCAGCACTGGGGAGAGATGTGGGCTGCTGAGAGGGCTCTGGAATGCCCAATATGGCATCCATCATCCCTTCCTGTCCCCCATGACTGCTCACCAGTCAGTGCTCCCAACAGGTAGAAGATGGGGGCAGCAAGTTCCAGAACCAGTTCTCCAGAGGGAAGCACTAGACAATCAAGGATGCTACCTGCTGGGCCATCCAGAGGTTCTACCTGTCCACCACGGCACAGGGCCTGTCCCAGCTGAAGCACAGGTGAGGTAAGTGAGGCTGTGCAGATTTTGGCAGGCCCTGCCCACCTCCAACCCTGTCACTCACTGAGGCCTCCAGGACTTCCATGCTGGGCTGGTCATGTAAAATCCTCCCAATGTTTATTCGTAGCTGTTGTCTTAAATCCATTCCTAAGTACCCCAGTTGTGTGCATCCAGCCTTCACCTCTGCACACAGACCTTGGAAGTCATTTCTGGCCACCTTCTCCGCACAGATTTCATCTGGAGGAATAAAGGGCCCTACCCACTGATGCCTATGAGATCTTGCGGAACACTGGGTAGGTGGGTCAATTCCAGAGATCAGAGACGCAACCTGTAGAGCCTCAGGGTGGACAAGTGGATACTGACCTTCACGGGCCCTAAGTTCCAAAGGCTGAGGTTGCAGTATAGCAAGCAGGCTAAAGGAATGCTGCCTCTGGTCATACTCTGTAAGGCATGAGGATGGGAGAAAGGGGAAGCACTGTTTTGTGTTGGGTCCCAGTGATCCCTGACAAATGCCAGAAGGCTGAGATTTTTCCTGGGCTCTCCCAACTCCATCCTTTTCCTACTATTTGCAGCCCAGGGCAGATGAAAGGCAAAACAGGCCCAGCAACATTACCCATTGTCTATGTATGTCAGGGGGAATGGGGGACTGTCCATCTCCATAGGAGACTGACCCCCTCATGCAATGAGCACAGAACACATCATAGCTAAGGGATATGTGGGGCCAGAGCATCTGGGGCCTCACTTGATGGGGGCAGCTCAAAGGTCCTCTTCTTTTCATCAGGGAAGAGAAGGATGTCTGGCAGCAGGAAAAAAACAAACATCACCAACTCCCTCATCCACAGGGCTCCTGGAACCTCGTGAGGGACTGACCCTACCACCCACATATCAGTGCCTGGCACGCTTGACCATCCTGTCTGGGAGATCATGCAGCCGGATGACATTGCATCCCCTGGCTGGCTGAAGCCTCCCAGATTTCCTGCTTCTCTGACACACAGTCTGGGTTCTAGAGACAGGCCCTCAACACTCACCCCATGTAGGGTCAATGAGCAACTTGGTGACCCGGAATGCAAGGACGCTGCCTGCAGGAATGGTCACCATCTTCTTCCGGCTTAGCTGGCCCCCGCCTTCACCCTGAATGGTGGATATAGGCTCAGGGATGTAGAGCAAACGAATAACTGTGGGTGAGTGCTGGTGACAGATCGCCACTGGTGGTGGCCACTCCAGATTTTAGCAGTTGTAGCTCACTGGGCAAGTGAGGCTATAGGTTGCTTCTAGAAGGGTCTTAGAAGAGCCTAGATCAGCTTCTGCATGCCATCCTGCTCCCTGGTACTTAGATTTCTGCCATTTCTATGTGCTCAAGTGAGGACAAAGAAGGGCTAAGGCTAGCACACACCTTCAAGAAAGCTCCAGGCACTGCAAACTTTCCTAAGCCCTTTCTGCTGTTGGTCTGGGTGACCTGCACCTCCTCCTCTGTCTGCAGCACCTCTGTCACCACAAATACATCATCTCCACGGCTCCGAAGCTGTTGCAGGATTCTGTGTTCAGGCTGCCGCACGCTCCTACAGAGAGATTGCTGGGGTTTGCCTACCATAGACTAGCCTCCTTCCTACCACCCCAATGATAGTTGCGATGGAAAGGCTGCAGAGTCAAGGAGTCTGTGGATACCAGACTTGGACACTTTCCCAGGATGTTCCCAACAGTGTCTAGAAGGTTGTGGGAGTATTACAAAGTCAAACAGGGGGCAGGGAACCCATGTGCCTGTGGAGAGACTCTGTTCTTTACAATTCATAAATCCAAGTTCACTTTTCTCCCATAGCAGCTCAGCCTGATTCCAAGGGTTTGGGCCCTGCTGGGATATCATGATCCTCAGGATACAGACCTGGTAACTGAAGCTTACTGGCTCAAGTAACCTCTTTCCCAACATGCCATTGTTTATAGTGCTCCCATCATCTGAGACTTCCCTTGCTCAGTGCTGAGAGATACTGCTTCAGAACCCTCCTGATGCCCAGTAGCCAACAGACTGGCCCAAGGGCATGGTGCTCAAGGTCAGAGATCCCCCATCCCTTCAAGGGAATCACCTCTCATGCTGCAGGAACTCCCAGGTGTTCTGAGCCACACGCAGTATACGCACGTTCACGGAGACATTGCAACTGTTAGACACTGCAGCCTCACCAGAAATTTCTCCGTGTCCTTTGCCTGCCAGTGCCATCCGGCCCTGTATGTTCCCATCAATGACAACAGAGATCCCGAAGTGATCACAGCATTCTGGTTCTGAAGGAAGACAGACTACAAGGTTAGATCACATTAGCCATTACCTTGCCTTTCCTCTGCAGGAGTGGGTTCTTTAAAGGACTCCCTCCTCTGGAAACATGGCCAGAGGAGCAGAACTGTAGATCCCAGTAAGAGGGCAGGCTGGGCTTAGCCCACTCCCTTCTATTCAACCTGGAGGCTCAGGAAGGGAAGAAGGGAGCAGGGAGAGAGATACCTGGTTCTGGAGCATTGGGTTCCAGGATGTCCTTGATTGACAGGTTGACACACCTATAACGGGATTTCCAGAACCATGAGCTTGAGAGTTTCCTGCTCAAGAGGCAGTAGGGCCTGAAGCTCGTAGAGTTGCCAAGGCTGTCCACTGGGGTAAGCTCTCCTCTGGGGTACACCTCTTTGAGCACGCTCCTAACCACTTCCACAAAGACCGATGGCATGACCCTGAGGGCAGAGAGATGGTCCATACTCAGTGCCCCGGCACTTGGAGCCACCCCTTCAAAGTGGCCTGCCTTACTAGTCCTGGCTGTTCTGGCTCACCACTATACCAACACAGACACAGCGTTCAGTTTGTGGCCCACTTGTCTGTCTCTCCCTGGAGCCATGAGCAAGGGAGAGAAGAGGAGGCAGCCTACAGCAGCCCCTGTAGTATCCACGCTATCAATTCCTGTGTGTAGCCCTCAGCCACCTGTTAAGGTCTAGGGCACCTTGTTGCCCTCCTTGACTGAGGACCAAGGCTGGGGAGAGAACACAAGCCTCCACTTCTGAGATACTTGGCACAGGAGCCCACAGCAAAGTCAGTGTTCCGGACCTCAGTGGCTTCCTCCAGGGTTCTCTCTTATGTACAACTTCATGAGCCAACTGTCCTGGAGGAACCTTCCTGGTCAGAGATCAAAACAGGCCCAGACAGACAGACAACCTGTGCAGTGTGGAGGGTCAGTCCTACCCTGGAAAACTGGGTTCCCGGGGCTGTTGATGGTGGAGAGTGAGCCAAGTGCGGGGGCAGGGAGGGTCTTGTGGGCCAGGGGATCAGCATGAGTCCCAGAAGCCTGGAGAGTTTCTGCCAGCTTCAAGCCCAAACCAGGCTGGTCCCACTCTAAGGGCTAGTGGGTGGCTTTCATAGAGGCTAGGCCCTGGAAAAGAGGGTGTGCTCAGTCTGCCTGGTATAGTGGGGCTTCTGGGAAGGGCATCATCCCTGATCCAACAAACAGATGTCAAGGCCAGAGAGCAGACCAAGCAGAGAAGGGGCAGCCGAACTCTAGGAGGCTGAGTAGCAGGGTGGCTCACCTCGGATCTTCAGATCTTCACCTCCACTGAAGTGTCTGGTCCCACCAAGGGAAGCGAGAACACGCTGGGGATCAGGGAGGGGTCTCAGTGAAACTCTGAAGCTACAGTCCCAATGCAGCTGGAGACCTCCGTCCAGGAACAGAGGAACAGCAGTGTGGCCCAGCCTCCTTCTCTTCAGGGGAACCCACCCTGGGCATGGGTAACGCCTCTGCCCAGCCTCCTCCACATATAGGAGCCCACCCGGGGCGTGGGAAAGGCCTCCATTCTCAGTAACTGGGATTTCCCTTTCATGTGGTACTGGCACTTTTTCTTTCTAAACATCTGAGTCGTTGTTAAAGATCTGAACAGACATCTTTAGGGAATACACAACTGTACTGATTGCCCATCATGCAGTTCATTAGTTATCAGGGAAATGCGAATCAAAACTAGGGAGCATTAAGGCCACTAGACTGGCTTTCGTCCTAAGAAACTACTAATGAGAATGTAGAAAAACAAATTTGGAGCTCTGACAGGCAAATAGTGCAAAGCACAGTGGAGCTGGTTTAGAATACATTGGCAGGTTTTTCAAACAGGTGTATGCTTAGTTACCAGCTGACCTAGCGATTGGACTTTTAGGTGCATGTCAAAACTAAGATGTTAGTGAAGAGGGCTGCAGTCTTTGGCTGTGGTTGTCAGTAGTCAAAGCATTTGCCTGAAGAGCAAACAAGAGGCTGAACAGATATGTATACACCAATGCTCATGGGAGCTTTTCAATTCTTTTCTTTGGATTTTAAAATTTTTATTTTATGTTTGTGTTTTGTCTGACTGTATGCACATGCACAATATGTGGGTGCTGGGAACTGAGCCCCAGTCCCCTACAAGAGCAGCAAGTGCTCTTAACTACTGAATCGTCTCTCCAGTTCCCAGGGCAGCATTTTAAAGGGTCAAACAGATAACCCTTAAATAACCTATGGGAATATGGGCCAGGGAGTGAGCCAGGGACCAAGCCAGCGAGCAGCGTTCTTCCATGGTATTTACTACAGGTTCCTGCCTGAGTTCCTGTGCTGACCTCCTTCAAAGAGGAACCGTCAAATAGCAGCCAAAGAACCCTTTCCTTCCCTTGGTTGAAGTGCTTTATTACAGCAACAGGAAGCAAACTCAAGCCGTATGTGTATGTCGTATGTATATGCGTTTGTATCTGTGTGTGTTATATGAGCATGTACATGTTCACTTGCTCATGTGTTTGTACGTGTTAGTTTATGTGTTCATGCTTCCATATGAGCATGTGCACACGTGTACCTCTGTGAGTATAGATGCATTTGTGTTTATGGGTACACAGTTGCACAACGCATGTGTTTGAGTGTATCAGTGGGACTTGTCCAGGCCAGGGCTGCCCACTGCAGGAAGGGACTTCATCTGACCTGCCAGGTCTTCAGTCTCCCTCTGGTCCTTTTCCAAGCAATCCCAGCCCTCATGAGCCCTGCCCAGCCTTGCTCCCTGTTTCCATCTTCCCCAGGAGGGCCAGCTCGAGCCCAGGGACAGTGGGAAGTGGTCTCTGTTTGTTTGTGCTCTTTGAGACAGGGTCTTTTGATGTAGTTCTGGCTGTCCTAGAACTCACTATGTAGCTAAGTAGATCAGGTTGGTTTCAAACTAGATCCTCCTGCCTATTGCCTGAGTACTGGGATTAAATAAGTGAGCTACCACACCAAGCTGGAAATGACCTTTTTAGTGCAATTCAGGCTTTATTTTGTGGGTTTTCAGTGGGATGTGATGAACTGTGCTTTACTTTTTTCTTTTTTTGAGACATGATTGTTGTAAAAGGGGAGAGGACTGCTTTCCCGCCCAGCTCGCGGCTAGCTTTACCTGAAATAATTACACGGAAACTGTATCCACTTAAACACTGCCTGGCCCATTATATCTAGCCTCTTATTGGCTAACTCTTACATATTCGTTTAACCCATATCTAGTAATCTGTGTATCACCACGGGGTTGTGGCTTACTGGGAAAGATTCAGCATGTCTGACCTGGTGGCTGGCTCCATGACATCTGCCTCACTGCCTTCTTCCTCCCAGCATTCTGTTCTGTCTTCCCCGCCTACCTATGTTCTGACCTATCAGGCCAAGCAGTTTTCTTTATTAATTAACCAATGAAACAACAGATAGATAGAATACCCTCCTACATCACGTGATTTCTCTGTGTGGCTTTGGAGCCTGTCCTAGAACTTGCTCTGTAGACCAGGCTGGCCTCGAGCTCACAGAGATCCTCCTGCCTCTGCTTTCTGAGTGCTGGGGTTAAAGGCGTGCGCCACCACTGCCTGGTTGCTTTACTTTTGTTTTAATATTTAGTTAAAAAAAAATGTATTAAAAGCTGCGCAGTGGTGGCACTCACCTTTACTCCTAGCACTGCAAAGACAGAGACAGCGGAACTCAGTGAGTTCGAGGCCAGCCTGGTATACAAAATGAGATCCAGGACAGACTCCCAAGCTACAAAGAAACCCTGACTCTAACAACAACAACAACAACAAATTGCATCCCATTTGATGTATTTTGTGTTCATGCACATGTGTGCGTGTGCACATGAACCGCAGGGAGTTTGTTGAGGATAGAGGACAACCTTCCAGATTCGGCCATGGGGATCAAGTCAAGTCCTCAGGCTTGGGAATGGAGGCCTTTGTTTACTGAACCACCTTGCTGGTCCCTGGTTTACTTTTTTAGAAGATCAGTGTTTAGGGAGACAGGACTATCTGAAGCATGGAGGCCAGGTAGGTGCCATCCACAGGGAGGACAAAACAGGCTGTGGCACAGTGTGCCTGCCATCTCCAGGCCATGGTTTGGAGTAGCTGCTGGCCTGGATGCAGGCACTGCTGTGGTGCATTTCTTATTCACATTTTCAGGGTCTTTTTTGTTTGTTTGTTTGTTTGTTTGTTTGTTTTTGCTTGATTTTGTTTTGTTTGTTTCGTTTTGTTTTTTTGGAGACAGGGTTTCTCTGTGTTGTCTTCACTGTCTTGAAACTCCCTCTGTAGACCAGGCTGGCCTCAAACTCACAGAGATCTGCCTGCCTCTGCCTCCTGAGTGCTGCAATTAAAAAACTGGGTGCCACCACCTCCCGGCTCCAGTGATACATTACATTTTCAGTAATGATGACTCCTAATCAAAAGTTTGGGCTTGTTGGCTCCAGACAACTGGTCTGAGATGACAGGATGTGAATACACACAGAAGGGAGGCATTTAAAACGTGCAGGGTGGTCTCCATCCCCTCTCCAGCACCCCTTCACAGGCTGAGGGCCCCTAGTTCCTCTTGAGGGTCAAGGCGTCTGAAACACATTGCTGCAACTCCCAGACATGCCAGACACTTCCTCCTTCTGATTAGGTAATGAGGTTCAGGAGGCAATGGGGGTTGACCATGGCTACCCTGGGTGAGAGCTGGATAGGCTTTTTTTATTTCAGAGCCAGGCAAGCCTTTGGGGTTGAAGTGTGACAGGGGCCTAGGAGCCTTGGATCAGGATTCTAAGGAGAGCAGGAAAAGGGTCATTTAGGTGAAGCGAGTCCATATAGGGTTGTGCAAAGAAAAGGAAGCCTATTCCACATCTGCAGTCTGTCAGGATGGGCACTGGGCCAATAGCAGTGAACCTCAGGGACCAATGACCCTGGTCGCGGAGCAGGGACAGGCTGTGGAACACACGACAAGAGGTACACAGGACTAGTCTGGCTGCCAGCATTGGGGTGGGGAGCTAGGAGCATGGTCAAGGCACAGCCTGGGGACCTAGGAATGTAAGGGAGGAGGTGGGGGAGGGGATTCTATCTCATTTCCAGGCTCTTGGTTTAGCCTCCTGGAGGCCCTGAGGAAGGGAGGCATCACCTTGGCTTCTCCTCCTGCCCTTAGCTGGGTCCCTAGGCAGTACTGCGTGACTGAAGCGAAGCGGAGCAGACAGAGTCAATGGGAGCAGTGGGAAAGGCCAATGCAGAGAGGACGCGGCGAGGGTGTCGCTTCAGATGGTTCGAGAAAGACTGCGTAAGGACCCAGGGTGTTGAGGGAAGGAAGCAGGGAAAGTGACCAGCTGTTTGCCTCCTGGAGACAGGCAGTGAGGTTGAAGGGGGTTCTTGCTCCCTCGTGTAACCCGGGGCCCATCTGTAGGTGCCCATTCCTGGCACATCCTTCTTCCTTTTGTAAGGATCAGGTCCCAGTGCCAGCAGGATGGGTTGAAAGGCCATAGTGCCCTGTGTCTCCACCCCCACCCCGGACTTTCTCCTTGGTCTTTCTGCCAGACACTGCTTTGGGAGTAGGACGTGTTCTTCAGCAACTGATAATCCGTGAGGCCTGGGACTCAGCAGGTGGAAGGCTGAGGCAGAACATTATGGAGCCGTGGGAAAGGAAAGGACCACCTTATCTGGTGTTGGATTGAAACCTCTCACCAGCTGAGAAGTAAGATCTAGCATAATTAACATTTGCGATAAAGGCTGCTGACCTAGAGACAACATTCTCATACATAGATACTTTATGTAACAGCAGCACTGCAGGGTCTAAGACCTGCGTCCGTATGACTTTGGTCAGGGCCTCTATCCTTTTGGCGTTAGTTGGGTCACCCTGAAGGAGTCAGACAAGGAGAGTTAACCGCTAGAAGAAATGAGAATGAAAACCCCATGTTGATTGATTTCGTCAGCCTGGATGAGACTTTGGGAAGTCTAATGCCAGGGAGTTCATTGTCAGCATATTTAAAACACAGTACAGGGGCTGGAGAGATGGCTCAGAGGTTAAGAACGCTGCCTGCTCTTCAAAAAAAAGGTCCTGAGTTCAATTCCCGGCAACCACCTGGTGGCTCACAACCATCTGTGAGATCTGGCGCCCTCTTCTGGCCGGCAGGCACACATGCAGACAGAATACCGAGAATACTGTATACATAATAATAAATAAATTAAGAAAATAAATAAAATAAAACACAGTACAGGAGTCTGGAGAGATGGCTCAAAGGTTAAAAGCACTGGCTGCTCTTCCAGGGGTCCTGAGTTCAATTCCCAGCAACCACAACCATCTAAAATAGAATATGTGCCCTCTTCTGACATGCAGGCAGAACACTGTATACATAATAAACAAATCTTCAAAACGGTACAGTTTGGGGAAAGATTTCCAGGCAGCAATCAGTCCAATTCTAGATACACAATAAAGTTTAAGGTGTGACTACACAGAAAATCCTTTAGCATGTAGTGTGGTGTTTGTCCAGTAGCATAGAGGTCAGAGGCTGTACGGTACGTGTGACTTCTCCCTTAAGGATGGGTAATGGTCTAGGGAGGGAAGAGTCTGGGAAGGCTTTTCTGAGGAATTTGAGTGAGGTCTGCTTCTACAGCAAAAGGTGGGTAAAGTCTGTCCCTTCAGAGAGCAAAAAGGTCACCAGGTCATTAACAAAACCCAGTCCCAGCCTTCTAGGTGGGAAAACAGGTATTTAACCTTCTCCATTGAGAAGAGGCCCCTGTGTGTTTAACATTTCTGGTTTGCATAGTGATCTGTGGGCACAAAGAACCACCTGGTGTCCTTATTTAGGTTTCTTAGCAACTTTTTTTTGTAGCCCTGACTGTCCTGGAATTTACTCTGTAGACCAGGCTGGCCTTGAACTCACAGATCCTCCTGCCTCTGCCTCCTGAGTGCTGGGATTAAAGGCATGCACCACCACCACCCTGCTTCTTAGCAACTTTTTGAAGAAAATTTCAAACGCCACTCAAATCCAATATGATTATTGTAAAACAGCCAGGTACAGCTAGCCCTTGAGGGCCCATGCCCATGCTGCAGTGTGTCTTTGACTGTTTCTTCCTTCAGACCCTCACATGCATGCTCTCCTTGATCACCCCTCTTTCTGTTCATTCTGGTGCTTAAACCTATATTAAAAAATATTTTTTTAAAAAAATATTTATGCCGCGCAGTGGTGGCACACGCCTTTAATCCCAGCACTCAGGAGGCAGAGACAGGTGGATCTCTGTGAGTTTGAGACCAGCCTGGTTTACAGAGTGAGGTCCTGGACAGCTAGAGCTGTTACACAGAGAAACCCTGACTCAGAGGGAAAAAAATGTTTATTATACTCCAACTCTGCTACATATTGGCTAGTCCTGAAATTCTTTAATGCATCAACAGTACAAATCCCCATTTGGGCTAAGTTGAGGTCCCTAAAAGGCCAAGGGAACTCTTTAAGTAGCTGAGGGTGACACTGGGGAGCTAGACCACCTGTCTCTGCCCTCACAAAATACTGACAACTTCACAGCATCCACATGTTCCCCAGGGAGCCGCGCGGAATGCTCCGTCACATGGTCAGGGGTGTCAAATTCAACCTAAATTACCAATTCTCCAAAGAGGAAAGGTGTCTGTTTGGTGAGAAGTTTATTTTGTTGTTGTTTGTTTGCTTTTTGCTTTTCGAGACTGGGTTTCTCTGTGTTGTCCTGGCTGTTCTGAAACTCACTATGCACACCAGGCTGGCCTTGAACTCAGATCCACCTGCCTCTGCCTCCTGAGTGCTGGGATAAAGACTTGAACTACCTCTGCCCAGCTTGGCAAGAATTTGTTTGGTTTTTTTTTGTTTGTTTGTTTGTTTTTTGAGAGAAAAGGAGAATGTGTATAGGTTGTTTGGACCCAAGGTGATTGGAAGCCCAGGGTATGACTTGACACAGCAGTTGCTAGAGGTGGCCCTGCTATACTGCACAAGCCATCTTGTCTGAATTACTTTAACTGCAAAAGTCCATGTCATGGGCTGGGCCTGCAAAGCACAGGTACACGTAGAGCAAGCAATCTCTGGCGGGGCTCCTGAGAAAGTCATTGTCCCAGACACATGGGGCTGAAGCCTTCCTGGGTCTAGTTTTACCTAAACTGAAAGGAGGGAACACATAACAAAATAAACAAACCTGTGGTCAGGAGTGGCTCTGTGGGTCTCTGAGAAGCTTGGCAGTAGTAGAGGCTTCTTTCAGTCACTTCCGGCTCTCCTCTCTGCAGGAGGTGGTTCATCTTATTTCCCAAGGCATTGTTCCAGTTCTGTGCTCAGAAAGCAAGCAGTGGCTTCACGCATATGGCAGATGGTCACCATTAAACAGGTTTCAGTCAGCGAAAGCTGTTCTAGGGACTTAAGGATTCCTCACACTCCACGGGTTGAAGTTCAAGAGCAGATGGCGTACCAGTCAGTGTTCTCTGAAGGGACAGAACTGACCACGAAGGCTTGGAAGATTCCTGGACTGCTGCTGCTCTTCAGTCAGTCTACTTTAGAAGTTCAAAGACATTCGTTCTAGCATCAGTGAAGGGTGCTACAGCAACAGGATAGATGATCTTGCCAGAGAGAATGAGGGAGAGGAGGCAAAAGGCCGTCTCTTTCTTCTGCTTCCTTTCATCTGGGCTGCCACCTAAGCTTAGGCGGAATCTACTTGCTCAATGATCTGAACCCCGACCCTGACAGCAGTGCCCAGCTGCTTGCATTTTAGTTGATTCTCGATGCAGTCAAGTTGCCAACCAAGATTAGCCACTGCAGGTGCTTTCATAGTTGGGCTCTTCGTGGTTTATAAAGAGTAGCCTTCTTAGGCCCAGCAATGGTGGCCCACTACTTTTAATCCTAGTGTTAGCACTCGGGAGACAGAGGCAGGCAGATCTCTATGAGTTCGAGGCCAGCCTGGTCTACTGAGTGAGTTCCAGGACAGCAAGGGCTACACAAGAGAAACCCTGTCTCGAAAAAATCCTAAAAGAAAATAAATTTAAAAAGACTGCTGGTAGAACTCTGCAAAGCCAGCTCAGAGGTTAAGAGCACTTGTTGCTCATGCAGAGGACCCATGTTCGATTCCTAGCCACCATATGGCAGCTCATAAACACCTGTAACTAAAGGTCCAGGAAAAAAAAACTTAAAGAAGAAAAGGCTGCTTGCCAGGTGGTGGTGGCACACACCTTTAATCCCAACAGAGGCAGGCAGATCTCTGTGAGTCCAGCCTGGTCTACAGAGCTAGTTCCAGAACAGTTAGGGCTGTCACACAGAGAAAATAGGTCTTAAAAAACAAAAAACAAGACTGACTGCCAATGGAGATTCTATTTCACACATTTTGGGTATCTCCCCCACATCTAAGTTTTGCCAAGGCTTACATCTCTTAACTGTTGAGGTGTGGGCAGGGCCAATCTGTAGTCACCGGTTCTGGCACGTCAGTCACTTGTGGGCTTGCCACTCCCTTGGGTACATCTGGCTGCACATACTGGAAAGAACCAGAAACGTTCTAAAGTTCAGCAGAGAGTGTGGCAGTGAGGAGGTCCGCAGGTACAGAGACAGGCCTGGGTACAGAAGTAAACAGGAGAAAGATGGTTCTGATAGATTCAGCCTCCCCATAGAGATGTTCTGTTTGGGCATGGCTTCCCACCTTGCTTCCTGAAACCTCCATGTGCGTAATCCTCCTGTTTAGACACCCTAGCCTCTGTTTGTCCTTCTGATGGGGAAAGCCAGGCAGTTTCAGTCTTGCATGCTGTCTCTACCAGGATCACAGAGGTCCTCGAAGTACCTGTCATTGCATGGAGGTGCCATGGGAGCTCCTATGAGTGGGGCCCAGGCAATGGTTGTGTCCTTGCCTATGTGAGCAGATGCTTCATTAGAAGCACGAGTAGTGTGAATCTTTAGCACTGTGGCCATTTTATGCATATGAATATTTATAGGAACATTTATTTGCATGTGAGAGTGCATGCCCATGCTATGGCATGTGCCTGGAAGCCAGAGGCTATCTTTATGGAATCAGTTTCTCCTCCCACCAGGCAAATTCTAGGGGTTGAACTGAGGTCATCAGGCTTGATGGTAAGCACTGTACCTGCTGAGTCATCTTGCTTGCCATCTATACATTTTTTATTTATTTTGCTGAAGATGTTAAGTATTTTGAACCCCTAGTAATGGGTTTCTCCACCGATACAATAAGCCAGATCAGACCGAATAAAAAGTACAGGTTTAATGAGCAAAGCGCGGGGGGGCAAGAGGAGGAGCAGGGTGGAGAAATCACATGGCAGCTCTAGGGCATAGGTAGTTCTAGGGCATAGGCAGTTCTAGGGAATAGGCATCTTTAGGGCATAGGCAGTTCTAGGGAATAGGCATCTCTAGGGAATAGGCAGTTCTAGGGAATAGGCAGTTCTAGGGAATAGGCATCTTTAGGGCATAGGCAGTTCTAGGGAACATAAATACGCTGTTGGCCCCGTCTTGAGTAATTTCGGGGGAAGAGCTGCTGCTTGGGCAGCTTTCTAGAAAGGCTGGGGTTTAGAATGGGGGAGTGAGATCAGAGCGGAAATTTCCAACATATATTTAATTGCTTTGGAGAAAACAATGTTTATGTTTTAAATTATTTATTTATTATATATACGGTATTCTGTCTGTGTGTTTTGCCTGAACACCAGAAAAGGGCATTAGATCTCATAGTAGATGGTTGTGAGCCACCATGTGGTTGCTGGGGATTGAACTCAGGACCTCTGGAAGAGCAGTCAATGTTCTTTACCTCTGAGCTATCTCTCCAGCCACTCCAACAATGTTTATGTTTAACTAGAACATTTCCCACTCCCTGCAGTTTTTATTGCTGCAGAACCAAATTCCTATAGTCAGCCTGAAGAAATCTCCTTTATTATTGTGCAGGTCTGTGGTAGCCAGGTAACAAGGAAATCTATGAGGTGAGCTAATGGCTCATCACAGATGGGCAGGATGCCCCCTCTCCTCCCCACTGGTGACAGGTACCCGCATATCTCAGAACTTTGAGAGCTGGAAAGTTGCAGGCAGTCTGCTATGTGGCTGAGCCCATGATTAGAAAAGGGAGAAATCTCGAGCTACAGAATATTCTTTAGAGAAAGGCTTTGCATCCTGAACCAATAGGATGGGGATTTGGGAAGAAGGCTACATGAGTAGAGTGTGACTATTTTACCTGCCTGGAGTATTAGCCTCTGGGTATGTAAGGGCAGGAGTTTCTCACAGCCGGGGGGCCTTTAAAAACCACTATCTTGGGCAGCAAAGATGGCCAGCGGTTAAGAGCACCAGCTGCTTTTCTAGAGGACCAGTGTCCAATTTCTAGCGCCCACATGGCAGCCCGCAATTGCCTGCAACTCACTCCCAGAGGCTCCAACACTCCTCTGACCTCACTGAGCATCACACATGCATGTGATGCAAATACATAAATGGAGGACAAACATCTATACATACAAAATTCAAAATTCAGTGAACAAACAACTCCCCACTGTTTCACAACAAATCAGTTGGCTGGACATTTCTGCTTTTTCTCTATGCTGACATCCTTTCTGTGAAGTGTAACACCCGATTCTGTGTTACCCCTCGGTACAGTTCGCGCACCACTGTACCGTACGTAAGTCGGGAAAGGACCTGGAGATTGAAAAAACACACAAAGAGACCTGGGTCATTCGAAAGGAAATCAGCCGAAGGCCGTTTATTTAATTTTGGGGAAATCCTTATATACCTGGCTGCTGCGCAAGGATTTCCACCCAGACAGGTGGGAAATTACCATACCTCACCGCCGCACAAGGATTTCCGCCTAGGCAGGTGGGAAATTACCATACCAATGATGGAGTCAACAATGCCCTACGGCTAATCACCAGGCGGGGCAGAGGGAGCACAGGAACAAACAGGATGCTTAGTTAGCTGACCAGAAATTGTCCTCAAGATGAGCCCCAGGAACAAGGGTAGACCCGGGCCTTACAGTGAAGAAACCGCTTCCCTTTGCATTATCAGAGCAAGGGTCTTCTCTTCCACTTTTCCAAAGATATTTTTTGAGAGGGTGAGAGTGGTTTTTTTTTTTTTTTTTTTTTTTTTTTTTTTGTCTCTGTGTGTAACTGCCAAGGTTGCCTGTCTTTGTCTGTCTGTATCTCTCTTTCTCTCTCCCTCTGTAGCTAAGAATCTCCTGTCTTCACCTCCTGAGTCCTGAAATCCAAATCTTGAGCCACCAAGCCCAAGGTTTTTTGTTAAATTGTAGCAAACTATTATGTAAGAGAAAAGTTGCAGTTTTATCTGCTTCCAAATGGATACAATTCTGGGAAATTATCTCAGAATGTTGTGTAACCATCACCAGTGTCTCCAAAACATCCTTCTGAACAGAAACTCTGTATCCTTTTAAGAAATCGGTTCTCCTTCTCTCCCGCCCCCAAAGCAATAGCCTGTCTGATCTTTTTCTTCCTTCTTTTTCTTTCTTTTTATGAGACCCTTTAACTCTGTAGTCCTGATTAGCCAGGAATTTTCTACATAGACTATGCTGGCCCAGAACTCACAGAGGTCTGTCTGCCTCCGCCTCCAGAGCGCTGGATTAAAGGCAGGTGTTAGTTACCTTACTTTTCCAGTATTGATAAAACACCATGGTCAAGGCCAAAGGGACAGGTATCAGTTTAGGACCCCCAAGATCAACTCCTCGGCACAAAATGAGAGAAATAAAAATAAAGAGGTCAAAATGACCTATTGCTTTGGCTTAAATTGACCATACTACTTAGGCTAAGATGAAAAACACTTCAAGGAGAAAAACAGAGAGTACTTGACAAGGGCCATCTGGCCGAGACTGATAACAGCTGGGATACTGTTGCCACAAGAATAGCCAGAAATTGGTCATTCAGAAACGTGTTCGTATTATGCTCTATTTACATGCCCCAAGGACAGACTGGAACGGAACCAGCCAATCAAAGCCATGTTCATATTCATACTTCATTTGCATAATGACATCAGTCTTTTTTAATTTGGCGCTTTTTCGTAACTCCTTTTTGTTCATGCTTTTTTGTAACTCCTTTTTGTAACTGTTTGCTGTTCTCAATTAGGTCTGAGTATGCAAATTAGGTGAAAACCAACAGCCCCCTGAGTTTTGCCTATAAAAGTCCCTGCAACCCTAAGAGGGGAGTCCTCCTCCTATCCTCACTGTGTTGAGAGTGCAGGATGAGTTCTGTGCCTGGCTCGTATCACACTTTGGAATAAACCTTGCTCTTGCATCCAATCCTCGGATTCTGGTGGTCTCTCTGGGGGTAGAGGGTCTGGGCACAACAAAAGGGAATTTATTTGCCCCAGGGAGACAAGGGCAGGGAATAAGAGACAAATACAGGGGACAGAGGGCAAGGGAGAATGGGAAAGGACAAAGGAAAGGGGTAAGGGATATTTGTCCTTTTGGGGGACAAAGGATTGCCTCTGGATAGAAAGGAGATAGGCGTGGCTCACAGGCAAATGGTGGTTTATAAAGGTATAAACCCCGTGTTAGGATAAGGTGTTGAATTTTTTATTTTATTGATATTTATTGAGCTCTACATTTTTCTCTGCTCCCCTCCCTGCCTTTCCCTTCCCCTTTTAATACCCCCCGAGGTCCCCATGCTCCCAATTTACTCAGGAGATCTTGTCTTTTTCTACTTTCTACTTCCCATGTAGATTATATTTATGTAAGTCTCTCTTAGTGTCCGCATGGTTGTACTGTTTTCTAAGTACTCTGGGATTATGGTTTCTAGGCTGTCTTTCTTTGCTTTATGTTTAAAAACCACCTATGAGTGAGTCCATGTGATAATTGTCTTTCTGGGTCTGGGTTACCTCACTCAAAATTATGTTTTCTAGCTCCATCCATTTTCCTGCAAAATTCAAGTTGTTATTTTTTTCTGCTGTGTAGTACTCCATTGTGTAAATGTACCACATTTTTCTTATCCATTCTTCAATTGAGGGGCATTTAGGTTGTTTCCAGGTTCTGGCTATGACAAACAAAGCTGCTATGAACATAGTTGAGCACGTGTCCTCGTGGCACGATTGAGCATCCTTTGGATATATACCCAGAAGTGGTATTACTCGGTCTTGAGGAAGGTTGTTGCCTAATTTTCTGAGAAATCGCCACACTGATATCCAAAGGAGTTGTACCAGCTTGTATTCCCACCAGCAATGTAGAAGTGTTCCCCTTTCCCCTCAACCTCTCCAGCATAAGTTGTCATCAGTTTTTAAATATTTATTTATTATGTATACAATATTCTGTCTGTGTGTATGCCTGCTGGCCAGAAGAGGGCACCAGACCCCATTACAGATGGTTGTGAGCCACCATGTGGTTGCTGGGAATTGAACTCAGGACCTTTGGAAGAGCAGGCAATGCTCTTAACCTCTGAGCCATCTCTCCAGCCCCTGTCATTAGTGTTTTTGATCTTGGCCATTCTTACAGGTGTAAGATGGAATCTCAGAGTTGTTTTGATTTGCATTTCTCTGATGACTAAGGATGTTGAACATTTCCTTAAGTGTCTTTCAGCCATTTTAGATTCCTCTGTTGAGAGTTCTCTGTTTAGGTCTGTACTCCATTTTTTTTATTGGATTATGTGATCTTTTGGTGTCCAATTTTTTGAGTTCTTTGTATATTTTGGAGATCTGTCTGATGTGGGGTTAGTGAAGATCTTTTCCCATTCTGTAGGCTGTCGTTTTGTCTTGCCAACCATGTCCTTTGCTTTACAGAAGCTTTTCAGTTTCAGGAGGTCCCATTTATTAATTATTTCTCTCAGTGTCTGTGCTACTGGGGTTATATATAGGAAGTGGTTCCCTGTGCCAATGTGTTCAAGTGTACTTTCCACTTTCTTTTCTATAAGGTTCAGTGTGGCTGGCTCTATGTTGAGGTCTTTGATCCATTTGGACTTGAGTTTTGTGCATGGAGATAGATATGGGTCTATTTTCATTTTTCTACATGTTGATATCCAGTTATGCCAACACCACTTGTTAAATATGTTTTCCTTTTTCCATTTGATATTTTTTGCTTCTTTATCAAATATCAGGTGTTTGAAGATGTGTGGATTGATATCCGGGTCTTCTGTTGGGTTCCATTGGTCCTCCTGTCTGTTCTTATGCCAATACCGAGGTGTTGAATTTTAATTGGACATGTTCATTAGGTGAACCAAAGGGGACTTATGATTTCTGGACTTCAATACTTTGATGTCCTTGCCTATGTGAATAGATGCTTCATTAGAAGCACAACCTTGGTAGTCAGTTTCTGGAGGAGGAAGTGACTAGTCCTTGGTGGTTAGCTTTAGGAATGTAACCTAATGTTTTTTAGTAAGGCAGAGGGAATGCGGGAGAAGGGCAAGGCCTGCCAGAACCGTGTTAGCTATGCTTGGACTGGCTAGAGCCCCTTCAAAGGTGATTTATAGTAGAACACATTTAATTTGGTTTATGGTTTCAGAGGAGTAGCATCCATGATTGCGAAGGACAGCTAAGAGCTCACAACCACAAGGCTGAGTGAACACTGGGAATCCTCAGTCTTTTGAAGCTTCAAAGCTGGCCCCTGGTGGCAGATCTCCTCCAAGATCACACTCCCAAATCCTTCCCTAACAGTTCTACCAACCAGGGACCAAGTATTCAGATCTATGAGCCCATGGAGGACACTCTCATTCATACCACCACAGATAAGTGCATCCTAGTTAAGGTTCCTATTGCTGTGATGAAACACCATGACCCAAAGCAAGTTGGGGAGGAAAGGGTTTGTTTGGTTTACACTTCCACACCACAGTCTATCATTAAAGGAAGTCAGGACAGGAACTCAAATAGGGCAGGAACCGGTGCAGAGACCATGGAGAAGTGCTGCTTACTGGCTTGCTCAGCCGGCTTTACTTAAAAAAAAAAATTATTCTATGTGTCTTTTACATCATGTATCTTAATCCCATTCATTTCCCCGTGCCTCCGCACCCACCCTGTACCTCTGAACCCCACCCCAAATAAAATTTTTAAAAAAAATTTAAAAAGGGAAAACCTTAAAATCTTGCCACGGAAGCTGCAGTGGGACACAGTGGGTCATGCTGGGAACCCCTTTGTCTATCTTAACTTGCAAGCATTCATTGCAAAGAGTCATTGGGGGCTGGGTGGTGGAGGCGCATGCTGCTAATCCCAGCACTCAGGAGTCTGAGGCAGGCAGATCTCTATGAGTTTGAGGCCAGCCTGGTCTACAAAGCGAGTTCTAGGACAGTCAGGGCCGTGACACAGAGAAACGCTGTCTCAAAAAACAAACAAACAAGCAAGCAAAGAGTCATTGGTTTGGTTGGAGGTCTCAGGTTTCTACTACCCTATTGATGCTGGGCCTCCTCCTGGATATCCTATTGCTGCCCTCAGCAGGCTTTCTAATAGAATTTAAGGCCACCAGTCCATGGATGGCATCACCCACAATGGGCTGGGCCCTCCCCCCCATCAATTACTAATTAAGAAAATGCCTTACTGGTTTGCCTACAACCTGATCTTAAGGGGGCACTGTCTTAATTGACATTCCGTTCTTTCAGATGATTTTAGCTGTGTCAGGGTCGGGCTGACAGAAATCTACCCAGCATAACAAGATAACAGATTGAATCTACTTTCTCAGTTTTGTTTTTGTTTTTGCCTGCTTTTTGGCTGGGATGTAGTTTAATTGGTTGAGCACTTGTCTAGCACCACAAAGCCCTGGGATCAATCCCTAGCATTCTATAAAATTTGGCTTGGTGGCACTTGCATGCTAAATTGTTTGGGAAGTGGAGGCAGGAGGATAAGACGTTTAAGGCCATCTTCAGCTACACAGTAAGTTGGAGGGCATCATAGGCTACATGAAGTCCTGTCCCACAAAATATTTGCCTGTTCTAGATCGTTCATGCAAGTGGGGTCATTTGCTTGCTCTTTTGTTACTGTTTCATATTATTTCGCTTTCCCTTTTGTGACTGTTTCATATTATTTAGCATAACTCTACATCATAATATATATTAAGGAAACTTTATTCTTTCTTTTCCTCTTCCTCTTCTTCTGAGACAGGGTCTCTCTATATACAGCCCTGACTGTCCTGGAACTCACTATAAAGACCAGGCTGGCCTTGAACTCTTCTCAGGGACTGCAGGCCTCTGCTTCCCAAGAGCTGAGATTAATAGCATGCTCCACCAAGGCAAGCTTTGCCTTCGCTTCTTTCTTTCTTCTTCTTTTCACCCAGACAGGGTCTCACTATGTAGCCTTCGCTGTCCTGGAACTCTCTCCGTAGCTCAGGCTGAACTTGAATTCAGAGATCAGCTTGCTTCTGCCTCCTGAGTGCTGGAATTAAAGGTGTGTGTTATGATTGCCTGGCTATCTGCCTTCACTCCTTAATACTAGGGCTTGTAGGTGTGTACTGCCAAACGAGACTTCATTTTCTTTTTCAGGCTTAACAACAGACTGTGCAGATATAGCTCAGTGGTAGAACACTTTGCCAGACTCTTCCAGGCCTTAACGCCACAAAAACAAAAACGCATTGTACCCCTTGGCATAGTGGCACATGCCTTTTATTCCAGCACTTGGGAGGTAGAGGCAGGCAGATCTCTGAGAGTTCAAAACCAGCCTGGTCTACAGTGAGTTCCAGGTCACCCAGGGCTAATAGTGAGACCTTGTCTTGGAAACAAACAAAACACTGAATAATATTCCATTTCCATGTGACTGGTTACTTGGGTTGTTCCTAGTTAGCTATCATGATGTACAAATAAGTTATAATAGGTCTTTTCTTTTTTTAAAAAACATATTTATTTATATAGTTTTAATGTATGAGTGCTGCCTGCATGTATACCTGCGTGCCAGAAGAGGGCACCAGATCCTATTATAGATGGTCGTAAGCCATCATGTGGTAGTTAGGAATTGAACTCAGGACCTCTGGAAGAGCAGTCACTGCTCTTAACCGCTGATAGGTTTCTCCTGCCCCTACAGTCTGTATTTTTTTTTTTTTACTCTTTGGTTATAAACCTAGACGTGGAATTGCTTGATTACGCGGCAACTCTAGTACTGAGACGCCTCCACTGTTTTCTCGAAGTTGCAGCCTTTCCTACTAACCCCACTTAAGGATTCTGTCGGCTTAACATCTGTTATCAACCGCAAAACAGCCTCCGATTCTTTTCTGCTGTTCTCGTGCTGCCGTAGCAAAGACGTTAAAAGGGCACGCCTTTAATTCCAGTTCCGGAGGCAGAGGAAAGTGAATCTCTGCAAGTTCGAGGCCAGCCTGGTCTAGATAACGAGTTCCCTAACTATGCTTCCCCAGTCGGAATACATACTAAAACCTTATCTCAATAAAAGTAAAGTAGTAAAAATGTTCCTTGGGTCCAGGGGAACTGTTGCCCATCTCCTCCATGGACCTCCCAGCGGCAGAATAAATCGCAGGAATTCGTGCGGAAACCAGATTACCTCGCCGCCACTTCCGGGCGCTTGAGGATGATGAGTCGTTTCTCGTTGTGCGCAAGCGCTCTCGCAGGGTTGCCCGGGCGACGGTTGCAGCCCAGCCTCAAATTCACACCAAGTGGAGCCCAGCGTTTCCCTCGGCCCCGCCCGGAGGAACCAGTCGCTAAGCGATGACGTCGCGGGGGCCTGGCTGAGCGTCGCGGACTCCGGAGATGGAGGAAAAGGAGCAGCTGCGGCGGCAGATCCGCCTCCTGCAGGGTGAGGGGGCCGCCGCCCGGGAGCGCGTCCTCTCGGTTCTTGTGACCGCCGCGGACCCTTCCAGGAGCGGGTGCTGTCGGTGGCGGCGGTCTCCTGATGGTCGGCTTGGGTGGGAGTGTGAGCGGCCGGGTCGGGTGCGGCCCGTGGGTGTCAGACCCCTCCAGGCTTCGGGGCGACTGAGCGGGCCTCAGAGGGCTCGCAGGAGACGGCACGATGGCCTCCCGCGGGTGGTCGCGTCAACCGGCCTCGGGGCCCGGCCGGCTCTGGAGCGGTTCTCTTCGGCTGCCGTTGAGTACCTCTCTCCGGATTCGGGCACAGCCCCCTTGTACTCTAAGGCTGACTACCCAGGCAGTAGCTTCCGCAGCTATTTTAAACCCAAGTCGTCTTTATAAATTTTAGCATCGTTTCCAGAATTTTCCCCAGAGAAAACACTTAGGGGTCTGGAAAGCCAGCGCTGGGGAGAAGCCAGGTGGCTTCTGTCCCTTTGGGGCTACTTTTTGGGTTTTCTTCACACCCGACCCGAGTTATCTCCCAGTCTGGGCGTGGCCTTGCTGTGAGGGTTGAGGCGTGTGTGTGTGTGTGTGTGTGTGTGTGTGTGTGTGTGTGTGTGTGTGTGTGTGTGTGTGTAGTGAACAGGCCTGCGTTCCTTCTCTCCTCCCTCAGGGGCTCCATGAGTCACTTCAAAAATCCTTGTGGTGGTGATATCAGGCTTTTTTCTGTGGGAGATACTGTTGTTAGCTGGTGGGTCGTCAGTGGGTTTATTGTGTTGTTTTTCCTGCTGTCTGTCAAGCATTGGGTAACGTCGGTTCTGCGGCGATTACCAAGGTGCACTCCGCCATCTTTTCCATGAGTGGGCAAACTAGAGACCACTCTGTTCTTATCCAGGCACTGCAGGGTTTCTGTGGCCTGCTTTTGCATATGGAGTGGCACTTGCCCTCACATCATTGTGGTCCTAGGAAACCAATGAACAGAAACAGTTACACCTTGAAAGCTGCAGTTTTAGAATAAGCAGACAAAATAACAGTGAAGTAGCAATGATGGGGAAGAACTCATGGAATTGAAAAGATTTGGGTTGAACTTTCTATCCTTTCCAGCACTTAGGGCTGCTCTCAAGTCAGTAAAGGGCTCAGGAAGGAGAATGGGTCTGGGGTATTAGGGTAGGGTTAGTAGTCTTGCTTGTTGCTGTTTTTATTGTAGGAGGTTTTTATTAACACCTAGATAACTGAGCCTGTAATTCTGCCTTCTCAGGTCTAATTGATGATTATAAAACCCTCCATGGCAATGGCCCTGCCGTGGGCACCTCAGCTACTCGGTGGCAGCCACCAGTTTACCAGGGTGGCAGGACCTTTGGTGCCCGCTACTCTCGTCCAAGTCGGAGGGGCTTCTCCTCACATCGTGGCCCTTCATGGCGCAAGAAATATTCCCTTGTGAATCAGCCTCTGGACTCTTCGGACCCAGCCAGCGATCATGCTTTGCAGACATCCCTCAGGTCTGGAGACAACCAGCATCCTGACTCCCAGCAGTACGTACTGGAGAGACAGGTCCAGCTCAGTCCAGATCAGAATATGGTTATTAAAATCAAGCCACCATCAAAGACAGGCCCCACCAGTGCTTCAGGGGTCCAGCAGGGCTCCTTGGAAGACTATGATGAGTCCTTCTGGAGTGACCAAAGACCCCAGGGAAGTGAGGTTGAGCTCCCTGGTGGACAACTGCAGTCTGCAAGGCCCGGAAGAACCAAGATGGGTTACAGTGTGGACGACCCCCTTCTGGTCTGCCAGAAGGAGCCTGGCAAGCCTCGGGTGGTGAAGTCTGTGGGCAGGGTGAGTGAAAGCCCCTCCGAGCATCGGCGAACAGTCAGTGAAAGTGAAATCACCATCAAGACACACTTCCCATCGCCTATTGTGCACCAACGTACTGGTGTGGCCCTGGGCCGGAAAATAGGCCCTCATTCTGCCAACTATGCCGAACAACACATTGGAGACCACAGAGCAAATACTGGCCGTGGAGACCAGCCAGCTTCCTTGGGTTCGGTGGTGGCTCCAGTCAGACCATCAACAGGAACCAGGCAGGTCAGGGAGGCCTCACTGCTAGTGTCTTGTCGAACCAGCAAGTTCCGGAAGAACAACTACAGATGGGTGGCTGCCTCCGAGAAGAGTCCACGGGCCACACGGAGGGCTCTTAGTCCCAGAACGATCGTGGAGAGTGCGAGCAAGGCAGAGAAGCCACAGCCTAAAGTTGACCCAGAAACCAGGCCTGAGAAACTGGCCACATCATCCAAGCCTGGACCCTCTCCCAGCAAGTACAAGTGGAAGGCTTCCAGCCCCTCTGCTTCCTCCTCTTCCTCTTTCCGTTGGCAGTCAGAAGCTGGCAGTAAGGACCATACTTCTCAGCTCTCCCCAGTCCCATCTAGGTCCCCGTCAGGGGACAGACCAGCAGTGGGACCCGACAACTTGAAGCCCCTCTTTGGAGAGACACCACTCTCAGCTTACAAAGTGAAGAGCCGTACCAAGATTATCCGGAGGCGGGGCAATACCAGGTGTGCATCTTTCCATCTTGCAATAGCCTAGCTAGGTGGGTGGGGTAGGGCTCATGAAGGCTTTTTGGCTCCCAAATTAGGGAATTTGGAGCTGTTGACTTTAGCTTGTGGGAAAAAGAAGGCCCATGTTGGGTCTGTTCAGCACCGTGGACGCATGGCCTACCCTGGGAGCTTCGTGTGTCATTTTGGGTCATGCTTGTAGTAGGAGTGAGGCTGGAGGTAGTGTCATGTCGGGATGTGTCAGGTACAGCTTGAGTGAGTCAGGGCCTGGCATGGGGCCTCCGCAGGGATGGGAGGCAAGAGCTCTTGAGACTGGTGATGCTGGCAGGCCTATCCTTTCGGGTAGTTTCCCTTCTGGGGTGGGACTGGGTTCCAAAACAGGGTGTCATGCCAGGTTAGGTGCTTGGGGAGCAGCACCCCGGGTCTATCCAGTGTTTAGCAGTATGTAAAGGCTGCATGGCTGTTCTGACCAGACCAGTGGGTTATGTGTCTGAGCTGGGTGGTGAACTGGGTGCCAGGGGTGCCTGGACTTTCCTGCTCTGTTTTTATTTGAAGGCTTTAGGTTCCAGGAAGTCAGGGTTTGTGGGGCACTGTGTCCTGGCCTAGACAGAAGTGTGCACCATTTGTGTTAGGTTGGGTGACAGTGGAAGGGGCTGGTGCTCTCTGGCCACCTTCAAAGTGTGCTAAGGTGTTGTTGGGTGACTATCATTCCAGAGGAAGCAAATTGGTGGCCAGGGGACCAGGCTGAGCTACTGCTTTATGAGTACTTACTTTTGAGGTCACTACCCTTGCATGCCTGTGGGAAACGGAAAGATGGCGTCATAGCCTAGAGTATATGGTTAGGGGTCAGAATCTTCAGATCAGCTGCTAATGGCAAAAATATTGTCTGCTTACCAGGCAGAGGGCCTGCTTATGCCACTAGACAGTGTTTTTCCAAAAGACAATTCTCTCCTTGCCATGAATCCCCCTAAGGAAGTTCTTCCTGCATTCTCAAGTTTGATCTTTGGCTCTGTGCTCCAGACTTGTGCTGTTTGTAGTTTTCTGACCCGGAGTCCCACCCTCATAGTGCCTAAGGATAGATTGCTCTTATCAGGCTGTGGTGGGGACCTGGGAGGGAGAGTTTTGGCACAGCCTTGGTGATGCGCTGGGGAGATGGCATCAGGGCCTGGTGGCAGCTCGCTCTCAGGAACGCGGTCCTTTTCCATCAGTTTCCCCCTAGTCTTGTCCAGGGCCTCACCTGGCTTGGAGAAGGGCTGGAGCTGAAACCACTCTGCTCTGCTTCACTTGGGGAGTATGGCAACCTGTGCTGTCTCCAGACGAGGAAGGTGCTTGGGAAGATCTACTCAACGAACCTGTTGGTAGTCTTTTGTGTTTTATCTCCATAGCCTTCCAGGGGACAAGAAGAGCAGCCCCTCAGCTACCACCACCAACAAAAACCATCTCACCCAGCGACGGAGACAGGTCCTCCGGGGGAAGAATAGCCCCATTCTGAAGAAGACTCCTCACAAGGGTCTGATGCAGGTCACCAGGCATCGGCTGTGCTGCATGCCATCCAGCCGGGCCCACCTCTCCAGCAAGGAAGGTATGGACAGAGAGGAGAATGTTAGGAACTGGCCGAGGATGGACTGCCCTCCACTGAGGTGGTCAGGAACCGTGTTAGGAGGATGGGGCATGGAACCCAAGTGAGAGTCTAGAGAGAGGGGTGGGCTGGACACGGCTGGGTTCCCCTCGGGCAGTTGACAAAAGGAAAAGGATAGATTGAAGAGGCTTACAGCTTTGGGTGGAGAAGATGGAAGATCTGCTAGTGTTGCCTGGCAGGGTGTGAGGAAGGGCTGCTCACTGGAATCCTCTAGGTTAGCGTGATTTGCTTGTGTCTATGTGGTAGAGTGGCATATAGACTGGGGACAGCAAAGGTTGTTTTCTGTTGGTAGGGGCTGACACAGTGTCCCCCAGCCCTACATGTGAGCAGGGAAGGGTGAGGGGTGAGGGATCTTGAGTCCAGTGGCTCCATCTCTGGGGCTTTGGATGTGTTAGGAGGCTACTGAAGCTGTTGCCACTGCCACCACTGGATGGATAGCCTCATAGTTATAGACAGTGCATAGTGCCCTGCTATTCCTGTTGCGGGAAGGACTGTAGGCATTCTTCACATCCATTCATTCACCTGCTTATCCACAGAGCATGTGATGGGCACCTTGGGGTCAAGAATTGTCTCGCTGGTTCCTGGGGATGCTGAGCTACATCTCACTGGAGACAGGTGGCTGCTCGAGCCCTTGTAAACAGCCTGGACAGTTGGTTTTCAGTAGTAAAGGTGTCCTGAGAAAAAGAAAGCAAAAGACTACAGTTATGGGCTGTAGGGAGGGTGTAAACTCTAGGCAGGTATTGGGAGTGCTTCTTGAGGAGCCTTAGGTGAGGAGAGGAAATAACACTCAGATATGCAGGTGAAGGTAGTGGTGGAACACAGATCAGAAGGAAGGCCATCTAGCTAATGTGCTTTATAGGGTCGGGAAAGGGGATGACCCCAATGGAAAGACACTAGGTCATGCCACAGTAAGGAAAAGGAGTAGGTTCTGATTGTGATGTCAGGGAGGAGATAGATGAGGAAGCCAAGAGACATGAGGAGCATCAGGTGGCAGGATTAGGCTAGTGGGCTGGAGTAGACAGTCAGGATGGCTGGTATGCAAGGCCTTGCATATAAGATGTGTGTGGGGTGGGAGAGTTGTCATCTCCACACAGATGAGCTATGGAAACAGAGGGTGCTGAACCTGTAGCTGGGATGACGACTACACAACTCTACATAAACAGAGACCACAAGGGTAGGCTGTCTACAGGGGTCGGCCTGGCCAGGGTTTTGGCCAGTTAGATGAGAATGACAATACTAATTTCTCTAGACTGACCTTGGGTAGATTTGGCTTGCCCCAGGAACTGGTTTGTGGTTTCCTTGGCTCCCTCATGCAAGTCTTACTGTCTGTCTCTTTTCCTTGCTTGTCCAAGAACTCCAGCCTGAATGATGTTCAAGACCCTGGCCGGTCTGTTTGACTCCCTGGGCTGGGGTCTTGCCACACTGCTGAGCGGAGCTCGTCTATCTCCAAGTGGATGCAGCCCCCGCACTCATGTGGTTGTTAGAAGTCAGGTTCTCTCAGTACATGGGGTCTGTGGATAAGGGCTGCCCTTTGATTTAGTGTTTTGGGGTCTTCTCTTTTTGCTTTTCTCCAAGAAAATGCTTAGCCCTAGTTCCAGATCTCCTCTTCATGCTAGTACCCTGGTGTTTAGGGAGGGACCTGATTGCTTAGTAGACTTTGGGTGCCCAGTAGTGGGGTAGCCTAGCTGCTTCTGGCCCACCCCTTCTTCAGGTCACTACTCAGCCCTACTGTGTGGCCTAGCAGCCGGCAGAGGGCGCACTTGCCCCTCTTATCCCTCCATCCACCTTTTTCTGGTAATTGATTGCCTAATTTCCTCTTTATGTGAAAGAAAGCAGATATCAAGTAATTTGCAGCAATAACCTGCTAATGCTGGGCCAGTATCGAAACTCCCCTGTTCATTTCAAGTGGCAGATAAAACACTAATACATAATTATCCTTGCAAATTGGATTGTTTTAAATAACCAAAAGGCTACGGCCAGAAGAAAGCGATCCCATCTCCCTCGAGTTACTCTTGCAGCGTAATTGCCGCGTTCAATCAATTTCCCTGGCATTAGAAATTCCATCACAATCAACATTAAGCTTTATTCATTGTGATGGCTAAGAGCCGGGCCATTTCTCCTCTTTTTCTTAACTGGCAAAATTAATCAGGGAAAAGATTTTAAACATTTACCCGTGCGAAAGAGGTCAGCGCTGCCACTATATTGCTCAGCAGATAAGGGGGCTAATAAAAAGAAAATTGAATTACTAATGATCACCAGGAACCGAGTATATAAAACCTGGCAATCGCCAGTTCAGGAGAAGGAGAATCAATTTTCTTGGGACAAGGTGTGCTCATTTTTTATTTTGGCGCGTATTATCAGCAATTTAATTTGAGAGCGCATAAACAGGAGGAAACAGTTAGGGAATAATGAGCCTGGAGGTGTAAAGTGCCGCAGGATATATGCTGTACACAATTTATTTGGCACAACAGATAATCGCTTTAATTGAATTCAAAACTGCATTGTTCAGCAGCCATGGGGCTGCTCATGCTTGGGGACCGAGAGTGTCAGGAAGGTTCCAGTCTGAAGTGGTGTCTCCCTTCTGGTCAGCCTTTGGTTGTGGGGTGAGGTGAGAGCCCCCAGAGAGAGCCCTGAGGGGGCCAGGGAGGCATGTGTTCTAGGTTGCTGCTGAGACCTGCTTGGTCTGCCTCCCATGGACAGATGCTAGAAAAGGCATTTGGGAGGGATGAATCTTTAGGGATGTGGCAATTGGTAAAGTTACTATGTGATGCTCTGCCTTTGGTTGGTGTGGGGATATAGGACCTGGGAGTCTTGGAGTGAGCTCCCAGACTTACTCACCTAAAGGCATGCCTATGCCTAGTATGTGGCTTGGCTTCCTGAGCTATGTGCATAGGGTGCTGTTTAATTTGACATACCAGTCAACTTTTCACCTGCTGCCCTAAGTTAGGTAACCACTTAGTATCAGTAAGTCATGGGCTTCTACCCAACAGCCTTTTGGAAGCACTGGCTGTCCATTGCCAAGAAAAAGCCATTGTGGGTAGACAGGCTGTGTGTGATCACCTTAGAAGTAGAAGAACCTTCTCTTTTATCTTCCCATAATGGATATGTGGCCATTGCTTGTCCTTTTCTGCTTATAGCAATGTTTTAAATTTTTGGTCTTAGGACTTAGTAGTTGAGTACATTTACTGCTCTTCCAGAGGACCCAAGTTAAGTTTACAACTGCTTATAACTTCAGTTCCAGGGGATCTGTCACCCTCTTCTGGACTCTGTGCATATCTGCATGCATGTGTGCATACCAACATGTGGACATATATATAAAAATCATTTAAAGTAAATTAGAAGTATTTAAAAATCAGGGCTGGAACAATGGCTTAGTAGTTAAGAGCATATACTGCTCTTCTAGAGTGCTCCAGTTTGATTTCCAGCATCATATCAGGTGGCTCACAGCTGCATATAACTCCAGTTCAAGGGGAATCTGACTCCTCTGATTTCCATGGCTACCCATACTCAGGCATGTTCACTCACACACATACACACACACACACACACACACACACACACACACACACACACAGTGTTGAAAATAAAATGAATTGGCCAGGCATGGTGGTGCACGCCTTTAACCCTAGCACTCTGGAGGCAGAGGCAGGTGGATCTTTTAGTTTAAAGTCAGCCTGGTCTATAGAGCAAGTTCTAGGACAGCCAGGGCTACACAGAGAAAACTTGTCTCGAAAAACAAAAACAAAAAACAACAAGAAATTCTTTAAAGCAAATAAACAATCCTTGACTTTGCCCTGAAAATAGAGCCTTCTTAGGTAAAAGGTTAGTCTGGTAGGTTCTGGTTTGGGGCTTTCTAGAGGACTGGATAATAGGGACTAGGTAAATTTTCATTGTGATATCGTGCATATGGTGGGCTGACCTGAGACCCACCTGCCGCCTACATTTCACATGAGCCTCTTGGGCATAGTTGCCTCCCCCTAGTGCAGAGTCCTCCAGCATGTGGCAGAAAACCTCCCTCAGTTCACTGTGGTAGCCCTGTGCTATGAAGGAATCACTGTTAACATTTATAGGTAAGAAGCAAACCACTCATTTTGGGTCACCAGCAGAAGGATAGGTAAGAGTCATGGCCTCTTGTCTGGCTGGGTATCCCTCAGTGTTCTTCTTATCCTGCCTGGGGTAAAAGTCTGCTGGGATGGGTGCTCATTCCACATTTAAAAGTTTTTAAGGAAGAGCTCAGGAAGTCCTCCTAGTGTAAGCACTGTTAACCTCTTCTCCGCCCAGTGCTCTCTCTGTCTAGTACTCACTACAAACTGGGTAGCTCTTCAGCCACCCTCAGCTTAGAGCTCTCACCCATGGCGGATTGGGAACCCTCAGATGGTTAGTGTTCTCTGGGAGCTGATCTTACCCTCTAGCCATCCTGAAGGCAGCCTCCTCAGAGCTCTGACTAGTCTTTCTCAGTTTGGGTGAAGCCTGCCTTTATCCTGAGGTAGGACAGCTTCTCTGCTGTCCCTCCTGGATGTATAGACAAATGTGCTCAAGCCTGCTGACCTGCTTGATCTCTTGTGCCCATCGTCTTCCTTCTTTGACCCCCTTAAAGTGCCTTGTGTCCCCTGCTCCTGGCAGAGTTCCCAAACAGACATTTGTGATATATATATGGGTCCTTTCAGAATCACTTTTTTTCAGCTATTCTGGCAAAGGATCAACTTGCCAGGTAGTGTAGTCATAGCTTCACACTTAGTTTGTCCATTGATTGTGGTACTAGGGATTGAACTCAGGGCCTTGAACATACTCAAGCAAATGCTTGGCTATTGATTTCCTTTTTGCTTTTTATTATTTTGAGATAGTGTGTTACTAAGTTTTTCAGGTTGGCCTTGAACTCACGCCGTAACCCAGAGAGGCCTTGAATGGTGGGTGCTGTGCTTCAGCCTCTTGAGTAGCTTGGATCAGTTACTTCACCTCTTTATTTTTAAAGCCTGGGTTATATATGTAACCTAGGCTAAATATGTAGTGAAGGATGATCTTGAATCTGTCTCTGCCTCCCAGTGCTGGGATTATAAGGCATGGCTACCCTCCTGGCTTTCACTTCTTCTCTTCTGCCAAAGTATTATGGGGCTCTTGCCTCTTATTAGGCCTGCCTCTTCTTTGGCTAGATTTGGTCCTTTAAAAATTCTGCCCCCTTTTGAAGGCCTTACTCCTTGGCCAGGACCTATTCATTCATGGGCCAGATCCTACCCCTCTGTAGCCAGACCCCATTTACTCTGGCCAGACACTAGACTTTGCCTCTTCAATAGGTCCTGTCTCTGAAGGCTTTTCCCATCTCCAGCCAGACTTCTCTGAGTAGGCCCACCCAATTCTGGCTAGCAGTATCTCAACCCTCTGTGTCAACTACGTTTTGTGGTGTGATCCTCTTCCCTCAGATATTCAGAGCCCCCTGCCTTCATCAGACAACTGCTCAGTGCCCATGGTCAGCCTTCCAAGCCTATCTGCTTTAAGGTCACCATGGCATTCCCACTTCTTTTTCTGCCTTTTGTGAATTTCTGTGTTTATTGTCTGTATTGCCTCACTAGAAACGTCCTGCATGAGGTTTTGTTCTATTCTTGTCACACAGATGTGAGTCTCTTGGTGTAGGGCAAGAGTGGGTTGTCTTATTTCATTGCAGAAACCATAGGAAGAACTGTTTGTGACAGGGTTCTCTTCTGCAGAGTATTCTGGGTGAAACTTGTTCTCTCTAGTTCTATCACCACATATGCTGGAAGCCAACTCCTGGCCTCAATCCAGAGCTCTTGTTGAGTGAGCAAGCCCTGCTGGTCTGGGGATACCTGTCTCATCTGCCCTAGGCTGGCCAGGGTTTGGTTAGGATATGGGCTGGTAGATGTGCATCCTGATGTGTTTGGTTGCATGTTGAGAGCAGTACTGCTCACCTGGAAGATCTCAGGTCTTTCCAAGGCCCGGGACTGTTGGAGCATCATTATATTTAGCAACTGAGGGTGAGAGAGTCTGCAAGGGACTGACCTACAAGTAAAAACAATAGGCCTACCTGTTCCTGCCTGTGTCAAATGTGCCTGGTGGGTTAGGGCAGTAATGGCATGCCTGGAGGGTCTGTGAACATCCTAAAGCACTGGGTGGCTATGGGATGGCATTGCCTCACCACCTGTGTTACTTGAGGACCGCTAGGGAATCTAGGAGCGGATGAGAGTGCTCACAGCTGCAGTTTCTCAGGTGCCCAGTCCTCTGCTTGGCTCTGAGCTGTGTGGTCTCTAGAGAGCTGACTTCCAATGGAATTCAGCCAGAGAACCCACACTGAAGGCACAGAGGTTTAGGGGTTGCAGCTTGGTTGTGACAGCATCTTTCCCTACCTGACCTAAGCTTGGACAATAGCACTTGGTGGCCTTGGCTGGCTGCTTTCTCCAATGCAGCCCAAGGCATGGGTCTTGCCTTGTAGGGGAGCAGAGGGCTGCAATCATGACCCCAGGATAGATAGAAAGGATGCATGCTGTTTTCTGTCTAGTCATATGGCCCAGCTGAGGCAGCCAGCAGATGGCTGTGCCGAGGGTTGTAGGAGTACATTGGAGCCTAGGGTACTTGTTAGGGTGCTCAGGGAAAGCTTGCTGCACCTGACAGGGAAAGGCTCAGGGCCAGGGATCTGAGAGGCCAGGCTTGATAGGCACCATTTAATGCTGGGTGCTGGGATTAGCCACAAGTTCTAGCACTTGGCTGAGATATTTTGCACATAAAGTAGTTCAGCCTCTTACCTCTCTGGTTGGTGTCATTGTCTTGCTGTGGGAGTTTGGACCCACTATGTTCTTTGCACTACTGTTTTTTTTTTTTTTTTAAATCTGTAAAATTAGAGTTGCTAGGCCCCAGGGTCTCTATGCAGATCAAGAAACCTTTAGGTGTTTAGACCAGTATGGTCTTTCTCTTTGCTCTGTGATGGCTGCTGCTGTCTGGGAAGTCCTGGCCGATGCCTCGGGGTCTGCAATTCATTGTTGCTCACTGGTTTGCAGCTGGGCTGTTCGATTTTACTACGGCAAACACTGTTAAAGGGCGTGAGAGCAGTTAAATCTGGAGTCCTGCTTTCATAAGGGAAAAAAGAAAATGCTGAATTAGGCTCTGGGAAAGGCATCCACAGCGATCCTTGGATCTTGCATAAATTATCAGGCACGCTAGAGGCCTCCAATTTTACGTTTGTCGCAACCATGCTAATTAATTATTCCACAAGAATTGGCATGAACACACATGTGAGCTTGCCCCTTCTGACTCCTGCCTTGGAAAGAATGGTGGTATCAGGGTGGCTAAAGCTTGTAAGACAGCAGGCCTCCTCACCCTCTGCTTTAGGACAGTTTGGCTAATTCCTCTGTAGACTGAAGTGAGAATAGTTCTCTTGTCACTTTGCTCCTGGTTGAAGAATTGCCCATCTTCTATGTGTCCTGACTGACTTTGAATCAAATACTGCACGTTGGCCGCTGAACATAGACTGACTTAAGGATCTCCAGAGCTTAGCTTCACACTGGCTACAGGGCTGCAGAGTTGACTAAACTTTGTCCAGCTGCCTCTTGCTGGTCTGTCAGGGCCCACAGACGCTGCTGACTCCCATGGGGATACACTACTGAGCACCCAGAGGTTTTCCCGAGGAACATGGCATACAAACTGTCCTGGACATCATCTCCCATGACCTGTTTTGTCCTCAGCAAAGTCAGCAAGGCCTAGAGGCAACATGTGGATACAATTTAGCATACTCAGGCTTTGTTTGCTACCTGACAGTGGGGTGGGTGCCAGCTGCAGGCAAGTGCCCCTTAATGTGGAGTTAGAGCCAGTCTGTGGTAGGTTGCAGGCTTCAAGACATAGTGACAGGATTCTAGGAAGGCCAGGAAAGGTGCCTGTACCCAAACCTGTATTATGAGTGTAGAATAGATTCAGGGGTCAGGGCACAGTCCATGCATGAGCCAATCTTAGTGTATAGCTCTCCAGTGTTGGGCTGTGTCCTGATAGTAGGCAGCTTTCCAGGAACCTTTTCATATTTACTAGTCCCTAGTTAGGTTGTTGGTAGTTAAGAAGGTCATCAATCTCACTGTAATGGGGCAAGTGACAGAACTCTGTGAGCATGGAGCACACCCCTCTGGTGGGGAGAGGCACTTGATGAGCTCCACCCAGCTTGTTCCTGTTTTGTTTGTGGCTCTGCCCTGGTGTTGTTTCTTAAGGCATTTGGGGCTAGAACCTGGGTATCCTGCATGGGTTTGGCAGACCATGCTGTAAGGATCCAGACAACCCCTCTAAATCCCCAACTCATGTTTCACCTGATGGGAACTGTGATGGCACAGTGTGCCGGACAACCTAGCCTTGGTCACCAGTTCATGACTTACGCTGGTTAAGGGCTCTTCTCAGGTCTGCTTTTCCTAAGATGGGGAGAATCTTCCTTCTGGAACCATGCAGAGCCAGAGGCAGCAGCACTGTGATTGGTGCTTAGAGACATGAGTCCTGTGGAAAAATGTGGACGCCGCCTGGCTTAGGAGGGTGTGCTCATGATGGACTTGAGAGCATTCATTCCATGTGGAATTTTTTCCTGCTGAAGACAGCTGGGCATGGAAGACAGCTGGGTAGTTGATACACAGTGTTCTAGGATAGGGAGGGTTCTTGTCTTCTTGCCAGGGAGCCTTCCTGGGTTGCCTCTACATAATGAAAGGACCTAACCTGGTCTCCTCTGGCCAAGGACACTAAATAGAAAGGGTGTGATTCCTTGCAGACTTGTACTTGTACTTGGGGAGCTCCTGGGCAGCACCCCAGCTAGGGCTGGCTGAGGAGGACAACCAGGCCTGTGGGGGATATAGGAGGTGCCTGCCAAGGTTCTGGGAATAGGTAGCTGACTGGGGAGCCCCTCTCACTCTGAGGGCTGGCCTTGTTGTGAGGAGCAGGGTATGGTTTCATGGGACTAGAGGTCAGACTGCCATTGCTGCTTGAGGGATGTACAGAGATCCTGTTTTGCACCTGTGCTGGAGCCCAACGATGACATTCTGAGTTTACATGAGCAGCCAGCTGGCTTGCCTGCTCCTGCTCCTTTGCTTAGCCAATAGGTCTGAGCCTTAGGACTGACAGCTGTGTTATGGTCTCTAAGGGTATGCTTTGCTCAAAAAGAGTCTTTAAAAACGTTCTTTGGCTCTTTCCTTTATGCCTAGGTCTTCTTTTTCTAGAGGGGAACATATGCCTGGGTGGGGTTCATTTGGTTCTGGCTCAGGATGGTCTCCTATCCCCACAACTTGATCTGGGCATCAGGACTGCTGAGTGTGGTTGGTGATTACCTGAAGACAAGGGCTGTAAGCCACTCTGCCTCCTGTACCAGGGACCCTGGTCTGGTCTGCGAATGAGGATTGGTTGGGGTTAACAGTGCTTGAAAATCAGCAAGCAGTGAGACCAGATAGGGAGGGGCTCATGGTAGGACCTCACCTGTCACAGAGTCCAGTCAGCCTGAGTATCTGAGGAAGCAGTGGGTGGAATGGAGGCTGTATGGATGTCTCAATGTGCAGTCTGTTATAATCTCGCTCTAGGTGTAGCTTTTCAAAAGTATTACTTGAGGGAGGGAGGGAGGAAGGGGAAGAGAGAGAGAGAGAGAGAGAGAGAATACACTGTGCACACATGTACCACACCATGCATATGGCGATCAGAGGTTGCCTTCTACCATATGATGATGGGTCCTAGGGATTGAACTCAGGTTATCAGGCTTGGTGACAAAAGCTTTTAACTGCCGAGCCATCTTGCTGGCCTGCTTTAGCTGTTTTCCATATAGTTTATAGTTTTTATGTGGCGTTTTTCCCTTTGACCCATGGGTCATAAAAGGTACTTCTTAATTTGCAAATGTGGGGATTTTGAAATTATTTTAACTAACGATTTCTTCAGTTTGTGTGTGCAATTGGATTTCAAACCATTTGATGTTTCTGTAGATTTATAGTTCAACTTGTGGTTTGGTAAATTGCATTTGAGAGGGCCGAATCCTAACCACTAGACCACCAGGGAGCGACAGTAAATTGCATTTGAAAAGAATGTTATTCTGGCTGGTCTGAAACTCACAGAGATCCACCTGGCTCCTTAGTACTGAATACTAGGATTAAAGGTGTGCACAACCACACCTGGCTTTCATCTAGTCATTTTTACAAGTCCAAGTCCGAAAGAAAACATGTTAATACTACTTTAACCCTTTGTGCCACAATATGAACTCAGGGCCTCATAAATGTTTTGAATGCTGTATGGTACTGAGCTAAGCGTTCAGCCTGCCACTGTACTTTTTTTTAACTTTTTATTGATACCTTGTGAATTTCACATCATGCACCCCTATCCCACTCATCGCTTAGTCCTTCCGTATCTGCCTTCCACCCTTGCAACCTCCCATGGAAGCTGTGGTTTGTCACGGTGTGTCACACAGTATACCCTTTGCCCAAACAGCTTTACTTGCAAATGTTCATTGCAATGAGTCATTGGACTGGCTCGAGGCATCTTGCTTCTGCTACACTATTGATACAGGATCCTCACTGGGACTCCTCTCAGATATTCTGTTGTTGCCCTGTGTCATGGAGATCCTGCAGCTTTGGTTTTTCTCTGTGTGTTTGTTCATTGAGGAGTTACTGCAGTCAAAGTATAGGTCTTCCTTTTGACACCTGCAGCTCTCCTAGCCCACATCCTCTTTGGGAACATGTGGCCTAGTGGAGATCCATCCTCTCCTGATATCTTGCCCACTGGAATCTGGAATGGAATCTCTTCCTTTCCCTTGATGCTGGGGTCCCTCTGGTGATTCCACCAAGGAAGATCTGTGGAGACAGGATTTGTAGGTGTGGCTGTCTCAGGGCCAAGCTGTGTGTGCCTTTCCTGCTGTCAGAGCATCTAGAAATATCCCTGGAGAAGAGACGGCATTCACTGTGGTCTTCTACTTTTCATGGATTTTCTAATTGCTCATCCCTCTCTGTGTCCATATACATGATGGTGGCTTAGTATTGCTATTAGTAACTTGTTTGGTGTAAGGGCTCTCATTCTCCACAGGAAGCTAGTGTCTTGCTAGAAGGAGGAGGTATGGATTAGGCAGAGCCTGCTGGAGAGGAATTCTTCTGGGCCAGGAGTGGTCAAGGAAGTGCCATAGTCATGTAGTTTGGGTCTTTTCAGGATTCATGGCCTTTTCAATTGAAGATTTAGTCTAAATGCATAGAAATTGATGGAATTTACAAAGAAAATCTATAGCTGGGTATGATGACTGTAAATCCAGCAGCTTGTGATCATTAAGTGTCCAGTTATTTGTGGCTTTGTTTGCGTGTCTGTCTCTCAGGCCTGGCAGGAAGGACCCTGGCCTTGGAGATAAGCCCCTGGGTCCCAATCTTCATTGTGATGCTTTTGATCCATGGGTCTTTGGGGCATCCTCGGGGACCAGCAGCTGTGCATGGCCTGCATGCTTTTTTCCACTGCTGACTGGTCCCTGCAGAATCAGGACAAAGTATCTAGTGCAGGTAGACAGGCAGGTCACTGCTAAAGGGGAGTCTTCTGGCTAGATGCAAACCACTGTCTTCCCCATTCCCTTCCACAGTGCTGAGTCCCTGAGCAAGGGAACATGGCTTTTCTCCCTTTGCCATGAAGGTGATGCCCAAGTGGAAATGTTGACTGTGGGCAAACACTTAGAGGTGCCAGTCTTCTCTCCTGGGGCTAATGCACAGGCTGTCATGGATGGGCATCTGTCACATGACCAGTTACAGGCTGCTGCTTGGCCTTCTGCTGGTATGAAGGGGTGGAGTTAGACTTAGAGACACAGCTGGTTCTGGGCCTCCTGTCTCATTTGGATTTCTCAGCCAGGTAGATCTGGCTAGTGTAGTTCAGCATAGGGCCTGACTAGACTCTTGCCTGTGTCCTTTCTTCCTCTTCCTTGGGGAGTATGGCCTCTAACTGGGACACCAGAATTTAGGAAAGTAGCCCACTCTCATGGTGTGTGTGGGTTGGTGTCACCTACAGAAGATAATTTCTGGGTTGTGACTTCAGCTGCTTTCTGAGTCCTAACCACCTGAGAAAAAAGTCTTGGAAAGGGTTGGATATTCTAGGAGCTGGAAGCAAAATCCTCATGTGTGTCTCACAGAATGCCCTGAAATTCTGAGTGGTTTACATGAGTAACTCCGTTGAATCTGTGACAGTCCCAGCCAAGTATCGGGAAGCTTGTTGGGTCTCAGTGGATGACAGGTTCTGGGGAGTTGTCCTTTACCTGTCCTGGCTGTGCTAAGGGAATAGACTTCAGAGCCCTCGCGGACCTACTCCACCCGCTACCCTGCTCTAGAGCTCACCTGGGACATGTTTTGGGAACCAAGTGCTAAATGTCATAGAATAAAGTGTTTTGGTTTTGGCACATGTTCCCCTCTTGGGTTGTTAAAAGTGTGGTTGGGGGGCTATGAGATGCACTGCTGTCCTGGATGCCTTTTCTGTGGGTCGGCCATCCAGAGCCCAACTCTTACAGCCAGGGCTCTCGTTAGCCTTTGTACCCTGCTCCTCTAAGTTAGTCCTAAAGCTGCGTTTCCTCTTTACAGTGCACTCAAAGCTGCATGGGCTGGGACGGGATCTGACAGCTCTTCTCTTAACTGCCCTTTCCACATCAGTAGCAGAACGTATAAGTGGTAGGGTGTATGTCTCTGGTAGCTCTGGCTCCTGTAGTGGGTTGGTGTTACGTACAGAGGATAAATCCCAGGTCGTGACATTGGTCACTCTCTGGAGCCTTAGCCACCTGAGAAGAAGGTTTTTGGAAAGGGCTGGGCAGTCTAGCTTCTGGCAGTAGAAACCTCATGTTTGTCTCTCAGGATGCCATGGAGTTCTGAGTGTTTCGTATGAGGACAACAAGCCCGTCTGAGCTATAGCCATGCTACGAAGTCTAGTCCTGTGTACAGTCATTACTGTATGTCTAGAAAGTTGAAATAAGACTATGTTTTGGGGATTTTCTTCTGAGACTTATTTTCCAGGCTCAGACCATCTATTTGCCCTTCTGCACTCTATAGTGCTGTGCACATTCTTCCTTCAGACCCAGCAGAGGAGCCCATGCTGGGCTTGTCATCCTGGGAGATATCATTCTGGAGTACTCATACCTTTCATTCTTTTAGGACCTCACCTCAACTCCAGAGGCCTATGTAACATCTGTCTGTCTCCTGTAAGCCCCTCCTTGGGGCCTGGAGAAGCCCACCTGGCTTCTGACTATGTCTTCTAGATGGGCAAAGGCAGTGGTAGTTCTGCTGTTATATCTAGGCTTCAGGGTGGGTTCCTTCTTTTGGTCTCATGTTCAGGTGGGCCATGGGGACAAGACTTGGGTTGTTGATACTGATTTGGGATGGCTCAGGATTAGCTGCTACCATGTGAAGCTCCTCTGTGGTGCTATTAACCCAGAAGAGGCATTACTCTGGAGCCCTCAGTCCTTGGGTACTGTAGGTGACTTTGTAGGTCAGTACTATTTGAAGATCCATCCACCAGTCTGCCACTGTAGCTGTCCACCCTAATTCTAGTTGACTATCTCCTGGTGGGCTTTGTATCCCTCAGCCTTTCCCAGACCACAGCATGGTTCCTTCTGCTCCCTCCTCTCCTCCCTGTTCCTACCTTGGTGGCAGGTCCTGTGGTTAGAATTATTCATGGCTCTCACAGGTACTGTGCTATATGCAATCCTTCCTTTCCAGGACATCCTATGCTGGCCCTAGCAGGTTCTGAGGGAACATTTCCCACAGATGTAAGGCAGATAGTGTCTTTGCTACTGGCTGTGAGACTCCAGAGGGAAAGGATGTATGTTTCATGTTGAGTGTGATGGTGCCTATCCTACAGTGGGCTGCATTTGAGGCTAGAGAAGGAGCCCTGCTGTCTACTGGGGTCTTCACTTGGCTGAGGACAGAGGGAGGATGTTCTTGCTGATTTCTCAAGGCCCCAGTCTGCATTGTCAGCTCTGTGGGCAAGCCTTGCATGTGTGTATGTGTTCATCTGTGTGTAAATGCATGTGCAGAAGCACAGGTAACATGTTGTCTGGAAGCTGTGATATAAACTAGGTCTTTCTCGATAATGTCCTCTGCCATCTCTGACTTGCTTAATGGGCTTGTCCTTGGTGCTGAACACAGTGCCGGACTCCGAAAAAGGTCCTGGTGGTAGGGCCTAGCTCCAAGGGTTCCCTTTGGCAGCTGGCTCACTGCTTCATAGTGAAAGACCAGGGTGGCCAGAAGGGAACTGAGGAGTGGCCAAGAAGGGCATGGTAACCCAGTCTTAACAAGAGGAATACAGCTTCCCCTTAGTTGTGGCTGTTTTTATAGTCTGGTTTCCAGGCTTCTTTTCAGAGCATCTTTTTCTGGCTCTGACTCAGGGAGTAGAGGAAGATTGCCAAAAGAAGGCAAGACTGTGGTGAGCAAGGTGCTTGTGCCCTCTGGGGGAGTTTATAAGATGGAGTTAGGACCTCAGGCCATCTGACAGCAGCCACTCACCTTGTGATTTCTGCTCTTGACTTCGGAGTCTAGTCAGGCTCCAGTGGTGGGAAGGTCACATGCAGCTCACAACTATGGATAGGAAGGAATGAGCCCAGTGATGGTTCAATCTATGGCCCTTTAGGATAAGCTGAGGCTGTTTCCTTACCTGGCTGTCCAGTGAAATCATTTGATAACTTAAGCAGCTCAGGTTTGGGGGGTGTTAAGACATCATGCTAGTGTTGAGATAGCAGATCCTAGAGTTCTGGGGAATGTAGCTAGCTGTGACCAGTAGCAATTGAAGGGACCTGAGTTTGCACTGAAAGGTCACTATGGCCTGTCCCCTGAAATTGAGGAGGGCTTGAACATTCTGGTGTACCTCACTCAGAGTCTAGAGGTGCTGTGCTGGCACAGGCAGGCCCAGTCCTCTGGTACTGTGCTTATGCCCATGCGTGTTCGAGGTCGGGGACATAAGCATCCCGAGGAAGAGGGGAAATATCTATCACAGGGTCCCTAAGTCACAGGGATGGTAGAGTGAGGATGAATCTAGTTGGGTGAGTTGGGGCTATACATACCCTTAGGGATAGGGGCATCAAGGTTAGGAGCAGGTTTTCATCTTTGGTATGTGCTACATTATGATTTTTGAGTTATAGATAGTTCTGTGGCACAGAGGGAGCACTCTGTCTCCCCATACTTGGAGCTTGTGTTCCAGCAGATCAATGAGGTGAAGTCATTGTGATTCATGATCCAACCAGGACTCACAGTACCAAGAAAGATCCTTTTCCATATGCGTTTGGGGCCTAAGGCCCTGTAGAATATGCTGTTCTCTAATCAGCCTGGAACCTGAAGTTAACTGGGTACAACTGCAAGCAAGCCAGTCAGGGAGGCCACCTGAGGTGCAGGGCAGTCTGTTTCCACCTTGCTGGTGGCAATTCTCTGATGGTGGGTGGCATTATCTTCCCTTCTTCCTTCCCCAGCCTCTAAGGTCGGATAGAGTGATGGTTAGGAGGGGAGGGGAGATCCACCCCCTATAATCTATAGTGACTGTCACACAGCAAACTACTCCCATTTCATACAGGCGGGTCAGGTGTCGTACACGATCGATGGCTAGCGCACAATAATTACAGGAACTAGCAGCTTGTGTTGCTTGAGTGACTTTAGAAAGAGTAGGGTCTCAATCTTCCCTCTAATAGGGCGCTGACAGTCTGAGGCAGCAGCGGCTTTGGTGGCTGAGTGTTAGGCTGACAGTGTTGTCATTAAACACCAGGTAGTGTGGAACAACAGAGAACACGGATCTTGCGCAGGGGGACAGGGTGGCTGACAGCAGTTATTTGTCATCACCGTGCTGCCCAGACTCCTCGACTGCAGTGCGAATGGCTGCTTAGGGTGACTTATGGCCCTGTCTGGGGCTGCCGTTGTGATTTGATAATCTGTAAATGTTTGTCAAAGATGGATTCCTTGTTTCCATGGTGCAGCAATGAAGGCTGATGACAAGCCAGCTGTGGGCTAGGGGATTTGGACAGTCACTTGACCATGTTCACCTGAGGGGACAGAATATGTGAAGTTCCTGGGTCTGGGCAGGTACCTGAGATAGGCCCAGGATGTGATACCAGAGAGCCTCTTCCTCTCACAGGGCTTGGGACTTCCTGCTGTTTTTGTGTTGGGTGAGTATATGCGTATGTGTGTGTGTACACATGTGTCCCTGTCTCTTGTACAGATTCTGACTGGAAACTAGAAGGCCTGTTGCTATAGCTGCCCATATGACTGTAAAGTCCTCCTCTGCTGGTAAGGACTTGAGGCATGTTTTTCTATCATTTTGGGATTATGGCAGGGCCTTGCTAGAGGCTAATGATCTTCTACCTGCACGCTGCCTTGCTGCTGTTCCCAAGGGGCCTGCTGGACATACTGGCCTTGTCCTCAGAGTATAGAGCCAGGGTGCTCTGGAGGGACCTGAGATGCCCTATTATGCTGCCTGCGCACACCCCAAACCCAAAGACCTGTTTGCTTGTGGCATGCCTTTTCCCTTTTGATTTGCTGGGAACTATCAAACACAGGAAAAGTAGAGTGATTTATTAGACTCATAAAAATTCATACTTTGAGATTCCAGTCATCCCACATCTGAAGCTTGTTAGAGCACCGTCTCTGGCAGCTCCTGCCGTGCCAGCGTGGTGGTGGGGAGGGTTCACCAGTTGCTGCCTGCCTTAGCTGCTATCTTGTCTTGTTTAGAGAAACAGACAGACAGGCTCTGGGAGCACATGAATGACTCTTTCTCCAGGGAGGGTGCTTGGGAGGGCAGGAGTTTTGTTGTGATAGTACAGCTGGGATCTTATGGCTGAGAGGAGCTGGGTGGAGCTCCTTGGATTAAAGACCTGGGCTGAAACTGGTCAGGTATTGGAGTGCGCTAAGCACGAATGGTCTCTGGGAATAGTTTAGGTTGGCATTATGCCTGTGTGCAGACAGACAGCAAAATCTGCCTATAGTTTGTGGGCATAGATGGAGACGTGGGCATAGCTATAGGTGAGAACAGGTATAGAAAGTCAAGTTCAAGTGGGCAGGCATGATTCTAGCATTTGTCATGGATAGAGGATGCAATGCCTCTGTAATTGTTGACAGACTGGTAATAGTAGGTGTTGAGCCCTGTGTGTTTTTTAGAGGCTCCTACAAAGTCTATTTGGCCTGGTGCCCACATGGCCTGAGCTGGATCTGTGTGCTGAGCCTCTGTGCTAGGTGGTATAGGCAGGCTGTTCCCAGTTCTTGTAAATCTTGCTGTCGTCTTATCAGTATATTGAAGGGGCTGCCATGACCTCCAGTTCTGCCATATGATTGGCATTATTTTATGTGAGAGCATGAGAGGCAGAGAACTCTGTGTTTCTAGTGACAGGGATGTCTGATCATTTGGCTGTTGCCTCCCTAAATAGTTGAGGGTCTAGGGCATTGGAGAAGCTGGGGGTGGGGGGTGGGGAAGGGGAGGCAGGGGCAGGCCTTCAGCTTTGTCTGCTTTGATTTTGCTTCCTCTCACGGTAGTTTGCTTCCTCTGCCAGTGCCACCAGCAGGGAGGCAGGTGTCATGCATGAGCAGCCTGGAATGCAGTGCTCATCAGTGCTGATTATTTCCTGTACCCTAAGAGGCCCTGCTACTGACCGCCTGGCTGCCATGACTGAGGGCTAGAGGCAGCACATACTCCCATTTATGCTGTCTGGAATAAAAAGCAATTAGATCTTCTTAGCTAGGTGTCAGGGACCAGAAGGCAGAGGGTAGACTTACAGTGGGTCTAGGTAGAGTCAGGACCCAGTCTTGGGACCCTGCCAAGGACTGGCTCTGATGCTGTCTGGGTGTATAGTGGTGTGAACTAATAAGTGGGAAGCAGTACTGTGGTCCAATGGAGGGAGTTACTGCTGGGTAGAGTGAATGGGACCTGGTGATGTGCCTCCGCTCTCTAGAAGCAGTTGCCACACATTGAAACAGCCAAGCCTAGCTGTGGACTTTCTTACGTAATAAGGGGTGAGATGGAGATGGTAGTGATCAGAAATATTGAAGAGACACACAACAGAGCTTCTGTGCCTCTGACCTGGCTCTGAGAGTGTGTGCTCAGTCCCTGACTTTACCTCGTGTCAGTAGGAACCAGGCTGTTGGTGCCATACACAGATGTTCCTCCCCAGGTATACTCCCAACCTGGGAGCTTAGGGCTTCAGGACTGGGTTCTGCAGGAGCTATTATTTCCTTTGGCTAGCCCCAGAGCAGGATGTCCAGTTCCAGTATAGAGTCATATGTAACTTGGTCTGGCACAGAGTTGAGGAGTCCGGTAGGATGAAAGCTGAAATTTTGGTTTTGCCTTGTATAGGAGCTATTGGTATCATGCCTGGAAAGCTAGCCGCTGAGCTACAGAAAAAGGAAATTATTTGGTGTGTGTTTGTGTGTGTGTACTTTGCATGTCTGTGCAGGAAGCAATCTATGTGATACAGCTACAGTCAGACACTGGGAGGAGCTGAAGCAGAGCCAGGGGCAGGGGCATTTAACTCTGAACTGTGGTCCTAGGCAAGCTGCGGTATGGCAGAAACAGAAGAGAAATGGACCTGAGCTAGGGAAGGTCCCACAGTCTTATGGGAGGAGTGGGATGGGTTTAGATGGCATAGGGATCCCCAAGTAGAATAGTCTCTTTTGGATCCCTTCTCCTCCTTTTTGATATAGGAGTGTCAGCTTACCTTGTTTGGCTTTCTTCTCAACTACCTCCGGAACTAATAATTACACATACCTATGTTTTCCAAGAGTGATGAGCCCTGGGCTGAGGTGACCCTCTGTGCTCAGGATGTGACTGATTCCATAGTCCTCGTTTTGGTTAGGTCTGGCTGTGGTTCCAAGCTCTGGTTACTCTGTGTCACCTGGCCACAGTGTGGACTACAATGTGCAACATCTCAGGCCTTATATGGTAGGGTGTGCCTGCTCGATTCAGGAAGAGCTTTCCATCCAGGAGCAGCTCTTGCCTGCCCTGCTTTCTGTGAGAGGCAGAAAGTCCTGCTGACACTGCCTCTGTTCCCTCCTGCTGTACTAGTGGGCACTGTGCTCCTTCCAGGCTTGTGGGGTTTGCAGACAGCTCAGATGTACGTCACGGTTTTAACTGTAGGAGCAGAGGCCTTTCAGAAATGTATGCTGCATGTTCTGTTTAGAATTTTGTGGCTATTTCCCCAAGAGTGCAAGTCAGCAGTTGTGGGGAAGAGGCCGTCTGACAGGGCCTTGTGCTGGCACGGTACACCATATTGGCTCTGCAGAGACAGACCTGAATGCCGGTCTCTTATGCCTGTCTGTGTGTAACGTAGTCTTTCTGCAGAAGTTGTGGAGGGGGACGGGTTGCTGGAGAGGACTAGTGTCTCCTAGGGCACCTGCTGACTGCAGCAGAAGAGACAAGGGCCTCTGGGAAGTGGGAATTGGATGGAATAAGATGGTATCCCTCTCTCATTGTGCTGTCTCAGCTGCTGAGAGTCTGCCTAGAAGCCTCTAAGCTCAAATGACTTCTCACTACCACTGCTCTCTGGATCTTGGTCATCCCAGATAGGCAAGGGGTCCGTTCTAACCGCCTCCACTGCTGGGCCTGCCCTCCAGCCCTTTCCTAGCCCAAATCAAGAGGGACGGGGTACTGTCATATGAGATGAACATCTAGGCTTGAGAAAGGGGCCTGACTTGTCAGGTACTTGCTGAGTAGCTGCCCAGTATGCCCTGATTCTTGGCAATTTCTAGTTTATCTCTTTAGTCTTACCAGGAATTAGGGTACTCTTGTCTAGTATTGTCCTTGCTTCTTGAAGCCCTGGCACTTCCCTAGTCCTGGCCTGTGGCTGTAATCTGTGACCACTTCTGCTCCTTCAGAGTCAGGTTCTCTGGAAATTTGCTCTGGACTGTGTGGAATGATGTTTCCCGTCTTGCCCACTGTGTGTACATATGACACTGGAGCATAACTAATTAGGTAATTAATTGTGAGACGTTTACTCTTTTGGGAGAATGGCTGTACCTTGGCCCTGAAACCCTTCTGCAGCTGTGGGGACTCAGGCAGAGCTCCTGAAGTATGGGGTGGCAAGAACAGTGTGTCAGGTAGAAGAAAAGGACTTACAGGGAAGGTGGGTGGGCATAAAGTTGTGTGGCAGTCTTGGGTTATATTATTAGAGAGCATTGTCAGGCCAAGGTGACAGGCATAGCCCCATCTCTGTCAGCATGTTCCTGCAGGCTCTGTACTGTAGCTCGCTATCACCTGTCTGTGCCAGTGACAGGTCAGACTGGTTCCTGCTGGTTGCTGCCCTCTACTCATGCTCATGTTTTTCTCACAGGCCAATTGCACCAGGACAGATCCTGAGCTGGTCTAGAGCTTGCATCTCATCCAAAACTATGAAAAGGTGGGAAGTGGGGGGGACAAAAGAGATTTGGATGTGTAAATTTAACTAGTGCACTGTTGAGTTGGCCATGCTGATCCTGAGGTGTGGGGACCATGGACTATTGATGGACAGATAGGACAGCCAGCCTATGAGCTGAATGGGAAGGCAGCATGGTTTATAGAGCAGAGTAGAAATCAATGCGGCTTTTGGAAGAGCTGATCCATGATGACTTCTTAGAGCTGTCTTAGCCGGTGAAGAATATAGACAGTTCGAAGATATTGGAGAAGTGTCAGGGTAGCTGTTGATAAAAAGCAGATTAGGCAATATTTGAAGAAAGTTGAATCATACAGAATTAGGGACAGCGAGCCTGACTGGGCAGGATACTCTTAGCCTTGTAGCCATCTCTGTGGGTTGGTCCCCTGTCCTCAACCATGAAGGATCCTCAACCTGGGTAGTATAACAGCTCTGAGAATCCAGCTCCAAATGGCATTGTCTTTGCCCTCTCTGCTTGTGTGCATCCTGGAGTGTTGTAGTCCTCCTGTGGATCTGACCCCACCTACCTGTTTTCCAGCATCTTCACTGTGGAGAATGTGGAATGACTTTTAGAGCCCTGTCAGGCAGGTCATATTCTTTGTAGGCCCCACTTCTACTCCACTGGCAGGCATGTCTGCCTGATGGCTGACCCTCGCACATTCCGTGCTTGAGTGACAGTCTCTGACCTCCTTCTTAGCTGACCTGGCTGGAATGGAAGGATGTTTTCTTAAGCCAGAGCCCACTCTGCTGAAGACTCTTACTGTCCTATGCTAGCCACCTCAACAGAAGATTGCTTCTGTCTCACCTGCCTGTTTTTGGAGCCCCAGCTAGGGTTGATGGACACCACTCTTAGGCATAGTCAGAAGTCTTTTGGCTCTCTGCTCCTGTGGATGGGGCAAGATTCCACTTCAGTGTCCTCTCCTTTCCTGAGGGAGCTTGTGTGGCTTTTGTGGCCAGCATGCGTACCCTGACTCTTGAGCTGGCTAGAGCAAGAGGTGTGGACGCAGCTTTTTCCTGGGTTACCCTAGGCGTTTCTCTGCACAGAGTGCTAGTCCTCATATCATCCTATTTAGTTAGTTGTAAAGTTAGCAACTTATTTTCTTCCTAGCCATTTCCCTTTGAAGTTCTATTTCCATAAAAGTCTGAACTGCTTCTCAACTCCTGCCTTGTGATTCCCATCAGAGGATTCTGCTGTCTGTGGTGGAGCCACAGTGCTGCTGGACAGTAGCTAACTCCTAGGCCCCTGGTCAGCCACTTAGGGGCTGTTCAGACTTTCTGGGCCAAGCGGTCTCCCTTCTTCCCTCCTGATAGTATGCACTTGGGTGAAGGTACAAACGTGCTCTTGAGGGTACCCTTGAGCTGCCCCTGACCTGCCTCTAGCCTGGGAGTGAGGATGTTGAGCCTCACAGCCAGAGAGTTCAGCCTCGGACAGGAGCTGGAGCCCTGCTGATAGATGGGGCTCATATCCCATTCAAATATGATGCCAGCAGTTTTTTTGTAGTTTGTCTTCCATTGCGGTAGTAAAGTTTTTAATTAGGAAAGCTAATGAGTTCGATTAGTCATTAGAAGTGACCTCTGGACGGCGGGCGGAGAGGGCTGCATGTGTGGGCCTGATAACACAGCTAGGGCAGCGTAGGCAATAAAGGCGCAAGGGGCTTGATTTGAGTGAAGCGTGCCACAGGGGATACATCATGCGGAGAAAAAAAATTACAGCCCTGGGAGTCTGTAATGAAGGGAATTAAACCAACATCCTATCTAAATAACATGATTATCTACACAAAACCCTTCAGCCAGCAAGGCGGGGTGGGCTGCCCCCACCTGTGTCCTCTGGGAGGAGGGCCCAAGCTGTTACTGACAGTGAGTCTGGCTGCCCAGTAGTGCTAAGTCTTTATCCCCTGTCTGCCAGGGAGGGGCCATCCTCCTTTAAGCCTGTCTGGTCCCTGTGTGCTAAGCATAGTCTTAGAAACCCTTGCTCCTGCTGGCTACTGCATCAGTTTTTTCCCCCATCCCTGCAGCCCATCTGTCTGACAATTTGCCCTATACCCCCAGGGTCATTGTCATGAATATATCTAAGCTGTGTATCTGGAAAAGGCTAGGGGCTGTGAATAGTTCGGGACCAGACTAGGGGGATACAGCCCCACTATTGGGTAGATGGGCTTCATAATCCTTTTTGTGAACCCCCAAATCATTTTACTCTCATGAGAGGTCTGTCCCTTGGGACCATGGTAGGAATGATGTGTGAAAAAACTCCACCTTTCTTTACAGTGATATGAAGTCAGGGAGTCTGAGTTGTTACCTTGTATTTCCTTGGTGTGACAGTTGGGCATTAATAAGTGAAATGTAGGAAGTTAGTGAAGAAATTTGATCCTAGGCTTGCTAAAAGGAGGAATGAGAACAGCAGACCTCAGCCTGGGTGCTGCCATTCAAGTACTGATTGTTCTGAGCTGCTGCGTAGGGGGAGACTCTTCCTAGATTTCAGTCCGATGGGCAGTGGGAGTGGAGGGTTTCCTAGAGGAGGTAACATCTGCTGGATAAGGGAAGGTTATGTTAGCTGAGAAGATGACCAGGGAACAGGAGCGGAGCTGGTATTGAGCTGGTGCAGGCTGTCAGAGGGAACATGGTTCCAGCATAGCCCAGTCCCAGCTTCTGCCACTGGAGTATGCTCGGCTGTGTAGAACTAAGCTATGTGACTCTAAACTGTGGGTGAGTTTTAGGATTTGTATCTCGGTAGCAATACACAGACTTAGACCCATGAGCAGGGCATGAACAGAAGAGGTTGTTGGTTAGTTATTGAAAGCCCTGGAGCCTTCTGTGTACTGATCTTAGCATGGGGAACAAGCAGATTGATTCCTGAGCATTGCCCTGGTTGACAAGCCCCTGTCTACTGGGAATGCTGTCCTCAGATAGCCCAACTATGGACTTCTCATGTAGGAAAGGAATTGTTCTAGTAGGCCACATTCTTATCTCATGGAGCAAGGAGCCTGGGTCTGGGCTGAGCCTGCAGGTAGTGAGGTCATCTCTGGGTTATTGACAACGAGGATGCCTGTGTTCTTGAGCTCTTAGTTGGAACAAGCTTGTATTGATCATTGGCCTCTCCTTGCTTCTAAGACCTTGAAAATCCAATTCAACAAACATTTATTTATTGATGCCCACTGTGTACCAGGCCCTTCCCTGTGTCCTAAACATGTTGGGTTGTAGGGGCAGTGCTCAGAGTTGCAGATTCACTTTGTAACTCAGCGAGGATCACTGAATTCCAAGTAATGTAACTTCTCTTAGATGTATTATTATTATTATTATTATTATTATTATCATCATCATTATCATTATTATTATTGAGACAGTTTCTCTGTGTAACAGTCCTGGCTGTCCTGGAACTCCCTCTGTAGACCAGGCTGGCCTTGAACTCACAGAGGTCCACCTGTCTCTGCCTCCTAAGTGCTGGGGTTAAAAATGTGCAACTCCACTGCTCCACTAGGTGTATTATTTATTTAGCTTTTTTGAGACATGATCTCATTTATGTAGCTCTGGCTAGTCTAGAACTCACTATGCAGATCAGGGTGGCCTTGATTTACAGATCTACTTGGCTTTGCCTCCTGAGTGCTGGGATTAAAAGCATTTATATGTATCTCTGTGTGTGTATGTATGTGTTTGGGTGTGGGCATATAAGTGTAGGTGCTTATGAAGGCCAGGAAAGGGCTTCAGATCCTCTGAACTGAAGTTATAGGTGGTTGTGAGCTCCCTGATATGGGTACTAGGGACCAAACTTAGATCCTCTGCAAGAGCAGTATGTGTTGTTAACTGCTGAACCATCTTTCTAGCTCTAATGTAGTTACTTGCTTTGGTTTCTGAACTCCTGTTTTCTCCTTGGTCAGAACCTGCTGTTCTTAGAGACTTAGAGAGGGACAGACAAGGAGATGAGAAATAGAGTAGACATGAAGGAGAGAGAGAAACTGAGACAAAGATGAGAACAGAAGTGGGGGAGAAAAAAAGAGAAAACCAAATAAATAAATAAATAAATATAAAACTTTTCAAAGCTGCAAGAGAGAGGTGGGAGGATCAGAAAGGTTGGTGAGATGGCTCAGTGGATAAAGGTACTTGCTTCCAAGTATGAGGACCTGAGTTTGATTCCTCACATGGTGTAAGGAGACTCCTATAAGTTGTTTTCACCTACACATAAGTAAATAAGTCGGTATAATGTGTTCTTACTGATTTTTTAATAGGAAAAAACCACGAGGGGAGAACCTGTTGAATAGGTATGATGGCCAGTGGAGGGAGTGACTGGGGTGGGTCATCTGGATGCTGCTATGACATCGTTTTGGCTTGTATCTGCCTCTATATCTAAGAACAGATAGCTCTTGTACTGTCACTCTGAGGGCCCCTCAACCCCAACACAACCCAGGAGGGCTTTGACCAGGTGACCCTGAGACTTTCAATGTGTATGCCAACTGAAGCTCCGGTTAAAGCTGTAGCTCTGTGTCAGCGCCTGAGGGAGGGGCTTTTGCTGACATAAATGGGGAAGGACAGTTGTGATGTGGGCACTGTGGGCATGTGAGCTCATCTTCCCCCTGGCCTTTTCCAGCGTCTATTTGACTAAGGTGCTGCTGGAATGTGGGAGCTCTGCTGGTCTCCAGCAGATTATTCTCAACCGTCACAGCTGCTGGGTCACTCAGAGCTAACTCACAACCTGAGCACAGAGCAGGGACAGACAAGTGTCTTTTTTTTTTTTAATATTTATTTATTTATTATGTATACAATATTCTGTCTGTGTGTATGCCTGCACGCCCTGGAGCAGGAGGAAGCGAGGCACAGATGAAGGGAGTTAGACCACTAGGTATGTTTGGCTTGGCTCTGTTTAGGGCCCTGTGTCTCATACCGGAGGGGAGCAGCCATGAGAGGCGACCGTGTTAGCTTTAATTATCTGGGCAGTTAGAGCTGTACATTATGAAAGTCGGGCAATTAGGCGCGTTCCTTGAAGCTATGGAGAAATTGCTGGCTATCAAGTGGAAGGGAACTCGGGCAAAACAGATCCCTGCTAATTGCAAGAAACATTCAGCAAGAAAAAGCCATCGTGGATATCACTCCGCAGAATGTTATGAAAACAGTGATTAAGTACATAAATCTGTTTTGGCATGGTGTTGGGAGGTGTTGGAGAGGAAGTGAGTTTTCTTGTGCCCCTCCTATGCATGGGGCAGGACTTTGTCTACTCTGGCCTCTGGGACCAACCCTGGAGTTTGGAGTCTGGGCGTTCTTGGTGTGGACTTTCACTTGTGAGGCCTCCTTGTTGCCTGGGGATCAGCTTGCTGGGCTTCTGCTCTTGCTGGGAACAGTCATGCAGTGTTCCCATTCTGTCATGATGGCTGTGAGGATGTTCTAGGCTCTCCAGGAGGCTACACCAGCCACCTCTGGAAGCCTTATCTGCCAGGCTCTTTGGGAACATCTATGTGTGTGCAAGGAGTGAGGCTGGAGGCAGGGGATTCCTTTAATCCAGAAAATAGCCATGGTCCCTTAGGTCTTCCTAGGCCTACCCCTGTTGACTTCCTGCTGATCCATGCTAATGCCTGAGTTTTCCTTGCAGCTTCCAGTGTGCACCTGCGGACTCCACCCTCCAATAAGGTGATTAAGACCCGCTACCGTATTGTCAAGAAGACCCCAACTTCTCCCTTCAGTGCTCCATCTTTTCCCTCATCTCTGCCCTCCTGGCGGGCCCGGCGAATCTCCTTATCCAGGTAGGAGGGCCTTACATAGGCTTCTGCAAACCTAGGTATTGGCTCACTATCTACACATAGAGGGCTGAAGATTGAGGCCTAAGAACTCTGGGATCTCAGCTTTCTCAAGGAGCTGCATGGTGTGCAACGTCTTGATTTGCAAACAGCCTAAGTTTTCTTCATTTGTTTAGCAATTTGTGTACTATCTACATGGCTTGCTTATACTGCATGCTCACAAAGATACATATGTCTACTGCTGATGTCAGCAAACCTACTAATTTGTGGGACCTCATGCACCATGGTAACAGCTGTCCTGATATATTTGGGTCCTCTACAGTGAGCTGCCCATGGGTGTCCTTGCTGAGAAATTTCTAGTGAGATAAGCCAGGCTCTGAGCAACCTGTCTGAAAACTACCAACACGCTAACTGTCAAGAATGGTGATGCAGGGTTCCTCATTGCCCTATCTAGGCCATCTCATAGAATGCACTGGCTTTGCTGTAGCTACTGTGTGACACAGCAGCAGGATGGAGTCAGCAGTTTACAGGAACAACCTGTATATGGCATTTTTGGGTCTCTCTCTGGGTCCCAGGAGGAGGTCTTTTGGGATATTGTTCCCACCTATCTCTCTCTCTCTCTCTTTTTTTTTTAAGGTTAAAATGTTCTACCTCCAGACACAGTGAGAGGTGGCAATCCAGTGCATAGGTAGGGAGCAAGGATTGGCATAGCCTTGCACTGTGGGAGATGTGGGTCTGGAGACTATGGGCAGGCCTACTTGCAGAACAGTGCATTCCAGGATCTGCCACCTCCATAGTGCTGCTTTTTCGTTGTTCCCGCTTCTACCCAGAGGATTCCAGGGTTGAGGCTATTAACAGAGGCACATCATACCATGTGGACAACCCTGCCTGGCTCTAGGGCCTGTGGTGGGTAAGCCTACTTAGCATGTATGTCCAAAGCCTCCTGGCCTCCTCCCTTACTACTGGCCACATCAGGCTTGGCCCTGTTGCTGACTTTTCTGGAGGCAATAGCTGGAAGTATATTTTAAATTAATTTTACTGCACTTTTTGTAATATTTTTGTTTTAAATAGATTTATATGTATCTTGGGGGCTATTTCTACAAATTTATGAAGATAATTTTTACTCTCTCGATAAGGTTAAATTTACACCTGCTATTTCCATATTAATTCACATTGCTAAGTGGATCTAATTTTCTTCCGTTCCTCTATCTGGTGAGCATGGCCTTTCCTAATGCAATTTCCCCCTCACTAAATCACTGTGATCGGGAGTCATGATCGAGCTAAATTAACTTAAATTAATTTACTTAATAAGAGCCCCAGATCATCGTGAATGAGGTTCAGATTTATTGATTCTCAGCTAGTGAGAACCTCCCCCTCCTGCAGCCAGTATTAGACCTGCATCCCTCTCGTGGGGCATGGATAGGGGCACAAGGTAATGCTCCTTGGAGACCCAGCCATCTTCTCCCTCCAACCTTGGAGAGCTAAGCAGGCTCCAAATTTCAGTTCATCAGGGCTTCCTAGGAGGGTGCTAAAGGAGTCACTATGTAGAAACTTGTGCCCAGGCTCCAATGGGCTGGGAGAGTCCTGTAAAAGGTAGTTGTTTGTTTCTGGCCTACGGATGCACAGTCACAGGCATGTCACACAAGCCACTTGTGGAGACTAGGAGGTAAAGAGCAGTCCAGTCACCTGGGCTCTTCTCTCTACACTTCCTGTTCTGCAAATGTGGTGCCTGGTGTGGTTCAGCTGTATTGTGGGCAGGAGGTGAGGAGGATATTGCCTTTTGATGGCTCAGGTTCCACAGCAGTAGGAACCTGAATTAAATTTATGTGCTAGGTAGCAATGTGGATTCCCAGGCTTCAGTGCTCTCCCTGTACTCAGAGGTACAGTTCAGCTTACCAAGATGGATTCAATTGTTGAGGGTATGTAGAGGGGCCCTTCTGCTCTTTCCCGACCACTCACCCTGGTCATTTTTAAGCCCTTGCCAAATATTTGGAACTCTGCAGGTCATGACTTTTGGACCTAGGGCTGGGGAAAGAACTAAGCTTAGGGGTACAGTTCTCTTGAGACCCTGAAAAGAGTGACTGCCAGCAGATTGGGCCTCCCTTACCCATCTCCTGTTGTGGCTGCCTCCTCAGCAGAGTGGCTGCCAGATAGTTGTTTGACCTGTCATCATCTGTTTGCATACTCTTGCGCTTGGTTTATTGAAGCAGCAGAAAGAGCCTGTCTCTAGGGCCAGCCGTGAAACTGGTCCCTGCTTTTCTGCTGCCTGGGCCCTAACAGAGCCAGGGGCCACAGTGATTATTTGGAAGGCATGCTTCAGTGCAGCTACTCTGAAGGCTTTTCAGGTCTTCTGTGCGATAGGAAGGATTGGGATGGTGTTGGATTCAGGCTACCACAGAGCAGGGACTGCTGCAGTGAAGAGAATGTAGTGCTATTCACTGGGACTCACCTTGGGCCCATAGCTGCCTCCTACCTGGGAAGGGAGGACATCCCTGGAGGTCTGGGGGTAGCTCTAGCAGTCTTGGAAGTTTTGATGGACAGGATTGGAGACTGGGGAGCACATGTGGTGGGGTGGCTCAGCATGGGTATGAGATGGCCTCTTCTTACTCTTTGCAGGATACTATGGCTAGAGATTTGGCCACTCTAGAGAGGGTGGCTTGCTAAATGACCTTGGCTGGGTAAGCCACTTCTTGCTTGAAGCCTTAGTTTCTTAATCTGCCCTTGAATTAGTGTTATTCATTCTGAAGTGACAGAAACGGAAAAGCAGGTAGTGAGTATAGACCACATGGATAGTGAGTGGCAGGGAGGCTCCAGGGCTTAAGTGGAAATCTTAAAGGCCCAGAGACCAGCCTGTTTGCCTCATCCTAAGCAGAGCTTGTCAGTGACTGGGCAACATCATAACTATGTGAGGCCTGCCTGCTACATCCTAGGGCTTCGTACCTGTGTTCTCCCTCCCTGCTTTGTTGGGGAGGCAGAAAGTCTCTGATACCGTGGGCTGTTAGCACTGCTACTTACTGTTCTGGGGAAAAAGCAGGGGTAATCATCTTGTTCCCTTCTGGGAAGTTCTATACGTTCCTTCCTTAGAGCCTGTGATGACAGTGTAGGGGAACTGCCATCATCTATTGTCTCTGAACATGCTATGCCATGAGGTGATCTTTAAGGTCATGAGAAACTGGCAGGAATATGCCGACAGAATACTCACAGGAGAGGAAGTGGGTCGTCCTTCTACTGTTGGCAGTCTCTGGGCTGCACATGCTGTAAGTCAGCTAGTGGCCTTAGATTCTTTTGGTTGGTCAGTGCTTGTCTCTATCTAGGCAGAAGACTGGGAGGCTACTGAGGTACCCTTAGGACTTTGAGGTACTCCCATTCTGGGTCTCTGAGGATGGGTGTGCCCCCTGGAGCTGTGTGTGGTTGGCAAGCTCATCTGTTGCCCTGACCAGGTGAATGCATAGAGACCCGTGACAGAAGCTGAAAGGACCAAAGTCTGTTCTCAAACAGGACTCTGACTTTGGGGGTAATATCTGTGGTGCCAGTCTCTGTTTTCCTTAGATGCTTGGCAATGGCTCTTGGGTACTGCTCAACTCTGAGGTTGCTCTGTTGGAAGTGGTGCTCGGCTCATGTCCGGGGAGCTAGCAGGATGGAACCATTGTTTAGCTCAGACCAAGGCCCTGGGAGCCACACTGTGCCTAACTTGGCTCCGCCTCAGCCTCCCAGAGTAATCCTTGAGCATTGCATACCACTGTAGTCTTGGCACAGGGCTTGTCCCGGGGGCTTCAGGCCCAGAACCAGCCCAAGTGACTCAAAGAATGCTGTGCAGGCCCAGGGTCTGAAATACGGGGGCAGAAATTGAATGGGGCCTCAGAGAGGAGCCATCCTAGAGCAGAGGCACACATCAGCATGGCGGGCCTTTTTTTTCTCCCTAAGATTTGTGGATTTGCTTGTGTCCTTGTGGCTTTCAGCAAGTTCATTAATCTGAACTGAAGCTGAAATGTGACTTATATCCCTAAACTGCCTGTCACTTTTTTTCTTTCTCCAAATTCATTTGACATGAAAGTGCGAAATAAACAGAAGCCACTGTGCTTAAGCAGATGAATCGAGAGGCTTTTCCAGCCCAGCTACAAATGGTCCTGTCACCGAGCTGCTGCTTGCTGGGTTGCCTTATTTTATTTTATTTTGTGCCCGTGCGGTAAATCTTAAGTAATCTCTGTGCAGTTTGACGAGGTTTAGGCCAAGATTCTGAAAGGCTCTGAAACGCTTCTCCCAAAGTGACGTCTCATTAAAGAGGATTCAGCCAAGGATGGGAGGCAGCTCTACTGCATGGCCGGTTCCTGTGCTCTGTCTCCATGTGTTTCCTTAATGAGCAGGTGCATCCACCAGCCTGGCTGCCATCAACTGCCCTGCTCCGCCTCCTGCCTGCTCTCTGTGCAGGGGATTGTCTAGTGACTGCCAGGGCTGCCACAACAAAGTGTCATCATGTGTATGGCTCAGAAGTGGGAATTTGCCTCTCACTTCTGGAGGTCAAAGACTGAGATCAGGGTGAAGACAGAATGTGGGGGCTGGGAAGGACTTACTTTTGGTTTATTGGGGGTACATCTTCATATAAGGGGAGAAGAGAGCTCATGAACATTTGGTCTTTTTACTTAAAGGATACTCATCCCATCTTGAGGACCCTATCCTCAGGGCCTAATCTGACTTTTAATAGGCTCCCGAAGGCCCTTCCTTCAAATGACATTTCTTAGAGCTGGGGCTGCAGCACTCCATCCATGGCAGGGAAGGTATGTGGTTCACTATCAGCTAGAGCTGGAGTTCCCATAGCTTCCAGACATTGCAAGAGTGTGTGGTAGTGAGAGGTACTTAGGGACTCCTTATGAGGCCAGTGATCCTTCTCTCCAGGATTACTTCCATCCTGGTCTCCTCCCTGGTCTGGTTCAATCCTCTGGCAGTTTACAAAGGCCCTAGCTCAGCTCAGTATGGGGTTCTGTTCACACGGTTGGCCTTAGATGCCAAGGGGCTAAGAGGCCTGTTGGGACCTAGGTCCTAGTAGGGATGGCAGTCTGGAAACATATGAACAAATGAGGCATATGGTTTTGTGAGTAGCCACTGGTAGGACACACTGAGGTGCTGAAATCAGCCCCAAATCAGCAGGTTGGTGTTAGGTCTCAGGGAAGACCCTTCTGGAAGCAAGGCTTTCAGGGGTTAGGGCAAGGGCAGCACAGGCCATAGCAGTAGGGCCTTTCTGTGGTCTGGAGAAGAGTTTAGAATATCTGCTAAGAGGAAAGAAGCTGGTTTCCAAGACAGGGCCCATGGGTCTGTTCCTGAGCCAGTCTAGTATGGGGAATCATGGGTGATTAGGATAATGATAGGCATTATTGCCTCCAGGTGAGGAGCAATTTGCTAATGAGGCAGCACTGTTAAAAGCCCTCCTTGGGGATTGCACCCCTGGCTGTGCAGGTGAATGGTATCTCTAGTTCTGGCTGTGGTAGAGTAGGAGGTAGGGTTACTCAAGATAGTTCACTCTCCCCAAGGGCAGAACTGGGCCTCTTTGACTGTTACCTCAGCCTATATGATGCTTTGGCCTTAGGGCCTGATGCTACACAGAGTTACTGACTGTCAGACTTATTTGCCCCCCTGTCTCAGGACAACCAGTTCTACTGTCAGGCTTTCTTCCCTAAGACTAGGAGCTTGCTCTGCTGAGTTCCTCAGCATTTGCAGCGTTGGATTTCAGGGTGCACCTGACTGTGAGGCCCTCATCCCGGTGGCTTGCATGCTGTCAGTAGGATGAGTGGCTTACATTTAAGTCATAGCTCTGAGCCTCATTCTGTGCCTGATACTCTTGCATGAATATCCAGTCTCTATAGCGTGGAGGTTAATAGGGATTACAGGAAAGAAGACAGGGGATCCCTAGGCTGGTACCACATATAGTGGATACAGTGGTTAGAAGCCTTGCTGTCCATCTATGAGCCAGTACAGCCTTCTCTGACTCCCTTTCCTCAGCCTACTGTCAGTGTTGGGAATGTGAGACAAGACTCCCTTCCCTCAGGGTTGCATGTATTCAAAGGCTATTACCCTGAGTGAGGAGGTCCTGGGTACAAGCAGCCCTAAGCCTGGGCTGGAGGTGGCACAGGTCTAGGGCTGGAGCTTTCCTGAATCCGTTCCTTGGCTCTGGTTCACAGACTGCCTCCTTGTTCTGTGTCCGAGGTGCCCAACAAAGGAAGGGAGGAGTTGCTATTGGCTCCTGGCTCACATGTTTCCTTTCCTAACTAGTTTCTTACTTTTAGTTTCTTTAAATAACTTCTTTTTTTGATATATTTTGTACTTAGAAGAAAGGTGCAGAAATAATATAGAACTCTAGTATACTCTTTATCTAAGCCTACCAATTATTTTCATTTTGCCCACTTACTACTTACTGCATTGCCTTTGTGTCTTCTGAACTGGTTCTTGCGAACCTGTCTTTGTGGCTCTGCACACGTCTGTAGGCAGGAGGGACATCTGAGGCCCAACTTGATTTCTTTGGTTATTTATTTGGCAGTAAATGCTGCAGGTGTTGTGGAATGTCTCTTTACTGGACTTTTCCCATGTCTTTTTGGAATTAGGTGTAGATTTGCTGTTGAACTGGAATGCTATAGATGTTCTAATGTGTTCTTGGCTTGCCTAGTGGAACCATGTGATCCAGGAGCTTTTGGCCAGACTGGGTTTTACAGGTTACTCTGATCCATTGGTAGAGGATTGTGAGAACTTGATGGACTCATGTTCCCTGCTGAGTTGTTACCCAGTCATTTAGACCTGTTAGTGACTTTCCAATCCCCTTTTCCTTCCGGTGGATGATGGAACTCTGTCTGTAAGTAGTGACCCCTTGATGGTGTATAATGGTGTGGTCCTGAACTTATACTGTTAAGTAGGCTGTGATCTGTTTTTATCATTATTTGTTTTGGTCTTCAGTCAGTCCTGTTCTTCAGACTGGGTTTGGTTCTTTCAGCAAGGCCTCATCATTCCCTGGACACACACTTTCTGTGGGACAAGGTGCCCCAGGTTCACCTTGGACTTTCCTTTCCATGGTCCCAGAATCAGTCACTTCTTTATAAAAGCCCTGCTCCTTATGGTGTGTCAATACTTAGTCAGACTTTGCAGTGTGTATACTATTAATAGTCTCCTGTGGTCAAGTATTAGTAATGCTGAAATTTAGTCTTGGGTGAACACAGCCTGCCATGTTGATTTTGAATTTCCTTTGTATCTGTTTATGCTTGGATGTGTGTTCGTGCACACACTGCCACCGCCACCACCAATCTGTGGCTCTTCTCCAACCCAGAGAATCCTCATTCTATCAGCATCAGTCTGTGTGTTCTTTTGTTCAGGCCTGGCATGCAAGTTTCCTTATTTCCAACTAGGCACAGAAAACAGTGAGCTTACTAAATAGAGTAACACTAACTAGAGTAACACATTGTTCTTGGCATGTTGTGAAATGTAGAAATCTAAGTGTGGGAGTCTCTGAGTCTTAGTGAATGCTTATATGTGTGCAGCATTTGCCTATACAGAGACACAGTCCCCTGCCCTGCCCTGCTTGACTAATGTTTATTCCAGTGCCTCCAGCCCCAGCTCCTGTCCAACTTTCCTCCCTTAGGTTCATTTGTTTGACACATATGTACTATCCCTCACTTTGTTTGCACAGTACAATGGTTCTGTTTTACACTCTTTCTTTCTTTCTTTCTTTCTTTCTTTCTTTCTTTCTTTCTTTCTTTCTTTCTTTCTCTTTCCTTCCTTCCTTCCTTCCTTCCTTCCTTCTTTCTCTTCCTTTTTTCTTTCTCTTTTCTTTCCTTTCCTTTCCTTTTCTTTTCTTTTTCTTGTTTTGTTTTTTGCTTTTTGTTCCTCTGTGTGGCCTTGGCTGTCCTAGAACTCGCTCTGTAGACTAGATTGTTGTCAACCTCACAGAGATCTATTGCCCTGCCCAGGCCCTGTTTTACACTTATCCTTGTGGCTTTTCTTTTACTTATTCCATATTAATGCAAATTCTCCTTGGGTAAACATTTGAGCTGATTCTTATTTGAGAGGTGAGAGTAAAGGCTGCCAAGCACCTGTGCACAATTGAGCTTCCCTTTTCCTTTAGTGGGGATTGCTGGAATGTGGAGAAGACAAATATTCAGGTTGTATGAAGTTGCCTAGTCTTCCTTGCCAAGGGTAGGATTCTCTCTGTTCCCCTTTTACCTGATGTTATTGAGGGGTTCTTGTTTTTGTTTTTTTTTTTTTAATTTCTGCTCTCAGTGTGTGGCAGACCCTCACTGCTCCCCTGGTGACCATGACATTGAGCACTTCCTCACAGCTTGGTCAAGGCCCTTTGTTCTCTTCCTTCGTGAAAGACCCAGTCAAGTATTTTATTCAACATGGTGGTTTGTCTTTTCATTCTTGAACTGTGGGGGTGTGTTTAGGTTGTTTTTTTTGTTTTGTTTTTGTTTTTTGTTTTTTACAGTATGTTTCTCCTTTCCCTTGCCTTTTTCTTCATGATCAGCCTCATGGATTGGCTGGGTCTCAGGAAACAAGAAGGTTGTGGCCTCTGTGATCTCACCTGCCCCCTCTGTCTCCTGTCCCATGCCCACATACATACTGTATACCCTGCACACACTTCGCTCTCAGGCAGTCTATCTTCTAACACCATTGTGCTTCAAGACCTGGTCCCCTGATTTTATCTCAGGGAGCATCCCCTGGGTCCCGTCCTCACCAGCTCACTCGTGACCTCCCCTAGCCTGTCTGTTTAGGCCCTGTCTGTACCCACCGTCAGGCTGCTCACTCATATTCCATCTGATATTCTGAAATTTGAGTAGTCGGTAAAGAAAACCAAAGTAGGGTATTGCCTGTGGGGAACAGTTGCATTCAAGGTGGCTCTGTCCTCTGTGCAGAAGGAGCTAAGCAAGCAGCAGGTGTCGTCAGCCTGTCGCAGGAGATCTCGGGGTCTCTCTGGTCCAGGGGAGGGCTCTTGAGGATGAGTCCTGCAGCCTTCGTCTCCTCCTGCTTTGTGCTCCCCCCCCCCCAAGCTTACCCACGTGGTGTTGAAGGAGGCCTCTTCCGGCAGGTTTTTTAGAATTTTATTTTATGAGAACAGGCGGTTACAGCTCCCCAAGTGCTGTAAAAGTTAATGTGATGGCCTCCCTGTGCCTGTGCTCATTTTTATAATTTTTTATTTTATGAAACAGGACAGGGAGCTTAGTGACTTATTACTATTCATTTCGTTTCAATGCAGTAAATATTGATTCAGTTGGGGGTTTTCAATTTAAACCACTCGGCGATTATATAAAATATTACTGGCTTCTGAAATTATGCTTACCGATCCCTTCGGCTGCTCATTAAGGAAGGAGTGCAATTTTTAGATCCCTTTGCCTTCATCATTCTAATAAATGGGCTGAGATACGTTTTTGCACGGAAGGTGCCACAGAAGTTGCTAGCAGGGGCTTGACAGCACGGATGCAACTCTTAATTTGGAAGTCGTTTCAAAGCATGCCTTGGTTATTTATTTCTGTTTGAGGCAGTCAGGCCTTTGAGCTTGGGTCCTCTGTGGTGCTGGGCTGCAAGGCTGAGTGGCATCCTCCTGAGCTGGACACCTGCTGCTTCCACTAAAGCTGAGGCCTTGCTCTTTCAAAGCCTTAGGGAGGGATGGGCAGGGGAGCCATCTTGTAAGGGCAGCAGCTAGCCCCTGACCAAAACTGAGGCTGGGATATACCCTGAGGGATACAGGATTCTCAGGAAGGGAGGGTACTTTCTCAGAGATCTTTTTTATTTATTGTTACTTTCTTTAAGTATAAGGTGCTTTGCTGTGTGTATATCTGTGTATCAGTTGCATGTTTGGTGCCTGCAGAGACCAGAAGAGGGCATCAGATACCCTGGAAGTGGAGTTACAGACTATTGTGAACCACTTTGTCAGTGCTGGAAATTGAACTCTAATCCTTTACTAGAGCAATAAGGTCTCTTAACTTCTGAGCTATCTCTCCAACCCCTTCTTAGAGATCTTTAAACCCAGTCCTTGCTAACTGATGGGACAGAGCCAAGACTGAGACTTGAGCCCCCAGGAGGAAACTCTTGGGTGCCCGGGCCGAGACAGTGTTGCTGGCTGAGTTGGTTGCTGCTGTTCTAACAGGCAGCGCATGAACATCGTGCTTTGACCCAGGTGCCCTTCTTAGACTCTGGCCTCAGAACAGGAAGCCAGCTGGAGCTTCTGCACCCAGGTCTGTTCCCTTGCTTGGTCACCCCACATCTAAGTTGATAGCTTCAGAATGAGCTTCAGAATGGCCCTGTGACCAGGCCATTTATGTTCTGGACTGAGAGTTCCTTCAGAGACTTCAGTGCCCTGGTGCTTCCAGCAGAGCCTGAGTTGTCCCTCAACTGCCTCTCAGATTCTGGAAGAGTGGGACAGGGCTGTAGTCTACAGGATCTTCCTCCCACAGGGTCCCACACCCCTCTGACAGCCTCTTCCAACACTGCCACAGCTGTTTTTACCAGGCTTTCAGGGCTGTGGGCACGAAGCTAAGAAGAGACGTCTAGAGTATCTGTGAAGAGACTGTCTGAGGGGAGATAGGGAAGAGTGTACAGGCTAGGACCAAGAGGTTTCTGGACATAGAGGCCTCAAGTTTTGGACTTGGAATGGCCCTGTGTTGAGCCCCTGTGTGGCCAAAGGAAGGCAGGGCAGGCAGCAGTGATCTGTTCCCCTGCCTCACTAGATTATCTGTGGTCTCTTGTCCCTCTACTGCAGCACTAAAGGTGGACAGACCAACTTGAGGGCATCAGGAGTAAGCAGGACAATGAGCCATCCAAAAGCAGTACCTGCACGTCCTCTCTGCTCAGGGCTCTGCCCTGATGCCACTCATGGGTTCTGGTTCCTGTTGGTCCTTGTGATATCTGTGTCTCTTGAAGCTGTCTCAGTCTGGTATGCTCTGTGGTTGCCTGCAAGTTCCATGTGTTGTCTTTTCTTCCTTCTTTCTCTTTTCTCTTGTCCCTTTGTGACATGCTCTCTCTGCCTTCACTCTTGCCTCTGTGTTTGTGTGAAACTGTGCTTGACCCTAAGGCTCCATGCGTAAGTAGAGGATGCTCTCTAGAATATACTGTAAAGCACAAGGAAGATGAGGCCTTCCCAGTGGAGGAGTAATTGCTGTGCATGAATTCTGTAGCCCCCAATGCTGCTGCCTCGTGTGCAAGCCTGAGGGTAGCTCAAGTGGGCACACCCTGATCCTCCTCCTCCAGCCCGCCCGAATTCAGCCCTTCTGGGAATGTTGCTTTTCCTTCCAGTAAACTCGTCTACCACAGCTCTATTGCACATGGGCAGTCTTCTTGGATTAGGATGGTGACAGAAGGCTAGGGCTTGAGGGTAACAGGATCTTCTTTGTACCCACTGAGAAATTTGTGGACTCTAGATCAAGGCTGGCTTCCAAGGCACTGGGTGTTCTCCTGCTTCTGAGCCCCATGTGGCAGAATCTGATTCAAAGGGTATAAAAGTGATTGGTCTCTTTACCCTTCTTGTTGACTTGTGTGGCTGAAGTTCTGTCTAGGGTAATAGGCCTATAGTATAAAACATCACAATCAGACAGGTATGACCTTACCCCATAATGGTTTATGCATGGTTGTCCCTCTTCCTATTGGGGGTGAATCCTGAGGGGCAAGACCCAGGAGAGCCTCAGTGAGACTCTGCCACAACATAACTCCAGACCACACCCTGAAGTGTTTAATGATAGAGCTGGAAGGCACATTCTTTCTGTGTGTCTGAGGATGGTTGGTAAGAAAGAACATTCAGAATCTGTAGGCTTTTCCTTCAGCTTAGGGAGCATTTGTGCTGGCCCATATGCACCTGCAGTTGGTGCCTAAGCCCCATGGGTGAAGGCCAGGCATGGTTAGTCCTGGACATACACAACAGAAGAAAGTAGAGATGCTACTCTGACAAGGAGAAGCTAAGTGTCTTTGTCACTCAGTGCTACCTGGGTGCCTTACATCATTAAATGCTGTTTTAAATACCTCTTTTAGCCTGGTTTTAGAAGTGGTAGTAAAGTGTCATTCAAATAATCAATACCATATCTGACTTCCTCTATATCAGTCCTATAGCTGGTCTAACCTTAAAACATGCTTCACCTCCCAGGTTGGTGTTGTGATGGTGGGTAGTGATGGCCTTGCCTTAGAACTTGAGAAACTTGGCCTTTTTAGCAATAAGTTCTCTTCCATGATAGCTGCTATCTGAATGGATCATGCTATCTCTTGGACTCCCTGCCAGGTGCTCACTTAGGATCTAGGAGGGCTCACCCCAGGACCCCACTGTGTCATGCTGGGGAGGAAGGTGACCAGGGCTGACATCTCTGCCATTACAGTACTTTCAGGAAAAAATGATGCTTCCGTAGGATGTAAGTAAGAGTGCCACCAAGAGGCATGGTCTCTTAGGTCAGGGTGAGGCCCTTCCTTTGTCTTCTTTCACCTGCCTCATGGCCTCTCATCTACAGAATGTTCTGTTCTCAGGTGTAGGAGTGGATGACACCCTACCCTGCGCCTAGGGAACAGGCCCCCTGTGGGAGCTGCCTCCTCCTAGGTATTTGGTTTCTGTCCTCCACCCCACCCTTCTTTGCCTGGCATTTGCTATGGCTGTTGGAAGTCTCACGCTTCACATGCTGCCTGGGCAGCTGAGGCTCACAGAGGCCAGAGGTGTGTTTTGCTGGTGACAGTTGACCTGGTGTATAGTTTGGAGTTGAAGTTTGAGAGACTTCTTTGTTTCAGGAGCAGGCCCAGGTGCCCTGGTCAGTCTGCAGGTGGGTGGGCTGATTGGGATCCCAGCTCCTGCTGAGCCACTGCCAACACTAGGCAGGCTCTTGAGGGCTTTCCCCAAGTCAGCAGGGTGCCTGTGGCCTCTTGCCCCTCCCCAGAGCTGTGGTCCCTTGTGTAATTTGTAGTGGGATGTCTGTTAAGATTGCGTCCACTTCCCAAGTCAGCACTTAATTGGCAAGGCGCTTGATTTAACAGCGTGGGAGCCTCCACCGGAAAAATGGCTTGAATAAATCTCTGCCTGACGCCAGAAAATAGATATAATCTCAGCATTAACTACATTAATAGTAGCAGGAGCTGAATTAAGAAAGCCATAAAGCATAGGTGGGGAGCATAAATTATGGTCCCTCCTCCCCTCCATGTTTGGGTCAGGGAGGTCGGGCCTGGGCGGGGCAAGGGCTTATTCACAGAGCCTGAACAGGAGCCTGAGCAGAATCTGGAGGGACAGCCCTAACAGGTCCTGACCTATGGGTGTCAAGGGTCTCAGCTGTAGGGAGTTTGTCCCAAGTCTGGATAATCCTGGCAGAGTGGTCCAGCAGTGCCATGAGGTGCCTGAGTAGCCCCTGTATGTCATCATTAGGAAGAACAGAGCAGCTCTGAGCTCTGCTAGAGCATGATTCCAGACCCCATGCTGTCCTCTGATATTTACACCTAAGAAACCTTCTTCCCGTCCCCCCCCCCCCCCACACACACACACACAGGGTTTCTCTATAGCTTTGGAGCCTGTCCTGGAACTAGCTCTTTGTAGACCAGGCTGGCTACTGCCCCTGAGTGCTGGGATTAAAGGTGAGCGCCACCACCACCTGGCCTGAGAAATCTTAAGGAGGCACCTCATTCCATTGCTGATTGGGCAGCGGAGCTCCACATCAGGGCTGGCCTTCTGGTCATCATTCTTCATTATTGTTCCTGTGGTCTTCCCAGGGGCATTCTAATATGATAACAATGGCACTGGCTAGGGCAAGTACCATTGGCTCGGCTGTTGTATGGGGCTGTGGTGGGGCTGTTCCTAGTTTTGAGAGACCCGGGGTGGCCATATCCTGCAGATGAATTTGTATGCTGCTCTGTTCTGTTTTTGTTGGCCACTGTCATTAAAAACCTGGACTCCTGAGTTTTGGTTTAGTTCTTTAATTGAACATTGTTTCTTATCTTCTTGTCTCTGACTTGCCTGTTTCTTGAGGACTCATAGGCCCTTGAATTGTCATTTACCCAGTTTCAGTTTTGCTTTTCTATTTAAGGTCATTGACAGAGGTCCTATTTTTCTATGCTGCGAAGTTTCTCTCCATCTTAAGACTCCATGCATCAGTTTCTGTAGAAAATCCTTCCCTGAGACCCGCCTACCTGTTACCTACAGCAGTCGGACCTCCAAGGCTCTGTCCTGAGCTTTTCCTGGTAATAGAAACATACAGCAGACTCTAGAGTTATTTCTGTTTGCCTTTTGCTGTGGATTGGATTGTGTCCTGTTGGAATACACAAGGGAAAGCTCTAACCCTCATGTAACCTCATTTGGAGAAGAGGTCTCTGGAAGTGAGTAAAGTTAACTGGGGTCAGACATGTTCAGCCTTCATCCATTCTGACTGACGCCATATAAGAAAAGGAAGAGACTGGGAGCTCAGTCCAGTACTCTGATGCAGGTCCCTGCCTCTGTTTCTATCAGTTCCTGGATGAAGGTTCTATGGTGATATTTAAGATATTCATCAGTCTGACTATAGGACAAGGCCAGTTCGGGTCCCCTCTCTATTCTTAGGGTCTTATCTGGGGGGTCATCCTTGTGGGTTTCTGGGAATTTCTCTAGTGCCAGGTTTCTTGTTAGACCCATAATGGCTCCCTCAATCAAAATATCTCTTTCCTTGCTCTCATCTCTGTCCTTCCTCCATCTCGACTATCCCAGTCCCTCAAGTTCTCCTCCCCCCTTCTCTTCTCCCCTCATCTTTCCCTTCCACCCTCCCTACTCTCCCCACCCCCGTGCTTCCAATTTTGTCAGGTGATTTAGTCTATTTCTCCTTTCCAGGTGGATTTATGTTTTTCTTTGGGTTCACTTTGTTACTTAGCTTCTCTAGGATCATGAACTATAGGCTCAATATCCTTTGCTTTACAGCTAGTATCCACTTATGAGTGAGTATATACTATGTACATCTTTCTGGATCTGGGTTACTTCACTCAGGATGGCTTTTTTTGAAACCTATTCTCTTTAGATGGATACTTTACTCAGCCTAAATATAGTAGGGAGGACCTTGGACCTTCCCCAAAGCAATGTGCCTTACCCTCCTTGAGTGGATGGGGGGGTGAGATGGGGGAGTAGGTGGAAGGTATGGGAGGACAGGAGGGAGTGGGAACTGTATGTATTGGTATGTAAAATGAAAAAAAGATAGTTTGTTTTCTTTAAAAAAAAAATAAAAGGTAGAGACTTGGGTGCACACGTGGAGAAAAGCTAGGTGAGAACAGCAGAAAGGCACCGTCTGGAGCCAAGAAGGGAAGCCTTCCCTGAGATCAGTCAGTGGCAGCTGGGTCTGGGACTTTGAGCCTCATGAGGAAGCATGCTCTGTTGTTGAAGCACCCCTGCTTTCTGTGGGGCATCCTGAGTGGGGCACCTTTACCACAGGTCCTCAGACTCTACAGGGTGCTGTGTGTGGCAGTAGCTTTGTCTCATGACTTGTCCATTTTGCTATTGACATGTGTCTTGGTTGCTTTTTGTCTCGGCATCTGCTTACAAAGCTGCTCTCAGTCTTGCTGGACATGTCTTGAGGTGACAGAGAACTTTGCTGTTCATGGAGTTTGGCCTTGGGATGGACGAAAGGATAAGTAGACAAGACAATTGGTTCCTGTGCTCCTGCCCCACACTGCAGTCAGCTACAGCGTCAGTGCTGCAGTCCCTGTGTTCTCTTATTGTAAAGTTAATGGGGCTCATATATGTTCAGCTTTAATCCCGTCTGATTGGTGCCAAATAAGAAAAGGAAGAGAAAAGGAGCCATGATGCTGGTGTGGTGTGGTGTGGTGTGGTGTGGTGTGGTGTGTGTGTGTGTGTACACAAATGGAGGTCAGATGACAATTTGTGGTGTTCTCTTTTCTCCTTCTATCGTGTGGTTTCCAGGGATTGAACTTGGGTTGTTAGGCTTGGCAGCAAGAGCCTTAACTTGCTAAGCCATCTTGCCAGCCCATTCACTTTTTCTTTACAAGTAAATGATGTTGAGTGTCTTCCATACTTAGCATTCTGGGCTGTACTTTTTCACGGAGTTCTTCTTCATGTCTTTTGCCTGTGTTTGCCTTTTTATTGTTTGCTGAAGTACTGTATATATTATGGATATGTCCTTCTCCTAGATGTCTTATTGCATTATAGGGTTTGCTTTTTATATTGCTGCTGATGAAGCCAGCTGGGGTCTTGTACATGCTAAACAAGGTCTTTACTACTGAGCTACACCAGCAGTCTGAGGACATGCTTTTTAATGCTCTGATTTATCATTTTTTTTATATTTTTTCTTTCTTTTTCTTTTTTTTTTTTCCTTTTCTTTGTTTTTGTTTTTTGAGACAGGGTTTCCCTGTGTAACAGTCCTAGCTGTCCTGGAACTAGCTCTTATAAACCAGGTTGGCCTCCAACTCTCAGGGATTTACCTGCCTCTGCCTCCTGAGTACTGGGATTAAAGGCATGTGCCACCACCACCCAGCCTGCCTTCCTTCCTTCCTGCCTTCCTTCCTTCCTTCCTTTCTTTTTCTTTTTCTTTTTTCTTTTTAGTTTTTCAAGGCAGGGTTTGTCTGTGTATCCCTGACTGTCCCGGAACTCACTCTGTAGAACAGGCTGGCCTTGAACTCAGAGATTTGCTTGCCTCTTGAGTGCTAGGATTAAAGGCATGGGCCACCACTGCCCAGCTAGCATTCTCTTCTTTTACATAGATTCTTTGTTTAAGAAATATTTGCCTATCCAAGATCGTATTTTCTTCCAGCAATTTAGAAGTCACCTCTGAGTCTGTGATCCTTCTTGGGCTGAGTTTTATTTTATGGGGTGTTTCAACACTTTTTTGTCCCTCAAAGGAGATAAGAAAGGATTTCCCTTAACTTGCCTGAGTACATGGTATCAACCCTCACTCAGACTCTTAAAATTCTGACCCCTCTGTTTTTACCAATGGACGGGCTGTTGGTTGGGATTGTTCTTAAGACTTGTTCTTCCAGGAGAACTTTAGGTGTACTTTTGTAGCCTCCCCCAACAACCATCCTCCAAGCAACAAGAGTGCACTTTCTTCTTACTACCTTGTTTTTGCACAGTTGGGACGGCCCTGCCTTGCTGTGTGTGTATCCTGTTCTCAGTGTTAAGTGAGTACCACTGCCTCCACATGTGGGCCAGATATACCTGCTGTGAAGTTCTTGCTATTTTTTCTTCCATACATATTATTCCACTTGGTTTTTTGCTAGCATCTTGGAAGGATATTGGTTCTCATATACATTTATCTGTTCGTCCCTCTAACTCTAATGAGTTTTTATTGTTGAGCTTTATGGTCTTTCCCTGGTGTTGGTATAGAGGTCACTTCTTAGCGAGGCTCCCCTCATACAGGCAGCTAACTGAATTCCTTCTGCAGTCTTGGAGAGATTTTTCCCATGGCTTGGTGAAAGAGCATTGCTCTACTTAAATAGTATGACCCTTGGATACCTGAGGGCCTACCCACGCCTCTCAGCAGCTGATGCATTGGTATTAAGTGGGTTCTGGGCTGACAATGTGGGAAAACGTGCCCAGCTGCAGAGGACTGAGGGCGCTGCCTGTGGTATATACCAGCCATTACCACCAAGGATAATTGTGTTGGCCACTGAGCCCCAGCCTCTTTACCCATGTTGCTGAACTCTGCACTCTGAGTAGGGCCATTAAGGCCTAGCAATACCTGTTTTTTGCAGCTAACATACAAAACACCAATAGCTTCAGCTGAAATGGATTTTTAAAAGTGTCATTTTATGGAGAACTTTACTTTCCATCTTGTTGTTTATTAGGCTCTTAAAGGGAAAGCTTGTAATGTATCCATTGATCGAAATACCAATTGAATAGACGTGAGCACATAAAGTACATAAAATTGCCCAGCCCCTCATAATAGGGCAGCGTCATTTGTAATGGAGGCAGTGCAATTAGCTTTACCCACCACCACTGGGCTAGGCTGGCAAGGTGTGGCCCTGAATCACTGTTGCTCATTGTGAGAGAGAGAGAGGGTGGAGCAGGATCCCTCAAGAAGTGATACCCTGAAGAGTCCTTGGGTAACATAGCAGAGCTCTTCCTTGGAGCCCTGTTCATGGGTCAGCCTTGGGCCCTAATTAGCCAACTTTGTCTCACCTACTTCACCAATAGCCACTCACTTGCATCCCCTGCCTGCCAATGGCCTTACCTGCCCCAGGCTGACCTCTTTCCTTCCATACAGTTTACACAGTCAGCCTTCTCTATGGATATCCTTATCCTCACTGTGGCCCTCCAGGGCAAGACTGCCTTTTCCTTCATACATGGTGCCTGTATCCCAGGGATAATGAGTCTTCTTAGTTACCTCCAACTTGCCTGTGTTCTGCTTGGCCCTGGTAGTCTTCTCCCCAGGACTGTCTCCATCTCGGGAACCTGAGATGGGTTGTCCAGGTCGTTGAGATAAAGCCTGTTGAGGCTTCTCTCTTCCAGAGCATTTCATGGGCTGCCCTGCCCTGTCCTGCCCAAGATACGCAGGTACTGAAACCATTTGGTAGACTAGCACTGGGGGAAAGGAGTGTTTGTACTGCTTGGTACCCACACACATGCTCGTGTACTTGCGCACACACAGGCACACATACTAGCTCACTCTCCTGAGCTGAATGGCTGGCGTGGGGTGGCCGGTTTCTGGTGGAAAGCCCTGCTAAGCAGTTTAGTGCCTGTCACGGCGGCTCCGCCTGACCTACTTGGGGATTCGCCGTGCAAGCTGCCTCTTCTGCTGACTGCGCACTCTCGATCGCTCAGCTCCAAGCTTCAAAAACCGTGCTCCATTTCCTGAAAAATGCTTCCCTGGTTGTTTTCTCTGCTCCCCAGCCAGCCTGCCCAACCCCTGTTCCAACACCACCAGTTTGGGCACCCTGGCCCTACATGCTACCATTCTCTGTGTAGCAGTTGTTGGGGTCACTACTCTGTCCTCAAGTGCCCTGTGACCCACCTCTTCTTTCTAGTCCATTGCTTCCTTGGTGCTCAGCCTTTGATTTGCAGATGGGCACTTTGTGAGATCTCCTTGTTCTGTTTCCCACTATCCCTGCCTGTAACTGACCAGAGCTTTTGACACATCCTGGTCCTGGCCTTCCTGAGAGGTCCTGGGAACTCACACCTCTGCTCCATATCTGGCACTTGCCCATTAGTACAGATTTTCAGAGCTGCCCACATTCCACACAGCATGGGCCTTATCCTCCGTGAGTCCCGGATGACAGATGGTGGCTAGGTAGAATCCAAGCCTTTCCTTGGCTGGAAGGCTTCCTCAAGGACATAATGCCTGAGCTTGGACCCAGATCCAGTCATGTCTTCAGACAGAGGGACAACATGTGCAAAGGCCCAGTACCAGGGGCACAATACTTCGAAAGGCTCTGCAGCTTCCTAGGGTAACTGGAATTCTAGACTAGAGAGAGGGAGGGTTTCAACATGGGAGCAGTGACCAGCAAGGATCGAACTCAGCCCTATGGACCTCTAGTGAAATACACAGAAAGAGGAAATTGGGGAAACTTTATCAGTTGACTAGTTTCAAACAAATGGACAGGAAAGAGTAGGTGAAGGAATCCTTAACTTGAACCAGTAGAAGCAAGGCTGGGCTCTAGGTATTAGCAGAGGACAAGTGGCTGAGACCTGAGGTTAGAAGGCAGGTAACAAGGCCTTTGTTTCTGAGAAGTCTAGGAGGCAGAAGGTTCTGGGAATGGAGGTGGACAGATTAGAGGAAAAGGGCAGGAGGTAAGTGTAGAAAAGTAAATAGAAACAAGTGGACTTTGGCAGTGAGGGGAGGGACACACATGGGCTTTTGTTTGTTTCTTGTTGGGGAGAGGTATGTTCATGTGAATGTGTGTGTGTACACATATGCACATATACATGGAAACCAGAGATCAACCTTAGGTGTCATTCTTCAGGATCCACCCACCTTGCATTTTTTTTTTTTCTAGACAGGGTTTCTCTGTGTAGCCCCAGATGTCCTGGAACTCACTCTGTAGACCAGGCTGGCCTCAAACTCAGTCACAGAGATCCCTCCTGCCTGTGTCTTCCAAGTGCTGAGATTAAAGGCATGTGCTACCACCACCTGACCCACCTTGTTTTTTGTTGTTGTTGTTGTTTTTTTTTTTTTTGGTTTTTCGAGACAGGGTTTCCCAGTAGTTTCTAGAGCCTGTCCTGGAACAAGCTCTTGTAGACCAGGCTGGCCTCGAACTCAGAGATCCGCCTGCCTCTGCCTCCCGAGTGCTGGGATTAAAGGTGTGCGCCACCAGCGCCCGGCTTCCACCTTGTTTTTGAGACAAGGTCTCTCATTGGTCTGAAGCTCAACAAGTCAGCTAAGCTGGCTTGACAGTGAGCCCCTGGAATCTCTTCTCTCTGCCTCCCTATTATAAGTATACACCTCTGCACTTGACTTTTTATATGTGTGATGGAGATTAAACCCTGGTCCTCTATTTGCATGTCAAGCCCTTTGCATCTCCCCAGCCACCTGTTTCTTTCTCACAGGCAAGGTTGTAGTGTGATGGATAGCAGCAAGAGCCAGAGCTGAACTGGAAGGCACAGGAGGGTTCTGGGTGGAACTCTTACTGTCTTCACTTAAGTTTGCATGTAAACTATCTGTACTGTCTGGTATACTGAAAGGAAATGAACTCAGGTCCCAGCTCCTTGCCCCAGTTGCCCAGGGAACTCTCTTCCCTCATCAGCAGTGTTTGTAGAGACCCAGCTCTGATCTCAGTCTCTGTGGTTCAAAGATGCTATCGGACCTGGTATATGTGGGCTTCCAAGTTTAGAATTCACTGGCTGTGACTTGGGCCCCTGCATGCCACCTGTGTCCTGGCCAGAGTCTCTTCCGGGGTCCCTGCTCCCTTACCATCTATACTGGGTCTGTACTGATCACACTGGTTTCTAAGAGAAGGGTGTGTTGCATGTCAGGGTCCCATGCATGAGGACATTACAGAGCCAAGAGAATGGCACCCAGCGTCTGGGTTGCAGAGGCCTGGAGGACTGTGCCCACAGAGGGGCAGGTAGGCAATTGTTAGGAAGAGCTGTCTACCAGATGCTTGTCCACTGAGCTGCAGTCTGCTGCTGGTGATGTAAGTGTTGGAACATTCTGTTGTATCTGAACCCTGTAAAGCTAGGGGAGGACAGGCTTAGCTATCCAAGTACCTTCAACCCCATCACTGTCTCTGCCATCCCAGGCAGCTTCTGACTTGAAGTTTTCAGTGCTCATAAGGAAGTGGTCACACAGCACTTCTTCTTTTTTCTTTCTTAAAAAAAAAAAAGAATTAAAAAACCCCCTACTTTTGAGGTGTGTGTCTTTCTCCCCATTATCACTGCTTTTCATTTAAAATGTTATCTCCCCTTGCCCCATCCTTTGTGCCCCACCCCCAAGGGGAAGAGGGGAGGCCTAGCCTCACCCTGGTGTAGTCAAGGTTATGGTGATAAATCCTGGGGCATTGTCACTTCTATTCGGAGTAAATTGGCTGGCCGCTTTCGGGCTGAAGGAAAGATAATTTGCTGTAGTATTTCAAATGGATTAGAAATGGATTTGAAGGGAAAGTTCATGCCTCCCATTACAAAGGCGAGAAAGAAGACTATCTTAAGGCACTGTTCCCTCCCTGGCCTTCATTATCCACGCTTAATACCTTTCCTATTTTCCAGCGTTAATGAAATTTCCTGGCGGCATGGGCCTGCCGGACGGATGGGAGAAGCCTTTAGATCTGCGGCTCCCGTTGCAGAAAAGGAATTACAGAGCCATGCCGTGAGGGCAGGCGCTTGCAGGGTCCTTGGCCCTGCTATTATCTCATTAATTTTATCCCCTCTTCTCTGTACAGTTCGTTTCCAAAGGCTGTCCTCTCCATTAGGGTAACAATTTACTGGAGTGCTGTGACACCCATGGCAGTAAAAAGCTACAAGGCCCCACCTGGCGCCCTCTGCTGCGGCTTCCAAAGCCAGTGAATTGGCAAGGGTGGGTGTGGGTGGCTGGGTGAGGGAAAGGCCTTTGCTTTGACCTGGTTAAGCTACAGGGTCCAACCAGATCTCCTTGAGTTCTCATCCATAGTGACACCCAAGTGTAGCCCCGTGCAAGGCTCAGGCTCTTGGTTGAGCAAAGCAGCAGGTAGCACCTGTGCCTATTCCCTACAGGCCCTGGATCCACAGGCCTTTGCACACAGTCTAGGATAAGAACACAGGGGCTGCTGTCCTGCATCTTGCCCAAGTAGATCCACAGATGGCCCATAGTTGTTATGAGCAGCTTTTGAAGGAAGAAAGAGAAAGGAACAAATGGGTGTTTCTGATCATCCCTGAGAATTTAAACATGTCAGGCCAGGTTGGTTTCCCAGCACTCAAGAGGTCGAGGCAGGAATGTCTCTTGTTTGAAGTTATCTCATAGTAAGACCTTGTCAAAAAAAAAAAAAAAAGCCAAACAAAACAAAATAAACATGTGGAATAACTAAGGCTGTCTTGGGAAGAATTGTAACCACAGATGAGTCTTTCAGCTCTGAAGACCAATCATGAAAAACTGGCTTGTTCATATGAAGGTCAAGGGCTGAGAACCAGGTCTGGTCTGAGGCATCCTAGCCCAGCCTGAGCCCCATGCTTTCTCCTGACTCCTGGTTTCTTGAGGCAGGCCATTGATATCCCCAACTTGAGACTTCCTCATGTGTAAGGAAAGGGCTGCAGTCTTCCTGCTTGGGCAAGTGCTTGAAGAAGTAAAGGAACTCTACAGGGCTGGAGAGATGGCTCAGAGGTTAAGAGCACTGGCTGATCTCCCGGAGGTCCTGAGTTCAATTCCCAGCAACCACACGGTGCCTCACAACCATCTGTAATGAGATCTTGTGCCCTCTTCTGGCCTGCAGGCATACAAGGAGGCTGAACACTGTGTACACAATAAATAAATAAATTTTAAAAAAGGAACTCTACAGTTCTGGTTGGGCCTGGCGAGGTCTCTGGCTGCCTCACACTGTTTTAGCCTGTGACTCCTTTTCTGTGGTTAAATCTAGGGAGGAGTAGATGGGAATCACATTCAGAGCTCCCTGTGCATTTCTCAGCTCCCTAAAATGCCTCTGCATTGGGTGTGTTCTTGCAGGGCTGGGCCCCAGATTGTAGTTGAGCATGAGTATGCTTGTCTTCTGACTAACATATTTCTGGTGGCTGTGTATTTGCTCACATTGTAGAGATGGAGTGTGGAGTGCTTGGGAGAAATATTATGGAAAGAGAGTCTGCATGGACCCCATCAGGTCTACTGGTAAGGACCAGAGCTGGCTTCTAGCTTCAGTTGTAGGGTGGTCACTGCTGCAGAATTGTACTCTTCAGTCCCCTGTTCCTCAGAATGCTACTCTAGCCCCAGGCTGGTGGATGCAGGGATGTTTTCAAGTCTCACATTGAACAAACTCTAGCAGCTACTGCTCTGGTACCAGTTTATTTTAACTAAGGATTTGGAATTAAGTTGAACATTCTTTGTGAAATGACCATAGCTCTGATTAAAGATCAGGGCATAGCACTGAGCCTCTAGAACTGACAGGATTGACAGTAGATCTCTCTTGGTTGGACCTTTCTCATACCCAGTGAAAGCCAAGGGTACAAAGTCTGATATACTAGATCTTGGAGGTCACAGTCTCAAAGGACTCCTGTCTCTAACCCAGGTGGTTGGTACCCAGTAGAGGGCTGATGAAATGTGTGATGGGTAGGGCAGTGAGTGGCCAGGCAGACCAATCACTGCAGCCTGGCTTCTTGGCAGGACTCTTTCCCTCCAAGATTGGTGTTTGTGAGCTTGAATTTTAATTAAGAGAAACTGGGTTAAGTGCCTTCTGTGGCCTCCTCACTACTGTTTGTACTTACACCGCAGCTTTGGTCCCTTGACGTCTGGCTCGCTTTGCTCACATTATCTCACTAATGAGCCCTCTGAGGCCACTAGCTGGCAAGAGTTAGCCCAACTTGCAAGTGGAGAGACCAAGGCTCAAAGGGGCTGTGTTACTGAATGTTAAGATGGTAGCTGAGCCCAAGTGCATGGCTACCCTTCCCCTGGTGCTTTTCTTTCTGGGTGGCTTCCCTTGGGTGACAGGGCAAGCTATGGTGGGCACTGCTGCAGGTGTCTTGATAGAGGCAAACAAGCAATCCCCTCTGGCTGTTTACTCTGTAGTTCAGTTCTGGGGATTCCTTCTTGGCCCCTAGTTGTCTGGAGAAGGCTCTGTTACAGCTGTGGGATCCTGAGAAACTTCAGACCATACTTCCACCAGGAGCTAGATCTAGATAGGCCACAGAGCTATGGGAGCCAGTGGGAGTACCCTGTGGGGTCTGGAAGAGAAGGGTCACAGCCCTGTACCAGTCTGGATATGTTGCCCTCACCTTCCATTTTAGCTGTCTTTTGGGGAGTGGGGACTGCTGTTATGAAGGCCTCTGTGTACTCTGCTGGTACATAGCTGGTGCCCCATTGCTCACATTTGCCACTAGAGGGCAGTGCACATAGGCTGTGATCATGTGATAAGTAGTATCTGATTTACATAAACATTACACACCACCAGAATGTATCTTGAAGATTGGCTGCATGCTGAGCCCACTATGCTCACCTGGCTGCCTGGGGCACCAGGTTCCCTCCCTAAGGGCAGTCTACTTAAAACGCATCTAGGCAAGGGCTGTCACATCAAGGCCCTTCCTCAGCTTGTTTAGTGCTTGAGCCTCCAGGGGTCCTGGAGTGTCTGGTAGACTTGAAAGCTTGAAAGAGTGGGGAGCAGTAGGATGGTCTCTGAGGTCTGTTCTCCAAGCCACCAATCCTACATCTGCCCCTTTCCTCCTCTTGAACAGTAATTTCCATCCCACACTGTGGACCTGATGGGGTTGTGACACTGCCCTTATACCTTCTCTGAGCAGTGGGTACGGAGAGCGGTACAATGAGCAGTAGTTCCCCTTGACCCCATGACTTTCTTGTCCTGGAGCAAAGCCTGTACCAACCTTGGTTGGTACAAGTGGGTGTCATATACTGGAGCCAAGGGGCCAGAGCCTGCACTGTTTTTCAAAATACAGGTGCTCAAACAGCTGCCTTCTTGTGTGCTCAGGGAACATACCTAGTGTGGAGATACTCACCAGTGGCCAGACTAGGAGACAGCAAGGACAGATGTGTTTTGGAGGAGGCCAGTCCTCTCTGTGACCCTTTGGGGGGCTCATGAATTTCTAACCAGTTTGTGTAATACTGTGCCTTGGATCTCCTTGTCAGAAGTCCTTGGTGCTACTGCTACAGAAACGTCTCTATGAGAGGTAAGGGAACAGTTCTCCTGGCAGCTGGGCCAGAGATACCCAGCAACCCCAACTATAATGTACCCCATACAGCTAGTGCTTTAGGCTGGATGTAGCACTGGCCACCAAATCGATAGCTTATTCTGGGCCATGTCTAATAGACAGTTTGTTGTCTCTGTAGGTCCCTGGTGCTGAACCGTCTGCGTCCAGCCATCACTGGGAGTGGGAAAGCCCCACCTAGTTCCCCTCGGTGGCGCAACAAAGGCTACCGCTGCATAGGAGGGGTTCTCTACAAAGTGTCTGCCAACAAGCTCTCCAAGACCTCCAGCCGGCCCAGTGATAGCAGCAGGGCCCTCCTCCGCACAGGTGAGATGGCATACTGCAGAGTATGTGGATGAGCACTGAATGTCAGTGTGTCTCACTGTCTCTGGGCTCTCAGCTGTGGGCATAGCCATGTAAGGGAGCAAGGCCAGGGTCCTGGAACTTAGAGAGCTGAGAGAGTGGATGCACCCAGAGAGAACTGGATGGGCACAGGGCGTTAGGAGCTATCCCTTGTGAAACTGAAAGGGTAGCCAGAATGGGGGCAGTGTTGGGAGGCCCTGCAACCCTAGTGTCCCCTGGGAGTCTGAGTGGCACTTGCCTCTTGCTTGGCTGAGCGGCCCAGATTTTCTGTGGGAGACCATTCAGGAGCACCTGTGTTTTGCTCTTGACAAAGGATGAGCCAGGTATGGTAAACATGCCTGGGTGAGCGAACACCTGGGGCTATGGCACCCCTAATCACATTGGTGATGCCTCACCAAGTCTATCTGGAGGCAGGCACCATCACTGCTGCAAGCCCCTGTAGCCTGGGGACAGGCTGAGGAGAAAGGAAATGCTTTGGATGTGCTTATTGTACAAATTAACTAGAAAAGTATTTTGGTTTCAGTCCAATTTTTACCCTCTTCTGTGCCCATCAAAAAGTACAGCAAGATTATGGGTTACTGTGGAATTGCAGAGGCCCAGCTGTGCCCAGCAGCCCTGTTCACTCACCAGAGGGGTTGAAAGGAGAAGAAATCAACCAGGGAGAAGGCACTGCCAAGGGCATTCCTAGGATCATGAAGATACAGGCAATATCCCATTTGGGACAGCCAGCTCCTCTGTGTCCCTGCTAGGTTGTGCTCGAGAGCTGTTCTTCATGTCCAGAGCTTCCAGGTGCTGTTCTCTGGGCAAGATGCTCAGGGAATATAGCTCCTGGCATTTCTCCCTTTAGGGTGGAAGAGCCTGGTGAACTCATTTGAGAACTGTGGGAGTAGCCTGGGCTCCTGCTCTGTTATATGCCCTTGGGTCTCCGCTTCCCCATCAGTAGTTTCCCTCTTCCTGTGGCTTTGATCTGCCTCATACTCCAGGCTTCGTAAGCACCAAAGCTTGGGATTAGGATGAACCTTGGGCTGGGAAATAGACCCTCTCATCTCCCTCTAGTGACCATCACCTAGTGACTACCACATGGTCCTGTCCTCAGATACTAGGACTAGCCATCTTGTGTTGCGTCCTGATTTGCATTGTTTCTGGCTGGATGGGCTTAGGGCGTGGGGCTGCACCAGCCATCTGAGCTTCTCGCATCACTCGTATCTGGGGGAGGCAGAGAGGAGAGGTGTGAATAACCTCTGTTACAGAGGTCTCTGTAACTTTATTTTGTTTGTTTTTTGAGGCAGGGTCCTTCTATTATGTAGAATGTAAATTCTGTCAGGGCAGCAGCAGTGTTGGACTTGGCCTCTCCTAGTCAAGTGTCCTTCACTGGGAGATGGTGGACTCTAAGCTACACAGAGGGCTGACTGCTTCCCTGTCCCTTCTCACTGGGAAGCTGTGTCTGTTCCTGTGATCCCAGGACTGAGTACCAAGTTCTGTAGACTCTACCTTTCTGTCTCCCACACACAGAGCTTCCACATCATCATGCTGTGAACAGTCTATCCCCGTTACTCTGGGCCTGACCTTTTGCCCCCTTTCTTTGCTGTAGACCCAACTAAGAAGGAATTTCTGCTCCCACAAGCCCTTGCAGCCTTGTTTCCCAGTGCTCTAGCAGCCACCTAGAGCCTCTCCCCATCCAGCCAGCACTGTCTAAGGGAACATGTGATGAGAGCAGGGTGGGAGTCCCGGGGCATCTCTACCTCTACCTCTACTCCTGTCCTTGCTTTTGCCAAGGCTTCAATCTGCTGCCAGTCAGAACATCATTGTCCCTGACCTACCTTACCAAGCCTTGGCAGCCATTCTAGGACCCTTCTGAGGCTTGCCTTTTCTCTCCCTGGGACAAGACACAGACTGGCAAGACCACAAGGGATAACCAGTGAGCTGGGGAGCACCTGCTGCCTGGACAGCCCCCCCATGACCCCCACCCCCACAGTGAGGAAGGTAGATTGCTCCCAACAGTACACTACCTCTGACTGGCCCACTTACACTAGTCATAATTAAAGAAATAAATTTCCTTCTCTAGTGTCAGCAAACCTTTGACTTCAACAAGAAAGTACAACCCTTCACAGGAGGTATGGGGCACCAACTCCTCTCCTGGCCACTCCTCCAGGCCCTCAAGGATAGTGTCAGCATTAGCCATGGCTTCCTTGGCTTTCTGAAGTTCAGCCTACCCTCCCAAGTCTACCTGCTATTCAAATGGCCCCGTTCCTGCACCCTTGCCCTGATTTTGCCTGGGAACTGTATCCTTAGTTGGCTGGACTTGCTGAGAACACAAAGAGCCTGACAGGGCCTTCAGTAAGGACAGAAGTCGCAGACTACAGAGCTAGCCCTGGCTTCTTGAGGGCCTCCAGGCCAAAGTGAAGCAGGTATGCTCTATAATTTTCTGCTGCTGACTAGCCACCTATATGTTCCTAGGCAAGGAAGGTTTCTGGAACTTTCTTTTGTTTGTTTTTGAGACAGTCCTTCTATTATGTAGCTCTGGCTGTCCTGGAACTCACTCTGTAGACCATGCTGTCCTCAAACTCACAGAGATCCACCTGCCTCTGCCTCCCCAGTGCTGGGATTAAAGGCGTGCGCCACCACACCTGGCCCTCTGTAACTAATTATTTGTGCCCTGCCTTCCCCTCCTTGGGTACCAGTCACATTAGAGGGGCATGCAGGGAAGCTTTGTCAGCTGCACTCAAAGGGTACAGAGCTACCAGGTCATAGAGACCCTGCTCGTTGCTGTTCCTCACTGTGACTTCTCTATCATTTTGCTTTTCTTTCCAAGATTGCAGTTCTAGGTTTCTTTGTTGAATGTGTCTTACCTGGACCTGGCAGACTCTTAGCTGAATAGACCTGGTCTTTAGGAAGCACTTGCTCCAACCTCCTGGGAGCAACTAGACAACTAAGCAGTAAAACTGAGGACAGATAACTGAGCTTGGCCCCTTGTTTGCCTGGTGGGCTCTGCCAGAGTGATAGCCTGAGTGCTGAGGAGGCTTTGACGTCTCCGAAAGATGAGCTCCCTTTGAGGACCAGTGAACAGACAGGGCACAAAGCAAGGGTGGAGCTGGAGGGAGCCAGTATTTATTTTGGGAAACTCCAGGAAGTGGGAGTGCTCCAGAGTGCACAGCAGAAGCAGCACCTTATGCTCCCAGGTCAGGGCTGTGCCGATGAGCTTTTTGCACCTCTGGTTGCTTCTTTTCAAGCCAGCTACTTTATGTGCATTTTTAACACTGCAAAGCATTTGGAAAGGTGCCTCCCATCCTTGTCAAAACTCCCACCGTGAGCCCCACGCTGATGTGTTTTTAAAAGCAGAAAGTGGAAAGATGAGAAAGCTGCTCCCTACCAGGACCTGACAGGTGGCACGTGATGCCCACGTGTTCCTGCCTGGGAGCAGATGGTGCCAGTGTCACCAGCAGGCTGGGTGACAGCCCAGGAACCAGTGCTCATTGACAGACTATCACATTGCACGTCACTAGTTACGAAGACTGGCAGGTGTGAGTATGTGTCTGTGCCACCTGGACGTTACTCCACTGCCACCCTAAGGACAGGTGTCCTCAGCTAGAAATAGAGACCACCCTAAATTCTTCCTTGCTTCTCCACACCCTGAGACCCTTGCCACCCTTCCTTTCCCCTTATTGCTTCCTCCTCAGACCCTGTAGTCCTTCCTGTGCCCTCAGTTCCCTGTCCCTACCTTGAGGTCCTTGTTCATGCCCCAACTGCCTGAGCCTGCATAGTTATGCAGCAGAGCCCCTGCTCCCCACTGGGACCCCATGGATATCCTTTTTAAACTCAGAGGCACTGAAGTTAAGTGTGGGGCAGCCTCTGACCAGAGAGTCCCACAGAACTCTGGGAGAGTAACGTCCAGCTTCACAGCTCACACCTCAGATACCTCAGGTACTTCCTAGCCGCAGACAGGATTTCCCTAGCAGGCCTGGTCTTGTTTTGGGCCCAAAGTCCCTAAGATACCGAGGTTCAGCATATCATTTCACCCCTGTCTAGGGAAGACTAAAAGGGTGTGGGGAGCTCTCAGGGCCAAGTAGCTTGCAGGGTGCCCAGGGATGATGGTATGAGTTCCCAACCAGTGGGGACTGAGGGGTGCTGCTCTGGAGCAGGCCCAGGTGCTCTGATTGTGTGCATTCAGGCACTTTAGAACATCCCCTTTTAAAACCTAGATGGCTTTGTCATCACCTCAGGTCCTCAGAATTTCTGGGTGATGTCACTTGTGCCTCTTAATGCAGTATTCATTTCAGCAGCTGCTCTGTAGGAAATTGGATCTAGTCTGGGAAGGGTCATGTGTGTATTTGAGGAACCAGGAAAAGCCACCCTGAGCAATCCCTGCCCTGCCTGCCCTGTGATCCTGGAGTTGGCCTGTGTCTTTAAAAGGCCGGCAAAGCTGTGTGGTGAGCCTGGGCATCTCCTCACACAGATGCCTTGAGGTTTTCAGGGAGCCCCTTTCCTATTCCGTTGTCTTCGTGTCACATTGGTCACCTCAGAAAGGCTAATTGGATTTTGGTGTTTGGGAGTTTGAGGACTATGAGAGGGAGACTTCCAACTTTTAAGTAACAAGATCCAAATGGACCCAAACACCCTTGTCTGCAGCCACTTTGCAGAACTGCAGGTCGCATTTTCAGCTGTGCCAACACGTTCTTCTTTCTCCTCCTCTTCCCTTCCTCCCCTTCTCCCTCTTCCTTTTCTCCCCTCTTCCGCTCTTCTTCCCCTTCTTCCCCTTCTCCCTTTTCCTTCTCCCCTTTCTTACCTTCCCCCTCTTCCTTCCTGTTTCCACTGTCCTTCCCTCACACTCAGTCTTTTCCCTCCTCTCCTCCCCTTCTCGTCCCCCCCTCCTCTCCTTCACTTTCCTTCCTCCATCCCCCCCCCATCTTTTTTTAAACAATCCTTTAAGTCTAAAAAACCAATTTCTCTCCTATACATCCAGGCCCATATTTTCCGCCTTGGTATAAGTAACCTCCTCTGTTCCCTTCTCAGGCTCTACAAAATAGGTGCCATCACCCTCTGCCATTTGTATGATGGTCTCCCTGGTAGCCAGGCCAAGGACAGAGTCTAGAGACATGTCCATGAGCTAATCACTGCCTCAGTGCAAGGACCTGCCCCTTGAGCCTCCTGGGCACTGAGCGGGAGCAGGAAACTGGGAAGCCAGCAGGGAACCAGCAAACACCAAGTTGATTTAGGTCACCTAGCTGGTTGGGGACATCAGGGACTAGCAGTCTGTTCTAGTCCTTGACCCTGGCATGCTGGATCCAAGGCTGCCCACCCTCAAGCCAGACCCAGGGCCCAGCATTGCCCCACTCTTGATGCTGTGTCCCCAGAGGGAAGGGCTATGCCTGAGCTAAGTGCTAGGGGGCTTCAGGGTACTTTGCCGAGATGATTTGGCAGGAAGAAGGTGTGAGTCAGCCAAGGAAGGTTAGGTAAAGGCTGGGATGGGCCTGATGTGACCTATTTCTTCCCCTGTAGGACGACTGGACCCTGCCACCAGCTGCAGTCGTTCCTTGGCCAGGTGTGTCCCTTGAGGCTGGGAAGGTAGGGGCTCCCTGCTGACTCTTGGACTCACAAACCTCTCCCTGTGTACAGCCGGGCCGTCCAGCGAAGCCTGGCTATCATCCGGCAGGCGAAGCAGAAGAAAGAGAAGAAGAGAGAGTACTGCATGTATTACAACCGCTTTGGCAGGTGTAACCGTGGCGAGCGCTGCCCCTATATCCATGACCCTGAGAAGGTGGCCGTGTGCACCAGGTGCCCTGCCCATCCTTACTGACTACTTGGGGGGTTAGTGGCAAAACCTGGCACCAGCCCTCCCCAAACCTTCCTGTCCCATGCTGCAGATTTGTCCGAGGCACATGCAAGAAGACAGATGGGTCCTGCCCTTTCTCTCACCATGTGTCCAAGGAGAAGGTGAGTGCTGTATGGTCAGTAGGTCTGCTCTTCCAGATGTTCCTGGGTGCCATCCAGCCTTCAGACATATTGGACTGCATAGTTTTCCTTGGTCTTGAGTTAGCAGCTCCCACCTCCAGTGTCTACACACTCATGTATTCCTCCAGCTCACCCCTTCACTCCCATGGCCTGCTGTGTTGTGCTGCCTCTTCCTCCTGCTGGAAGCAGCACCAAACCTGGGGTCCCAGCATATCACAGACAAGAGTCTCCTCCTATCTCCATCGCCTATAATGATGGTCCTATAATGATGCCAGGCTGCTTGCCACCTCCACTACAGGAACAGGGAGGGAAGCCTCATAGATGCTCCTATAGTATGAGGCCAAGGTCTTTTCTGTCTTCTGTCCCAATGCTGTCATAGGTGGAGTAGTGATCAGAAGAGCCATGGAAGTAAGGCCAAGATTGCAATGCCTAGGTGTGCCCCAGCCTGGAAGGACTGAGAGCACTGCAATCAGGGCCACAGACCTCTTGGGGTTAGCTGTGCCCTCTGTCCTCTGAGAAGATGGCCATGAGTGTGAGGAAGGGCCTGGGGCCAAGGCCGCAGTGCAGAGGAGGCGGGTGGGCGAGGCCCGCTGCTGCTCCAACAGCTTTTCCCCTTGAGAAGCTTGGAGAGAATCAGCATTTTTCTCCCTAATCGAGCTTCGAAACTCTGTCGTGAGCAATTTGGAAATTCACGTCGAGTTTCAGGTTCATTAAGCGCCAGCTCCAGAGCCCGTGCGCACTCCAAGCTGTCTAATGTGTGGGCCGCACCAGCGCCCTGAATTAATGTTATTGTTATTTGTGTGGACGTGGCGGGGTGCAAACAAGGTTAATTGAAATGAGAACGCAGTTTCCTCTTGGTAACGGCCCCGCTCTGACAGCCAGGAGGAGCTCTGTTTGGTGCAAGAGTTGGCTTTATTATCCCTTTTTATTAGAGCTAATTTGGGCTCTATATCAAAAACCACATTAAGGGAATTGTCTACAGCTTCACCACCGCCAGCCCAAACGGGGCCCCCAGCCCCTCTCCCCTCTGTGGCTGCAGTTAAAAGACAATTAAAAATAAACTCTTGCTCAGTAAATCACCCTTTGTTTCTTTGATTTCCCCCCTCTCTACTCCAGGGCTGCTGCCCAGCCTCTTCCTCTTTGGCCTCCCTCAGACAGGTTCCTGCCTTCCCCTTCCCACATTGCCCAGAAAAGTGACTTTTTAAAGCCATGGGTCAGGGAAGTACTCCTCAAACCCACTGCTGGTCCAAATGTGAACATATGTCATCAGGCTGAGATGTGCATTGTGACTTCCTGGGGCCTAGGAGGATGTGCTGGGCAAGGACAGTGACAATGTCCATTCTCCAAACAGTCCAGGAAGGGCTGTTGCTTGGCACATGAAGGGGAAGGAGCCTGGAAAATTCAGAGACCACCTCTTCCCTGGGTAATCTCAACCCAGGCCCTGTGCTGTAGGTTTTGCTTATCTTGGGCTTGGGTTGCCCATCTTCCCCTTCAGACCCACATGGTGCCAGCAGTCATCAGGGCTTATTTGTGGCTCTCTGTTGAGAAGGGAGCAGGATATATATCTAGCTCCTGGCTGAGTCACTTGCCCAGGCCTGTCCACCCACAGCTGCCAGGGTGGGTCCAGACTTCCTGCTCCAGGACCCAACGTACTGATAGGCTAGGCCTTAGTGCTACCATGTGACCAGTGTCTGACCTGGTATACTGGATGTCCATCTCCAAGTCTGCCCCACCTAGATAATAGAACTATATCTCAGGGCTCCCAAGATACACCAGGCCATGGGTTGGTGGTTAGGAGCCCTGTTTATTGTGTTCACATGTAGGAAATAGCACACCTAGGAAAAGCCACTGCTGCAGTGGCTTAGCACCATAGTTTCATTTTGGCAGAGTTAGAGCAGATAAGGGAAGCAGGGGTTTGATATAGGAATGTGTCTCCCCAGACCTCAACTGCTGCTGGCTGGCATTGTGTATTTATTCCCATGGGTTAGTCCATGGGTTAGTCCTGGTTAGTCTTGAGCTTAATATGTAGGCCAGGCTGGACCGGAACTCACAAATATTCAGCCTTCTCTGCCTCCCAAGTTTTGGGATTAAAGGCGTGTGCTGTTACACCCAGCTTTGTGTCCATTTCTCTCAGGAGGACCATGGTGAGGGTCTTCAGGAAGGATCTGAGTGGCTGTTGTCCAGCTGAGGGACCCTCTCAGGGGCCTGCAAGTCCTGGTATTTGTACTTGTGAAGTGGGTGTGGTGCAAAGCTCTAGACTGTTGGGCCCTCACCTTTTTTCCCTCCCCACAGATGCCTGTGTGTTCCTACTTTCTGAAGGGGATCTGCAGCAACAGCAACTGTCCCTATAGCCACGTGTATGTGTCCCGCAAGGCTGAAGTGTGCAGTGACTTCCTCAAAGGCTATTGCCCACTGGGTGCAAAGGTGAGGGGGTTGCAGGCGGGCATGGGGCAGGTTGTTAAGCAGTCTTCGGTACTTTCTGCACTGACTTCTGTTGTCTTGTATAGCCCCGAGGTGGTCATTGTAATTCTGTCCATCTTGCAAATGACTCAGAGGTGCAGCTGCTTGCCCAGGATCCCACAGGGCCAGGTAGCATCCCAGGTCCTCATGCAGGGGCAGCAAGGGATTAATAGTAGAACCTGCCCAAAATATGGGAGGGATATAGTGACTGAGACAGCAAAACCCGGGGAGATTGTGAGGCCAGTAGTGACTGAGAGAGATGTCAGAGGTTTGAAGCTCTACAGGACTGAAATAGCTGTATGGCTGCCTGCTTCCATGGAAGCTAGTTGTGTGTGTGTGTGTGTGTGTGTGTGTGTGTGTCACAGTGACAGCAGAAGCACAGTGTATGTGCCCCACCGTACCTAGGCATAATCCTCTAAAATTGCTTGAGCTTTTTGATGCTTTTGTCTTTTATCCTAGCTACCCACCAAAGTGGCTCAAGACTCCCTTCCAAAGAGGGTACAAGCAGTGACTTTCTTGAGCCTACTGATGTTTCTGTATTTCTACTGACAACATTAGCTTGACAGGAGCTGTTGGGTCACCTTGAAGGGCACTGATCCCTGGCAAGGAAGCCCTTCCGGGGAGGTGGGGACTGGCAGGACCTGGCAGGGTCACTTATAGGCGCTGGCCCAGGTGAGGGGCAGGGCCCCATGGAGGCTGCAGCTGATTATTGTAAAATATTCCAATTTAAATGAAGATATCAGAGTGATATTTAAGTCCTGCTTCTATTAGTGGAAGTGCTTACTGCGTCCCTTTCTGCGTGTCAGCGCTGCGTCCCTGCCGCATGATGGATAGCAGCTTGTAATTATATATGGGGGAAAGCGCTGAGCAGGCCAGATCCAGCGGGAGGGGAGGTAGCAGTCTGGGCCTGTGAGGGTTAATTTTATTCTCTAAATAATATAAAAAGTGCTGAGTCGTCACCTTGCGCCTGAAGTAGAAGTCCTCAAATGGGCCCTAGAGAGTTTATAATATTCCACTGAATCAAGTGAAACTGTTAACCTTGCTTCATAAAGCCAGGGCTTGTTAAAGAGGCGCGTTCCCTTTCCTTTTGAATAATTTAGGCTGGGAGTAAGTCTCTGCTCCTTCCCTTTCTGGGGGCCATGGGGCTGCTCCAGGTCCACCCACTCAGGGGGTAGCCTCTGCCAGCTGGCATGACAACTCTCCTGGACTTGAGGACAGTTTGGTGACAGCAGGCTGGTGACTGTTTTGTAGAATGCCTCTCACTGTCTGGGTCTGGTGTATCCTCACACTGTAGTAGAAAATGGCAAGTGTGTCACCGTGTCGCTTCCTTCCATTCCTGGTTGTGACCTAGGGCATACTTTGATGACTTGACGGATGTGACGCTGCTAGCTTTGTCTCAGCAGGTATCTTCTTAGATCACGAGTATTCTGTGTACATCTGCCCCACGGCACAGAGCTGGCGAATCTAGTCTCTGTATATGTATACCTATACATTTTGGGTATGTGTGTGCATGTGTGTGTGCTTTTGGGAACCATTCATTCATGCATATGTGCATGTGTGTGGAGATTGCATATGCGCATGTATCCCAGCTTCTTCCACCTCTGTGCTGAACCTGCTACACAGCTCTCCACTCTACTCAGTGCCTCCTGCTCTGCCATCCCCTGCATGTGCTTAGGCACATCCAGGACCCAACTATTTGGTTTCAGCTCTGTACTAGTCCATCCTAACCCTCTTGGCTACTGAAACAGCCCTTAGCATCCTTGGTTTTCCTGCCCATTGTCTCATACTATCTGTTCCTTGAGAGGGGGCATCCTTCAGTCAGCCCAGATCTTTATTTTTGTATGCAGCCCTTCCATTTTCTCCATAATTTATATGCTGAGTCTGTTGAGGGCCCGTCTTCATCCATGATCACAGAAAGCTCCCGTATTTGGTACTGCTGACTGCACTAATTGTGGTGAGGTGGTTGTTGATAAGGGGTCAGACTCAAGTCCAGCCTGCCCTGCCACTTGTAGTCACTACCTGCACAGCTCTTAACCACTAAGAATGCTTCCTTTCCTAGAGATGAGGGCTCTGCCTGCCGCATGAAGCTGTGAAGGTAAAAAGAACCATGTGATAACTGTCTCTTGTGCAGGCTGCCATGTACTCCCTCGAATTGCTGTTGTTGATTTGTTTATCATGTGAGGCCTTTACTTGGTGTGTCTTTATGTAGTGAGCATATTTCTCAAATGATGTCCTAATCTGTCTTCCTTTCCCTCATTCCTTTTGAATGTGGAGGTTTTAGAGGAAACAACAGATTGATTGAGATATAACTCACAGAGCGCACAGTTTCAGTGGCACAGCTTTTGGTGTATTATTTTTGTTTGTTTTTAGTGCTTGGGATTGAGCCTGAAACATGCACACTAGGCAAATACCCACCGTAGAAATAATCCCTCATTGCTCATGCTTTGTTTCTTTGTTTTACTTTGGTTTTGGTTTTTAATTATGGCATGAAATGAAAAAGAAAAATTGTAATATGGAGCTGGGATGTGACTCCATGGTGAGGCACCAGCCTAGCGTTAGCAAGGCTCTGAGTATGAATCCCAGAACTATGGGACAAGTCTGTGGTGACACATACAGCAGCGCTCCTTGTCTTATCCATTCTCAAGGCAGCGACTCTGCCTTTAGTTAAATCTACAGTATTAAGCCAGGGCCTATATCTCTAATCCCAGCACATGGCACAATGCCAGTTTATGACCAGTCTGCTCTACATACTGAGTACTAGGCCAGCCAGGGTCACACAACATGACCTGTCTCAAGTAAATAAATATTCATAGTAAAAAAAAAAAAAATCACAGTAATCTGCAATCACCACCACTGTGAAATATTTTCAAAACTTTTTCATCACTCCAAGCTGAAATACTATAAATATATTAAGCAGGAGCTGTCCTCCTCCCTGTCCCCATTTGCTGGCAGCCTTGTCTAGGCATTTCACATGATAAAATCAGGCAGTGTTTGTTCCTCTGTGTTTGGCGTCTGGGTTGTTTTTTTTTTTTTTTTCTCACCATAGTGCTTTCAGGGTTCATGTTGCAACACATAAGAACATCATTCCTTCTTATGGCCACATAATATTCCATCACATGCATGCAGGCATTATGTTCATCCCTGCATGTGTGTAAATAGACTTGGGTGCATGGGTTAGTGCCACCTTTTGGCTGCTATGAATGATGCTATATTGAACACCGGCATGCATGCATCTGCTTTTACTTCCTTGCTGGGTCGTATGTCAGTCCTATATTTGTCTTTTTGTAAGCCTGCCAGACTGTGTTCCATGGTGACTGGACGACTTCACATTTCCATAAACAGGGAATCCTCCCTACTGCATGTTGTGAACTAATTTGTTAACAGTGATAATTTTTATAGATTCCTTGGGATTTTTGAAATGTAAGATCTGTCATCTGAAGACAGACAAAATGTTACTGGTCCTGTTTCAGTCTGAAGGTTTTTTGTTTCTTTTCCTTGCCTAGTTGTTCTGGTTGGTAAGTCAGTACGGTGCTGACTAAGAGTGCCAGAAGTGAGCATCCCTCCTCTTGTTTTCCGTCGATAAGCATGATGCTTGTGCTTTTTAGGAATGTTGTGGTTTCAAGGTAACGCTGACCTTATGGGAGAAGTTTAGAAATATGTCTTTCTTTCCAGTTATGAATGGGTCTTCATGGCTGCTGCTTTCTGACCCATGGGTTATTCAGAAGTGCGCTGTTCAGTTTCTAGGAATCTGGAAGTGTGTCTTGTTATCTTTCTGATCTTGATTTGATCCCCTCATAGTAAAGAATGTAAAGAATATACTCTGTATAATTTTAGTATTTCTGCCTGCCCCTATACCCATCCAACTTGGACTCAAACCCATGCTAGGCAAGTGCTCTACACTAAGCTACATCCCCAGCCTTTTCAGTTTCTAAGCACCTGTTTATTTGTTTGGTTTGGTTTTGGGTTTTTTGAGATAGGGTTTCTCTGTATAGCTCTGAATGTCCTTGAACTCAGAGCTCTGTCTGCTTCTGCCTCCTGAGTGCCTGGGATTAAAGGTGTGTGCTATCACTGCCTGGCTCTTTGGGCCTGTTTTATGGCTCAGAGAATTGTCTGTCTTGGGTGTTTTCTACAGGATGGGAAAGTGCCGGCCTTGAGACGCAGCTGCCCTTTCCAGCTGCTGTTTTCTGACCAAATCCTGTGGCTTGTTGCTGACCTTCAGTTGGAAACAGCTTGCATTTATACCTGTAAGCGCAGCCACATTGTCATTTATGTAAGGGTTTTAAACTGCATTTTATTTTATTTTATTTTATTTTATATTTTGGTTTGGGACAAAATCTCTCTGTGTAACCAAGGCTAAACTCAAAACTTTACATCTATTTGTTTCCCAGGGTTGAAAGTCGGTCCTTTGCTGTGCTTCAAAACATGTCAGACCACAAATGCCAGTTTTCAATTGTTATATGAGAACATTGGGCCTTAACAAACATCACCATGTAGGGAAAAAGGAGGGGCTATGGTACCCTGGAAAAGATGTTTTCTTTTATTGGGCAAAACATTCTGTGATTCCATAAATAGGTTTTGCTTTTGAAAGATTTTTTTAGAAATTTCCTTTGTTATTATTATATATGTATATATATGTGTGTGTGTGTGTGTGTATGAGTATATATTATGTGTGTATATGTGTGTGTATATGTATATACATACAATATACTACACATAGACCCCCACACACAAAGATGTGGAGGGAGCGTGCACACTCTGTGGTCCATGTATGCAAGCCAGAGGACAACTTTGCAGAGCGTTCTCTTCCTACTTTCACATTGGTTCTAGGAGCTGTACCATCAATCCTTCACCCACTGAACTACCTTGCTGGTCTTAGAGATGTTTTTGAGTTCTGTATTACATCCTTTCTGACTTTTTGTCTAGTTTTCTCTTTTCTGAGACATGGTTTCATGTAGCCCAACCTGATGTCTAACTCATTATGTAGCTAAGAATGATCTTGAACGTTTGATATTCCTGCCTTTATATCCAGAGAGCTGGGATTGCACGTGTGTGCCACCCTGCCTTGAGTTACATGGCAGGGGGCACCAAAACCCTGGGTTTCATGCATTATAGACAAGCACTCTGCCAGTTGAGCTACATCTTTAGCTCATAGGCATTGAGTTTTCCTGAGTGTTTATCTCTTTTTTATGTCAGTAAGTTTTTTGTGGTTGTTGTGTATAAACATATGTCTGTGCATGTGTGTTCTGGCATATGTGCTCATGTGTTTATGTGTGTGTAAAGGTCAGAGGTTGATAACAGGTGTCGTCCTTACTTGCTTGTCACCTTAATTTTTGAGGCAGGGTCTTTGAAACTGGAGCTCACCAATTGGCCACATTGGTAGACCCTGAGGATCCTGTTGTCTTGCCTTCCTAGCACTGAGATTACAAACGTGCTGCTGTGCCCGTCTCTTCATATAACTCCTGGGAACTATCTCAGGGCCTTCGTGCTTGAATAGCAAGCACTTTACCAGATGAGGCCATCTCTATAGCTCCCACAGACCTCTTCATAGGGCTGGAGTGGTGGCCCAGCAGCTAAGAGCACTTGCAGCTCCTTCAGAGGACCTGGCCTTGTTTCCCAGCAGCCACATGTTGGCCCGTGATCATTGTAACTCCAGTGTCGGAATCCGGTGCTATCTTTTCACCTCTGCAGGTACTAGGCACACACATGGTGCACACACATACTAATATACTAATACACACAAAATTAAATAATTTTTTAAAGAAAAAGTTATTATGTTTGGTACATAGGCATTTTAGGTTTTAATTTATTAGGTTGGGCTTGTTGAGACAGGATGTCTGTGTTAATCTAGAACTCACTCTTAGAGGAGGCTCGTGTCCAGCTTGCGGCACTTCTGCTCCTGCTTCCCAGTGCTGTGATTACAGGAAGTGCAAGCATGCCAGGTGGGGCATGTGCACTTTAGAATTGCTTCATCCTCTTGACAGAGTCATGGTCTGTCATTATATAATGCCTCTGGCTCTGCTTTCTTTGCTCTGTAGCCTCCTTTTCAGATTGGATTATGGCCATTCCTTTCTTCAGTGGATCAACTCTGTATGATCTAGCCTTTTTTTAATATGTGTGTTTGTGTGTATATTGAAATTGTATTTGTTTTTGTTATATGTGTCTTGAGTACTTTGCCTGTATGTATGTCTGTGCATCTCTTGTATCATGTAATATTCTTGGAGGCCAGAAGAGGGCATTGGATCCCCTGGAACTGTAGTTATAGATAGTTGTAAGCTACCATGTGGATGTAGTCAATGCTTTTAACTTCTGAGTCATCTTCTCCAGACTCCCTCCCCTATGTATGTATTCATTTTCATTTTATTTTTAATCTTGTAAACTTGTGTGTGTGTGTCAGGGGGTGTTGGTTATGTGGACATGAATGCAGGTAGGTGTTCTTGGAGGCCAAAGGCACAGATCTATCTGGAGCTAGAATTGCAAGCAGTTGTGAGCCACTTAACATTGGCACCAGGAACAGTACTCTGGTCCTCTGGAAGAGCAGCACAGATTCCAAATTACTGAGCCATCTCTCCAGTTTCTCCATATATACGTGTGTGTGTGTGTGTGTGTGTGTGTGTGTGTGCGTGTGTATGTGTGTGTGTGTATGTGTGTGTGTATTCACATATATACTTTTTTTTTCTTGAGACACAGTCTTCACTGTGCAATCCTGGCTGACTTGGAGCAGGCTGGCCTTGAACTCACAGAGATCTATGTATTCTTGCTTCCCGAGTGCTAGGATTATAGATGAATACCACCACACCTAGCTTCCATATTTTTATTTTCAATTTACCTATTCATTGTATTTGAAGTGACATTTTGTAGACAACATATAACTAAATCACTTTTTTTTAAAGTGCATTCTGCCAATATCTGTTAGGATTTTTGTTTGGTTGTTTGGTTGGTTTTGATCTTTTTGAGACAAGTTTTCTCTGTGTAGCAGCCCTAGCTGTATTGGAACTAGCTCTGTATGACAAGGCTGGCCTCCAACTCACAGGGATCTGCCTGCCTCTGTCTCCTGAGTGCTGGGATTAAAGGCATGTGCCACTACTGCCCAGTAATATCTGTTTTTTAGTTAGTGAATCTATGCCATTTATATTTAGTGTGTAAGGTCAAACCTAAAATCTTAACACTCAAGAGGCTGAAGTACTCAAGGAGGCTCACCCTTAGCTTGAGAAAAGCCTTGACTACATAATGAAGCTCTGCTTAAAACAAAATAAATAAAAATTAAAAGCACACTAAATGCTGTAACTTTCAAGTGTAATATAGGAAGCTCAAGAAAAAACAGAAAGCTGGGGGTAGTGGAGCATACCTTTAATCATAATACACAGAAGCAGGCTGATCTCCATGAGTTCTAGGCCAATCTGAGCTACATAACAAGTTGCAAGAAAAGCAGGGTTACATGATGAGAACCTGACTCCGAAAACAAATAAGCAAAAAGATTCTAGCTTAGCAGTATTTTTCTTTATTTTTATCTTGAAGAAGGTTACACTATTTCTCTCTTCATGGTCATTTCATTCCCCTGTGGGAAAATAATTATTTCTCTTTTGGTTTTTCAGGGTTATTTCTTTGTCTTCAACTTTTACGCATCTGATCATCATGTATTCTAAGAGGATTTCTTGGTCTGTCCAGTTTGGGGTTCATGCTACTTCTTGAATTCGAGTTGTTTTTCCTTTCCTTCAGTGTCTTCTAGTGCAGTACAGTTTGGTCTTGGCTTACAGTTTCAGGTCTCCTGGTCTGACTTTGTCTCTGTGTTTCATGTCAGTTTCCACTCCGATTCTGTCCCTTTGCCCACTGCTGAGTTTGTTTCAGTCGTTGTACTTTTCAGCTCTTAAAATGTATTCGTTTGACTACACCCTCCTGTTTGGACATTCTCTGTCTCATTAGTTTGGAGCTTTTATGATGTTGCTTTAAACCCTTGTCAGTGGTTCTAATACCTGTTTCCTCCTGGTTGGCACATATTCATGGCTCAGCATTTAAATGTCTTAGGTTTCTATAGCTTGATGAAACACCATGACCAGAAGTCACTTGGGGAGGAAAGGATTTTGTGCTGATTTGAAAGAAAATGACCCTCAAAGGAAGTAGCACTGTTAGGAGGTGTGTGGCCTTGTTAGAGTAGTTGTGGCCTTGTTGGAGAAAGTGTGTCACTGTAGGGGTGGGCTTTGAGGTATCCTGTGCTCAAGCTACACCCAGTGTTATAGTTTACTTCCTGTTGCCTGTGGATCAAGCTGTGGAACTCTCAGCTCCTTTTTCAGCACCTTGTCTGCATGATGCCTGCCATGATAATAGTGGACTAAACTGCTGAAACTGTAAGCAACCCAACTAAATGTTTTCCTTTGTAAAAGTTTCTGTGGTCATGCTGTCTCTTCTGAGCAATTGAAACCCTAACTAAAGCAGGTTTGTTTCAACTTGCAGCTTGTAGTCCATCATCTAGGGAAACCAGGGCAGGAACCTGGAGGTAGGAACTGCAGCAGAGGCTATGCAGGAACACTTTTTATTGACTTGCTCAACCTGCTTTGTTAAGAATACCCACAGTGGCCTGGGCCCTCCCCCATCAATTACCAATCAAGAAAATGTGTTACAGGCTTGCCTACAGGCAAGTCTTTTTTCAAATTTATTTTTATTTTGTGTTCATTACCTGCATGTATATTGCATGATGGTGTCAGAAGCCCTGGAACTGGAGTTAGTCAGTTGTGAGCGGCCGTGTGAGTGCTAGGAATTGAGCCCAGGTCCTCTGGAGAACAGCCAGTGCTCTTAACTGCTGAGCCATCTCCCCAGCCCCTACAGGCAAACCTTAATGGAGGCATCTCCTCAGTTGAGAGTCCCTATCCTAAAAGACTCTAGCCTGTGTCAAATGGACATAAACTAGCCAGGATAGTAGCTCCCTGTCAAATTGACACACCAATACAACACTATTGAACAATAATATTTCTTAGTCTTCATCTCTAAGATACCATATTAATATCACAATATAAATACAGTATATAACTTAGAAGTTCCATAGTCGTTAAATTTTCAATACTTTAAAGGTTCAATCTCTTTAAAATATCTGAAGTCTTTTTCAAAGTCCAAAGCCTCTCTAAGATACCCAGTTCTCTCTCAAATTACCCAAAATCTCTCTGGCAATCCAAAGTTTCTCTAAAATATCCAAGGTCATACAACTGTGACATGAGTCATCATGTGTCATTTCCTTAGTGGAATAAATTCTTCTTTTTCTGAATATTTCTTTTCATTTTCTATTTCTGTGGTGTATTTTTGAAGAACAAAAATTCTTACTTTTAGTATATGTAGATTTGATTCTTTTGTTGTTTTATTTGTTTGTTGTTTGGTTGGTTGGTTTTTCAAGACAGAGTTTCTCTGTGTATCTTTGGCTGTCCTGGAACTCACTCTGTAGACCAGGCTGACATTGAACTCACAAAGATCCTCCTGCCTCTGCCTCCCAAGTGCTGGGATTAAAGGCATGAGCCACCTCGCCCAGCTAAGCTTGTTGTTGCTGTTTGAGACAGGATCTAACTATGTAGTCCTGGATAGCCTCAAACTCACAATGTAGACCAGGCTAACCTTGAATCACAGAGATCTGCCTGTCTCTGCCTCCTGAGTGCTGGGATTAAAGTTGTATGCCACCACACCCAGCTAGTTTTCACTATATTTACACTCAGTCTTCCAAAAGTATATTTTACTCCATTCATTTATTCATTTTGCATATGCTGGGCAAGTATAGTACCACTGAGCCTGGAAATACAGTTGATATTCACTTTGTCAAGTTAAAAAGATACTTGGGTTGTTTTGTTTGCTTATTGATTTCTTTTTTTTTTCTTTTGCTGTTTTAGTATTTTTAATTTCATTTATTTATGACTATGCCTGTGTGAGTGGCATGTACTCATGGTACATGTACAAGTGATAAGCATGTCCATGTGCATGGTTCCTTGGAGCAGGAGTTACAGGCTTTTGTGGAATGCCTGACTTACATTGGTGCTAGGATCCAAACTCTGTATTGCTCATCAAGTGCTCTTACCTGCTACGCTTCCTCTTTAGCCTCATGCTTTGTTTTTTCTTTAAAGCAGAGTCTTGCTGTATAGCCCAGGCTAGCCTCAAGCTCAGGATTCCCCTGTCTTGCCTGCTGAGTGCTGGGGTGGACTTACCACACCTGGCACACTTGGAGTTCTGATTGGGATTGTTGAATCTGTGGGTCAATGCAGTGAGAGTGGACATGGGCTTTTATCACTTTATCATGGTAAACTTTCCACCATTAAAGTGACACTATTATAAATAGAATATAGTGGGCTGGGGACTTAGAGCTCTTGCTTAGCATACATGAAGCCCTGGTTCAGTCCCAGGTCCACACAGTTTTATTTTCTCGCTATTCATTGATAGTCTTTATGTTGATTTTGTTTCCTGCTATCTTGCTACATGGTATCGTGATGGTAATTGTAATGATTCCTAATTAAACACTGGTGTTTTAATCAGTGAGGGTTTTGTTTGTCTTTTAGTCCAAGTACATTCCCCTTTTCTTTCTTCTTACCTGTCTTAGACATAGTATATGTAGATTATAGCAGTGGGAGCCCCCAGCCTTTCCTCTCTGTCGGGCATGCTTTCTGGAAGTTTGTGGGGTTTTTTTTGGTTTTTTGGGTTTTTTGTTTGTTTGTTTGTTTGTTTGTTTGTTTGCTTGTTTAAAGAGTTATTTGTAGCTAGGTAGTGGTGGTGCACGCCTTTAGATCCAGTACTCAGGAGGCAGAGGCAAAAGGAGCTCTGTGTGTTCGAGGCCAGCCTGGTCTACAGAGTGAGTCCCAGGACAGCCAGGCTTGTTACACAGAGAAACCCTGTCTTGAGAAAAAAAAAAAAAGATTTATTTACTTTATTTATTTTTATTTTATGTATGAGTGTTTTGCTTGCATGTATTCTGTGGACCATGTGTGTGTCTGGTGACTGCTGAGACCAGAAGAGGGTGTTTGACTCCTGAACTGGAGTTAGATGGCTGTGAGCCTCCATGTGGGTGCTGTGAACGAAACCCAGGTCCTCTGCAAGAGCAGCCAGTGCCTCTAACCTCTGAGCCATCTCAGATGAAGCCAGAAAGAGAGGGAGAAGTAGTCTTGGGCATGATGAGCCACAGTGCTGGACCAGAGCTTAGTGAGCACTTCAGGGAAGGAACAGCATGTTGGCTTTTACTGCTTTAGTTTAAATTTCTTTACATTATTTATTTAGCGCGTCTGTATATATGCACACAGATGTGCCTGCATGCAGCTGGAGGTAAGGGGACAACTTGTTGGAGTTGGTTCTCTTTCCTTCCACCATGTGTGTCTTGGAGACTGAACTACAGCCATCAGAGTTGGTGGCAACTGCCTGAGCTGGAGAGTCATTTCTCTGGCTCATGCTTATTTTTATTTTTTTGAGACATTCTTACTGTGTAGCCTTGGTTGTCCCGAAACCTAAGAAATAGACCATGTTAGCCTCAAACTTGCCGAGATCCAGTTGTCTCTGCCTTTAGAGTCCTGGGATTAAAGTGTAGGCCACCATGCCAGGTCTGGGAGGTTCTTATAGTAAGAATATGTTCCTTTCCTTCACTAATTTGCCTAAATTCAACTTTGAATTAAGGCTGGATTTTATTAAATGATTCATTTCTATGGAGATGATCTAAGACTTTGTCTTCTTAGTTAACCTTGTAATATAATAATTTCTGTTTATAATCTTTTTAAATTTTTATAAACCATTTATTTGTATATTTTTGAATGTGTGGATGAGTGTATCTTGTGCATGCAAGTGCCTTCCGAGGCCAGAAGAGGGCATTAGATACCCTAGAACCTAGTTAGAGGTTGTTGTGGCTTGCTGACACGAGCTCTGGGGACTGAAGCAGGTTCCTCTCTAAGAGCAGTACTCACTGTTAGCCAGCAAGCTGTATTTCCCACCCTAGCTACCCTGGAACTCATCGTGTAGATCACACTGGCCTCAAACCCACAGAGATCCGCCTGCTTCTACCTCCAGAGTATGGGGATTAAAGTCTTAAGCCACCATGCTTGGTGATCTTTATTTTAATTTTTAATTATTATTGCAGTGCATGTGAGGGGGCCCATTTGTCATGGCAAATATGTGAAATTTATGACAATTGTAGGTTTAGATCTCTCATCTGAGCCTTTATGTGGGGTCCAGAAATTGTAGTCAATTCCTCATGCTTTCAGGGCAAGCACTTTTACTTCACAGGGCCATCTTGCTAGCCCTCAGTCTTTCTCTAATTAACTTTACCTTTATTTTGTTTTTGTTTTGAGACAGGGTTTCTCTGTGTAGCTTTTGGAACCTGTCCTGGAACTCGCTCTGCAGGCCAGGCTGGTCTCGAATTCACAGAGATCCACCTGCCTCTGCCTCCCAAGAGCTGGGATTAAAGGTGTGCGCCACCACCGCCTGACAACTTTTACCTTTTGTTTGTTGATTTCCTCATGGTCCTGGTTGCTTAGTGCCTTCTCATCATGCAGCTTCTTTAGGCCCAGTGTTGGCCTAGACAAGCCTTTTTTTTTTTTTTTTTTCCAAGATAATTCTGGCTTTATAGACTGTGGTTTTCTGTTTTACCCTCTGTGGATTTGATTTGTTTATGAAGTAGAACTCTGTCTTGAAAATTCTTGGAAGATTATAATGAAAACTCTTTGAGTCAGAACTCTCTTAAATGCTGATTGAATTTTTTTTTATGGTAATAAGAAAATCCAAGTTTTTTATTGGTTGGTATAAAGCTTGTTCTTGATGTGAACTAGGTCTTTTTAAAGTGCAGATGATTGGGGCAAAGACTTCCCACACCCATGCTTACACTGTCCCACTGAGCTGCTCCCGCCTCATTTTTCTGTGCGTCCTTAGCATCAGATTTTACTCCTGTACTGGCATTGCCTATGTTGTTTGTCCCTTGTTTCCTGATTATTGTTTATGAGAAGGGGTACCTTTTGAGTTTCTTGGCGTTAATTCCTGCTGTTTTACCTCTTTCCTTCACATTTTTTTGGCTCATTTTTCTATTTTCTCTCATCTCTGGAGAGATGGGTTCTCTTTTCTCCACAAACATCTAAGGCTCTAGGATCCTAGAAACGGTATTACCCTGCACAGACGGTGGTGCACTGCCACAGAGCTCCCGCATGGCTCCTTACTTATAGTCCAGCTGGCCGTGTAAAAGTGAGAGTCCAACTCCAGATCCTTGGCTATATTGCTGGTTAGGCCTTTGCATCAGTGAGTGGCCTGTGTCCAGGTCTGGGAGTGAGGCGATCCCTGAATTGTTTCCTAAGTGCCCATATCCAGGTCTAAGAGTAAGGTGGGCCCCATCTCTGCTACCTGGGAATTTTCTTTTAGTATGTAGTCTATTAAAAATAGAATTTCCATATTTGACATTTTTTTCCTGCCGACTTTAAAGTTCATCATTTTTGACCACTGCAGTATACCTCTGCTTAATTCCATCTCATTTTAGGTGCTTGTAGGCCACAGTATAGAGTAATAGGGTCCAGGCTGCCTCTGATCCAAGCTCTGGTGGTCTATTACAGCTTTGATAAACATGTTTGTGGGGCACTTGATGCTACTTGAGTGTTACTGTTCACACTGTACACACCTGCACTGGCTCACATGGCTACATGCCCACATGCATGCTGGCAGGGAGTCTTTTGTTCTCTGGCCATTCCAGCTTTTATTCCCTCTGTCAGGCTGCCCTGAGTTTTAAACCCCAGGTTGCTGGCTGGGCCCAGTGCACAGGAGCTCACATTCCTGGTAGGAATAAATAAGTGAGTCTGTGAAGGGAGGAGCCTTGCCTGCACCTGCACAGCACAGGAGCAGATCACAGTGGGGTGCTTGCTCTGTCTGGCTCCTCTCACTGCAGTTGGACCTGCTGAGAAGGGTGTCCCCCACTCTGTGAGGCACTCTGCCAGGTTCCGTCCTAGTTGTTGGTAGCAAGGCAGGGGATGCCCTCCTCCCTCAGAGGATACATTCTAATAGGGAGGTCGTAAGGCCTGAGAGGATGTGGCTGTAAGACCGTGAGAGCTATTTCCTGCTGGGCTACCATTATATACCCATGACTTAGCCTGGGCTGCTCTGTACCATGACTGATTTTGACAAACCCTGTGAGTCCTGTGGAGTGTCTCATTTTGACCTGGGGCTTCTTGTTTCCTGGTCCAGTGGGAGGTATAGTTTTGGTGCCCAAGATTGACTAGATTCTGACTCGCTCTGTCAAACTATGGGGGAGTAGTAGCCCCTCCCTTAGAGAAGTTTTGGGTTTTGTAGTAACTGGGTTACAGAGTAGAGCTTGGGAGCCCTGAACACCAGTCAACATCTCTGCGTTGTCTCCCCCTGGATAGACCTAGCCACTGTACACTGAGCAGAGGCTTCTGGAGTCCCTCATGTGGTCTGGTGGACAGAACTGAGTCTAAGCCTTGGCTTGGGACACCTGCTGCCTGGCATGCCCTCCCTCTACCCTCTACACTGGTATAATTAGCCCCATGACAGGTGCCATGGATCGAGTGCCTGGCCCAGCCCTAACCCAGTGATGCCCGGCCTCAGCCGACCTGCCTTGCCTGCTAGCCTGGGCTCCTGGCCCAAACACTATTCCATGAGGTCCCCTGAGGCCTCAAGCACCACCCACCTTCCTCTGCTCCAAACACACCCACTGGAACAGAGACAGACAGACAGAGCAGACAGGCAGAGCCCCAGCAGTGGCCTGGCCTCAGGTTCTGGGAATCCCCAGGCAAGTGCTGGCCCTGGCCCTGGCCCTGCCTGCAGTGCATGTCCAGGTGGAACAACTCTAGCCTGATGGCCTCATCATTCTAACAAACAGCCTTTGACCCTGAGACCCGGTAGGTAGCTTCTAGTCAGTGGGCTCTCGCTGGGCTGTATTTGGCCCTCCTTTCTGTATGTAGCCATAGCATCTGCTTAGTTCTACCAACGATTATTCTTCCCCTAGTGCAAGAAGAAGCACACGCTGCTGTGTCCTGACTTTGCCCGCAGGGGTATTTGTCCCCGTGGTGCCCAGTGCCAGCTGCTCCATCGTAACCAGAAGCGACATGGCCGGCGGACAGCTGCACCTCCTACCCCAGGGCCCAGTGATGGAGCCCCCAGAAGCAGGGCCTCAGCTGGCCATGTACTCAGGTGACAGATCATATGGGTGCTGCATATTTGATCTTATGTAACTGGGGGTGGCCCATCCCTGATCTAAGGACATTTAGGACCCTCTGGGGTAAAGTCTCACCCCAACACTCTGGGCTTTAGATCCAAAAGGGAATCTCAGTTGGAGGCAAGAGCTCCTAAGATGCCTATATTCTAGATCTCTGAATGTGAACAGAGTCATAAACACCCCATGCATGGAGGCTTTCAGAAACCCACTCCTTACTAGGTGGGGTTACCATAGTTGTGCCCATCTCCTGTGGTTTGTGGGGACTCCCTGCAGATGAACCCTAGGCCCCAGAAGGTGAGGAATGGAGCTGGAATCTCACAGGCTTCAGCTGTATCTCCCTCAGGTCAAAGGCTGTGGAACCAGCCTGTCCCTGAACTGTATGTACTCCGGGCTTAGATCTGTATAGACATGCTCAGTAGCCTCTAGGGTTGGGATGGAGGTGAGGGGCTACAAACCCTGTTATAGGAATGAGTGCCATGCAAATAATTGACAAGCACCCTCTCCAGTGTCTGTGGGAGAAGCCACCCACTCTTACGTTGTTCTCCCTTTCGTGCAGGAAGCCCTCTACTGCTCAGCGCCCTGCCAGACAGATGTCCACTAGTCTGACCTCCAGAACTGAGGCCCCAGTCTCTCAACCCCCCTCCCCAAGGGTATTAGCCTCCACCTCTACCCTGTCTTCAAAGGCCACCGCTGCCTCCTCCCCTTCCTCCTCCCCCTCTGCTAGCTCCCCGACCCCATCCCTGGACCAGGAAGAAGCTGCCTCTGGGACAGGTGGGACAGGCTCAGGAACAGGCTCCAGCAGCCTCTGCAAGCTGCCATCCTTCATCTCCCTGCATTCCTCCCCGAGCCCAGGAGGACAGACTGGGCCCCAGGCCCCCAAGAGCCCCCGCATCAAGGATTCAGGTGAGCAGTCTAGCCCTTCCTGGGTCTTTTGAAATGTTCACTTCAGAATGGCATCCTGGGTGGGACCTGGGAGTCAGTGTACCAGGTGCCCAGGGCAGGCCAGTGAGGAGCAAGCACAGCAGTGGCCGCCTTGAAGACCACCCCAGCGAGGGCTGATTTAATTAGAAAGCACCCATTTCTGTTAATTTGTTCTGGAAGATCACCGCACACTCCTGGAGAGAACAGATGTTCCCTCTCCCCAATGAGCGTTTGGGGCTTGGTAAATGGCTCCACTCAGCCTTGTTTAGGAGAGAAAAGAGGATTTTATGGCTGCAAACGACCCTTTCTGTAAACATTTTACAGCTCTCTGCGCGTTTGAGTGACGATAAACCCCACGCAGCTCGGCGGGCTGCAAATTTGCGACCATACGGCTATCATTTTATTGTCATATTTCACGGCCGTAACGTTAATGGAAGATGCTTGCTGCAGGCTTCTCTAACAGCCCCACTGAGCACACTGAAGCGCCTGCTGTAGGGATTGCCTCCTGGTTACATCGTCCTTCTTGGGTGCAGAGTGGATGATATCAGACCGTTGCCCAACTGGAACCTAAATGGGGCAACAGTTTCTTTTATGTAGGTGGCCATTGGCTGGTGAGCAGCCGGGGATCCTGAGGCAGCGTGTGGCTTTAAAGATCATGAACCCAAAAGTTAATCTGAGGACCAAAGGAGCCACAGGGGACTTAAAACCTGCATGCAGTTTGGGCAGACTAGAAGAGGGCTCCAGAAAACTCTTGAGGCTTGTTCAGCCAGGAAAGGAGCTGGAGGGGCAGGTGCAGTTGAGCCTGGGACAGTCTCTGGCAGGAAGCCTAGCTGTGCCTGTTGAAGCAGCCCAGAGGACAAATGGGGGCTAACCTGGCTGAGGCAGTTGAATCTGCAGGCCTGGGCCCAGCTGCTGGGCCTCACTCCTGTCTTTGGCTGGCTGGACAGCGAATGGAATTAGCAGCCCTGAAGAAAGGAACCCTGTCATGAGAGAGGTCTTACAGGGGCACGTGGGTCATGCCACATAGCCACATTGAAATAGCTGTGACCAGCGGATACTGTCACCTGGGAGAGTGACACAGAACATTTATGAAAAGAAAGCTCTCACCAGGCAGGAGCCATTAGGACATGCTACTCCAGGGATCCTCTTTTTCCTGCCCCTCCTGCCTCCAGACCCTGTCAGCTTCTATTGGTCTTTTCACCCCACCCCTTTGGGGCCACTTGCTTGCACACACAGCAGTTTTCCATGTGGAGAGCACACCTGCCTTGTCTGTGTCTGGCAGCCTTGCTCCCAGGTGTGAGGGTGCCATGTGCCTGCGTGTCTACACGCATTCAGTATTTATAGCTCAACCACAGAATGTTGTGGCTCCCACCTGTGGGCCCGCCCACTCTACAGGGGCTGCCTGGCCCTCCTAAGCTGCTACTCAGCCCAGGAAGCCCTTGAACTGGCAGAGTCCCCGGATCCCCTTCCCTCTCTACTCCTCAGGGCCAGACTGGTGGCAGGGGCTGGAGGACATCTGGCTCCTTGCAGACCCTTGCTGGCAGGCCTGGGCGGGTAGTTTCCCCTGTCCTGAGGCTTACTTACTTAGAGTGGGGAAGTTCTTTCTGGGCTGGAGTGGCTTGATGCTTGACCTTTGCTCTCTATGTAGGGAAGCCGCTACACATCAAACCACGCCTGTGAGGCTTCCTGGGGAACCAGCCCGCACCTACCTCAGACCCTCACCCCTGGAGAGGATGGAGGCTCTACCCACCACTGTTCCTGAGGAGAAGCAGCCTGCCACTGAGCCCAACCGGGGCTATAAGCAGGGACACATAGCTCCTCCCATTTGGCTTATAGCCTTTGGAGGCTTTGTGTGCCCAGACCTTGTTCAACCAAGCCAAGGCCCCGTCCATCCCCTGTTCTCCCCCACCCCTCAAGGCACTCAGCCTTGTCCCTGACTCCTACCCATCAGAGTGCCATGTGAGGTTCGCCCCAGGCTCTCTCCTGTGGTGGGGGTGGTAATAGCTGTAGGACTTGTGCCCCAGCCCTCCCCATCCAGGACTCCTGCCCAGGGAAGAGGCCATGGGCCAGGCTTCTCTGGTGGGTATTTTATGTTCAGCAATAAAGGTTTTATCCTGTGTCTAGTTAGCCTGTCTTGACTACCATACAACCACAGGACTCTGGATATATGAGGGAGAAAGTCTCCTGGGAAACAGAGTCCTCTCTACCTTTCGCAGGAGGAAGACCTGCCCTAACCAACTCTGGTATGACTTAGAGGCTAGAAGCAGTGTCTCCCCTTGGCCAAGTCAACACAAATGGGGTTTGCTGGGTTGCGGGGCATAATCTGATGTTATGTGGGACAGGCTGGGACCAGGCAGAGGAAGAGAAGGCCTGGCTACCCTGGGGAGGGGCATGGCTTGGAGAAGCCTCCTCTCTGCAGGTGTCTCTAGCAGACTGGGTTGAAATTCTGGTTTGTTCCACATAGACAGTGGATAGGGAAAACTGGGCACAGGGCCATTCAAGTGCCCCTTCCAAGGATGAGGCATGGACCATCAAAGGATTTGCTCACCGGCCTGTAGGGATGCAGGCCAGCAACCTCCTGGTGTCTGTAACGTTTGTATGGGTCAGCTACTGCCCATGCTATAGTGTAGTGTGTGAGACCACTGCCATGTAGCCTGGGCCTTTACTCCCCCTTGTGACTCAGTACCCCAAGTCCCTCAGGATCCTGGTGCCCAACCCACACAGGTGGTAAAGATCTCTACCCTCAAGGCTATCGGAGGAATAGGTATGCCATTTCATACTCTACCACAGCCCCTGCCAAGGAAGTGAGTTTCCTTACCTAGGCCTCATTGAGAAACACACTTATCCACAGAAACTGTCCAGCATAGGCAGGTCTAGGCATGTAGCCAGGCACCCCTCACCATCTCTCCATTACCCTTACCAAGGTGCTACTGTGGAGAGTTCAGTAGAAAGCTAGACTCTAAATCTTTGTTTTCCAAAAGAAAACCTGAGACTCATCCATCAGTGAACAGATTGGAGTCCCCTAATACTGGACTCCTGGAGCTTGATGGACAGGACCTAGAGGAGGACCAGGGTGGGTTTCCTCCTGTTGGCAAGTCCCACCCAGCCAGGTGTCCTTGCCTGGCATGCACTGTGGCTCCTAGATGCCCTGTGCCACCTACAACCTTGGCCTTCAGTGGACAAGCTATTACTTAACAGCCCCTCAGTTTGCCTTCCCTCGTTGTTTAGCCAGGATCCCCATATGAGCACCAGCAGAGGAGATAGGGGTGGGGGAAAGAGGAGGCACACTTTGCTGGACCAGCGGTATAGTGCTTGCCTAGAATATGAAGTGCTGAAGTCCACTGACATGAAGTACCACCGTAGCACAGCCACCCAGGGCCATTGGGCTTACAGGGCCATCTGTATCCTCCCCATGCTTCTGGGGTACCCACCTCTGAGACACTGAAAGTCTCTGGCAAACATATCTGTCTCTCTCCTCTCCCTAGGTAGGAGGAGGATCTGGCTCCCACTGCAGGATGCCAGGCTGCAGCACTTCCCTATTCCCTGCCCCCCACCCATGGCTGGCACCCCACAGGTTGACAAAGGGGCACGCCTGGGGTCCTTGAGCACTCTACCTTCACAGGTAGGTTCTAGGCAAACCTACCCTCATGTTTTGTACTCACTTCCTCAGTGAGCATCACTGCAGGTAGGACTCCTGACTCGGCCAGTGGGCATCTGTGCTCAACTGATACTGGCATAGGCTGAGACAGCCATTGTAGGTGCTGCTCTTCTGACACACCCGTAACCCTGGTACCCTTTAGTTTAAAGCCAGATTGTGCTACATAAAGAAACCCTTTCTAACAGGGGCAGAGGGTGTAGTTTCAGCTCTGTGTAATGTGGCACTCACTGCCTCACCCAGTAGCCGCATTCCCATGAATGAAAAGCAACAAATGACAGGTCCCATTTGCACACTGCAGAGTGCTTTCTGATGGGTAATATTTAGAGACTCGAAGTTAGATCAGCCTTGCCTGTGACTCATGCCCTGTGCTGTGACCATACCCCAGCTGAGGCCATCCAGTAGTCACTGGAGCTGCCAAGCTGAGTATCCGGTACACCGAGCCCAATAGCAAGCAGCAGCCTTGGATGGTCTCAGGAGGTGAGTGGTACTGGTTGTTGGGGGTGGCTTGATGGACTCCCTAACCTCCCCATCACTTCTTACAGTCCTGTTCCCCTCTACTCCAAGCCCTTGAGGGATCCCTGGGTCACATGTGGTCTCCCAGGCTCCTCAACATCCCCCAGAAGTCTGACCTTGAACCAACTTCCCTGGCCATTCTGCCTAGCAGTTCCAGTCCAGGCTACGCCCCCAGCATTCAGGGCTTACTCTTCCTTCTGCTCATGACGGGGAGGGGGGCTGTCCTGCCTCCTCGGCTCTCCCCACACTTCACTCAACCAATCCAGCAGCGTCCAGCCAGCAGCAAGACAGCAACTGTCCTAGAGTCAAAAAAAAAAAAAATACACTGTCCTAGATGAGACCACAGCTAACTGCAGCCTGGGAAATGCCAACAGAAACCCCCGCCAGGCTCTGCCTATGTTCCTGACCTGACACTCGGAAACAGTGAGTGAAAGAACACACTCTGAGGTGCTGAGCTTGTGATGGCACCCTGGGAGGGAATTACCATTCTCTTTGCTTTTTGCTTTTCTTTCTCCTTCCTTCCTTCCTTCCTTCCTTCCTTCCTTCCTTCCTTCCTTCCTTCCTCCCTCCCTCCCTCCCTCCCTCCCTCTCTCTCTTTCTTTCTCTTTCTTTCTCAGAGATCTGCCATCCACCACACCTGGCTTGCTTCCCCCCCCCCCCTTTTTCTTACTGCAGGCAGGCAAAAAACAGGCAGTGGAGCCCAGAGGAGGCAGGGTGCCCAATGTCTAAATCTCCCTCCTCTGCTCTCTTTTCAGTATGCCCAAGGCTACATGGGATGCAATGCCCGCCCAGACTTGTAGCTCATCTTTAAGGCTTTGAGGATTCAGGCTGGTCCCCTGGTCCCATGCCCTTTGCCAAGCTGTAGGAAACATAGGCAGCAAAAATACTGGCTTATTTGGTGAGGCCTCATGATCCATCTCAAAGACTCCCCTTTGTGCCCAGGTTCACTCGATACGGGTTGTCTTGGACAAAGCCTGTTACTTTTTGCAGCCTGTTTTCTCATCTGCAGAATGGACACGATTATACTGAAATGGCTGTGGCCACTACCTCAGCACTATAGAGTCCCATGATGCGTGTTCCAATGGAGCCTCTGTTGCATGAGGCTGAGACTTCTGTGGGGATTTCTTATGCTTTTGTTTGCTTGTTAGTTCCTGCATAGAGGAGGAATAAGAAGGGGAGTTGAGTCAGGACACCATGTGACATTGTGGGAAGGAGCTGAGAGCCAGATATTTCCCCTGTAAAATAGCAGGCAAAACCTCTGACACCATGACATTCTGGGATAGGTATCCTGTGAACATCCTTCCAAGCTTTTTTCTGTGCACAAAAGGTTTACATTTAAGATTTTTATTTTTAGTAGTTAAAGGAGCTTAACAGTGATCTAGAGAGGGGAAACCCCACTCCAAGTCATGCCCAGGTGTTGCCCCTTTTCCCTCTTCTTTGGGATCAGAAATTCTGGTGGGGGGTCACAGAATTCACATCTCCTTGTCACCCCTCGTCCCCCTGTGTTTCTCGTGCTATACAGACATTCAGCGGGAGTGAGACTGGCAATCTGTTTTCCACCTGTCATGCCAACTCTCGCCCACCCTGTAAGGTGCCTCCAAACCCCAGTGGTGGGCAGCTGGGTCTGAGATTCCTTGTGGGCCCTGTTTGGCAACTCTTCAGCAGGCGTCCAGACCTGTCAAGGACCCTTAGGTAGCCCCTGAGACCTGCTCCCCTAGGCCCATGGTGGCCCACAGGCGTCTGTCCCTCTCCACCCGTGGGTCAGAGGCCTGCGGTTCCACCGTGCATCCCGCCGCCAGCCCGAGGTGCCAGCAACTTTGTTGACTGAATTCCTGAACCTGTCCCAACCACAGGATAAAAATAGCCAGTGCTCCCGGGCAGCTCGGAGTCTCCCGTGTCAGGATGGTTAGAGGTCCCCGTTTTGGGGACTCCAGGCCGGTCGGGCCGGGTGCGGGACACAGCCAACTAGGCCACCTAGCAAAACCAAGACGTCGAGGGAGTCCCCTGGGCGCGGGCCTCCTCAGCTTCACCGCACTCTTTGGCTGTGCAATCCTGGGATCTCAGGGCCCGGTGGCAGAAGTCTGACGCTTGGTCTCGCGCCCTCCTCTGTGCAGTCCCACGCGGCGGCCACCAGGGGGCCCTGCCCACTCCTCTTGCCGGAGGCCCATCTCCACCCCTTCCCACAGCTGTTTCCCGCAGGAGATTGACAGCTGGGCTCCGGTTGCCATGGGGATAGGCAAATGAGGGCGTCAGGGCTGGGCTTCCGATTGGCCCGGGGGCGCCGGCCCCCACCTGGGGAGGCGGGCCCAGGAGCACGTCTCTATAAAGGCTAGCAAGGCCCCGCACTAGGTCGAGGGAGGCGGGGCCGGTTGGCAGCGCGGGTGGGGCGCGGGGCGGGGCGGGAGAGCCCCGAGCGCGGCAGAGCCCCGGGCGCGGCCTCTGCACCCTCCAGGCTGGGACGGCGGAGGAGCAGGAGGAGGAGCGCAGGATCGGGGCCCTTCGCCCGCCCGCAGCGGGCCGGGGGGCCGCCCGAGAGGCCTGGCCGGCGGCGCTCCCTGAGCGCAGCCCGGAGTTGACTGCACGAAACTTTTCCTGCACCCTTCGGCGGCGCGACCAGAGGTTGCGCTCACCGCGACACGAACCTCGGCCCGGGGGGGGGGGGGAGCTAGGGGGAGAGAGGCCCACGGCTCCCCCCGCTCCCCCGCCACCCGTCGAGGCGCGGCCGGGCGCGGCGGCAGCGGCGGGGCTGGGGCTGGGGCCCCGGGCGATGGCCGCGGAGCTGGCTATGGGCGCAGAGCTGCCCAGCAGCCCACTGGCCATCGAGTACGTCAACGACTTCGACCTGATGAAGTTCGAGGTAAAGAAGGAGCCGCCCGAGGCCGAGCGCTTCTGCCACCGCCTGCCGCCCGGCTCGCTGTCTTCGACGCCCCTCAGCACGCCCTGCTCTTCGGTGCCCTCTTCGCCCAGCTTCTGCGCACCCAGCCCGGGCACCGGTGGCGGCGCGAGCGGCGGGGGCAGTGCGGCTCAGGCCGGGGGCGCCCCGGGGCCGCCGAGCGGAGGCCCCGGCACTGTCGGGGGCGCCTCAGGAAAAGCGGTGCTGGAGGATCTGTACTGGATGAGCGGGTACCAGCACCACCTGAACCCCGAGGCGCTCAACCTGACGCCCGAGGACGCCGTGGAGGCTCTCATCGGCAGCGGCCACCACGGCGCGCACCACGGCGCGCACCACCCGGCGGCCGCTGCGGCCTATGAGGCCTTCCGGGGCCAGGGTTTCGCGGGCGGCGGTGGCGCGGACGACATGGGGGCCGGCCACCACCACGGCGCCCACCACACTGCCCACCACCACCACTCTGCCCACCACCACCATCACCACCACCACCACCACGGCGGCACGGGCCACCACGGCGGAGGCGCGGGTCACGGCGGAGGCGGCGCTGGCCACCACGTGCGCCTGGAGGAGCGCTTCTCCGACGACCAGCTGGTGTCCATGTCGGTGCGGGAGCTGAACCGGCAGCTCCGGGGCTTCAGCAAGGAGGAGGTCATCCGACTGAAACAGAAGCGGCGCACGCTCAAGAACCGCGGCTACGCACAGTCGTGCCGCTTCAAGCGGGTGCAGCAGCGGCACATTCTGGAGAGCGAGAAGTGCCAGCTCCAGAGCCAGGTGGAGCAGCTGAAGCTGGAGGTGGGGCGTCTGGCCAAGGAGCGGGACCTGTATAAGGAGAAATACGAGAAGTTGGCGGGCCGGGGCGGCCCCGGGGGCGCGGGCGGGGCCGGCTTCCCTCGGGAGCCCTCGCCGGCGCAGGCTGGCCCCGGTGCAGCCAAAGGCGCGCCCGACTTCTTCCTGTGAGCTCGGGACACTGGGCCTCGCCGCCGCCGGGGACAAGTTTGCGCAGGCCGCCCCGGCCTCGGCTCGGACTCTGAGGCCCGGGGCGCGCGTGCTGGCGGTGCAGCTGTGGTGGTCCTCCCGTCCGCTCTGTGCGTCCCGCCGCGATGCCCCAGTTTCAGGTAGCTACAGCGGTGCGCCTCCTCCGCCCGGCCCCCCAGCTCTGAACGTCCTCCGGGTCGCCGTCTAGACGTTATTGAGGTCCCTCGGAGCCCCGGGAATGGTGAATACTAGGGGAGACCGAGCCAGGTCTGACTTCCTCGGCAACGACCACTTAAAGACGTGGAGCGCACTTCTGCGCCCCGACCTCCGCCCACCCGCAGCGGGGCCGCGCTGCCACCAGCTCCCGGTAGCCTCCGCTGGCCTTGCGCTCCTCCGTCGTTTCTCACTCTTTCCTAGCCCTGTTTTTACTCCTCCTCATCCTCCTTTTTAAAGCGGTCTTATTTTCGCAACATTAGTATTTATTTTGCTTGGTAATTAGAAAAGCCGGAGGAATCCCTTGGTCCCCGCGCGCCCTCGGAGGTCGGCGAGTGCCCGCATGTGCCCTCGCTCGCTCGCTCACTCCGAGGGGTCCGGCTCTGCCTGCCCTCCAGCCCGCTTGTCCCCACCCTGTCCGGTTCTCCCTGTAGAGGAAGCCGAGGAACTTACCTGCGTGTCGGTCCCACAGCCCTGCTATACTCGACTAGGGGAGGGGGGTGGGAAGGGTGGCCGTGCTCAGCCGGGTGGGGGCTGGCCCGGACTCCCGCGCTGCTATTTCTCTATGCACCAGATCGTATTTATGACTCCTGGGGAAATATATCTTATTTTAACCCTCCAGAGAAGCGGAAGAATTTTAAAAGTAATGCACAGTTATAGAAGAAAATTTTTAAGAGGAGGCTTAGGCCTGAACCTCCTGGCATGGGCGGGTGGTAAGGTGTTTTTATTTAATTTAAATTGTGTTTCGTTTGTGGAATCTTTTTTAAAGCTTGGTCGCTTTTTGGACTAGCTGGGGGAAGAGGCCCGGCGGTTAGGTACTCTAAGCTGGGCGCTTCTGCACCGGCTGAGATCTGGTTTTCCGAGGCTTGGCTCCGGTGCTCTGAAGCTCCTTTCGTCCTCCGCTGCTTCCAGGCGGCTCCTGCTGAGCCTTCTGAACAGGACGCTAAACAACTCGTTGAAATAAGAAATTTGTGTTGTTGGTTTTGTTGTGTTCTTTTTTTTTTCATTTGTTACGAAACTGAAGAAAGGAAAAAAATTTAAAAAAATAAATCTGTTTAGATCCAAAAGTCACTGGAACCTGACTAGCGTGTCTGTGGCTTTCATTTTATATGTGTTTCTCTTTGAATAGAAAAAAATATGGAAGTCCATGGATTGAGTTTTAGCAAGAGCAGGGGAAGATTGACCAAGAGGCAAAAATGCATGTCAGTAGCCAGTTCTATGATTGGCTTCTAGGAGCCTGGGCTCCCATAGAGGCAAGTCAGGGCAGCAGAGGCTGCAGGCAATGGTAGTACTGAGATCAAGTGCACTGCAACCTGTCCTGGTGGCCCGAGCTGTCCTGGCCTTTCTTTCTTGCCAGCTCTCCCTCTCCCCGGGGATGGATGGCCCAGTCTCTGTTCTCCAAAGGGTGCAAGAGAGAGCTCTGAAAAGCTCACCCTTCGAGGCTGTGGGCAGCTAGCTACACTTTTAGATGACAGTCCCCTCCCTTCATTAGAGTAGATTGTGAAGGTCCGCAGATTACAAACTTAGAGCCCGCGGGGATCCTGCCTAGCGTGGGGCACTCTGTCGGAAGTCGGAAGCTCTTCTGCCACAACAGCTTCAGTCTTGAGAGCATCACCCGAGTTTGAGTCTCAATCCCAGGTCCCAGAAAAGCAGGCTTTGTCCGCCGCTCCTTTTTTTGCCTTAGAATAACTCAGAGAGGGCCGTATAGCACCCCCAGGCTGGAAGCGGCTGAGCCAGCATTTTTGGGAGAAAATGCTGTTGGAAAGGGAGAAACAGACACTGGGGGTTGAGCTAAAAGAACTAATTCAGTGTGAGGCGAGACTTGCGGGTTCCAACTGCAGTGGGGAAGTTCACACAAGTTGTCTTCCCAAGAAGGGGCTCTGAGTTGAGGGAAACGCTGCTGCTGTGGGCCCAATGGTACATCTAAGTCCTAGTCAAGTACAGGACCCAGGGCACCTCTGTGTTCCCCTTCCATTGCCCGGAGTAATTACAGAACTACCCTCTTAGAGGAAGTTCAGAGATGGGTCCTGAGTGACCTCCGCTGGACTTCTTTTGAGGAGAGATGGCAACAGCTGTGTCCACCTTCGTTACCCAGCACACTGGCCTCACACAGCATCCAGTCTGAACATCTGGGACTCTACTGTAGCACGGCTGGGTGTGGTACTCAGGAGCTACTGTGTGCTGTTGTTCTCTTGGTGTTGCTCCGTGTTCTTGCCCTATTTGTGAGGGATTTGATCTCAATTCACTTGCCTTCTACTCCCTTCTCCTTGCTCTTCACTCTGGTTTTCCTCTGGGAGTGAGGGGGAGGCATGCAAATGAATGTGGACCTTTTGGTAGTCGTAGCCACTCACTCTGGAGTTAAAAGATTGCCTTTTCTAGAAGCCTTTTGGGGAGCTCAGAAACCCCATGTATGGGAATTTCTTTGGCTTTCCCTTGTCCTGTGCAGGGGAAGAAGCACTGACCTGTGTGCATAAGGCGGGTACTCTTATACAAAGGGCTCCCCCTCTTTTTTCTTTTTGGTTGTCTCAAACAGGGTTTCTCTGTATAGCGCTGGCTGTCCTGGACCCTATTCTGCAGGCCAGATTGTCCTGGAACTCAGAGATCCACCTGCCTCCGTCTCCCAAGTGCTGGGGTTAAAGCCACCACAGCCGGCTTAGGACTCCCATTTTTTTAAAAAAGGTCTCAGTGTGTCCCCGAGTACCTTGCTGAGGACGAGGTAGTGAGGGTGGGAAGGCTTCAGGTATTCAGTTTCCTGGCTCAGAGGTTGGCCTGGGCTGACAGGGACTTGGAGGAGCCTTTAGTGTTCCACTTAGGATGGTCTTGAGAGTCCTGCAGGTGCCAGTGTACATGTGTGTGTGTCGTGTACAGATGTGCGTGCTTGTCCATTCTGTGTTGGTCTGTCAGGGCAATAGCAGTACCAGGTATCAGCCATGACCTATCTGGACCACAGAGCCTAGAGGACAGTATAGTTCTGGGGCTGAGGCAAAGGTGACCACAGTCCGGACAGTGGAATTAGCCTTCACTTAATGCTTTGTTGGGTTCATCCAGGACCTTGCCTGCTCCCCAGGTGCCCCAAGAGATGTCACCAATAGGAGCTTAGTGTTTCCCGAGCCTCAGTATGGGGAACCAGAGCAGATAGGGCCTCCAGTCCTCTCCCACCAGCCACTCCTGTCTGAGGATGTGGGGCAGGGTGGGGTGGGAGAGATACTTTGCTCACAAGACTGCATGGAGACCACAAGATCTGCTCGGTTTTTATCCCACACCCTGCACCCAAGCACCTCCTCCCCACATCCTTCCATCTGCCTCCTGGGGACCATCAGGGAATATAATGTCCAACAACAGATGTAGCAAGATAGCCCAGCTGTGCCCTGGAGGAAGGTTTGAGGCTGCTTGGCTTTTTCCTGTGGTCTGCAAAGATCCCACAACGCAACATGGACTCAGGCAGACTGAGAACTTCAAGCCTGCAAACCTGGCTCCATGAGTCTTATTGTGTTGTGGGTAGCCCTGTCCTGGCCCTGCTGCTAGTTCTGGGCAGCTCATTTACAAGCCCCCGAACTGCTGCACATGGAAGACCCCATCTCAGCTACAGCTGGGTGCTTCTCTGCCTTCCCCTACTTCCTCCCCTACACACTGAAGCCCCCACCACCCATCTCTTATTTATAGCTAGCTTGAAAGTTTGGGCAAAACAAGACCTGCGTGTCTCCAGCACGTGGAGTGCACACCACAATGCTGTGTACACACACGGACACCAACATTTGGAGATGTGCACTCAGATAGCCACACATGCAGAATAAGTACATACAGACACCTCCCATCCCAGTACATGCACAAGGCACAAGGCTGACTCCAAGCAAGGGCACAGGTCCTCTAGTACACATGGGCAGATGAAGGCCTATGGGCCTCACACAGCTGCACGAGGAGGAGTAGCAGTGGTTTCAGGAGAGATGGTCCCCTGGCACAGGCCAGACAGACAGACAGAGCAAGCATGAGGATGAAACTGGCCATGCCTCAAGCTAGGGTTTCCTTACCAGCAGCCTGTCCTGGAAAGAGTAACTGTGGGAACGTTGAGCCAGCCATGAAAGCCACAGGAAAGGGACACCGATCCTGCTGGATCCACAACTCTCTTGTTTGTCCCCCACCGACCCTGTCCTTAGGACCCAGCTGCCTTATCAGCAGTTTGTGAGAACATGGAATCAGGCTAGAGACCAGGAAGGCCCTGTTGGGTGCAGGGACTGGGTCTCGAGCTCAGTCCAGGCCAAGGTGGAGGCTGGGGATGGGGGGTGCACCATGACCCATCACCACCATCCTTGCCTCCTGGGAGGCATGTCCTGGAAAAAATGGAGAGCCTGGAGAAGCGATTCATTTGAGCATTGATTGAGCATCTACTGTGTGCCGAGGGCTCTTTTAGGGGGTAACATTATTCTGGATATGACAGAGCCAACCCAGAGGTGAGAGATGAGAGTCTCCTTGAAGAGGCAGATGTGTGGAATCCTGGCAGAGAGAGAGCCAGGATGGGGTAGCCTGAGAAGAACTTCCCATCCTGAGGGAACTGGGAAGCATCAGAAAGGATGTACAGGTTATGGGAATCCTCAGAGGAACAGATGACAGCGGGCCCCACCTTCATAGTATCACACCCTGTGGCTGTGTAAGACCCAGGAGCCAGATGAGAAGCAGGGGACACTGTCAGCGACGGTGGGGAAGAAGCGTTGGCTTCCTGGAGCTGCTCTGTGATTAGAAGGGGGTCATACTAAACTCCAACTATCAGGGTATCCCGTGGTGGAGGCCAGTGGCTACGCTAGGAACCCCAAGTATCTTCTAGGGCCCACTGAGAGGTGTATGAAGTCAGAGCTTCATCCCCGCCACTAGCCACTAGCCAGCGAGGACCAACAAGAGGCAGGGGTGCAGAGGAGAGGAGGCGAGGCAGATCAGGGTGGGAATAAACAGAGAAATCATGGAGTATCTGGGGCTGAAGGGCTTCAGGAAGGCGGAAAGGAGAGACCCTTGGTCGACAGGAGGAGAAAGGACGGAGACTAACGCTTGCACTCTCTAACCCTGTGCATTCCCGCCTTGCCCAAGTGCAGGCACACAGCACACTACAGTGGAACTCACACTCCTTCGGCAGCTGCAGGAGCCAGCACAGCAGAGGCAGAGTAATTTGCTACTGGCGGCTCAGCGCCTGCCTAATTCACAGCGACACTGCTCAGCTGCTGAGGGCTTGAGCTGTCACAGCCAATTAGCCCGGGTCTGGGGAGCTGGGGAGGAGTGTGCTGGGGCGGGCTGTGGGGACCTGTGACCATAGCCAAGTAGCCAAGACTGAAGCCCCTATCCTTGATGTGAGTGTTGTCACTAATTTCAATGCCCCCTGAACCTGCCTCCTTCTGACCCTGGCGGTCACTTCTATGCTGGCTGCTGTGGCTCTTGTTCACTGACACCAAGGTCTAATGTCCCAAAGACAATTAGAATCAGGGTTAGCCTGGAGTGGTTCCTCCCTAACACTGAGCATCACCTTGGCCAGAGCTATGACACCCCTCTGTCCTGCATCCCCTCAGTGCTGCCTGGCAGGCAGGTGCAAGTCACCAGAGACCTACCCTGCCTCAGCAGCACCTCCCATTCACAGGCTCACAAGGGCAGCCCAGTCTCACTCCAAACCTGTCCTCAGAGATGAGCTGGAGACACACCGACCCGTTTGGACTCCTTGGAGTGGTCTTGCGGTGGCAGCCACTGAATATCCTGGTAAAGTTGCTAAGGCAAAGAGGGGTCAAGTATTACCTAATGTCACCTAACTAGTGTGCTGCCCCTGGTAGCTTTGAGGCACCTCTTAGGGCTCCTCTTGGTGGTACAGCTACCATAGACCCCACCCAAGCCTCCCCTGATTGACTAGCCAGACCTCTTTAACCCAAGTTAGGCGGTCCCTTGGTGGAGGTCGCCACCAAGTCTTTCAAAGCTAGGCCATCATCACTGCAATCTAGGCAGTGGGGGCTGTTCCCATTGTATTGCCCATTCATTGCCCTGCTTGATGCCCCAGTCTTGCCTGGCTGGCATTTCCCACTCCTCCACTACAGTTCTTTGTCAAGGTGGGGTGTGACTTTGGCAGATTCCGTTGAGAAGTAGCACTTGCAGACGCACGCAATCTTGTGTGTCTTGGTGTGTGAGATGCTGACTGGGCTACCCCAGGACCTGGAGCAGAACAGGTATCACTGGGACCTGAGAAAGTCAGAGCGGCAGGTAAGGGTTGCACCCCACAGGGGACAGTGCAAGCTGTGTGGCTCAGCTCAGAGGATGGAATCAAAGGTGCAGATATGAGACTGCAGAGTGAACAGGAACGTGAAGGGCTTCAGGAAGTCTGGGGGAGGAAGAGAGGGGTTGGGAAAGAAGGGGTGGGGGAGGAAGAAAAGGAGAAGGGGGCTCGCTTCGGGCTAGAGAAATGAGGAAGAGGAGGGGTAGAGGAAGGAGAAAGGGAAGAGGCAGTGAGGGGGGTAAAAAATGAAGGAAAAAGAGGGACAAAGGAGGGAGGAGGGAGGGCCTAGGGAGGAGAAAGGAACGTATACCAGAGGGAAAGAGGAAAACAAGGCTAGGAGGGAGAACACAGAAGAAAGGTGGCTAGGAGGGAGGAGGAAGGGGAGGGGAAGGGGAAGAAGGTCGGTACTGGGGAAAGACAGGGCCATAGGGAAGAAAGAAGAGGGGTGGGGGCCCAACAGTGAAGGAAAACAAAGCTCAGGTGTCTCACTGGGCCTAAGCAGGAAACCTGCTTCTGTGGCCATCCGTTTTGGGAAGGCAGCCCAAGCTGTGAGGAAGAGGCTTCCTGCTGTGCACCCATGACAGCTTCTAGCCATCTGAGGTGTAGTCCCAGGTATTCTAAGCCCTGTATGATAGGAGCCCTTGTGACTGAATCCATGTCTCCCTGTGTCCTAGGGGACTGAGTTGGCCCGAGGGGGGTATGGTCTCAGCAGGGTAGGAGACATAGTCTTCACCTACTGCACAGTCCGGCTAAGCCTACTACCAGCTCTGCCACACCCCCTCAATGGTCCCCACCCACCCCTTCATGGAGGGACTTGGTGAGAACTGGCAGGTCTCTCCACCCTCCTTAGTCAGTCTGAAAAGCGCTGACAGGAAACTGGTGCCCGGGTGGCCCCCAATCCATGGTCAGAAACATCGTGACTGTGTTTATGGTGTACTTAGAAAGCTAGGAGCACAGCTATCTCCTGAGGGAGCTTGGCTTCAGGTGCTGGGATTCCAGAGTTGCCTGTCCATAGGGATGAAGCTCAGCTCATCTCCATCCATACCCACCTTCCTGCACTATACAGCAGGGACTGATATGTCCAGTATGAGCCTGTCTCCATGGATACTATGAGCCTGTCCCCTGTGGGTCCTATGAGCCTGTCCCCTGTGGGTCCTATGAGCCTGTCCCCCATGGGCCCTATAAGCCTGTCCCCTATGGGTCCAATCCAGCAGGCGAAGCCCAGGACTACCCAGTCCTGGAGGTGGTGTTCTAGGGACAGGCTGGTCTAAACCTTCAGTGTATTTTTTTCTGTTGAGTTTGGGGAGTAACAGGGTTGAACACTTGGGAGCCCTGGTCTTGGGGTCACATGGAGATCAGAATCCAGGGAGGCATGATCTTTAGAACCCAGAGAGAAAGACTCCCCAAGGACTCACAGGAAAAGCCCAGAGACATTCCCAGACCCCACTGTCTGGCATATTTTAAACACCAAACCCGCTCCCACACATTAAAAAACATTGCAAATGCATTGTGATGGAGAACAAACATGTCTCATTCATCGCGAGAAAGGCATTAGGAGAAGAGGCTATTTATGATCAGACCAATCTGCAGCCCACAGGGTCCCGGAGTCCGAGTGGAGAAAGGCATGCAGGAAGGCTCCAGCACCCCTTTTGCCTGGAACTCCACTTTCTTGGAGACAATGAGAAGGGGCCAGAGAGGGGCTTCTCCGCCTTGAGTGAGCAGGGACATGCCCTCACCCGTCTTGGAACTTCTGGCTTGAGTCGCCCGGAGCTCTTCCACACCTCTACCGCAAATGGCAACACTGCGCAGTGAACAATATAAACGCAGACACTAGAGCTGAGCGGACTGTGACTCAGGCAAAGCAGACAAAACTTTTTGAGATAGCGTCTCGGGCATCCTTACCCGGCCTTGAACTCTGTAGAGCTAAGGATGACCTCGAGTTTCTGATCCTCCTGCTTCTACTCCCATCCCCAGCGCTGGGGGAACAGGTGTATGCAACCAAACCAGATTTATTTAGATCTGGGAGCAAACCCAGGTCTTTGTTCATCCTAGGCAAGAATGAACTAATTCTTGAACTACATGCGCAGTATTGCAAGTTGAATTTTTATCTTATGAAAATCTAGAGGTTGGTGGTTCGTGACTGCTTCATGAAGCATGCTGGGATTGAGGCTCCTTCTACCTGGCCTATATACTTCAAGTCCTGTGGTCCAAGCTAGCCGCTTCTGCTCCAGGCTTCACAGCTAGATTCTAGGTAGGAGAAAGAAACCATCTGTTCTTTATTTGGTTATATCTTTCTTAGATAACCTGGACTGGCCTTGAGCTCACAGTTTAGCTAAGGACTTCCAGCTAACCTGCCGTCAAAGGCCTAGGAAGCTGCGCTACATCTAGGAAGACCTGTTCGCCTTTGTCTTATGGCCTGAAGTCAACCACATGTCCTCACCTAGCTGTAAGGAAGCTCAGGAACCTCATGTTTTAACAACTGAGTCCTTGTGGAAAGACCCCTAGAAAGAGGGTGAAAGAGTGACCCCATAACTTCATCAAGGAACTGAAACAAAGGTTTGGGGAACAGTAAAGAGTAGAAGGAGGGGGGTCAGCCCAGATGTGAGGAGGAGAGAATGGCTTGGCTCTCGATGTGTAAGAAGTCACCTGAGAAGGGGCTGCAGGCTATGAGCTCCTCCTCTAGAGAAAGCCCCAGAAGAGCTACCGACAGCTGTACCCCAAGACCCTCCAAACCACAGTCAAGACCACTATGAGAGAACCAGAGCCTGGGGATCAGGGACGATCAGCTGGTATAGGCAGAAGGCAGTACATAGGTAGTAACGGAAGCCTGTAGTGAAGGAGCAGGAATACAAAGAACGAGAGGGATGGGGGAGGATGGTGACTGAGTAGAGGAATGCATGGATGGTGTGGAATGTGGATGTGGGCGAACGCATGTTTGTATGTGTGTGTGGGGATAGATGGGTGGGTGGGTTGTGGGATAGGTGACTAGATGGATGGGTGTGAGGATGGATATGTGGGTGGTTGGGATAGATGGATGGATGATGGATGGATGGATGGATGGATGGATGGATGGATGGATGGATGGTAGATATGTAGACGGATGAGGGAAAGCAGGAGAGATGCGTAGTTGAGTGGGAAGGTAGGTATAGTCTATCCAGGGGAGCTCCAAGTTCACACAGGAGGCCTCCTTCCTGCTTGTCTCCCCTCTCTCTTCGTTGTCCTCTCCAGGTCTTGCTCACCCATGTCCAGAACGCCCGCATAAGGCCAGACAACACTATAGGGCCCTTGTTTGCTCTCTCTGCTCTTGCCATCTGATTCACGGGCTGATCTCCAGCATCCGTCCTGACAGCCACACTGTTAGCAAGGGAGCGCAGCGCTGAGTGTTTCCACGATTGGTTCCTGAGCCTCTCAGAGAGCCTGGCACTGAGGGACACTCGATAAGTATTTGTCGGAGGAAAAAGGCAAAGAGGAAGATGGCCAGATGGACAGACCAGCCAAAGCTCCTCTCAGTTCCACTTAACTGGCTCCCCACTTCCTCAGCCACTGAATTTTCCTTCTGAATCCTCTCCTGGCCTCTCCTCCATTCAGGTAAGCCTGGGTGCTATTGCTGGCCTTGCCTGTCTCCCTCTGTGCATTCAGGTGAGAAGACACTGGCTGCTCCCTGACACAGTTTCCCTCTACCCCTCTCCCACCAGGAGGGTCTTGATTCCATCTGTTATTACCAGCTTTGGAGCATTTGGGGGCTTTCCTCATAGTTATGTTGGATTTGGCTGAGCTTTTCTGTCTGGAGGCTCATGTCTTGCAGTTCCTGGAGGTTCCAGGTCATTTTCCTGGGTTGGCTCCCTTGACCATTGATTGACTCCTGCAAAGTCAGGAGGCCCTGGCGCTGTCCATGACTAAGGTTTCCTTGAGGACCCTAACACGCATGCTTCTACTGCAGATGCAGCGAGTTGGGCCTCCAGGATCACCCCTACATTGTAATAACACCTCTACTTTCTATCTGTTGTTTATCTTCCAATCTTGCTGGCGACTACATTTCCCCATTAAACTTTCTCTTGCTCTATAACTGGGTATCCTCCCCTCCCCCATTGCTAACTTGGCCATTCCTAGATTATTTGACTTTAGGGAGATTTATGTGAACTTATTCAGTCTAAACTCTTCTATTATAGTGTTGCTGACCCCTGGGGTTGCATGGTGAGGGGTAGTAGTTCCTAACTACTGAGCCATTTTCCAGCCCCCCATAGTGGACATTTTCTCATCTGCCTGTGGTCTGCTGATGGTTAATTGTTCCAAATTAGTCACAAGGAAGACATGGCATTATAGCTCCTCTGTGGAGGGCAGGTTTTATTGGGGTGGGCCTCCCCAAAGGGTGCCCGCCCGCGGTCTGGCAGCTTCTTGGGAATCATTATGTCCAGAGGCCAGTCTTTTCCCTATGGCTGTGGGAATCCTCTCAGAGGCTGGTCTGCCTCTCTTTCCAGGTGACAGACTCTTGGTGTCCTTGGTGAGAGGAAGAGGAGCTGAGTTTGAGATGTCACTGAATCCCTTGTGTTCAGTGAGGGCCTCATGCCTGTCCTTAGTAAACCCGGTCCTAGGAGTCTCCCAGCAGTCAGAGCGAGGTGGTCTGGTGACTCAAGCCATAGAGGTTCACCAGACAGAGCCCCAACATTCTGTCCAGGGGCCGTCGGTTCACTGTCTGTCCTTGCAACTCTCAAGACTCTGCCACCTTCCCACTTACCCTTATTCCCCACACACTACCCCTCTCTCCAGAGTCTGCCTTCTTTTGGTGGCATTTGGGAGACCCCAGAATCTAGTTCCGGCCACTGTGTCTAGAGGATGTCTAAGTTCTTGGGGTTTATAGGACCTCTGGGTGTTTTTCCAGGAGCCTAGGACAGAGTTTCCTGAGAGCTTTGGAGGCTGGGGAAGCAGGTCTGAGGGATGGGGTGCAGCAGCTGCCTGTGATAGGCCTGAGGTAAGCCACCCTCCCTGCCACTCTGGGGAAGCCCAATGGGCTGTGGTGTTAAGGCAACCAACTCTGCTTGCTGCCAACTAGCCAACCCCTGTCCCCATTAAGAGACAATGGGGAATAAGCACTTTTCTTTCTCCATTTCCCCTGCTGTCTGCTAATATCATCTTGATGATAATTTCTTTTAATGGGCTATTTGTGGTAATTATGATACACTGAGTGAGTAATTGTATGTGACTCTGAGCACCCACCATGGGCAAGAGAGGTCCATAGGCCTCCACACTTCTGGCCCAGAGAGTTCTGCCTGAGACCTGCTCCCACCTGCAGCCCTGGCCCCTTGGCTTTGCCAAAGTTCCGGACTATCAGCTTCTCCCAGAGCTAGGGTGGGGCTATCTGCCTGGAAAGAGCAGCGTGCTTCCCGTTGGGGGATTTTTCCTGAATGGCAAAGGGACCCTCTGTAGATGGTGCCGGGGCCTCCTGGTTTTTCAGGATATGCCCTGGCTAGCCTGTTTGCAGGAACTTGTCCCTGCTCTAGCCTAGCTACAAAAAGCATTGACACTTGCCTGCTGCCTCAGCTTGCCTTTGGAGAGGAAGCTCACCCAGATGGGGTTTCAGACACAGCAGGAGTCATGCAAGGTAGATACCTGGAGGACTTCCTCTCAAGGCATCCTGTGAGGAAGCTGCTCCTGTACCATGGCCCCTCTCACTGTGCTTGGAGGATGGCTTCTGCCCTCCCGACACTCGAGTCTCTTCCCTGAGTACTGCTACTCTTTGCAAGCCTATGTTGGTCCTTCTAGGTCTCATCACTGACAGGCCACCAATGATTGGGACCTCCCATGTGCCAACATGGCAGCTCATGACCTCCAAGGTCAGCCAGAGTCCTTCCCGGAGGTTTTCCAGTTATGGAGGGATGTGGTGGGGGGGTGGGAGAGGCTCAGGAAGGTCAGGAAAGACACAAGAATGCCAGAAGCCATCTAACTTCTGACCAGGACTCCTGACTTCCAAACATCCTCTAAGAATACTGCCTTCTCTTTGGACACCCCGAGCCTATGTTCAAGACACAGATTGCTAGAGTCCCTGAGGGTGTTGCTAGGCAGCGTCCCGTAGGGCAGAGTGGGCTGAAAAAGTTCTCAAATGAATGCCCCTCACCTGGACTACTACATCGCCATCCCTTTCTGTCACCCGCATCACCATCACTACCATCACCACTGCTGTCACCACAACACCACCATCACCACCATCACCATGACTCCCATCACCAGCATCACCATCACCAGCATCACCATGACTACCACCACCACCATCACCATGACTCCCATCACCAGCATCACCATCACCAGCATCACCATGAGTACCACCACCACCACCACCATCATCATGACTCCCATCACCAGCATCACCATAACTACCACCACCACCACCATCACCAGTGCATGGTGAGTCCTCGGGTTCAACCGTCCGCACCAGCCCCCTTTCCCAAACACATGCAAAGAAGATTGAAGCTGGCCGTAAGATGGTACCCACATGTACTCCTTCCGTGGTGCTCTATGCATGTGATAAAGTCAGGCAAGGAAGGGGCATGGGGCTCGGATTAATGTGGTGTAGCAGCCCAACTGCAGAAGCACCCCCCACCCCGATTTCCATCCTGTGGGCATGAAGAGTTGATGTCTAGCTTTCCTCAGAAAGTATGACTGATGCTGAAGGTGAGCGGTGCTGTGTGACTGGTCCCCAAGAGGGTTCGTGTGCTAGAAGTTTGGTCCTCAGCAAAACTGCGTAAAAGATGATAGGACCTTTAAGAGGTGAGGTCTAGTGAGTGGTTTCAGAGGGCTTCCTTGGGCAGAAGAGGCTGGCGGGTTAGGTAGGGACTTGAGGAGGGGACTGGGGGCACACACACACACACACACACACACACTGGGTTGAGGAGCTACTTCTTGCTGCCTGCCCTCCTCCACCAGCACTGCCAGCCCCATGGGCTGTGATGGCAGCTCTCCTCAAGTGCCTGTTCTGGTCAATAACCCTCAGCTCCTGGAGGAGGCTGATGACACTGCCCCCTCTGTCATAATTAAGCTCATGACGCCTAATTAATTGAGTGGTCAGGATACTAATTATCGTCTTTATTGAGACTGGAGGAGGGTGAAGGGCAACCTTGGCATTGAGCACCCCCTGCCTGGCAGCTTTGCTCTTGAAGACCCCAGAAAAGCTTCAGTGCCATCCTCAGCCCCTGCCATCCCTTGGAGACCCCACTCCCACCCCCAGGGCCCCACCCCCATCCCAGCCCTGGTTTTTTTGCTTCCTTTTTTGTGATTCTGGTTCTGGATCTCAGAACACATCTTCTCTGGTCCCTAGTCCTCAGGTCCACTTGTGCCTCTCTGGGCGCTCACAGGATCCAGGAGTGACCCAGACATAGTGGCCAGCAGGTAACAGTGACCTGACAACTTGGAGGTCATTCTTTAAGCAGTGACAGGCTCCAGGAAAGACTGGGGAAGCTGAAGGGCAGGATCCAGCCTTTGGGGTTGGCTTAGAGCCCTTTCTCCATTTTCATCCAGGCCAGGAGCAGTGGGTTCTATCCCTGCCACACCTCTTTATTTCTGGGCCCTGCATAGGTTGGCCATACCCACTCTGAGATGGTAATGACAAACTTGTTGGGAGTTGCTGGGAGAAGCTCCGTGTGATGCTAAGGCCTTGTAAGACAGCGGCAGCTGGGGGAGGGGGTAGGGAGGGAGTGGGGAGTCCTGGGAGAGCTTGGGAGAAATGAGCCTGGAGAATGCCCTCAGCTGGCCTCTGGGAGGGGCATATTGGGCACCCGGACTGTGCCGAGGAGCAGCTAAGCAGTGGGGATTAGGGAGTTCTCATACCCTGTTTGGGGTCAGCTGGTCTGGGGCAGATTGGTGCTTGAACCGGATTTTAGCCGCAGGCGAAGGTTCAATTGCTGGAGATTGGGAGGACTCCTGTTGGGAGACTGGGCCCTGGCACTTGCTGCTTCTTTGCCCTCCTCAACCCCAGTCTCTGCTAGTGGTAAGCCTTCGTCCCAGAGGGAAAAGGGACCCACGTAGCAGCCGGGGCTCGTCTAGGGAACTTGAGGCTCTGGGGACAGGGTGGGAGCACCGGCCTGAGCTAGCTCGTGGGCTGGCGCGGTTCCACGGCCGACAGATGGCAGCATGCGAGGGGGTCCGGGCCTAGCAGAGAGGGGCGTCAGATGGCGCCGCCCGAGGAAGCGCAGGGGCCCTGGAATCTGAGCATCTGGAGGGGCTGCGTGCCCGCTGTGCCGCGCGGGTGGCAGGGGAGGTGACACGCTGAACCGCCACCACCGGTGCCCCGGGCTGTCCCAACCCGGGCAAGTAGGATGAGGTGGGAACCGCGGATCGCACAGCTGTCTCCAAGCAGCTGTGCGCCTTTGGAAGGCAGCCCTTGCGCACGCGCTCAGGCCTGTGTGCAGGCTGAAGTTCAGAGGCGAGTACAGGACTTTCGCGGACGTGCTCCGCTGTGTTCACAGATCCCCTAACCGCTGGGGACCACCTCCTACCCTGCTGTCCACAACCCATCTACCTACCTGCAGCTGACCTTGTGACCTGGGACACTAGTACCATGGAGCTGGAGTAGAGATTGGGTCTCAGGAGATTGAGGGGTAGAGGGAGCAATTTAAGTAGCAAAAGCAGAGGGTTGGGGACAAATTCTTGTCCCCTAGGAGTCCTTTCTGGCCTGAGCTTTTTGAGTAGCCAACCCAGCTGCCATGACTTTAGTTCTTGTTAGAAAGTGAGAAACACTGATCTCCAGAGTGTGTTCCAGGACAGGTGGGGCTATGACAGAGAAACCCTGGGGAGGTAGAATAACGATGACAGGGACAGGGTAGGGTTGGGGACACAAACATGGTCCTGGCGCCAGAGTTCCCTCACTGGACATCCTGCAGAAGTGCTTTGGTCTACAGCAAGCCGAGGGCACAGCCTAGCTGGCACAGTACAGGTTGGGTGCCACATAATCCAGACAGAAGCTCCCCCAAAGACTGGGTTTGGCTCAGCAGGGAGTCCCTCCACGGGAGATCCCTGAGGAGTGTCAGTGGACCACTGAACAAGTTCAGAGAAGTCCTCACTCAGGGTAAGGCACAGCACTCAGACTTGACCAAATGTACAGGAAGCTGAGACTATCTCCTCATAAAATTCTAGGCTCTGGACCCCCCACACACACCAGAGGGACAAATCTCATTTTCTTATGGACCAGATAGAAAGCCTGGTGCAGGTAGGACTGGGTCCCAGAGCACTGAACACAGCACGGGGAACCCTGAAGAAAAGGATGGGAGCCCCAGAACAGTGTTGCCCTTGATGTGGTGGCTCTAGGGACCAAGGGAGATTGATTGGCTCTAACTATTTGAGCCAGCTGGACAATTGTCTGCAATTCTCGAGGTCCCAAGGAGGAACGTCCATGGCCTTCATGGCTAGACCCCAGGAAAGAGCAGAGAGAGAGCCCACAGACCAGGAGCCTAGAATCAGGGTGGCAGCCGCAGCAGGGAGATGGTACTGTGGCCAGCAGAGCGTGAGCAGAGTTCCTGGAGCCTCTTCCTGCCCATGCCCCTCCACACAGAGGGCAGAGACTTTTGGGGGAAACACTATGAGGACAGCGCTCTCCCCAACCCTAAAGGGCTCACTGTGGAACTCCAATCCTTCCTACCTTAGCCCAAGCAAGGAGCATCCCCACTAGATGGACAGAGGCAATGGGATGGGGGCTGGGTAGGGGCCCCTCCCAGAGGCGTGCTTCTCAGCAAACCTTGCAAGGAGTGTTAGTGGTATCAACATCAGTGAGTTGGAGGATGCTGTGGGACCAAGTCCTAAGGACACCCCTGTGATGCGGTGGGGGCAAAGCCATTGGATTAGGTTGCAGAGGAACCTGGAGGCTCAGGCATGTTGCCTACTGCTGACTAGACATCATGCAGTCCTGCCTATAAGAATTGGAGTCTAAGGAGCCCAGAGGCCATGGTAAAGAGAGCCCAGCTGGAAACCGTGGGGCAGGAGCACCATGGCGGGAAGCAGAGCTGAGGAACTGGGCTCTTGACCACAGAGGGACAGCTGCAGGCAATGGCCTGGGGTGACTTTGAGGCCATGCACCTTTTTTTATTTTTATTTTTTTATTTTTTATTTTTTTTTTTTTTTAGTTTTTCGAGACAGGGTTTCTCTGCAGCTTTTTTAGAGCCTGTCCTGGAACTAGTTCGAGGCTGGCCTCGAACTCACAGAGATCCGCCTGCCTCTGCCTCCCAAGTGCTGGGATTAAAGGCGTGCGCCACCACCGCCCGGCTTATTTTTATTTTTTGAGTTGGGTTCTCTTTATGTAGCGCTGTCTCTCATGGAACTTGTTAATGGAGACCAGGCTGTCTTGAACTCACAGAAATATGCCTCTTCCTGAGAGCTGGGATTTGAAGTGCCATTACTCCTGGTCCCACTATACCTGGCCTCATATACTTTATTAAATAGAACAGTTAACTCTGCCTACCTCTCAATGTATTTCCTCACAGTGAGGAATCACACTAGACAGTTTATCTGCCAAACCCACAGGGCAGTTTGTAGATGAAGGAGAGCCTCAGGGTCTCAGAGTAGGGAAGACCCAGGGAGGGAGGGAGGGTCTTTTCACTCAGATATTCCAATTCTGCCAGGAGGCTCTCAGGTACCAAGGGGGATCCTGTGACACATCTTGTGACAGACTTCATTAAAGGTATCCACAAGCAGGCCCTGCACACAGAAATAATCCTGGGTATCCTTCTTGCTGGGTCCATGGGAAGTCTGAACCTCTGCATTTTGACAAACACCCTTGCAATGGTGCTGCCTGCTCCATGCGAACTCAGTCAGGTGTTCAGGGATCAATGGGCAGGATGGGAAAGAGAAAGAGTGGAGATCTTGTTGAGGAGGGCAGGGTGGGCTTCTATGTAGTGCAGGGAATCCTAACTCTGAGTCAGCAGCAGAGGTCAGAGAAAACGGTCCAGAATTCGCCCACTAGGTTAGGGAATGATACACGGGGACCAGGCTGACACAGCTGGCCGAGAGGAAAGGCTTCCTAGGGAACATGGCACCTGCTGTGGCCTTTTCGGAACCCATGATAGAGTGCAGAGCTAGGATAAGCAGATCCATGACTGGGTGGCTATGGTCCCTGTTGGCTCCTCTGGTTACTTCTCCCTACCATGTCTTCTCTTTTGACATCCTACAGGGTTTCTGGGGACTTACGAGGTACCCCAAACCAGCCTAGCTTCCTTAGACAAAGGGAACCAGAGCTACCCTGCCAAATTATGAACAAATAGTCAATAGATAATCAATACTAAATAAATAATTAATAGATAATCAATACTCAAGGTGAACTTAACTCCAGAGGATATCCTAAGACCTCCAAATACCCTTCTTGCTGCCCAGATCACTGTTCCCATCTGCCTCTGGTTACTCTGTTGGGTTCCCCAAAGGCTGTGCATGAAAGAGGGCCAGGATAATTGTGGCCTGGGCTGGTCATGGGTGGGGATGAGGCTGAGGACCCTGTAGAGGGATGTTCTATGGGTTTCCTTAGGTGAGAGCAAAGGTTTTTAGTTGTTATCCAGAGCAAAAAGGAGGAGATAAGACTAAGCAGACTGTGCCAAAGACAGAAAGAAACACCCCCCTCCAACCACATAAATAGGCTCTAGCTTTGCTACCTGGTGGAAAGAGACCCAGACAACCATGAAACTTCACAGTGCTGAGGACAGAGAAGATACTAGAAGGTTCCAAGAGGGTAGAGCTGATCACACACAAAGAAGGAAATCAGAAAGGGAAGGTGCCTCAATGGAGTGTGGACTCCCTTTCAGACTCATGATTGCAGACTAGGGACCTCTCAGGGGTCCCGAGTCTCAAAAGTTTGCATTCTGGAGGTCAGGGTACCCAGAAATGAGAGAGAACCAGGAAAGAGGCAGTCATAAGCTCAGAGAGCTGAATGAGGCAACCACAGAGAGAGTCACTAACCATCAGGTTGATAGGCACACGAGAGAAGGCCCAAAAGGACACTATGACACCAATGTGTGGGGTCAGGCCATATGTAGGTGGGACACAGGAGGGAAAGTATAAGAGTGATGGGGAGGGGGGATACAGGTGTAAAGAGAGGGAGGGGAGAGAAGGAGGGAGGGAAGAGAGAAAGTTGGAGGGAAGGAGGATACAGGTGTAAAGAAAGGGAGGGAAGAGAGGGAAGGAGGGAAGGAGGGAGGAGAGAAAGAGTTGGAGGAGGGAGGGGAAGATACAGGTATAAAAAGTGGGAGTGAGAGGGAGGAAAGAGAGAGAAGGAGGGAGGGAAGGAAGAGAGAAGAGGGAGGGAAAAAAAGGGAGAGGGAGGGGAGAGAGGGATGGGGAGGGAGGGAAGAGAGAGGGAGAGAGAGGGAGGGAAGGGGATTTGACTACGATTTGCTAGATAGGGTCTGTGTAACTGGAGCCAGAGGTAGCAAGGAGCCCCACGGGGGGCAGGGGAATGGAGGCTTGTGTTCTGCAGTGGTGAGTACCCCCAGGTGATAGGGAGCCTGTCAGAGAGCAGCAAACAGTTCCCTTGCAGCCCAGAACCTCTATGGAAGGGTGTAAGGGTGTGTGTGTGTGTGTGTGTGTGTGTGTGTGTGTTCCTGTGGAGGGAGGCACAGGGCTTGGTAGTGGTGCACTCTGGCTTTCTCCATGCAGTTTGGTGACCCCCACCAAACCCACACAGATATTTCCGGCAGCTTTGTCTGTGGTGACTCAAACTAAATAGCCTGGCTTCCCTTCAGCAAGTGACACTTGAGTGAACTGTAGCCCATTCAGACTACAGAGCATGACCCAGCATGGAAAAGAAACTCCCTGCAAGCCTGGAAAAACATGGGGAGAGTCCTCACGCGAAAGACAGCGGGCTGGAGTCCAGTAGCGCTGAGCAGATTAGCGGTGGCCTCTTGGAAGGGTTGGATGATGCCATGCAGCCTGGTCCTGGCAGAGTCGCAGGGACTGAGTCTAAGGTGGGTGTGGCTCAGAATTGTGACCTGTCACCACGGGGCTGCAAGTTGCAACCGCTCAATCACAGTAATGCAAGCTGCAGCTGACAGGGGAGACCAAGGGGACTTGGAAATCCTCAATCATTTGTCTACGAACTAAAACAGCTCAAGGAAATAAAGCGATTAATTATATGTATAAAAGGGAACTGCAGAGAGGCATCTGGGTCTGGCTGGGCTCCCATCTCGGTTGGAGGGAGCACAGGCTTGGGGATCTACCTTGCCCTGGGGGTCACAGAGAGAGAAACAGGTCCTAAGACCCTGAGGGGGGGTGGAGCTGGATTTGTGCCCGCCTCCTCCCTTCTGCCCTGCTTTGCCTCCCCCTCTTCTCCCCTCCCTCCCCCTCCCCTTTTCCTCCCTAATCTCCCCTCCCCTCTCTATTTCCAGGGCCAGTTCCCCTGATGAGCTGATCAATTGCTCATCACCATTCCTGGAGGTTCTAACTCAAGTGTGGCATCTCAATCAACCTTGCTGCTGTTCCCAGGCCATCGATGAGCCGCTGGTGGACGAATGAGCCCTGTGACTAGCCCCTGGCCTCCTCAGAGCTATGTGCCTACCTGGACTCCGTGCGCCTTCTGGTGGCCATGGAATGAAACAGCCTAGAGAGTGCTAGGCAGAGTGGAAGGTGGGGGTGGGGGGAGGACAGGCTTCTTGGTGGTCACCCTGCAGGAGACGTCACAGAAGCCCACCCTGTGTGGTTCTGGTCCCTGGACTGCTCCTGTCACACCCTACACAACCCTTCTTTATGACCAGAATGTAGTGGTGCTGCACACTTTAATCCCACTACCTGGGAGGCAGAGGCGCATGGATTCTTTGTGAGTTCAAGGCCAGTCTGGTCTCTATAGCTAGTTCTTGGCCAGTCAGGGCTACACGGTGAAACCCTGTCTCAAAAAGCAAACAAATAAAAAAGCAAACAAGGAACACCACAAACAAGACACCAGAACATATCATTCCCAACCAGCACAGAACAGACCTCCATACTGTTCTCTGGCGCTGGTAAATTCCACAAAGTCCCTCAGTCCGCGTTGCCCCCATGCCTGTCTCCCTCATGTTGCAGATCATTTTGCTGCCCACCGTAGGTCCCTAAGTAGAACTCTTCACCTTATCTGTACGTTTCTCTGTGTATGATCATACCTACCCAGCCTGCACACAGCCTTGCGGTCTGCACTGCCTAGCCTTGCAGTGTGCACCCCAGCCCCGCAGCCTGTACCCCAGCCTTGAAGCCTGTACCCCAGCCTTGCAGCCTGTACCCCAGCCTCGGGTTGTTGCAGAAGGCAAAGCCCTTTGCTAGCTGATGGCTGTTCCACAGAGACTGGTTTACCATAGGTACTCAGGAGGTGTGCATTGTTGAACGAACACATGAAATAACCAAGAGGTGACAGGAGGGGCAGGAGAGCCTGGTGGTCACAGAGCTGAGCTTGGGGAACAGGGGCCAGGCTTTCAGGTTTATTGACACCAACTTCTGTTCTCTAAGGGCTCTCAGCAGAGCCTGGCTGCTCACCTGAGGAGTGTCCCACGCCACCCATGGAGGCCAGAGCTCAGGGTTGGGTCCTTCCCAGAGGATGCTATGGAGGCAGACAACCTAGGCACAGGGCTCACTTGGACCCCAGGAACACAACACAGACAAGCCCTGCGGTTGTAAGGAACTTCGGCCCCACCTCACTACCTCTTCCCTCCCTGATACGGCAGAATTGTATGGCTTGTCTAGAGGGGCAGAGAGCAGAGGCCTCATTCACCCTCCTCAGCTCCTTCTCCTCCTGGAAAAGGCTGGTGCGGCTACCAGGCGAGGAGACTCCCCGGCTCCCTCATCCCTCCCTACCTCAGATGCCCCTGGGCTCTGGGCCAATGCTGCAGGGCCTGGGACCCTGGCAGCTCCTTCTGTGCACTGCTCATCTACACTGGCTTCTGGGTCATCTGGTGACTGCTTCTCCCATCATATTGGCAGCCTGGGCTAGGCACGACAGGTACCCTGTGAGTGTGTGGGCACTGACTACCGACCCAAGTTTTCTGCCTTCTGTCCTCTGCCCGGGGCAGTGACACCTGAGCTATCAGGGTTCCACTGTGTGTGTGTGTGTGTGTGTGTGTGTGTGTGTGTGTGTGTGTGTGTGTGTATGCTCACGCGCTCGGGGGTGACCCTACTGCCGGCTCCCTCCTCTCCTTCCCCAGTTCCCAGCAGAGACTAGTAGGCCCAAGGTCAGCGCTCTTTATATTGACAGTGCTTTTGCCCCCCCCCCCCCGCTAGGCTGTTGGGGGGAGCAAGGAGGCTGCTTGGCTCGATACGGCCCATCTTGTGAGACAATAAATTTGGCCATTGACCCAGCAAGCAGACATCGATAAATGAACGGTTAATATAAACATTGTCCTTCCCAAATTAATCCAGGCTGTGGGGGTGGAGCTGGGAAAGTGGGAGGTTGAAATATCGAAGGAGGCAGGAAGACATGGCGTCTCCAGGAGCCCCTCCGTCTCCTCACCCATCCCTGGGAGAAGGCAGAATCTGCATTTCTCCTCAGTCAGATGCTCTGAGGCTGGCATCTGCTCCCCCGATGCAGCTATTAGAGGCACACAGGAAAACAGTGGACCCACCCCAGCCTAGGTGTGTCCCCCACCACTTCCTGCACCCCCAAGTGTTACTTGAGATATGTTTGGCTGACAAAGTGCTCACTGCTATTTAAAACACAAGTCTTGGGGCTGGAGAGATGGCTTAGAGATTGGGAGCACTGACTGCTCTTCCAGAGGCCCCAGGTTCAATTCCTAGCACTCACATGGGAGCTTACAACTGTCTGTAACTACAGTTCCAGGGGACCTCATACCCTCACACAGACATATATGTAGACAAAACACCAATTCATTAAAAACAAACAAACAAAAGACATATCTTGGGGTACCTATATGCTTTCTTGAGATCCTCGTATGAAGAGTGGGCCCATCCAGCCTGTGCTGGTCACCCCACTTTCTGAAGAAGTACTCACAGATTCATGAAGAGTACAGGCATGTTCAATAAATGTGGTTGTCACTACCCTCAGGTAACTCTATGGCCTCTGTGTCCTCCAGGGGAGCAGCTTGTGGTAGCGTGAAGGCGAATGGCACCCACAGGCTCATATATTCGAATGTTTGGTCCCCAGTTGGTGGGACTGTTTGGGAAGGATTAGGAAGTGTGGACTTGTTGGAGGAGGTGTGCCACTAGAACAGGTTTTGAGGTTTCAAAACACTCCCACCATCCCCAGTGTTTCTCTGCCTCTAACTTGTGGATCAAGATGTGACCGCTCAGCCGTTCCTGCCGCCTTGCCTCTAACCCTCTGAAACCATAAGCCCCTAAATGAAATGTTTCCTAAGTTGCCTTGGACACGGTGTTTTGCCATAGCCTTGGAAAAGTAACTAAGACAGGACTGAGGGAGGTGCTTGCTTGGTGTGGTTCCGGCTGTGGCCCCAGGGACACTGCTCTGTTCTCTGTGGCCTCCTGTATCTCTGGGACCCGTTTGAGGCAGCACCTCCCCAGATGTCTTCTAGAATTATAAACTGCACAGCCTGGGTGCAGGCCTGAACCCTATACAGCTGCTGAGCCAGGCCAGGCAACATTCTGAATTCAAAGCCGCCCCATGCTTTCCAGAAGAGTGAAGGGGCCACCAGCCATGCCTGAAGGCTCAGAGAAAGCTCTAGGAAGCCCCAAGAATCCGGGCAGCAAGCCAGGGGTTCAGAGGACAGCCTGAGGGAAGTTAGCCCTCGTGCTTCCTCTTCTGGCACCCATGGCCAGCAGTACTTAGCGGGCCTCCCATGTCCTATGTCTAGGTCTTGGGCAAACTGAGGCCTAGAGCTCCTTGGATAGGTTGTAAGGTGTGGGAGGCCCACTCATTAGACAGGCTACCCGTGACATAGGCAGGTGACCACAGGTTTTGGCTTTCCTCCAGGTGAGGATGGTGGTAGGGGCTAGAAGTTTGCAAGTTCCTGTCCCTGCTTCAGTACGAGGAGCCACCCCGTCCAGGTACTCCCCGTCCTGGCTTCCTCTGTCAGAAAGCTGTCCCCTAAAGCCCCCCAGCACAGAGAAAGATGTAGGACATATGATGGATGGGCACCAGAGGGCCTTGGCCTGCCCTAACTGGGCAGGTGGGAAGCACCTAATGAGCCCGTGACAAATGGGGTGGGATCCAGGGGAAGCGTCTTCTCCGTCCCTGCACCCAGAAAGGCTCCAGGGGTGGGATATTTCTAGCCCAGCACACAGGGGTCATCCTGTGAATCTGGGGGAAGCTCAGGACATGGCTGTGTCCATTGCCCTGAGTTCTTGTGTGGGGCAGTGGGGGGGTTAGAATCCTCAGCGTGGAGGGAGGCAACTCGGGGGTGGGGGACTGAGGCCTGTAGTGGGCTCCCAGTGGCCCACACCCTCCTGACTGGTCAAAGCAGTTGCTGAGCTCAGCGCTGGCTGACCGAGGGCTTTAGGGACCATTAAAAACATTCTGGGCCGCCGGCCGCCAGAGACATCAATCTATGCTGGACACAACCCTGCGGCCCTCCCCTCCCCCATGCTTCCTCCGGGAGCCTCTGCTCTCCTGCCTCATTTTGGCCTCTCTTGGCTTCTCATCCTCCCAGATGAGGGCCCCTCTGCCCTGTCATATTGAAAGGTACCCATCCTTTGATCCTCAGGGACACACGCTGCCGGGGGCTAACCTGAGGAACACACTATGGTGTGTGTGTGTGTGTGTGTGTGTGTGTGTGTGTGTGTGTGTGTGTGCTCTCACTGACAGAAGATTATAGAGGAAATACAGAAGGAGGTGCTTGGCCAGGGAGGTGCCATCAGTGGGTCAGAGGACCAGCATGGGAAGATGGAAGGTTGCAGGGGATAATGGGAACGGCCCAGTAGTACTCTGCTTTTAATGCCGCTGACCTTTGCCGAAAATGGCGTAGAGGGAACTTTGGAGTATTTCCTAATAGGCTGTGGAGGTCCAGTTCCAGTCCCTCTGGACAGGGTATGAGGTAGGTGTCTGACTGTACTTCCTGGGCTAGGGTGGGGCCAAGCTGACCAGCCAAGGGCTCTAGAAGTTGAGGAGGCAGTGATGGAGGTTGCTGGGCCTAGGCAGCAAGTGTGGCCCCTGGGTCACATTAACTGTTCCCAGGAGGGATTACAGGGGAATAACAAGCCAGGGACTTCCTGGGAGGCTGCTATGAAAGCTGTATGCAGTTCCATGGGTGGCGACCATCCCAGGCCTGACTCAGGAGTCTTGTGGACAGAACAAGGCTGGAGGACATACTGTTGTCATTTAGAGAGCCCTTCCAAGGGAATGAAGCAGTTCTAGGCACAGGGAACAATCCACCGGCCGGAGGGGCACTTGGTGGTGGCAGTATGGGAGGCAGTCCCCGCTCGACCTGTAAGAGAACCTGGAACAGGCCAGGTCAGCATGATCACCGGAACACTGCTGTCACCCACCTACACAGTGATCTGGGATCACTAGGAGGTGCCAACTGAGGACAGGGATGCTGATGTGGCCAGTGTCAGGGCCGAGTTAAAGGAGCCATTCTGTCCTCCCTGCCCCAAGTCTCTGAATCCCCAGGCCCCCTGTACACTGGGCCAAGGTTGCTGATCTGGCAGGGGCAGAGGGCACGCTGCTGCTGAGGCCGAGACGGGCGCCACCAGTCAGGAGGATTTAAAGGACTGATTGCTCACCATTGATCAGCCAGGAGGCTTTTCCAGGTGTAGGATGCTGCTGGTCCTGGTCAGAGAAACAGCCTTGCTCTGGGGTAATTGATTGAACCTCCTCTTTAGGAATATTCATAAAACTAGGTTCTAAGAACAGGCAAGTCCCAGGCCCTGGTCAAGCCACTCATTGGGGACCATGATGGCGACCACAGCAGGCAGAAGGCACAGAGTCCCAACTCCCGTTGGGAACAGTTACAGTAGGGGGATAGAGAATGGTGGCAGAGGAGGGCCTGTCTTCAGGCAGATGCTGTCAATTGCCCTGAGCATTCCAGGAGGTAAGGATCAGACCTGGTTGGATCCCATATGCTGTGTGATCCTGGCAGGTCTCTGAGCCTCTCTGGGTGCTGAAACAGGAGGCCAAGTCTAGTCCAGTGCCTGTGGAATAGAATCTCTCTAGCCACTTCCTCACAGTGGCCAGGTGACCTCTGTCCACAGGTCCTCCTCTGCATCAGGCTAACTGGCTGCCTAATGTCCTCCCCATTCCACCTGCTCACATGGCTCTACTAAAAGCCTCTTCGAGCAGCATGGGGGAATACCTAAGCATTCTTCAAAACCCTCTCCTTTACCTCTTTGGGTTATTCTGTCCTGGTGCCTGAGCACCTAGTAGCAGGTACTGTCCTTGTCCGTGTGTTGCCCCTGTTACTACCTGACCCATCAGGATGGGGTACTTGCCAAGGGAACCGTTGGGGCCCAGCTCCTCCACGATGAGCCAAGATTCACTTGGGTCATGGGAACTGACAGATCACATGCATTATAAAACAGAGAATACCTTCAGATCCTGTTGTCCTATGTGTCTTTTTTGCCCTGACCACTGCTGGTAAGGAAACAGAAGCCAGATGTGCTGAGGCAGGAGGTGGACGTCTCCACGGGAACTCCCTCCCCCAGACTCTTGTGCAGCCGGTCTGTTGCCACAGGATCCAGTCCTGCAACCTGGGAAGCCATCCTGGCCATGATACCTGATAGGCAAAACCTCTGAGGTCAAGTCAGTGCCCTAGGTTGTGTGTGGGTTCTAGAAGTTACCCTAACCCTAACCCTAACTGCCTTCACTACCACTCACTGATGAACAACACAGGGACTGTGTTATCACTACACAGAGTCTGGTTCAAGTCTTCCCCCCCCCCCCCCCGACTCTCCATAAACCCACTCGGATGGATCTGGGACCCCCGAGGAGACCCCCCACAGGCGAGTGGCAAGGCCTAGATGCCACCAACTGACTGTCTGGCCTCTGTGTCAGGATGGCGCCCTGGTATGGCTACAGGGCCAGGTCAGCATTGCCTTTCCCCAAGGGGCTGAGACCAGCAGGGGTCCGGATGATCCACTATTGATGAGGAGAGCAGGAGGGAGCAGGCCCAGCCTGGGTCAGCAGATCTGCTATGCGCAGGATGTGCCTGGCTATTGATTGGTTAGACACAGGCTGGATTGGCCTCTTGGGAGTTAGTACATCCAGACACGGCTGTGGGAGCAGGAATGCTTCTCCATCAGAAGTGTGCGATGTTTCCCAGCGTTGGTAGAAACGCTTAAGCTACTGCTCCAACAGGCCCCTGCACAGAGGCTAGCTGGCTCTCAGCTGCACGCCTCTAGCAACCAGACTGTGGCCGACTTGCTGGTTGGTTGGCCTTGGGTGCCCCAGGACACAGACACTCCCATAGAGACCATGATGCTAGTGATTGAGGTAGGGGATACTCGCAGGCAACTTGAGATCCATAGGCCAGAAAGGGAAGCAGGCACAGGCATAGAAAGTAAGGACAGGAGCCCCCAAATGCTCTCCTGAGCCCTGGGGACAGACATACAAGGAAGATGTAGGAGGAGACCCTGACAAGCAGGACAACAGATGTGCCAGCAGTAAGGAACGTAGCTGCTGGTGACCTGGATTCTGCTACCGGCCCTGGAAAACCTTCCAGAACGGGCCCATGATCATATCACACAGGTGGAGCTACTCCTGCCCTCTGTCTGTCTGCACGACTTGCAGCTGGTATACCTGGCCACAGATCAATAGTGGGAAGCTGGTTTACTTGGTGGGGTCTGACAGCCCAGGGAACCGCTCTAGACTGCAGGGCGTAGGGCTGCCCACACTTCCCACACAACCGCCACCACTAATGAATTGGGATTTAATCTACAAGGCCTTGGCAGGCAGTCTGGCTCCACAGGGGACTTGGTGAGGAGTGAGTAGGTGGCTAGGTTCTCCTGTTAGACTTACCAACCCGTTTGCCTTTTGGGGCAGGAGCCAGGACTAAGCCTCGCTGGGCAATTGACAGCACATGGTACATCTCCCACACTTGGGATTCTGATGAACTGATGAGTGAGAAAACAGAACAAAAAATGAAAACAAACAAACAAAAACAAAACAAAAACGCAGACAATTCTCATTTGGCAGCTTTGGGTGCTGAGTTTTCCGGACTGTGGAATCTATTTACACAATGTGGTCTGGGCAAGGCAGGTGAACTGGAGGCCACGTGGTCTTGGACAGAGCAGAATCAGGAGCAAGACTTGGATATAGGGCGGTCTGCATGGCTACCGAGGGAGACTGAATGCCAGATAAATTTTTTTTTCAGCATGAGATTTCCCCAGAAATGCTGTCCTGCTCAAAGCCAGGTCCAAGGGGGACCCTGGGGAAGCCAATATAAGTGCCTGCCTGCCTTCCCTCTAGGGAAGCCGTGGATATGGCTGCTTCAGGATGGCAGCGAGTGTCTCAAGACAATATTCCATAGAGAGGGAAAGAAGATTTTGTTTGTTTGTTTTTTGTCAATTTAATGAAAATCCCATCCAGTCTCTAGCCACAGACCTGCCTGGTATAGGGCACAGAGTAATCTCAGATACTCATTTGGGAGGAGGGTTGTGGACCCCCAGACCCTGAATTTCTTGTAAACGACGTGTTATGCTTGCAGCTGCTCTGAGCAAATAACTTGTTTTCCTTGTGTTTGCAGCTGCTCTGAGCATGAGACCCCTCCTGATGGCCAGTTTGAATGGTTTCTGGTGGGTTTGGCTGGGGTGTGGCTATCAGTTAAGGATCCCTATAGAAGCAGCCCCTGAACACAATAAAGGGGGCATTCTTGTTTCAAGGATGACCAGTGTCCCTGTCTGTGTGTGTATGTGTTTAAATCTCCAGCCCCTTTCCTGAGACTTGCGAACTCTCTTGTAGTGCAGGTGCCACACTACAGGCATAGTACCGTAGTACACATAGTACTGTAGTACACTAGTACTGTAGTACACATAGTACAGTAGTACACATAGTACAGTAGTACACATAGTACAGTAGTACACATAGTACCGTAGTACACATAGTACACATAGTACCGTAGTACACATAGTACCGTAGTACACATAGTACCGTAGTACACATAGTACCATAGTACACGTAGTACCGTAGTACACATAGTACCATAGTACACATAGTACCGTAGTTCACATAGTACTGTAGTACACATAGTACCATAGTACACGTAGTACCGTAGTACACATAGTTACCATAGTACCACATAGTACACGTAGTACCGTAGTACATGCAGTAGCACGCAAATACACATTTTCAGCCTCACCCCCACAGGTGGCTCAAAAAGGAGGTGGAGGCAGAAGTCCTGTGAGTCAAGCCTGTCTGCGGGCCTCATTAGACCTTCTGTTGAATGGGTCCTTTTGGACTCTTTGACCTCAACAGCATGCAACCTGTCCTACACCTCTCCAGCCTCTCAGCCTTCATGGGCTTCCCGGCTTTCCCTACCACCCTGCTGCCCCTGGGCATTCCTAGCTTCCTTTAGCTCTTCTAGTCTCAGGGCCTCCTCAGGCACCCTGGGCTTTCCAGCTACCCCAGCCTTGCTGGCCTTCCCGGGCTGCCCACCCATATGGCCTAGGTCTGAGGAACAAAGGGCCTTGTGACAAGACCTTCCTTAGGCCCTGGATCCCAGCTCTCCTCCTGTTTGGACAGGAAGGGACAGGAAAGCCACCTGCTTCTGTAGGCAGTTTGTCCCCAGGTCCTCAGGTTGCCCAGCTGCCCAGTGGTCACCTTTATGGCTGCATGAGCCTGGTGATGTCCCCATGACAACTTTCATAGTCACCTTAACTTCACAGTCGTCTCACCTCATGGTCACTATGCCCCACGGTCACTTCATGCAATGGTCACCTTTCTCAGTGGTCACCTACTGTGTCCACTACTTCACATTACGACTGTTTCACTCAGTGGTCACTTAACCTCCACGGTAACCGCCTCATCCTTTGGTCACCTCGTCCTCATGGTTACCTGACCCTCATGGTCACTTTTTCCTCACGGATGCTGCCATCTCTCAACAGCAGTACATTTTGATCTGCCCACGCTACTGTCCACTGAGGTCTATATTTTCTCTCTGTGGCTTCCCAGGCTGGTCCCTCTTCTCTGGGTGTGTGTCAGGGAGCCCGATGGCTCACTTCCTGGATGGAGGGTCCGAGCCTGCGGCCTCCTGGGAGCCGTGGAGCCAGGAGCTCTGGGCTGACAATGGGGGCAGGTGTCACTCTTAGAAGTAAACACTGCCCGTCTGTAATGAATGGCGGGCCGCGGGGGAGCCACTGCGGTATTTAACAGCCGATATTGGACTGCGCGGCTCAGCCTGGAACAGGCGCATTATGAAGGCTAATGGATTTTTGAGGCCAGATTGATTTTTCATTAATTTGGTAAAAATCTTTTTCCTCTCCCCTATAATTCTGTCTTAAAACGCTCCCCCGGACAGCTCGATAAGTCACTCCTGCCTTAATGCGCGTCTGGCGCAACTGCTCGGGCTGCGGGGGAGGGGAAGTCAGAGTAGCTGCCAATCACCCTCAGGTAAATACTGCATTATGCATGGGCATGGAGCCTGGGCCACCCCAAGGTGGACACACAGAGCAGCAGCCAGTCCAAGCTAAAGTGGACCCTCTGTACGGGGTAGGCATTGGTCACAGGCCTCCAGGGGGCTCCTGGGTTGACAGGCGAACTCTGAGAACCCAATGTGAGAAGAACTGAGGTAGAGACCCCTCCCTGAAGATGGGACCTCAGACTTAAGAGGCCTCTTGCTCAGCTCTCCCCCCCACTCCGCTCAGCTCTCCTCCACCCCCAGTCTAAAATCCACAACCCAGTCTGGACTCCTGCACCAGAGGACTGCCACCTCAACCCTAGCCTAAGCATGGCTCTGGCAGAGCTACCTCCCCATCTTCCAACCCAACCTGACTTCCAGATCCTCCCTGTGGACTCCAGGCTGTCCATTACTTTCCTGTGAGATTCAGGTGACACTGCCTTTCCCTCCAGAGAGAGACTGCGCTCTCCCTCTACTCTATACCCATGGCGCCCGCTTGCCTGCCAGCATCAGTAGGTCCCACCAGAGCTGTCCACCACTCCTAACCCTACTCCACGTCCTGGAGTCACATCCCCATGGCTGCCTAGGCCCAGACCGGACACTTAGATACCAGAGATGGCGAAGATGGTGATGCCAGTGTTGGTGGGCTAAGGCCAGACTGGCAGGAGCCAGGCAGGAAGAAGCTCTCCGTAGCTTGCTGGGCTTGCTTTCTTTTGCTCCCCAGGACCATCTGCCCAGGGGTGGTACCACCCACAGTGGTCTGGGTCCTCCCACACCAATCATTAATCAAGAAAATGCCCTTACAGACTTGCCCACAGGCCAATCCAATGGAGGCAGTTCCTCACTGGGGTTTCCTTTTCCCAGGTGACTCTAATTTGTGTCAAGTCGACAAAAGTTAATGGGCACGGGGTGAAGCTAACTTCGGTGACTGCGGTGATAAGGTGATTTTGACCTAAGCAACGGTGGAATAGGGTGACGGAGGCTGGGTGGTGAAGCTGACCTGTGAAGGGAGGGATGGAGATGAGGGTGGAAAGCTGGTGGGGAAACAGAAAGGGGAAGAGGAGGAGAGAGCTAAGGTGTGGGGGAAAAGGATGAGAGAGAGGGGAGGGCTGGAGGGAGGTGGAGCTGGAGGGGACAAGGGGAGTGTAAGGGGAATGAAGTTGGGGATACTGAGGAGGGCAGTGAAGAGGGAGTGTATCCCTAACACAGCAGTGCTGGCGCCTCGGGGGGCCCAAACACTGCCATAGCTGGGGAGGGCATGGGTCACAGGCCTCTTGGAGTGGATTGGGCTGGGTTGCGTTCCCTCTGGCCCTGTTCCACCTGTCACAAAATCAGCATGCTGAGGACATCGATTTGGGATGAGGTGCTGGGCTGTGGCCTACCACCCCCACCGCCTGCCTCAGAGCCGGTGGGGGGGAGGATCTCAGGAAGATAGACTGAGTGACTTGTAAGGGTACAGTGGCCTAAAGGACTTTATCCTGAGCCAGAGCAGAGTCCGTGGTGGGCCTATCCAGTATCTTCTGTCTGAACAAGGTCCCTGAGGGAGCCGGGATCCTAGGTCCCCAAAGCCCCCCGGGAGTCCTGTTACCCCACCCAGCAGAGATGTAGGTCTGTATTCCTGGAGGAGAATCATGGCAGGCCACTGTATGATGGCTGCAGTTTGACCATTGTTTTCTAGAACCCTAATGGTGACTTTCTAGCCAGGCTAGTACGATCTGGAGTGATCCAGCTTCTCTGGAGCTAGCGGCCAGTCTCCTCTCTCTCTTCTCTATTCTCTATTCTGAGAAACTGAGGCACACCCCAGTACATCTGTCTCTTGTCCTGGTTTGGCCATCATGTTCCCTCACCTGGGCTACAGCTCTAAGTAGCCCAAGCCCCTACAGTTCCCCTGCATCTGCCCTGCATCAGCCGCCCGCTCAGAACCAGTACCCAGCCAGACACTCCACTAAGCCCCTGACTATGGGCTTCTGACTCAGGTCCCCACCAGGCAGGCCAAATGTCCAGCTTGCATCTTCACCCTGCTTCCTTGGACATCCCAACCATATAGTTTCAGTTTACTCAAGGATGACAGTAATCCAGGGGCACACCTCCCTGGACTGGGAGCGTGGTGCACTGATTTCTCCTGTCCCTTGCTCCCGTGCCTACAGCTGAACTCACAAATCCCTGGCCATCGGGAACAATGGACAAAATAAAATATTGATGGGCATGAGGGTAGGCATGGTAGGTGGAGGTTCTGGGCTGGGCCTCAGACCCAAAGCATACATGCAAAAGGAGGGGCCTAGAAGGCAGTAGCCCCGGAGGTAGCAGGGTGCTTCCACCTGAACATCTTCCCTTGACTATCCATCACCAAACCTCCCAGTTCACACGCGCCCCGCCCTCACTCCTCCTCCCCACCCCCACTCTCTCTTTCTGCGCCTCCCTCTCCCACATTAATCTCCAGGCCCTCTCACTGCTGATTCAAAGCAAAACAGAGTTTGCCTTTCTCCCTCTCGGCGTTTTTTGTTGGCAAAGCAGAAAGGAATCGCAGCATACCATGCCTCAGCCTCCTGCCCAGGGAGCCGCTCCGAAAATGAAGCACCCCTCCACGGCGTGTGCTGCCTTGGGTCGTATGCGTGAGAAAGCACACAGGGATACCCCCTCTTCTCTCAGCCGTATGTTCTCCCTGCTGGCCGTGGATGCTGGGTCTGCATAGGCTGTGAGGAGACAGGCCGGTCCCTGTTCTTCCCTCTCAGGCAGCACATATGTGTGACATATGTCATGTGTTTTCCTCGGGTATTTCAGGGCCCCTCACTGGACCAGCTGGCCCGTTCCCTTGTTCATGGCCCTAGGGCCTACCTATGATCCCACGTAGTAAGCATTATGTGGCTGAGTCAGAAGGGGCTGCGCTCAAGCAGGGGTTGGACAAAACAAGAGCTGCCCAAGAAAGGGCCATGGACTCTGAAGCTGAGAAGACGACAGTTAGGTAGGAAGGTTCGGGAACAGGTGGGCAGGGTGGTGGCAAGAAACACGCCAGGTAAATGGGCCAGAACCAGGCTTGCTCACATTCCTTGCGGGGGGTGTCCATCAGCTGGCCCACTAAGGTAGCTGCCGTGCATTGTTAAGATCAAAGCTAGTACCCTCCACCATGCATGGCCTCTCTGGCTGGCTTCCACAGTGCCAGCCTATGTTACGTACACCTATTTTCCTGTCTAAAGAAGTTCACACAGAGGGCTAGGTAGGGCTTCCATTACCACGCGGCCCTAGCCCAGACAGAGCTTTAGACCCAGGGAATCATGGTCCTAGGAGCGCTCCTGCCATGGCAGCTGGGCCTCAGCCAGGGACCGCTGTCCTGCCCAGGGACAGTGTGCCCCAGGGGCTCGTCTCACACCGGGAGAAGGCAGGGATGCCTGGCTCCTGCTGGGAGGAGTCACCACGGCACAGGAACAACTTTGAGAGACCCCTAAAGAGGTGACTTTTGAGCAGGAGATTTGTGATTTCAGGTGGAGGGGCTCAGTTAGCAAGGACCCGGGAACAAAGGCCTGGGCATGGTGCGGTCAGCAGAGTGTGGCATCAGGCTGTGGCAGCCTAAAGTCACTGTGCAGGTGAGGGGCAGCCCCTTCCCTCGTCTTGACAGACCATCCAAGGTGTGTGTGTGTGTGTGTGTGTGTGTGTGTGCTTGCATGCCTGCTTGGGGTGGGGGAGGGGTGGGGCCCTCGCATTCTGCCCACCCTGTCTTCTCTGATTATCATGTAATGGCCTCCTTGACACACAGTTTTATTAATAAAATTAACAAGAGCTGAGGAGTCTGAGTGACCTTGGCCATTCTGCTGCACTAGAGATTGTCCTAAGAGGACAGGTGAAGAAGGAGGGGACACACCTGGGTCCCTTGGGAACCTCTGCTGCTTCGGAAGGAAGTTGTGCTTGGATCTTCATGACTCACGTGCTTATGGTCTACATTTGCCCTCACTAGACCGTGATGCTGACATCCGCACGGGTGATGTGCATTGGGACACTAGACTGTGTAGCCAGACCCGAGGCATAGAATTGGGTACCCTTACCTGGGGGCCCCACAGAAGAGATTGGAGGATGTAAGGCTGTGGGCTGCTGACTGTGGCTGCCTCTCTTTTCTGGGCCTTTCTCAGATTCATGGGGCTTGGATGAGCTGCAGCCTCGTAGGGCTGCATGAGTGGGCAACCGCTGCCCCCTGGTGGTCTCTGGGAACAAGTTCCCCATCTGTTTTTTGTTCTAGTTCTGGGAATTGAACCCAGGGTTTCATGGGCCTTGGGCAGAGCTCTGCCACTAAGATACGTATGGTCTTTCTGTTCCTATCCTGAGCCTTCCATGGCCTTTGAGGGAGAGCATCTTCATGGTTTTGTCATACACAGGTTAGAGTTGCTTCCCATATGGTGCCCCCTTCCTGTCCCTTTGGAGTTTAGGTCCTGAGCCCACCTTTCTAAGAGACCTTCCCAGGGCCTGTATGGAAGCAGCTGGAACTGGGGAGCTGGGTGGCCAGAATACTTGTTTCCTGGACAAAAGGTAGGACTCTGAAAGTTGGGGCACTCACTATAAGGAAGCTGAAATAAAATGCCTTCGCTGGGACCTTACACAAAGAGAGACCGGCAAGGGAAGGGAGGTCAGCGAGGTGACTGGCAGGGCCGCTATGCAGCAGGCCTGCTCTTCAGGGTAGGAAGACATGTCTGAGGGGACATTCCCAGAGCAACTGGACTTGTGGATAGAGCCAACGCAGCAGCAGAGTAGATGGGGCATGGCAGGGGCCAAGAGGCTTGTGCAGAACAGCACCAGCCCTGCTGCCCTCCGCAGAGGGCAGCCGTGGGAGCACTGGAGTGACTGGGGCATCCCTGGTGCTGGTAAAGAGGCCATGGTCTTAGCACTGGGCTCAGACTCCTCTCATCTGACCAACATTTTTAATAGACATCTCTAGTTCTAAACAAGTGTGGGGGGGGCAGCCTGTTGGTTCCCTAGCGCAGAGGGCAGGGCGCACTAGGTACACCTGGCTAGCTGGAACTGGTTACAGGGTGATGTACACAGCAAGATGGCCTCCACAGCCACCCGGGGCATGCAGGGGTCCAGGGTGTCCAGCTCAGGGACAGGTGACACAGTTCCTGTTCGTGCAGGGGTCAGATTGACTCCCAGTCTTGCTTTGTTTGTTCTTGCGGCTCCAAGCAAGGATGGGCCAGGGGCGGGCACGTGCAGGCATCGGCGTCTCGAAGTCACACTCTCTCTGACTCCACAGCAGTGCTGGTCGTCGGGGTCCCTACAGCCAGGACAGGGACAAATGTGGTCAGCCATTATGGCCTGAACTATCTGTGGCCACCCTGGGAAGAGGGCAGAGCCCTCTAGGAGTGATAGGCATGTTAGGAACATGTTGGGGACATCTGAAGTGGCCATGTAAGGCTGCTTGCCATCCAACCCTGGAATGGCCTTGTTGAAAGGATGTGACTGGTTTGGAAGCTTCTAGTCTGGGGATAAAGCCCCACTGATACGGGCTGTGGGCTTTATTTGGAGCAGGACGATAGCATCATCACCATCACAGGTGAACACTGCCCAGGAAGCCACCTCCACTGAAGACTATCTTCCCACCTTCTCTCTGAGGGCTCTTGGACAACCAAGAGGAAGTTCAGGGCTGGGTAGGGCTAGGGGTTGGGGATCTTCTCCCAGGCCAAGGATTCACCGTGCTACGTGGCTCAGGGCTGGGCAGCAGGGACACGACCTGCAGGCTCACGCTGTCCTCGCCCATGCCCCTCAGCTGTGCCACCACCTCCACGTGTTTCCACCACTTGCAAGGGCGCCCATTCACAGACACGATGTAGTCACCCTCCTTCAGGCCAGCGGACTACGGAGAATGCGGATCAGTGAGGTAATGGCAGACTTTGATGGTCTGAGATCTCAACACCGGGGGCCGGAGAACCTTTACCTCAGCCTGACTCCCGGGAACAACAGCAGCAATCAGGACAGGTGAGTCTCCCCGCAGTGTGAAGCCAAAGCCACCCTCTCCTCGGGTCATGTGCACTGGCCCTACCAGCTGCCACCGATTCTTGGTTGAGAACACAGACAGGGGTCCCTGGAAGGAGACAAGTGACAGAGGCCTGGCTGGGTGGCAGTCAAAGAGCCCTGACCTGTCTGGCAAACCCATCTTAGCTCATATCCCCTAGGACAGAAACAGGTGGGGGGACAAAGGGAAAGGGGACAGGGAGGGAGAGAGGGCTTGCTCACCAGTCGATGGAAGAGGTCAGTCACCTTCATCTGGGACAGGCTTGGCATTTTCACCTCTGGTGCTTGGTGGGTCTTGGCTGACAGGGCAGGATGGAAAAGAGAATTGGAACTGAACCCCAGACTCTTGAACCTCCCAGAACCAGAGTTCCACGGGTGGGGCTTGGCTCAGTTCAGAGGAGTGTGTGACCCTCAGTTGTGAGCAGGACTTTCCTGACTCCTCAAAGCCTAGTGTTCCCACTGACAGCCAGAGCTATACTAGTTCCCCAAATATATGATGTATGGAGAGACTTCTAGGAATCCACCTGGAAGCCCCAACTGGCACCATGCCCCTTCCCCTCTTGCCTTGCAAGAACCAAGAAAACAGGGAAGGGGATGCTAGGGGATGCTGGCCTGATATCCTCCCAGGGCTCCACTCCACAGCCCGGGCTGTCTCCCCACCCACCCAAAGAAGGTTTCACTATACCACCCAGGCTGTCCTTCAACTCTATCCTCCTGACTCAGTCTCCCTAGTGCTGGGCTGGGACCATAGGCATGTGCTACCACACCTGGCTGGCTGACGGTCCCTCAGCAGTAGCTGCAGGGGCTCAGACTGGCTTTTTGACTGACATACTCATCCCAAAGGGCCCTCCCTGGCTGCTCACGCTGGATGTCGGGGGCCTCTATAGCCTCGAAGAAGTCATCCTCACGCTCCAGCTCTGAATACTTGGCCAGCGAGCGCCGCAGTGCCTGAGTTACCACAACCTGTAGCAGGTCTACCTTCCGCAGGACTCGGCACAGAGTGTGAAGCCGCAGCGCCTCCTCCTGGCCCAGGATGGCGCGCTTCAGGTGGGCCTTTGCTGTGCACAGGCATAGCATTGTCACACACACACACACACACACACACACACACACACACACACACACACACAGACACCCCACATACATGCGTGCATGGGTGCCCTACCAACTGGCCCTGTCAGGCTGGGCACACACACACCACACATGGATGCACGGGAGCCCTGCCAATGGGCCCTTCCCAGCTGGTTCCCAGACCCTCGGTCTCATTATGCATCAGGAGAGGGAATGGGCCATAGGGTCAGACAGTGTTGGCCAAATTAGGAAAGTTCTGCCAAGCCAAACAGTAGAGCAAGGGAAGAGTTGTCCCCAGTATGTACCCACCTGCCCAGCACTCTCAGGAGCCCCTCTCTCAGCAGCTTCCACCAACCCAGGGATGCCCCATAGATGAGTGACTATGCGGGCACCCTGCCACATTTGGCCCAGGGCCCTGTCTGTGATGCCTCACCAAGCTTCCTGCGCTCTTCCGGATGTTGCGGCAGTGTGGGACCTTGGGGCTCACAGGTAGCTGAGGGCTGGAAGACGTGCTCCTGCCCTGAGAGCTCTCCCTTGTCGGCTGCTGGGGGTCAGAGAGGCTGTGAGTGTGAGCAGAGAGCCTCTGTGGGCTCACACAGGCATGCAGGGTGACGCACTCACAGGAGCCTTCGCAGAGGGCCATGGCTGTGTGGTAGTGGGCCAGGGCACTGAAGTGCTCAGCCTTGACATGTGCCAGGTTGGTCCAAGAGGCGGGCAGGTAGTCTCGGACAGGTGGCTGGGCCATGACCCGGTGCACAAGCCCATATTCAGCTGCCACCTGCCAACAGGCATGCTGGTCCAAATGGAGCCTCTGCCTTTTCTTTGGGCCCGTGGAACTCAAGGGGCAAGGCCAGTCGACCCCTAGTAGACAGCCTAAGTTCCCTGCCTATGCACCCTGGGCTCCACCTAGTCTGCCCCACATTCTGGCAGCCTCTCCCTAGACTGCTAGCCGAGCCAGACCGGGACATCCAGGGCTTCAGTTCCTGTTCTCAGGACCACATGAACCGGGGCAGCCACTGGCATTAGGGATTGACACAGAGCACTAGATGCAGGTGCCTCCTCCGTGGTTGCCCATTCCTGCCTGACTTGGGTCCAAACCAACGCTGCTCAGGTCCCGCTGAGCTCTTTTCTCTGTTCTCTGAGTGGCCACAGCTTGGCCATCTCATTGGGGTTCCTGGGCAGGGCTCCTTGGCCTTACCTGGGCAGCTTCCTGAGCCAGCTGCAGCTGAACAGGACAGCTGTCGGGCGTGTCAGAGGCCAGCAGCAGGAGGCCCTTGAAGATGCACTCCCGTGCCTGGGCAACCATGAGCTGCTCCAGCATGGAGAGAGACGCGGGGCTCATGTCTGGGCTCGGTGCATGGGAGAAGTTCTCCCTCAGGAGTCTGAAAGCCCCTGAGGATGGAGAGAGTGCTCAAACAGACAGGGACCTCCCATGCCCACCAGGACTACCTTCTGAACTTCCCACTAGAGGACTCATGTGCTAAGTTTTTCACATAGGGAGGCCATGTCCACCAGCCCTATTTCCTGCCCCAGAGCTGGGCACCATACCCCGCCTACTATGGTCTACAGCCCTCACCAGCAGCCCTCTGGAAAGCCTCTGCGGCATGGCTGGTGCCCTCGGTGCAGGAGCAGTCCTGCCGTGCTCCGATCTGCGTGTGGAGTGCCCCAATGTTAAACAGTACACTGCCCTTCTCGAAGGCCAGAGCCCGCTGCTGTGCCGGGACCCCCCGTGAGCGAGTCGTACCTGTAGCATGGTGTCAGGATGGGTACAGTTCCTGTAACAACCTGGCCTCCCATCCCAGGGCCTCCACCTCTATTGCTAGCCCCTACCAGTGAAAGAGCAGCCTTGGGCTCCTGGCAGGGCTGAAGAAACGGGCATCCAGGAAACAGAGCTGGCTATAGTAGGCGGCAAGCAGATCCAGGCCGACCTCGTCCCTGCTGGGAGTCCTTGTGGCCTGGAAGGGAGAATCCAGTCGGGCCCAGTCCCAAGATCCACTACTCATGATGTCATCCTCAAATCTCCCTGGGCATCATCTCCAAGGAATACTTGACACCCCAGAAACTTTGAGGGCAGCCTGGCATAAGAGGCCAAGTAGGGCCCCGAGGAGGGAACAGGCAGTGCCACTGCCCAGACCAACAGAGCATGGCCAGAGTAGAGGCACCAGGTCCTTCCATGAACACTGGGCTGTGCCTATCTCCCAGGTTTCCTCCCAGCATGTGGGGCTCCGCATGAACCTCTACACTAAGATACAACCTATGACTTGGCTTCTGCTTCTGCCTCTGGAGCAACAAGAGGGGAAGCAGCCCACCCACCTGCCGTAGGTCCTCTAGTTCCTGGATCTCTGTCTCATAGGAGGTACCATCCTCTCCAAAGTGCTCAGAGATCAGCTCCTGTTGGAAAACCAGGTATTGCCCTTGGGGCATGCCATGGCTGGCAGCCTGCTCTGGGGAGGGGAGGGGTCAGGGAAGAGCAGGTTGTCTGTGTAGTTGGGGCTGGGGAGAAGGGCTGAGGACCTGGGACTGTAACACTGGTGGATGCTGATGCTTTGGTTCCCAAGTTCTGGGTTCCAAAGACAGACTGGGCCAGGATTCTTGGGGTGCTATTTTACACACATTCTTTCATCTGCCACCTTAGAGACTCAGACACTGAGTCATAAGTTCATGTCATATTCCCATGGGACCCGACAGGCCTGGGAAGAAGAGACATGGAATGTTCTGGGGTCTGAACGCTCTCCAGGTCATTCAGGAGCCAGTCTTTCTCAAAGAACAGGTACCAGATGGGTGACATCCTTGAGCCAGGGGACCCTCTGCAGGGGATCCTGGAACCCATGGTGGTCATACTGGGGCTCCCAGAATGATAAGACCCCTTCATAGCCATTCTGGGGCAGGACCCCGATCAGAACCTTTATCTAACCCTTAGCCCAGGATGAGATCAGAAGAATCAGGCAGCAGGAAGGTAGTGCCAGCTCCTGGTATGGCAGCCCTTCCTCTCCCCATCCTCAGCTTCCTCACTGGTTCATTGGGATGACTAGATTAGGGAGCATCTAACCCCAGCCCGCCTCAGGACCATGTCCTTCAAAGTTCTCAGGCCAGCACTTACCTTCAGGGGTGTGGCCCAGTCCAACTCCTTGGTTTCCTTCAGGCCCAGGGGGATCATGGGAATAGTAACACTTTCACTAAAACCAGAAATAGGAGCTCTAGACCTACTGCCCCTAGCGGCCTGGAGGCCTATCCTGAGGCTCCCAGCCCACCGCTGCACCCTCCACACATGTGGGCGTGCCCCGCCCACCCTCCACACATGTGGGCGTGCCCCGCCTGGCATCTCACACCCCTCTGGCTGCTCCACATCTGCACTGCTGCTCAGCTCTGCCAGCTCCTCTTTCAGCAGCTGCAGGTTGGAGTTGACATAGCTCAGCTCCAAGGCGACTGTCTCTCGGACCCAGGTGTTGCTGGTGGCTCTGGGAGAGGGAAGAAGACCCATGCCTGAGGCAGATCCAGTGACCCAGACCCCCAACAGCTCTCCTGTCCCGTCCAGGCTTCAGAGTCCATCCATAGGGTGCTGCTGGGCTAGCCCCCGCTGCTGGAGTCAGGGTGGCAACAGCTAAGTAGGGCTGGCTCAGAAGTGCCTTCCTCCTCTTTTTTAAAAAAATTTATTTATCTTTTATTTTATGTGTATTGGTATTTTGCCTACATGTATGTCTGTGTGAGGGTGTCAGGTCCCCTGGAACTGGAGTTACAGACAGTTGTGAGCTGCTATGTGTGTGCTGGGTATTGAACCCGGGGCCTCTGGAAGAGCAGTCACTGCTCTTAACTACTGAGCCATCTCTCCACCATCCCCCCTTCCTCTTCCACAGCTCATTCTCCAAAGCCATTGTGATTCCAACACAAGTTCCCTGGACTGTGGGCACAGCCAGCCCTCCTCGTGTCTGTACTGGGCCCCAGCACAGGGAGCAGGAGGTATCCGGTGACAGGGAAGAGGAGGATGTTGGGGGGTCATATCCCGGGGCTCCCTTGCAGAGTACAGAGTGGTTACTGTGTTTAGAGGAAGCTGGGTCAGAAGACCATTTACAAGGTTCCCAGCCTTGGAGTGCTCAGCCACCTACCATACACAGCTTCTGAGCAGCCTCCGAGGCTCATCAGATCCTGTTGGGCCTCCTAAGGAGGCTTTTGGTTCCTGGCCAAGCATATATGGGGAGGCCTAGAGGTGGCAATGGGCCTGGTTTGTCTGTGAGGGTCTAGGCTGAATGGTAAAGTATATAGTGTGGCTACTAGGACCCAAGTGGCAGCCCATGTCAGGGCCATCTGCCCATCTGTCCCCAGTCCAGGGTCCCGCAGTAGCAGGTGCTCACCTGTAAAGGTTCTCGGCACCCGTCCGCATTCGCAGCTCCTTGCTGATCTGCTGGTGGAGCCGAGCCCTGTGGCTCTGCATCTGACCAGGCTGGTTCTGCATCAGGGAGTCATAGCCCTGCAGGGAGGATGACGACGGTGGTGATGCCCACAGAACCCCCATTAGCATAGTCTCTGCCAAGATCAGGGGACCTCAGCCTGTCCCTAGGAAAGAAAGTGGTAACTGTAGGCTGGATCCTCAGCTGGTGTCACAGGGAGGGGCTGGGCAGGCCTGGCTGGGAACATGGGTGAGATGCTTCCCCACAATGCTTCACGGATGCCATAGACTCAGCCTCATCCCCAACATCTAATTGGCTTCCCCCATATAACCCCTTCTCCTAACACTGGGTTATCTGTGGTCCCACAGTTTAAAATATGGTGTGATGGGGTTCTGGACACAGTTCTATGAAGAGATGGCTCATTGGTTAAGTGCCCATACTACTCTTGTAGAGAACCCAAGTTCGGTTCCTAGCGAGCACCCATGTCACATGGCTCACAACTGTCTGGAATTCTACCTCTGGGGGATTCCAACACCTCTGGCCTCTGAGAACACCTGCGTTCATACGCAAATAACCATACACAGACATGCACACACATAATTAAAAATAAAACTTCTTAAAAATTAAAATACGTTGTAATCTCCATCAGGAAGCCCTTTCTGATCGTCCCTGCTGGAACCAACCTCACATGCCCCGAGGACTTACCAGCTCATCTGTGCAGCTGGCACAATATGCCTTGGGGGTCTGGCCACCTTTCCAGAGAGCTACTACCAAAGCCCAGGACAAGTCCCTTTTAGAGGGACCTGGCCTGGGCTCTGCACACAGGGCTTTTTAAGTAGTGTGCATGCCCACAGCACTAAGAACATGGTCACCAGACAGTTATGAGCCTGTGCTGCTCAGGCAGAGGGGACTGGTCTGTGACACAGACAACGAGACATTGGGTTCCAGTGTCTCTTTGCCAGCCCCAGAGGGAAGAAGGCTTCTCCTGTGTAATGTGAGACAGGTGGCTTGAGTTATCTGTGACATCCCCTCTTTCCAGCCACAGGCTCAGCGGCCATGGCCTCGAAGCTTCCTCCCAGAGACTGTCAAGGGGTGGGGATGAATGGTGGTGTACACAGCCTCATGTCATCTAAGCCATGCAAGGTTCTTACCCTGTCTGGGTTAACCCATCAGCCTAAGACTTACCAAAATCTTCTACGAAGATTATGTAGGAGGCAAAGAAATACGCTCACTAGTGGTCATAGGGACCGAAAGGCTCTAGTCCAAATGACACAGTGGGGTGTGTGTGTGTGTGTGTGTGTGTGTGTGTGTGTGTGTGTGTGTGTCTTAACCCTGGCACTGCCAATACTGGTCACTCATTCAAAGTGTGGCTTCCTGTCATGTAAGAGCAGTCTCGGCACCTTGCATGGGTTTAAGCAAGGCTTATACTTTGGCATGGATGGAGTTCCTGGAGGCAGTCACCTAGACTATGGTCCCAACCTTACCACAGAGCCAGCTTTCCAAGAGAGGCTCATATCACTGAAGAGCGCCCAGAGAAGTGGCACCTGGGCTCACTCTGAAAGAAGCTGGCCATTAAGTCATCCTTGAGTGACCACAGATAGATGACTCACGCTCTGGATAGCATAGGGGCAGAGGGGGTACCAGTGCTGGACCCATAATGTACTGCCTCCTTCTCAGGACCCATCCCTATCTGTGCAGGATGAACACTGGGGCCATGATAGTCTCCTCTTTTCCAAGCCACTAAGTAAACGACAAACATCTTTCTGAGATCCTACTACAAAGGCTCTAGATTTCTAGGTTCTGGTGAGCAGCTAGGACTGCAAACCATGCTGGGCAATAGGCCTTAGCTCAGTGATGACCCATGGCCCCATCCCCTCCCCACCCTGATGGGGAGTTGCACCAGCCGGCCCCTCTGGGCTCTCTAGGCCCTGGGCCTGTTCTCGGCCTTCTTAATTTGGTTCATTCAAGAAGGTCAAGCCAACCTGCTAACCTGTGTTAACAGAAGGACAAGGTAAGCAAGCCAGAGACAAATCTATAGGGCTGTATGGATTCTAGAAGCTGATGGCCTACACCCAGTTTTCCATACTGGGTGCCATCTCTCTCCTGGTGCAATCTCCCCACCCTCTGGAAACAAAAGCTACCCATGGTGGCAATTCCTGTCTAACTCTGGGAGAGCTTGCCATCACCTTTGACACCCCCAAAACAATGGCCAAACCAGAACAGGGTCTGACCATGTCCAAAGAGGAAAGGGATGGGAACAGAGAAACAAAACCTCCCACCCAGTGGCCTGAACTAGCCTGTCCCCCAGGATTGGCAGAAGAGAGGGGACAGTTATTCCCATACAGGCCTGGGGATAGAAAGAAGGAATAGGGTAGTCCCAAGCCTTTCCAGGCTCCTCCACTGAGTCTGCTCTTTGGGAGAGTCCCACACTCTTGATAGGGAAGCTGCCTAATGCAACACGTACTCCCTCCAAAGGGCACCCGCAAGGCATGGCAGGCCTGTGAAGAATTCTTTCGTGGAGTATATGGTGCGAGCTGTCTCTCTTTTCCTCCCTCCCTCCCTCCCTTCCTCTTTTTTCCCCCATCCTCCCCCATCTCTCTAGGGCCAGCTAGTCACTGTGGCATGAGGCATGCCAGGCAGGAGGGAGCCCTTGAGAGATCTGTCCAAGACTGGGTGCCCTCTCTCCCCTCCCCCATCCACTAGGAGACCTGAACCACATACACACAAAAGCTGGATAGAATGAGCCAGGAGCAATGTGCAGTCTGACACCAGGAAAGAGGAAGGGCAAAGTGCCATGGCAGACACCTGGGAGTAGTGACAGGAGCCTCTGCTTAGCAGCAGCACCACCCCCTGGGGTGGGGGAAGGTTGAGTAGAAGTATTACAGAAGGTGCACAAACACTAAGAAACTTAAACACTCACTGATCCCTAGGAAACACCCAGACTGGGGCCGCAGAGTGAGATCAGTCTAACACCCCCTAGGCAAAGAATGAACAGGTCTCCATTCTACCCCTATTTACCCCGGGATTCCTAGAAGCCCAGGTACCCTCATCCCCAGACACAGGGGTTTTGGAGCAGGTGTGTGTTCTGGAAAGTGGCAAGAGGACAGACGGTTTCGCCCGCTGCTACAAACTAACATCTAATGTTCATTTACTTCCTCAGGTGTGCATGCAGAAGGCACTGTTAAGGAAAGGAGGCTACTGGGGTGTCAGAGAAAACACCTGCTCGGTAGTGGAGGTGAGGGAGTGGGGGCTGTCATCGATCAGAACTAACTTTTTGGTTCTGAGAACCAAAGGGAATCCTCGCTTCAGGTAGATCACCCAGTCCTTGGCTGCGCCACTGGCATTCCCACTGGGCTGGAACACAGGCTCTGGCCTCTCCTTGGGGGCTCAGTTTCAATAGCTGGCTTTCAGGGAAGCAAGTCCCAGGAAGGAAAGGCCGCAAAGGCCGCGCCACATAGCACGGGACAAGAGGCTGGGGATCCACACCCCATCTCAGCCCCCACCTTAGGGTTGCTGCTGTCCTCCTGCAGCTGGTCGCTGTCCTCGCTGGCGCTCGGGTCATCTGGCCTCTCCTCGAGGATCATCGCCGCCTGCCTAGACGCTGACCCCAAGAGGCCACGAGCAGCAAGTCCCTCGCACTCCTGGGAGGAACAGCCGCGCTGCCCGAACTGTCCGATCCTGGAGGGTGCGACTGACCGGCGAGGCGGGTCAGCAAAACTTGGCTCCGTCCAATCAGAGTTGACTGCTGCTCCGATCGACAGCAACTACAACTAACCAGAGTGAGAAAGAGGCAGGCTCCTGGTAAGGGATCTGGTAACCCCTAGCAACCAGGGCCGCTGGCCGAACACAGTACGCATGCGCCACACTGGCTACTGGGCTTGCAGGAAAGTTAGGGAAAGACTTGCAGAGCTGGGGGCGGCGAGCGGGCGCGGCTGCGGCCCCTGCTGGGACTTCAGTACTTTATCTCGTCACCCCGGCAACGGGACCCTCCAGGACTGCTCCAAAAATGTTTACAATGGGGTTTTTAAACGGTTTGTTAGAGACAAGTGCTTGTGCTGATTCTTGAACAATGCCTGCTTTCTTCCCTGCACCGCGGAGTAGAGCGTCGCTGCGGTCCCCTTGCTTTCAGAACCGCCTCCAGAACCCTGGTTATGCTTTCGCTTCCAGAGCACGCATCCTCATCGACCTGCTTGTTGTTCCAGAACCTGCTTGCCTCCTGGACCTTCTGTTTTGAGAACTGGACTTTTTCCAGAACCCGAGCAAGCACTTCTCAGATTCCATGTGGGCTGGCTCACAGGGAATGAACTGAGAACACATCCTAGAAGTTAGTGGCCTGCCCTTTGTCAAGCCGCTCCAAAGGTCAGCCTCCTCCACCCTGGTACTGCTTGTCCTTACAGAGTCGGCTCAACCTCCAATCCCCCAATTCCCCCAACCCCCAACAGCACACACACCGGACTCTTATCCCTAGCTCTAAATCCTCTCAGCAAAGCTCTTGGGTGTCCCTGAGCGTCTACAGTGGGCACCCCCAGAAATATATCTCTCATAGGCCCCCTACCAACCCCTCCAAACTTCCTAACCTTTTCCAATGGTCTTTTTGAGCCCCTGGCATTCCTTGTCCTGCATCAGCTTCCTCCATCAATGGGGCTCTTGCCATCCTGCCTGAGTGTGACCAGCACCTCAGACTTCACAGTGAGCCATGTGCTGTCTTCTCCAAGCACACCTACCACCGCCTTGTAAAGGCAACCAGGAAACTCAGACTTCTTGGTGGCTTCGCTTCAGAATCCTGCATACACAACCTACATCCAGCAAAACATGCAACTAAGTAATATTTTTTCTTAAGATTTATTTTATTTTAATTTGTGTGTGTGTCTGCATATGAGTACAGTGCGTACAGAGTCCAGAAGTATACTGGATCCCCTGGGACAAGACATACAGGTAGTTGTGAGCTTCCAGATGTCGGGACTAGAATCCTAACCTTTGGTCCAGCACAAGAGCAGTGCACATTCTTAACCACGGAACCATCTCTCTAACCCTCCCATATTGACTCTTAACTATTCCTTTCTCTCTCTGCAAGATTGTTCTCTTCACAAGCTTAGGGAAAGTTCCCTCTCTGCAGTGTGCTTAGCAGACTGCAGGGATCCACAGTAGCTTCAGAAATACTTTCCACTTAGGTCCCACTTAGGGGTCTTAGGGATATCCTGCTGTATTCCCAGTGGTCCTGCAGGGCATCCTAGTTTAGGGTCCCACTCAGGGGTCTTAGGGATATCCTGTTTAGTCCCAGTAGTCCTGCAGGGCATCCTAGTTTAGGGTCCCACTCAGGGGTCTTAGGGATATCCTGCTGCAGTCCCAGTGGTCCCGCAGGGCACAGTTTTAGGAGACGAGAATGGTTCCCAGTTGCTGAGGGTATTAAGGATTCTCGGGCTTTTCAAAGAGAACCTCAGACTCAGTCAAAAATCAGGTTGGAGGGGGCAGGGAAGTAGAGCTCAGCAGGCAGAATACTTGCCTACTATGTACAAAGTCCTAGGTTCAGTCCCCAGTGCTTCATAGAACATGATGAACCCCCGTATATAGGAGCTAGAAGCAGGAGGACCAGAGGTTCAAGGCCTTCCTCCAGTTACGTGGTGAGTTTGAGGTCAGCCTGGAATCTACAAGTCTGAAAAAAAACAAACCAAACGAAACATACAACAACAACAACAACAACAACAACAACAAACCAACCAGTCTAGACAGTAGAATCAAGCCATTTTCAGATAGAGAATGTAGCCTCGACATTTTCCCCACTCCCCCGTTCCTGAGGAAATGAAGATCAGCATCTGAGGTGTCAAACCAGGGAAGGCGCTGACGTACTTGAGAGCCGGTCCAGATTGGGGACATTCCCTTCCCAGCGTTCCATGTTTGCCCTCAGGTTACTCCCACTCTGGGCAGAGATACCAGGAGCCACTCAGTGCGTCCTATCTCCTTTCAACTCAGTTAGCTCATTTAGACTTCAGGATGTCTTTCCGTTATATACCACCGTTTATATGCATGGTGTTTGCATCGTAGGTAGCATGCGATTTCTTCCCTTTAATCCCAGTGAAGAGCTCATGGTCTGGGGAGGAGGTGGGAGGCCAGATAGAGGAGAGCACCATGTCTTTTTCATTCTAATTGTCTGTCATAGCTGTGGATGAAGAATCCCGCCTGTCTCGAAAAACAAAAACAAAAACAAAAAAAAACAAACAAACAAACAAAAAAAAAAGAATCCCGCAGTATCCATTTCTTTATAAGAAATTGAACTTTATATAGTGGGTCCATTCAGGCTGCCATCAGAAACTGGCGGTTTATGCAGTAGAAACTCATTTTTCTAGGAGGCTCTCAGGACTCCTGAGCCAGGCATCTTAGAGAATCCTGTAGAAGATGACCGTGTTTTCTACCCTGGACACTACCATGGTCAGTCCCACCCCAAGAGCTGTGCAGTGTCCTGGGGCATCATGAGAGCGGTAGGGAGGATGGATCTCTAGGAAGTCCACACTGGGCTTGCTCCTCTTCTAGTGTCCTAGGGCGGGGAGCAGCTCCCTCCCCCCACATCACCTTGAATGAGATAAGTCAGCTAAGCTTGATAAAGATGGCGGATGGAACACAGATGATTGAACACCAGTATCTCCACGCTAAGGCTCTAGGATAAGGGCTAGGGATGGAGGCCTGAGTGCTTCGTGGCTCCCAGCCAAGATACTAACACTGGGAGGAAGCAAATTATATTTATTATCAGGTCACTGGACTGCTTAATCTGGAAATCCTAAGAAGTTCAACCAAAAAAACCAATTATAGCTAATTGGAGAGCTGGGTAGGGCAGCCAGCTTTCAGCTAACCAGATCATGGACTGAACATCTGTGTCCAGCCCAGATTAACATGCTGAAGCCAGTCTCCCCTCCCCTGTGGGATGCCAGGGAGATGGGGCCTTTGGGGGTAATGAGGTCTCGAGGAGCCGCAGCAGTTAGTTCTAAGAGAACTAACTGATAGCTCCCCATATGCTCAAGGGAGGCCACACCCCAAAGGCTGGATCTGCAAAGGGTAGGATTCTCAGCAGGTGCTGATTGTCTGGTACTTTCCAATCCCCTGAGTAGTGGGGAAAGGTTCCTGTGGTTTAGCCTCCCTACCAGTGACTCTCCTTACTGAAGTCTGGAGAGACTGATATGATGCAAAGTACAATTGCTTAAATAATAATATAATAATAATAATAAAAAAGACATGGGGATAGAGAGATGTTTAATCAAAATTCTGAAGTAATTATAACTGTCTAGGAAGACACCGAATAAGAAATGCATCTATGAGTAAGTATACTTTCACTGGGTAGCTTAAAACCAGACATTAATGGTTGGATATACCATGTACCTTGAACATATATAATAATATGAAAATACCAACTCTCCTTGAAGGTGGCTTAAGGATTCACTTTGTTTTTTAATCGTGAGTGTGTGAACGTACATGCGAGCCCAGGCACTTCAGTGCAGGTGCCTGCAGAGGCCAGCGTGTCCTGTCCTCTGGAACAGGAGTTAAAGGTGGTTGTGGGTGGCCTGGTTGAGGTGCTGGGAACCAAACTTGGGTCCTCTGCCAGAACTGTACAGACTTTTAAGTGCCGAGCTGTCTATCCAGACTGCGTATGAGCAGTCACAAAGAGAATACAGTCCCCATACAGGTAAACACTCTCCCACAGCAGGTGTCAGGAGAGGCAGCCAGACAACAGAAGCCTTCTCTAATCCAGAATGTTATCAAATACTTGGAAGCCTGAGGACATTCGGCGTTTATGAGGGTTTGTGGGAAATCAGGAGCCTGAGTCCCTACTAGACAGTGGGGTGTGAAACTCGGAGAATTAGGAACCATGCACACTGTGTTGGTGGCCTGGGTTGTAGCAGTTAAGAGCAGATATAATGCCAAAAAAAATCCCCAAACCACACAAATGTGGATGCAATGCTGGTATTCTTTTTAAATTTGTTTTTTTAATGTATATTTAAGTGCTCTATCTGCATTACACCTCTACACCAGAAGAGGGCACCAGATTCCACTATAGATGGTTGTGAGCTACCATGTGGTTGCTGGGAATTGAACTCAGGACCTCTAGAAGAATAACCAGTGCTCTTAACAACTGAGCCATCTCTCCAGCCCTGCAATGCTGGTATTCTTAATACAGCTCAACACACCAGCAGAGGTTTTGAACCTTCTTCAGACCTTTCTTTTTTCTTTTAGATAATATCTCACTATACAGCGCTGGCTGGCCTGGAACTCTCTCTGTTAGATCAGAGAACTACCTGCCTCTGCCTCCAGAGTGCCAGAATTAAAGGATATGTACCAAACATGCTCTGTTTTATCTTTTTATAACTAACAGAATGGTTTGCTAGCTGGGTCATGCTTTGGATACAACATACGACATGGTCACTGGGCTTAGCATGACAGCCTGCATTTGAATTCTAGAATCCACATAAAGGTATGAAGTGAGAACAAACTCCTGGTGGTTAGTCTTTGACTTTTACATGTGAGGTGCAAACAAACGCGCGCACACACACACACACACAATTAGCTGCAGGTAGAGAGCTAGGAGGAAGTACAAGTCATAGATTTAAGTAAATAAAACAAACCTAGGCAGAGAGGAGAGAAGCCAGTGTTGATACTTATAACAAGGAAAGTTGAAGAAACTCTGCCACCCCTGCTGGTGAGGCGAGGTGACCCCTGCCACCTCCTCAGGGCAGGCAGGAGGGCACTGACTTTAAGTACTTCTGCATCCCCGGGTAGTCACAACCAGAAAAAAGAAAGAGGGAAATGAGAGGAGGTTGAGAGGTGAGTGGGCAGATGAGCTCACTGTGAAAGGCAGAGTGCAGGGCAGTAATCGAGAAAAGGGTTTGTGTAGGAGTGTCCTGCAGTCAGGAGGTAGCAACTGGGCTGCAGTGTGTGTGTGCGTGCACGTGTATGTGAGTGTGTGTATGTGTGTGTGTATTCATGTGTGTATGCATGTGTGTGCGTGTGTATATGCATATGCGCGTGTGCATGTGTGCATGTGTGTGTATGTGTGCATGCATGCGTGTGTGTGTGTGCATGTGTGCGTGTGTATGTGGTGCTGGGAATGGAACCCATGGCTGTGTGTATGCCAGGAATACACCCCACTGTTGAGGTACACTCTCAGTTCCTGGTAGGCTTTGATGTCATTGGGAATACTGGATTTCTGACTTAGGCAGAAAGTGACTCTTTTCTGAGCTGCCATGATGTGAGAACCTGGAAGCCTAGAAATTACCGACTTATCCAGTGTGCAGAGGCCCCCATGCTAAGGGACTGGAGATCTGGCCGCTTCTGGCTCCTTCCATGAATACCAGTTCCTGGAATGGGTCAGCCTTGGGGATGCCACCACTGACCCACACGTGCAACCCGAAAGAGATGGGCTAGAGAGAACAGTGTGAAGAAAGCAGCTGAGTCTAAGTGTCCTAGCCTGGCCCAGATTGGGCCACTTTGGTGACTTCCCCAGTGGATGCTGAGGAATTTGGCTCTGGGTCCCCTGGATCAGTCCTGCTCTACTTTGAGTATGCGATGTCTCCCAAGGCCTATATGTGAAGACTTGGGGGAAGGTGGGAACTTTCGAGGTGGGGCCTAGCTGGGGGAGGTCACTAGGAGTGTACCCTCAGATGAGACCCAGCTTTGCTCCCCAGCACTCAGGTGAGTAGTTTTGTCCACTGGTACTCTCTCCATGCCGTGCTCCCTACAGATCCCCAAAGCAACAGGCTAGCTGACCACGGAGTGAGACCTTTGGAATCAAGAGCCAACATCAACCTCTGTTCCTCCCAGTTACTGCAGGTCACAGGGCTGGAAGGCCAAAGCAGACACTAAATGCTGGGTGACTTGCTTCAGCGGTGACGCTGACGTCAGGATCCCTGGCTCAACTGCGTGTCATGCTGACACTGTATTTACACTCACATTTTTCCAGACTGAGGAGCAGAGGCGGGAGCCTTTGAAGGCCCAAGATTGGATGAAGCTAAAGGGCTTAATTAGTGTGGTTTGTTTGTCCAGTGCTGTAGATGGCAAGATGTCAGAGCTGTGGCATGCGCCTTATCCGGGGACGCACAGAACAACACAGCTGAGGAACAGATCCCGCCAAGTCCGGGGAGTAGGGGGCCATCATGCACAGCGTGTGTGAGCGCCTGTCTGTGATAGATGGAGGGACAGGTACTGCAGGAGGACAGGAAGCCTTAATCAATGCTGGTAATAGCCACCCATGCATCATGCGGAGGGGTCCCAAGCGTGAGGGGCAGGACCAGCGGCTTGTGAAAAATGAACTGTTTGTAAATACAATCAACAGTTTCGTGTTTGTGAGAAAGCCATTTGTCATTCGGAAGCCACCTTTAGTAAAAGATGTACCTGGCTTCTCAGTGAGACGGGCCATCAATCGCTGCCACATCACGGGCTGTCAGAAGCTCTGGGAAACTCATGGATGTTTATTCCTATTTGAAGGCAAGTTAAGTCACTTTAAGAAACCAAATGGCACCCCTGAGAGCACCAGCTTGCACCGGGCACTGCAGTGAGCTCCCGGAAGCCCCTTCCTAGAGTCACTGCATCGTGGGGGAAATGGGGGGACTCAGAGAGGGCTTGGTGCAGCACACAGTCTCTCCCAGGGCCTACATGTCTTCAGAAGGAAGTAGGGAGGGAGAGGTTCTTCTCAGAGCAAGAAGGTGGTTTGCTTGAGGTCTTCTGGGGACAAAACAGGAAAAGGATCATGGGGCCGGGTGACAACACAAATGATTGTCCTTCAGCCTCGAGCAGAGAGGCTTTCATGGGCACTTTTCACCTTTAAGATTGAGTCTCGGTTTTTGTTTTGTTTGTTTTTGTTTGGTTTTCGAGACAGGGTTTCTCTGTATAGCTTTGGAGCCTATCCTGGAACTCGCTCTATAGACTAGGCTGGCCTCGAACTCACAGAGATCTGCCTGTCTCTGCTTCCCAAGTGCTGGGATTAAAGGTGTGCCTTGTTAAGGCCTGGGGCACTGGTATTGTGTTGGGAATTGGCATTTGCTGAACACTGGGCATAGTGGTTAGCCTGAAGCACACTTAATTAGATGAAGCCTCCCACAAGCTTCTGTCACCCAAAGAGTACCCAAAGATCCCATGAGCATGCCTATGTAATGTAGAGGCTCGCTGACAATATGAAGTGGCCATGGATTTAATGGTGTGGTCACAAGATGGAGGATTTAGTTCAAGGTACTTAGAGGAGTGGCTGTCACTGGGGCTACAGGATTGTTAACCTGGGTGTTCCATTGCTGCAACAGGTCATGACCCCATAAATTCACCGCAATATTAGCTACATATGGCCTCAGCCTTCCTTTCTGTCCTTCCGTCCCTATCCATTCAACCCATCTGGTGCTTTGTTTCACTTGAAATAGGGTTCCAATTCCTAGGAATTGAACAACTGCCTTCTGTGAATGTGTTGCTTTTACTGGTTAATAAAGAAGCTGCTTTCGGGCCGGGCGGTGGTGGCGCACGTCTTTAATCCCAGCACTCGGGAGGCAGAGGCAGGCGGATCTCTGTGAGTTCGAGACCAGCCTGGTCTACAAGAGCTAGCTCCAGGACAGGCTCTAAAGCTGCAGAGAAACCCTGTCTCAAAAAACAAAAAAACAACAAAAAAAAAGAAGCTGCTTTCGGCCAATGGCTTAACAAAATATAGCCAGGCTGGAAGAGAGATATATATATATAGAGACAGAGTAGACAGAGTCATGGAGAAGCCATGTAGTTGCCTGCAGGAGAGAGAGAGACCTCCGCCAGAGTCCACGGGAATCTTACCTGTAAGCCACATCCACATGGCAATAAACAAATTAATAAAAATGGATTAATTTAAGATATAAGAGCCAGAAATATGCTTAAGCTATTGGCCAAACAGTATTGCAATTAATATAGATTTCTGTGTGATTATTTCGGGAGTCTGGGCGGCTGGGAAACAAACAAGCAGCCTCTGACAGCACCCACCCACCCACTCACTTCTACATACTGCACACACATACATGCACACACATCCCACCTACCCACCCTCCTCCACATACCCCACACATATATGTGCACACACATCCCACCCACCCACCCTCCTCCACATACCCCACACACATCCCACCCACCCACCCTTCTCCACATACCCTACACACACACACATGCACACATAAACCACATACTCAGGCACATCCCCCACATGCATACTCACCATGTACACACACATGCATAAGTGCACACATACATATTCTCCCACATACTCACACTCATCATGTACCCATACATTCACACACATAGGCATGTATACACACACACACACACAGAGCTGTGTCTTTTGGACTCTGTGACACCTGGGAGGAATATTACTGGGGATGAAGCTGTAGCTCAGTGGGAGAACATTTACCTTCTGCAGACAAGGGCCCTGACTCAGTCCCCCAAATCCCAGTTCCAAGGGCATTTTCTCACTTGTGGCCTAACCTGGATTCGACCTGGATGGAGGTGACTCTGACATCACTGTTGTGGATTTGTCCGACTTTGTTTTTTGGACACAAGGTGTAACATATTTTTGATGCCTATCTAGCCAATCAGCTGACGGTGAGACCACCTAGACATGGCTGCCCTGGAAAATATCTGTCATCAGGAAATATATATCATTTATTTACTACACCAAAGAGGGGCATCATTCAGCGCAACCATCCCTCCTCCTTCTGAAGCCCTGTTTCCATTTTCCACGTCTGACTAATTTTTAATCTCGGTGACTGAGTGGTGTTGCTGTCGTCACGTGTTGGAGATGGCATTAAGAAGGGCATGATATATGCTGCCTTCACAGGATCCTCTTTGGTGATTGTTCCCATGGCATCGGAGTAAAATGAATTCAGTCTCCATGTGATTTCAGCAAATCCAGGCACAGATGCATATTAGATGCCATCTTTATGCAAAGGCTCCGCAGAGCATGGCAGCCGGCCATCTCCGTGGTGACGTCTGGTCCTCATCATTCACCAGCACAGGAAAACAGCTATTTGCCTAACACCTATTTGTAAAGAAGACAGGAAGATAGCATCGTTAATAACCCTGAACATGGGCTACGATTTATAAAGCAGCCCCACTGTAGAGGCAGGGAGTGTGTTTGCAATAGCCACTTCCCCCCGGTGTCCATTTTTCCTGAAACGGTGTAAACTGGAGCCCAAGTACTGTCCTTAACTTCCCCTCAGGCTCAGTATTCAACCCACTCTGACTCCTGCCAGGGCTGTGGTTTAGACCCCTTCTGTCTGAGACCCAGCAATGGAGCTGCATCCTGCCTAAGGGCCCTGACTGATGCCAACCGTCCCCTGAAAGGCGCTAGTCAGGGTCCACAGCTTACCAGAACTGCCAAGGTTGATGCCCACATAAATTACTCCATCCATTTGTGGATGGGGATCAGAGGGGATAATTACAGTGTGTCACAGGACTGCAAGAGGCTTCGAGTCAGGGGAAGTAGCCTCACTTCCAGCTCCTCCTGTGATTCTTGGATCCACCTCTGAAATTAAATGTGCGTACAAGGCCCTGCTTCTGAGCTGGCAGCGCTCTGCTCAGGACTTACCCTGGTCTGTATGCTCCCTCGCTTGGGATCTCTGTCTACTCTGTCACTCAGGCCGTATCCACTGATGGTCCAGACTGAGCTACACGTTGGCTCTTGAATGTCTTCTTCTGGCCAATGTGATGAGACAGCAGATGGTGCCTGGCTTGCTGTGAGTGTTCCAGACTATGTCTATAGTTCTGTCGTTCCTGGCAGGGGAGCCCGCCACAGCAGGCAGCAAGCATCTTGTTCACACCTCTTGGATTCTCTCTTGTGCCATGCCTGCTTCATACATGTGCCAAAGGTAGCACTTCTGGGGCTGTAATAGGAGGTATAGCACTAGGCTTCTGCATAGGTATGGTGTGTGTGTGTGTGTGTGTGTGTGTGTGTGTGTGTGTGTGTGTGTGCACATGCATGTGCAGTAGGGTTGGTCACCCTTCAACATCTGTCTGGGTGTCTTATAATCCCTGTGTTGGTGCTGTGTCCTGCCTTGCCCCAAAGGCTCTGGATGGCAGTAGAGGAGATGGGACCTAGCCACTGTGCTGGGGACAAGGCACAGAGAGCAGCAGGGTTATCATCTGTCCTTGGTGGTACTCTTTCCCTGGGACCAGTCTCCTCATGGTGATGAGCTTCTCCTTGGTGTTGCTCGTCCTTAGTGTCCACAGTGTCCCCTCTCCTTTTGGTATATGGAACATCTTTTTATTCAGGAACTTGGGCCCAGTCCTCGGGTAGTTGCCCTGCTCTGGCTGTCCATTTCAGATAAGAACAGGGAATAAGACACTGAGAATCTGGCTCTGACCCAGCCTAGGGACCTCTTTGGATGTGCTTGCCCCTTGGCTTTTTCTCCTGTGCTGCAGGGCTCTGCCTGGATCCCACACACCTCATCCCATTCACCTTAGGAACTGTGGCTCCTGCTCTTTCTGTCTTCAAGGCCTGTGCACTGCTCTTTCCTGTTCCTTCCTCATTTCCCCACACTCAGACCTGACGGCTCCTCTTCCATCACCTTGTACCCCCTCTACTTACAGTTGCTTTTTCCTCCTCCTCATTTACGGTCTGAAAGCCTTAGCACTCAGGCGAGCCTGGTGAACTGGGCATTTTTGTAGACTGTAGGCAGTTTTTGTCAGGACTGCTGGCTCCTAAATAACTACACAGAGACTTATTATTAATTGTAAATGCTCAGCCATTAGCTTTGTCTTGTTACTGACTAGCTCTTACATCTTAAATTAACCCATATTTCTTCTCTACGTTCTACCACGTGGCAGTACCTTCTTTCAGTACGGCATATTCATCTTGCTTCTAATACTTGATTGATATGAAAATATGAACATGACATATCAGACCCAAGAAAACACTCAGAACCAGTTAACTGGCACACTCTCCTGGGAAACCAGTTCTACTGTAATGGGCTCAACAGAAAACAGTACCTACTGACAATCAGAACCAAATGACTTTGCTGTTCTCTGGGTGGTGGGTTGATGGGAGAAAGCCATCCCTGGGTGCTCCATGTAGACTCAGCCAGCTGGAACATCAGCCGGAGGAATGGCAGGCCATAGGGGTCCTGCTGTGGGGTCCACACTCTGATCCTTCAGAGCTCCCCTGTGGCCACTTTCTCAGCTACAGAGATGGGTGACGGGAACAGCCAGGACCTGGTGTGAAGGAGTCCTCAGTGAGGGAGAAGACTGCTCCTGCCAGGGGACCGTGCTTTAGCCTTTGCTGGCCTATGAGTTGTGAGTTTCATTCACATGGGTTCTGTGCTTGCTGACTCAGCTTTTGAATCACCATGTCCTGCCTGATCTCATCTCTAAATGGGGAGGGGGGGGGAGACAACTAAGGGAGGGAGAGGTATGGGGGTCAGTCGGGGCCTGGTATAACAGACCACCAGAGTGGGCCTGGACTGGAGGTTGAGGCAAACTGAGGAGGAAGGAGGTTGATGTGGGATGTCCTTCTGTATATGTGATGGGAGGGTGGGAGAGACCCCACTTTTGTTCTGAAAGCCTGGCCAGGCCATAGAATTCAGGCTGCAGCCTTTGTTTTGGTCGCATAGGAATCCAGAGACGGTGGAACAGGTTGGTAACATGAGCGACGTTCAGACGCCTGAGGAAACCCAGTCCTTGAATATCTGTGTGATAGCCCTCAAGGGACTGTCCTCTCCCTGCACTGTGGGCCCTTTGTGTGTGCTTGGTTTTGTTTTACATAGATGATCCTGTCGGAAAAGCTGTAACTTGGTGACAGTGCCTGCCTGGAACCACAGGCTTCTCTGAGAGCTAGTGGCAGAAGCTGGAAAGGCAATGCTTGCCTTGAGTTTCTTCACCTCCTGGCTTATTTGCTATTTTTTCAGCTGCTTTCTTGTGACCCAGGAGAGCAGGTCAGGCACGGGTCTGAAGTGGAAAAGCACAGGGTTTTGTTTTTGAAAGAAAGGTTGGATGCTGAAGTCTGGTCTCACGAACGTCTCAGCTCATATGGAGCTTGGATTTAAACAGCTTGAGCTTATGTCTTAGGATTCTCACTTAAGAACCAGGCGCCTGGCCTTGGGACTGGGAGTAGTTTAATCTGATGTCTGATCTGGAACAATCAAGTCCTGTTGCTGATTTCCTGATGAGGAAATGGGCCATTCCCTTTTACAGCCACCACAGCTGCAGCCCTGGTGGTGAGCCAGACGCTCACTTCTAAAGATGCATGCTGGTCCGCATGCCCACGCTTCTTAGGCGACTGATTTAGGTAGAGACTGAAATTGGAGTTTTTGCAGTGAAGTATGGCCAGTTTCAAAAGCTGCTACAGTTCTGCAGAATTGTAAACATTGTGTTGGCATTTGTGTCTCTAGTTGAGTCCGCAGCTTTCGGGCCAGAAAAATAACGAGTTCTGTGGCCCATATTGCTCTCCAGCATGGAAAAATGCCAGGACAATGTAGGGACTTTACTTTTAGGTTCTTTTTAAAATTTCAATAAAACTTCCACGTCAGGAACCCCCTCATCTTTGCCACTTTGAGGTGTCTAAGCACAGCTGCACTGGGTTGTATTCACAGCCACATGCAGCCATCACTCCCCGCTCTGCTTTGAAACTCCTGTATCACCCCAAGGGTCCTTCAGAAGTTTCTCCCCAGCTCTTCTCTCTGCAGCCACGGCTCTGTTTCCTGTCCGTGGGTGTACTTTGTAGGGACATTTCAGATGAGCAAGAATCCTACGGCGCTCGCCCTCCTGTGCCTGCAATTGTCCACTTCTCATGCTTTCAGGTTCCGTCCACATGGCAACTGCTGGGACATTGTTCCGTTTCAAGGCTGGAGATAGTGTTGTATAAACAGACGCCTTTGGGTGTTGCTTCATCTGTTCCCAATTCAGGCTGTTTTCTCCTTTCACCTGCTGTGAAGAACTTTGGTCCAACTGTGTTTGCTTCAATACCTGTTTTCTTCTACACTACTAGAGATCCAGTTAGTGTTCTCTGGAGGAACAGAGTGAAGAGAGAGTATATGTGCATATTGCAAAGAGGACGTATTAGATTGGCTTATACGGCGTGGTCTTGGTGGCCCATAATGGCTGCCTCACACTAGAGATACAGAGAACCAATAGTTGTGCGGTCGGCAAGGCTGAATGATGGACTCATCCCGACCTGGTGCCGGCCTGAAGATTCTTGGTGGGCTACTGAGCTTCAGTGCACAGGGAGGGCTCTGATGTTGGTGAAGAACGACAGCAACAGGACAGGTTAACTCCAGATACGCGAAGGCAAGGGTGGTGGTTTGAATGAAAAATGTCCCCCACAGTCTCGGGAACTGAACATTTGGTCCCCAGCTGACGGCACTTTTGGGGGGAGGTCTAGGTGGTGCAGCCTTGCCAGAGGAAGTCCGCTGCAGCGGGAGGGCTTTGAGGTTAAAAACCTCGCAGCCCTTCTAGTTTGCTCTTTCTGTTTCGTGATGGTGGTAGACATGTGAGCTCTCAGCTTCCTGTTTGTGCGGCTGTACCGGCGGTCGGAGGGGTTTGGAAATAACCAAAGATAGTCCTTTATAATAAATCAGTTTTAATAAAAGGAGAAATAAGGGAACTTACAGAGCCAAGGGTCCAGCGAAGCTGAGGGTAACGTGGGGGGGGGTGGCAAAAACAGGGGCTCCTTCCAGGACCCGGTCCTTTTTAAAGGACCTTACTCCCCTGGGGCAGCCACGCCCCTGAACGCAGGGATTGGGCCAGCTGCCCCAACATCTCCCCCTTTTGTCTAAATAAGGCAGATTCAGAAACCAAATACAACTATATACAATGGGAACAGATCATATAAAATTACAAGAAGTAAACAATATTAGGTGAGGAACATATAACAAAAAATTTTACTAATCATTCTACTTTGGGAAGTCTAAATAATGTAGAAGGTAGCTACAATTATCTAATCTTTAACCCCATCAAAGATCTGAGAAGGAAAGTTATATTACTAAAGCAACCAGGAAGCACAAACAAGAAACTTCCAAAATGTGCAACAGAAGACAGAGACAATTGACTACCTGGGCAACCACACGAAATCTTGATAGCAATGTTGAGGCAACCAGCTTTGGCTGAGGCCTGAAAAAACCTGACATACCATTATACAATGGCAAGGAACCTTTAGTAGAACTATCCTTATCCTGTCTTGGCAAGATAAGACAATTCCGTTTTATCCACTTATGGATATTTTGTAGTTTAGTCAGTAATGGAGGTATGGGCTTTTCTTTGCCCAAAGGCCAGTTCTGCCAAGAAGAAGACAAACTCCCAGTGGAGTGTCTTTGGTGCTCAACGTTCTCTTGGGAGTAGAGCATTGTTGCCAGGAGTGATTGTGTCTCATAAGTACAAAACTCTAGGTTAGATTAAAGGCCATGTTCTACAGCTCTTCAAAGAGGTCGAAGATTATGCTATCTATACTAAATACAACCTCTATGTGTCTAAAAAACCTGATTATCCTAAATATAAATATGACAAACATATAATTCTCAACACTTATCTAACTGTATGACTAATAGAATAGACAACTGTGCAATAAATAAAGACAATGATTTCCAAATGTAAACAGGGTCATTACATAAATAATATCTGAGGTAAAAATGTACATTGCAATATAGTAAACAACGTCATTACATAAATAATATCAGAGGTAGAGATGTACATTGCAATATGGTATACAATGTCAATATAACAATTGTTTTAAACAGAGGTAGTATCATACTCTCATACAATGTTTAATATATCAATATACAAAAATCAACACTCATATAGTTTTTAAAAACCAATAACTCACAAAAATCAATTATTCCTTCAGATCACCAGTTAATACCAACACTGCCACGTGCTGCCATGCTTCCCTGGCACAATCAACATGTATCCCTCTGAAACTATAAGCCCAAATACACCTTTCTTTCTGTAAGTTGCTTTTGGTCATGGTGTCTTATCAACACAGCAGAGAAGGAACTTGTATGATGGACGAGAAGGCAGAAAGCAAAGCCTCCCCTTGAACTTGCTTCTTTGTACCTAGGCTGGGAGTACCCTGGGAGAGACTGTGCACATTTAAGGTGGGTTTTCCCCTATAGTCTGACTTTCTTTGGACTGCCAGCTCCTTCATAATAACGCAGAGACTTTTTACTTATTATGAAAACTTGCCCTTAGCTTAGGCTTGTTCCCAACTAGCTCTTAAAACTTCAATTAACCTGTTTATATTCATTTATGTTCTACCACATGGCTTGTTACCTCGCCTCGGTATCTTGCTTCCAACTTCCTCCACATCAGACTGGGGAACCCTCCTGCCTTCGATTCTCTCCTAGAGTTACTATCTGTGCCCAGAAGTCCGGCCCATCCTCTTCCTGCCTTGTTATTGGTCATTCAGCTCTTTATTAAACCAATCAGAAAGTGCATTAGGCAGATGGGGGGGGAAAAAAAACCACAGGGGGAAAAAAAAACCATCTTCACACAGTGTACAAAAGATTATCTCAACATCTCCCATTTCAAATGAATACATTCAAGAGAACTCCTCACAGGTGTGCCCAGTAGATTAGGTTTTAGTTAATCCCAGATCCAGTCAAGGTGACAGACAAGACCAGCCATCACGCTGAAGGACAGCTAAACGTTCCTCAAGCAGTCCTGCCATTTTCTCCTCCATCACTGTGTCAGGTGTTTCCCCACGCCCTCGCCAGTACTTGTGAGCTTTCATCTCTTCCTTGTCGCTGCCCTAGGGGGTATGAAGTGGCAATTCATCATAGTTTAAAAAAAGTTTTTCAGCCAGGCGGTGGTGGGGCACGCCTTTAATCCCAGCATTCAGGAGGCAGAGGCAGGCGGATCTCTGCAAGTTTGAGGTCAGACTCTTCTACAGTGAGTTCCTGAACAGCTAGGGCTGTTTCACAGAGACATGCTGTCTCAAAAAAAAAAATGAAATTAAACATTTTGTGTTGCGGGGGGAGTAGAGGTGGGGAGAGCCATGCTGCATTTGTGGGGAATTCTGTTCCTGGGGACCAAACTCAGGTCATCAGACTTGGCAGAAAGGGCCCTTACCCACTGAGCCATCTGGCCAGCCCTGTAGTTTTGTTTGAGAATCCCGTCTCACTAAGTAGCCCAGGATGGCCTCAAACTCACAATCTTTGTTTGTTTCCCTAGTGCTAAGATATAGGTGTCCTCCACTGGACCCAGCTCCTTTGTGGCTTTGTTTTTGTTGTTGTGTTTTCTGTTTATTTTGGTGGGTTTTTTGTTTGTTTGTTTGTTTGTTTTTGAGACAGGGTTTCTTTGTGCAGCCTTGACTGTCCTGGAATTAGCTTTGTAGACTAGGCTGGCCTTGAACTCAAAGAGCTCTCCCCTCCTCTGCTTCCTGAGTGCTGGGATTAAAGTGTGTGCTACCACCACCGGCTCCTTGTAGCTTTGCTTTCTACTTTCTAATAGGGATGGTTCTAGGGCCCGGGAGTAGGAACTGACTCTCAAGCCCAGGGCCTTACACACAGTAGATACTTGTACCCCCGAACCCCAAGCCCAACCCAGAATTTGTAATGTTGGTGATTCTAGTTGGTCCGCTTTATTTTTGCTTGCTATACGTTTGGTGTCCTATTCAAAATGTCGTTGTCACAAAGATTCTCACCTGTGCTTTAGTAGCTTCAGTTGTTCCGTTTTAAGTCTTGCTCATGTTGTGAAGAATTGGACTTGGTGATTTTCATGCTGACAGCCAACACCATCCACCAAAGACCCCACCACCACCATGGAAGGTGTAGCGCCTGTCACTGTCACAGGGTTCACTTCTGGACTCTCAGGCCCCACTGGCATGTATTTCTATCCCACGCCAGGGCCATGAGGTCTTGATCACCATAGCTTTGATGCTTACACAGCTGGAAGGGGGTCCTTCAGCTTTGTTTTTGAGTTTTAAGACCATGTTTGTTATTTTGGGTCCCTTGTTGTATCCATGTATTCCTTTTGACCAAACTGTCAATTTCTGCCTCCAAAAAATCCAGCTGGGTTTTGGTGGAGACTGTGTTATTGGGTTACTTTAGGAGCAGTCTGGCCCCAGCTCAGTTTATAGGATTTTTTTAAAAAAAAATTATATATATATACCACTTTCTTGCCTGGTGCCCACAGATGCCAGAAGAGGGGACTGGATCTCCTGGAATTAGAGTTAAAGATGGCTGTAAACTGTCATTATGGGTGTTAGGAAATGAACCTGGGTTCATCAAGTGCTCTTTTTGTTTGTCTGTTTGTTTTTTGAGGCAGGGCTTTTCTGTGTTGCCCTGGCTATCCTGGAACTCTCTCTGTAGACAAGGCTGGCCTTGAACTCAGAGATCTGCCTGGCTTTGCCTCCCAAGTGCTGGGATTAAAGGTGTGCCCCACCACGGCCCAGCTAGCTCATCAAGTGCTCTTAACTACTGAGCCCTCTCTCCAGACCCTGATATTTTTTAAAAAGATTCTTCTTCAGCGCATGCTTAAGCTTTTCTAAACTTTAAATCTTTCAAAAGTTGAAAAGATATGTAATTAAAAATGAAAAGGAAGGGGCCGGAGAGCTGGCTCCATGGTCAGGAGTGCCCCCTGCTCTTGCAGTTGCTCTCCCAGCACTCATGTTAGACGGCACCAGCTGCTCCAGCGCCAGGGGACCTGACCGCCTCTTCTGACTCCCTCTGGTCTCTGCGTGCGTCTGTGCATAGAAATGTGCACGCATGTGCACACACACACTCACACACACATACACACTCATACACACAGACACACACATATACACACATACAAACAAAAAATAATAAAGTAAATCTTTCCGTTTTCATTTTATTCTGTACGTATTGTATTTTGCTGCGTGTATGTCTGTATGCCGCATGCATGCCTGCTGTCCGTGGAATCTGACACAAAAGGAGTCAGATTCCCTGGAATCAGAGTTAGAGATGGTTGTGAGCTGTCATGTGGGGGTGGGAATTTGTCTTAGTTGGAATTACTATTTCTGGGATGAAACACCATGACCTAAAGCAACTTGGGGAGGAAAGGGTCTATTCAGTTTAGGCTTCCACATCAGTCACCATCAAAGGAAGTCAGGGCAGGAACTCAGACAGGGCAGGAACCTGGAGGCAGGAGCTGATGAAGAGGCCATGGAGGAGTGCTGCTTGTGCATTGTGGCTTGCTCAGTCTGCTTTCTTTTTCTTTTTTTTGGGGGGGGGCTCGATCAGAAGGACTTGGGCCCCCCACGAGCGGCGCCGGGGTCAGCCTGCTTTCTTACAGAACCCAGGACCACCAGCCCAGGGATAGCACCACCCACAATGGGCTGGGCCCTCCCTCATTGATCATTAGTTAAGAAAATGCCTTCCAGGGTGCCTACAGCCTAATCTTATGGGGGCATTTTCGTAACTGAGGTTCCCTCCTCTCAGATGACTCTGGCTTGTGTCAAGTTGACATGAAACTATCCAGCACAGAACTGAAACTGGCTTCTCTGGAAGAGCAGCCAGTGCTTTAATAAATAATTGGTAACTCAGAAAGTACAATCAAATGCGTCAGAGTTTTGATTATAGGTTATAAGGTTATATAAGGTTCAGAGGCGATGAGTCCAATGGTTGCCTAGCATGTTCAAGAGCTCGGCTTCAGCCTCCAGCCTTGTAAATGAAAGTCAAAACTAGGAAACCCAGGGGCGGCTGAGGCACGCTGAGCGCTCTCTGGGAATCTGATGCTATTAAGGGATTTTGCCTCTTTTTAGAGTGTGATAGTGGCATCGTGGCTGTTGTTTAACAGATCAGCCCCAACATGTGAGGTGCGGCTGAGGTGTCTGCGGCTGAGGTGTCTGCGGCTGAGGTGCTGTGCGGATAGGAGATGCTTTGCGGAACTCCTGTGGATAGCGAGGAAGTGCTCTGAGCAGCCACCGTGGGGTTCATCTTTACAGTGGAGCAGCAGTTGGCCTGGGTTGAGAGCCAGGGGGACCTCTCCCACTGGGACTTTTCTGCTTTGTCAGGTGCAGTCTCCAGTCAAAAGGACGGGAGCTCGGCTCTCTCTCCAGCAGATGAGAGGCGGGGCAGGCTGGGCTCCTCTACTGTTAGCGTCATAGCTGTCATGACACCTGGCTAGGTCACTCTGCTCCTTCTGTGAGACTCCTCGTCCTCAAATATGGGGGGAGGGAGAAGACGGTTGGGGTGTGTGTGTGTGTGACCCATTCTGAGTCCCTGGGTCAGACCCTGAAGGAAAGTGCTTTCCAAAACCTTCCCTTTGTCATCCAATGCATGACTGACAGCTGATTGAGCTAAGGTCCTGCTAGCTCCGGACCCTCCTGCCACACCCACCCTGCCATTGCGCATACTCCAATGGCAGCATCCTCAGCTGGGCCTGACAGAGCCCTGGGGAATGGCACAGTGAGAGTGGCCATTAGGGTCACAAGGGTCACAAGGGACCCAGGGCCGAGCCTGTGGCAGAGGTCAACAAAGCAGGGCTGGATGTTCTGAGTGAAGCCGAGGGTGTCATTCTCTTGTCCTCAACATACATTTTCTGGTCGCTGTGCTGGTGATGGGGACTCAGATGGGAAGCTTGTGTGGAGCCGCTGGTGGCTGGGCCTTCCCTGAAAGGGAGGGCAGATGGAGTCTCTGGGATAGGGAGAAGGACTTTTCCACCCCAACAGCCATCCCCGCCCCCAGACTCAGGAGGCTCCTGCCCACCAGACAGCAGCAGTGTTCCAGTCTCCTCAATGAGTCCGAGGTTTGAGTTGGATGGTCCGTCCTCCTTACCCTCCGGTCCTGAGCACCCAGCCTGGCCAGTGGTGGCACCTCCCAGGCTTGACTCAGGAGGGGGGGTTCTGTTTCAAAACCTGCCCGGAAAGCTCATGCCTGGAATCCTAGGGCTTGGAAGGTGGAAGCAGGAAGTCACGAGTTCAAGGTCATCCCCAGCTACGTAATGAGTATGAGGCCTGCCTGTGCTGCATGAGACCCTGTTTAAAACCCCCTCCCCACAAAAGAAGACCCCCTGGAATGTGACCTCACTTCCCACTGGAGCCCCTTTAGTTCTCTATTGCTCCAGTCTCATGATCTCCTGGGATCTTGGAAAGCAGGTTTGAAGGCAAGGCCTAATCAAAACTCTGGTTCCTGGTGTCTTCTGGCCCCATGAGAGGTTCTTACTCTCCACTCTGGAGACGATGTAGTGAGGTCTTCTGCCTCAGACTTCTTACAGGGAATCCTAGAAGCAGTCTTTGGAACAGAGCCTTCCTCTTTCAAATCCTCCTCCGAAGCCTTCAAGTTGGCTGCAGGACCTCTGAGCCACAGGGACCCTCAGCAGAGCCTCGGTCACACAGGAGTCGAGAAATGAGCTTCACACAGGTTTTCATGCCCCGTGACAAACGGCAATGTTCCTCTGCAAGTGTGCCTCAAAGCAAGGCATGCCCCCTCCTGTGTCTCCGGCCAGGAGAGCGAGACGAGGTAGGTTAGTGTGCCCACTGAGGAAAAGCAGGCCTCTCTCAGAGTGACCTCAGTCCCTAGGGGAAGACTTTCCATGCACAGCTACTCCTGAGAAGGGGGAATTGAAAGAGATTCAGATTCTTCTAGAAGCAGCGCCAGCCGTTGGAGTTAGTATGGAAAAGTGGCCTATGGGTGGGGCTTTGCCGTCTTTCTGCTGACCGATTTTAAGCAGCATGCTTCAGGTGTGAACACCCCTCTCTTGTGTTGTGGAACCGTGTAGTGTGCTCTTTGTCTATTTCACGAAAGCCCTGAGTGGGTGCTAAACTTTACTACTCTAATTAATACAAGATGTGTGTGGGTTTGAATTAAAACAGAGACAAACTCTCTGCTGAAGTGCCAGCCGGTGGTGTGGGAGCACAGCCTGGGGCTCTCAGAGGTTCTGCTCTTCGTGGGTGTGAGTGACACCTCACAGTGACAACGTGTGTATGTGTGCACGAGTTTGGGAAGATCTGGCAGGGCCAGCCAGTTCTCTGTAGTTTGGGCTTGCTATCGCTGCAGACTCAGGCTAGTGCCTGTCTCTGCCTTCCCGGCACTGGAGTTACAAGTGTGTGCCTCCACTCCTGGCTTTTCGACATGGGTGCTGGGGCTCAGGCCCTCACGCTGGTGCAGCAAGCACTTATTAGCTGAGCCCTCTCCCCAGCTGCTGCCAGGGAATTTTGCGCTGTGAATCAGGGGCGTCAGGGAGAGAGGTGGTTGAAGTCTCTCAGTACTTCTGCCTTGCTCTGATCAGACCCTGAGAGGGAGGGAGGTGCTGGAGGAGGTTGAGATTCGGAGAGATTAAACTTGTCTAGTAGAAAAGCAGATGATGGACTCGGAGACGCCTCCTGAGCAGTGTCCCATAGGAAGGCACAAGTCACTGTAGCCCATCAAGTTGAAGAAAGCCATGGTGAAATGGTTGTAATGAATGTGTGTTGAAGTCAAATGCCTCTGCTTATCCTGAACTGTAGTTCCTCCACAAGGTAGGAAACCCCCACCCCATCCAGCTCTCTGCTGGAGGCTACAGCCTGTGAGTGGACCCTGCTGCCACAGAACAGCCTTATGGTGGGCTTTGGGGTCAGGATATCAGACTGTCAGCTCCAGCATTCATCATGGTTCACCTGAAATGATTTCTCAAGCCTGGTCTCGTGTGCAAAGCAGGACTCCTCTTACCTGCTGTGAGGACTTGAACGCTGTACAGTCATGCATGCTTTCCAACTTGGCAACCCTAGCTGGTCTTCAAGGAGACAAGGGTCAAGGGAAAGCAGCTATAGACCTGGATTGCACAGGGTTCTTCCCAGAGCCTCCTGCTGGTCTGTTGACCATACCTAGCCAACTTTCTGTAGTGCTGGATGTGTCCAGCAGGGGGCCCACTAGTCCCCTCCCGCCTCTGTTCCTGCCTCTGACCGCTAGATGTCAGTAAGAATCCAGTAAATTGGTGGCGGTGGGCGGGACCAAGAGAGCCAGGTTGCTTTTCCCTGCGGGTCTCATCCCAACGTTTCCCGATCTCCAGCTTCTTGCAGGCCTATATGGCTGCTTTAGGGGAACTACCAGAGCAGCCTGCTGCTGGCTGGGAGGTTTTTGCTGCTTAGTACGGATGCCTTGAGATCTGAGTGTGGGAAATAAGGTGCCTATGGTTCATGTCCCTGGTCTTTTGGCGGCGGACCTGAGTAACAGCAATCTTTGCAAAACTTCCCGTGCTGTTTGTTGGTCAGTTGCCCAGGGGAGGTAGCTTTGGACTGGACCGCTGGCGCCTGCAACCGCGTCCTCCTGGAAGTGCAGGCATTTGGTGTTTTACCACTTAGGTAGAGGCCTCTGACCGTGTGGCTCTACTAACGACTTCTCCAAGCTGCCATGGCTGGTAGAGGTGCTGGGAAAGAGCAGTGGCATTACTTGGCCCAGGCTGGAGTAGCTGTCTCAAAGAGGGAGGGGCTAGGCGGGACTCCAGGAAGAGTGGGGGCGGGGCTATGCCTGAAGGGCGTGGCCCCCAGAAAGCCGGTTGAGCCCGGGCACGCACACGCATGCTGCTGTTATGGCTCAGAGTCCTGTGCCGGCGTTTCCAGCTTGTCCCCCGCCGCGTCCCCTGCCGCCAGGTGTCCCGGAGCGTGAAGGCCAGCAGAGCAGGGTAAGGCGTGTGGGACGGAGCTCAGGGGAGACAGGGTGCAGCATTTGATAGTGGCTTGCCGGATCCTGCCGGGTCACCACAGGCACGTTGGGAAATTCGGTCACGCATGTGGTTGGGCTGGGCCTCCGAGCTGCCGCGTTTGGTTGGAGGAGGTTCCCTTGGAGTGTGGTTCCCAAGTTCTCTGGTTGGACTCGGACCCACTTCAGGATTCTTATGCACTTTGTCACGTGGCCTTAGCTTCCAGTCCTTACTCTGGGTCACCAGCCTGCCCTGCTGGATTTCCTGAGGACTGAGGAAGAGGCCCTGCACTTGCGTCCCGGGGTTGGGATGGCTGTCCAGGCTGGGAGTCTCTGCGATTAGGGCTTTTCAACCTCCTGCCCTGAGGTTCCCGGAAGCACCAAGGCAGAGAGCACTCTGTTGAGGGATTGTTGCTAACTTCGTGCTTAGGGAGGAGGTGTCCTGGTGTGATTGCAGGTGTGTGTTGGGGGAGGGGGACACAGTGAAGACAGATCTTCCAGGGTCAACTTTTACAGCAGGCCTGCTGACCTGCCTTTGGTAGCTCAGCCCCTGCTGGGGGAGCTAAGTTCTTGGACCTGGGATTCCAGGGAAAGTCGTGCCTATCCTGCCTGTCCCAATGGGGCAGAATTGTGTCCTCTGGGAGAAGTTTCTAGATTGCAGGTGCACAGCAGGACACCCAGGTAACTTGCTTTTGATGCCCTTGCTTGGTACTCTGTCTCTGATGGGACAAGGGAATGTCCACACCACAGTGAGTTTATAGCCTTGCTTTCCGTGTCCTTGTCTGTGAAACAGAGATGGTGGTAGAATCCACCTAGCAGTTCTCCATGCTGTCCACATTTTATGACACTGGACTAGGTGGACGCTGGAGGAAAGTGTAGTCTGAGCCCTTGTCTTGAAGCACTTCTGCATCCTGCCGTCTTCAGATCTAGATTCCATCTTCAGGGTATGCAAAAGCAGGCTAACAGCAGATCCACCTAGATCTGTAAGATAATGGGATTTGGAACCTTTGGCCTGGCTGCCATTTTTCTCCCTTCCCCTCCTGCACTGTCCACACAACGCCCCTCAGGCATCCGAATTTGCCAGAGCTCTCAGTGCTTGTGAAGCGTGGTCCGCGCCTTGCTTTCCCAGGGCATACCCGGAACTGCTCTGTGGTTCGGGACCTGGTCCTTTGTCCCCTGACTGCCCCACTTTTACTAACCGTAGCTCCACTCCACCTGATCCCTTCACTGCAGGAATCAAGAAAGCCCCCTTAAGGAATTTCTGTCAGCCAGGTGGTGGCAGCGCACACCTTTAATCCTAACTCTTGGGAGGCAGACGCAAGTGAATCTCTGTGAGTTCTGAGGCTAGCCTGGTCTACAAAGTGAGTTCCAAGACAAGTCAGGCTACACAGAAAAAATTCAAAAAACCAAAACAAACAAAATGTCAAACTAGGCATGATAATATGCACTTATTATCCCAGCTATATAAGATAATATATACTTATATTTTGTTCTATGATAATACACTTAATCCCAGCATGTGGGAGGCTGAGACAAGAGTACTAAAGTGTGAGGTTAGACCCATCCAGGTTTTAGGACTGTTCATCTCAAGCCGCCTCTTCCCATCCTGGCCACTGCTCTGCTGGAATTTCTCTCTGTCCCTTGTGGTACCCAGGATCTTACTGGTAAAGAGCCTCCCATCCTGTCCCATCTTCTCCCAGCCTCTCAGTGTCCAGCTTATCCGTGGTGTCTGTGTCCCAGGACCTGGTGCGGTGCTGGCTTGGGCCAGGCCCAGATGAACAGGCCAGGAGAGTTCATGCAGTTAGGATGTGACCCCATGCTGGGCTGTGTCCTACTGGCTCCGGAGTGGGGCTAGCCTGGGAAAGGATGCACCGTGTGGGGAGGATCGGGAGACACACTTGGAGGACCTCGCAGGGAGCCAGCCAGGGCTAGCCGTGTTGCCTGGGTGCCATCAGAGTTGGTGCCACACCCAGTGTCAGCCCCTGAGGTGCCCGCCGCCGTCCCTGCCCTTGCTTCCCTCTGCTCACTCTGCTTGCAGCCGCGGCTTCTGTCTTCCTGCCCTCCCATCCCCCTGTTCCTCATGGGCTGGGCTCCCCATAGCAGCCACACTCTTTTAATTGCCAGGTGTCATGGCTGTGCTGAGGGGTTCTCTGTGGGACCCTATGAAGAGGTTCCACAGGGGCCAAGCTGGGGATCCCTTGAGCCTCAGAAAGGGGCATCACCCCTATTTCTACTCAGCTGGGCGCCTTGAGTGTACCTGGCGGGTACACTGGAGTGTGGCGGCCAGTCAGCTTTTGCGCTACATCGTTAGGCATGGTCTTCCTCCTAGGTAAAGCCTAGGCCAAGGGGGAGGTCCCCGAAGGGCCTGGTGTGGTGAGAGCGGGGCTCCCCTTGTCACGCTCCTGTCTTTTAGGTGGGAAGAAAAGGGCACAAACGATGTGAAGTGGAGGCAGCTGGAACACAAGGGCCCCTACTTCACCCCTGCCTATGAGCCGCTTCCTGATGGCGTACGTTTCCTCTATGATGGTAAGGGCGAGGGTCCGTGTACTCGTGGGTTTGGGCTGCCTGACTGCTTTGGGCTGTGTGTACTCGTGGGTTTGGGCTGCCTGAGTGCTTTGGGCTGTCTCTGTACATGGTCACCATGCTGAGAAGATATGCTGGTCTTCCCAGCATAGGGCAGGGGCCAACCCTGGAGTTCCTCAGAAACTCTGTGTGTGTGTGTGTGTGTGTGTGTGTGTGTGTGTGTGTGTGTGTGTGTGACAGGAAAGAGGAGACACAAGTTTGTGTTTCAGGGACACAATTGTATCCAGACTCGCCCAAAGTTGGGATGAGCTGCTTTGATCTCCCAGCCTCTCCTGAGTACACATTGACGGTGCACATCTGCATCTAGACCTGGCGAGAGGCGGTGGTGGAGGGTACACAGTGTGTGCCATGTATGTCCTTGTGTGGTGTGGAATGCAGAACCTCTTCCTATTTGTTTGCTTTTGGTATTTTGAAACGGTCTCACTATGTAGCCCTGACTGTCCTGGAACTTACTACGTAGACCAAGCTGGCCTCGAACTGAGAGATGTACTTGCCTTTGCCTTATGATTGTGTGCACACAGGCTGGGCCCATATCCACCTATGATGTGGCCGCACACTATGGAGGTCTGAGAACAACTTTACGGAGTCAGTTTTCTTCTGTCTTTTTTTTTAACGCCAGACCCAGGATCAAACTCAGGTCGCCACGCTCGCTTGGCAAGTGCCTTTACCCGCACACATCTTTACTGAAATTCTGGTTCTGAAACTCCTCCGACACTCGTTTGAGAGATTTGCATCAGGAATAGCCTTGGCCCGCACCTGTTGTCCTGTCTGGCTCCTGTGCACTCTGTGTCACGCTGACCTTTCCATGACGAGCAGGGAGTCACTGAGCGTGGAGGGTCACACTCTCCCACCGTGATGCACTAACTTTTATTTTGTTCCTTTAATTTCCTGTGTGGAAATTTGGATTTCAGAATTGTACATGTTGTCTGGAGAGAGGACTCAGAGGTTAAGAGCACTGGCTGCTCTTCCAGAGGTCCTGAGTTCAATTCCCAGCAACCACGTGGTGACTCACACCCATCTATAAAGAGATCTGGTGCCCTCTTCTGTTGCTCATGAATACATGCAGACAGAACACTGTATACATAATAAGTGGATAAAAAGAATTGCACATGTTAGGGCCAAGAGTACAGCTCCGATGGAGTGCTTCCCTGGCATCCATGAGGCCCCAGGTTCTCCCCAGAATTGCAATAAAATGAAAATATTTTTTAAAAAATGTGTTTTTTTTGGACCATCAAGATGGCTCAGTGAGGAAAGGCATTTGCCACCTAAGCCTGGTGACTGGAGTTTGATCTTTGGGGCCCACATAGAGATGGAAGGAGAGAGTTCACTCCGCAAAGTTATCCTCTGACCTCCACAGGCCCTCCACGGCATGCGTGGTGCCTTACCCCTGTGTGAGATGTATGTGCACACACACAATAATAATGAAATACACATGTTGATTTTTTTATATGATACAAACAGCAGCAAGATGTAGCATAGTAAAGCAGCGAGGGGCTGGTGCTGCCACCACCCCAGTGGTGCTCCCGGTGCTGCCCTGGGAGTGTGTCGCCCTTACCTTAGGCGAATGCTGGTCGGTTTAACCTCGGTGTGCTCAGAGTGTACTGTGTACTAAGGTAGGAGGTTGTGTCACCTGGACAGGCCCGTGGCAGCCCCTCAGTCGGCATGTGTGCCTTCCGCAGGAAAGCCGGTGAAGCTGAGCTTGGCAGCGGAGGAGGTTGCCACCTTGTACGGGAAAATTCTGCATCTCGAGTGTACGACCAAGGAAGTCTTCCAGAGGAACTTCTTCAGCGACTGGCGGAAGGTGTGTGTCTCAGCAGCCCCAGCAGTCCCAGCAACCGTCCTGGACCTGTCTGGTGGGGACACTCTGGGGTGGATGCCCAGCCAGCTGCCATCTCTATAGCCTGTCCAACTTTCAGTGACTACAGTGTTTGCCGAGCATGGCCGACGGTGGTGACCTTGTCCTGGGGGCTCTGATGACGGCATCCAGCTCTCAGAGTGGGAGGCTGGAGCAGTCCAAAGGGCGCTTTTCAGCCCCATGAAAATAAGCGCACAGTATGGAAATGAGAAGATGGTGTGAGGTTTCTCTCTTCCCTTGTTTTTTAAAACGTGTTACATGTGAGCCTGGCTTGATCTTTGCATCTTGTTACCTAGCAACCACAAGCCTGCACCCTCAGTATTTCCCTAGTGACTGACAGCATCAAGCATCTCTTTGTTTGCCATTTGGATATTTTTATTTTTGAAATCTTTGAGACAGGGTTTCTCTCTGTGGTTGGACTGATCTTGAATAGAGACCTGCCTCTGTCTCGTGAGTGCTGGGATTAAAGGTGTGCGCCGCCAACCCAGCTTGCTTTCTTCCCCCCTTCCTTCCTTCCTTCCTTCCTTCCTTCCTTCCTTCCTTCCTTCCTTCCTTCCTTCCTTCTTTTCTTTCAGTTTTTTGAGACAGGTTTTCTCTGCAGCTTTGGAGCCTGTATTAGAACTAGCTCTGTGGACCAGGCTGGCCTCGAACTCACAGAGATCCGCCTGCCTCTGCCTTCTGAGTGCTGGGATTAAAGGCGTGTGCCACCACCGCCACATTGTTTCTTTCTTTAACATTTATGATTGCACCGATGTCACGTGAGCCTTCTCTCTGCCTAGTTTTGACCAAGATTAATCCCAAATTTGAATTCTCTACTTTTCTCCCTATGTCTTCTGCCCATCTATGCTTTATGGTATGTGACCTGTCTGTTGTGCCTATGTCTGTCCCTAACAAAATGCTTTGTTCTGTATTTATTGAACAGTTACAGAAAACACATTATTATAGGTCAGGGGCATGGAAGAGTGCATAGTTTAAGATTAAAGCTATACATTAGCTTGGGTTGTAAAAGCTGACACATAGAAGATCTAAGGCATAGTAAGGTTGGTTACATTGTTTTCTTTTTCTTTTTTTTAAATTTATTTATTATATATATAGTATTTTGGTATTCTGGGATGTATGCCTGTATGCCAGAACAGAGCACCAGATCTCATTATAGATGGTTGTGAGCCACCATGTGGTTGCTGGGAATTGAACTCTGGACCTCTGGAAGAGCAGCCAGTGCTCTTAACCTCTGAGTCATCTCTCTAGCCCAGTTACATTGTTTTCTTTTTTTTTTTTTTTTTTAAATATTTATTTATTTATTATATATACAATATATGCCTGCAAGCCAGAAGAGGGCACCAGACCTTATTACAGATGGTTGTGAGCCACCATGTGGTTGCTGGGAATTGAACTCAGGACCTTTGGAAGAGCAGGCAATGCTCTTAACTGCTGAGCCATCTCTCCAGCCCTACATTGTTTTCTTAAAGGCAGGTTAAACAAACAGGCTGAGTACACAGTAACACAGCAGGGTTAAGTATATACTCTTTTATTTTATGTGCATGGGTATTTTGCCTGCATGCACAGATATGTGCATCACACACATGCCTGGTGCGATGGATCCCCTGGAACTGGAGTTACAGACAGTTGTGAGCTGCCATGTGATGCTGGGAATTGAACTCAGGTCCTCTAGAAGAGCAGCCATTCATTTCTCCAGCCCCAAGTTCATAGGCTTAAGTGATCGTAAGGCATATTATTAATTTGACTGCATAGTCTGGCCAAAGTTCAAACCGCCAAAGGCAAGAGGGATTTTTAATGCTGCATCGAGTGAATTTGTTGCAGCTTATCCAGTAATTTCTAGCCCTCTTTTTTAATTTTCTCGAAAGGGCAGTTGTCATCACACCCACAGGGACAATTTGCACAGGATGGGGATCTCTAAAGTGGGACTAGTGGGCCAGGGATTTTACCGCTCTCGTTACTGAAATGTTAAGTTACATTTGGAAATGGTTATCCTTGGCTATCCCAGACCACCCTGGGTCTGTTCTAGTAGAGTCCATTACTGCTGGCTGGAGTCTGGGAGTCGTGCGGTTCTGTCACTGGGAGCCTGGGGTTGAGCCGCTCTGCCAGCAGAATCTTTGGCCCCTGATGGTGTGGGGTGTGGGAGGCCTTGCCCTGGGGAAGGATGTGGATTCAGGGCCTCACTTGGCGATTTTGTTTGGCTGTTTTCTGAAGGAGCAAGGCTCAGGATGTGAGTCAGGGCCACAGGTCTGAACCTGAGACTATACACCTTGTCTTCCAAGCTGTCCCTGTTTGTCTGGGTTTACCTCGTCATGCATCCTTGCTATACCATGGAGGCAGCTATTGCCAACAGAAGTCACGTGACTCATTCACAGGACTCCACTGTGCACCTGGGCCTCTGAGATAATAGTTGTTGGAGGCTGAGGGTATAGTGCAGTGGTCCTCAGCCTTCCTAGTGCTGCGACCCATTAATACAGATCTTCATGGTGTGGTGACCCCAACCATTAAATTATTCTGTTGCTACTTCTTAACTGTAATTTTGCTATTTTTATGAACCATAATGTAAATACCTGATATGCAGGATATCTGATATGCAATCCCTATGAAAAGGTTGTTCAACCCCCTAGAGGGGTCCTGACCCACGGGTTGAGACCACTGGTTAGTGGGATGGTCTTAGCACTCTGCCCGGAGTCCAGCCTCACAGTGATCCTGTGCAGTGGGCCCCAAGTGTGAACTGTGCCATAGGGAGGTGCCTGGGTAAGAGCGTTAAGCACCTGTTGCTGGTTTGCGTACAGGAGATGACAGCTGAGGAGAGGAAGCTTATCACACACCTTGACAAATGTGACTTCACGGAGATCCACAGGCACTTCGTGGAAAGAACTGAGGCCCGCAGGACCCTGCCCAGGGAGCAGAAGCAGGTCAGCAGTGGGTCCTGGAACACTTGGCGGTGGCTGGTGGGTGCAAGCTGCAGGGAGCCCTTCACAGAGCCTTGCTCCCACAGAGCCTTCGGGGGAGGACCAGGCTCTGGGTGCTGTCACAGCAGGTGCTGAGTACTTTCCAGTAACACCCCCGTTTTTAAACGTGTCCAGGATGTAAGTCCGTTTTCCAGGGTCACATTTGAAACTACACTACCGCTGGGTGGTGGTGGTGCACGCCTTTAATCCCAGCACTCAGGAGGAAAGGAAGGCGGGTCTCTGTGAGTTCAGGGCCAGCCTAGTCTACAGAGTGAATTCTAGGACAACTAGGGTTACACCTGCTTCGAAAAACCAAAGGGGGGGTGGGAGAGAAGGTACACACTACCACTTAAAATGTCATGAGCATCTGGGGGCCCAAGGGGTGGGAATGTGGGGTGAGCGGCAGAAGGCCCCAGAGCAGGACTGTGGGGGTGAGCAGCAGAGGCGGGGCAGGACTGTGGGGGGTGAGCAGCGGAGGGGACTGGAATGTGGGGGTGAGCAGCGGAGGGCCCCAGGGCGGGACTGTGGGGGTGAGCAGGCTCTACCATGCTTCTTTCCACATCCCCCCTCTATTTAACGGAGCCCGCCATTTAGTTCTTCCCCAGTTGTCTACTTCTTGTCCAGCTATTGCGGGGATTTGGGGTGATTCCAGAACCTGGCTCATTTCCTCCTACCTTGAAGGCTTCCCTGCTCCTGCTGAACTGCAGCTTGAGGAACTTGGTGCCATGTGCACCCCATGCCTCCTAGAGAGCCAGGGGTTTGAGGCCTGCAGTAGCAGCAACAACAGGAGAGACCTTGGCCAGCACAGGAATTGGGTTGGTTTTAGCATCTCTCCTAATGCCCACATATTGTTTTAACTCAGAAACTAAAAGAAGAGGCCGCAAAGCTGCAGCAGGAGTTTGGCTACTGCATTTTAGATGGCCACAGAGAAAAAATAGGCAATTTCAAGACAGAGCCCCCTGGCTTGTTCCGTGGCCGAGGTGACCATCCCAAGATGGGGATGCTGAAGAGGAGAGTCATGCCGGAGGACGTGGTCATCAATTGCAGCAGGTAAGTGGGACCCAGCCAGCCAGGCTCTCATGGGTGAGCACTGGACCCTGGCTGGGTCTAGCCCAGGCTGCCTGGTGAGGTGACTTTTGTCCTTAGCTCTTTGGAGTAGGACCCCTCACTGGGTCTTGGCAGGGCTCGTGGTCAGCAGGTGTAGCTGCGGACAGCATCCCTCTGTACCAGTGGAACCTCTTGTCTGGCTCAGCAGGGCTGGGGTTCTCCTAGCGGGAGGTGTCCTGTGCGTTTTCAGTGTCTGGCTTTCCGGATACCTAACAGCATGTTGGGTGTGGGGCTTACTGCATTCTGTTGGTGCTGTGCCGCTATTACCTACTGCTGGTCCTGTATAACTCCTCAAACTCCAGCGACCCTAGGTGACAGCGGTGTGCAGCACCCACCTGGGATATGAGTTGGGGCTTCCGAGTTCTCTGCACAGAGCTTTCTGTTCTGGCCTGATTTTGGGGGGCGGGGGCATGAGCATGGACATGCGCACATATAAGTTGGCAGCTGTTTTGGTCTGGGGAGCTTGGAGCTTGAAGCCATACCTGCATGGGAGTGTGGCCGCAGGATACATGCGGAAGTTACCCTGAGTTGCTTGTATTTGAGGACCAAGAACTTGGAACTGTAACTACCCCTGCTCTACTGCAGGGATTCCAGGATCCCCGAGCCCCCAGCTGGCCACCAGTGGAAAGAAGTGCGCTCAGACAACACAGTCACGTGGCTGGCTGCGTGGACAGAGAACATCCAGAACTCCTCCAAGTACATCATACTGAACCCCAGTTCCAAGCTGAAGGTGAGAGCATGACCCTCCGGGGGAGCTCTGTGCCCTGGAGCACGTATCAGACCTTCCCCTCTGTGCTGTTCCAGGGTGGCAGGCGTGGGAGAGTCTTCAGCCCCGTTAGTTCAGCCTTTAGCGATTATCCTGGGTCAGCCAGCCGATGCTAAGAGCAGCTGGGCCCGGTGATGGCCGTCTAACAGGAATCTGAGTGGGGCTCGGGTTTCTGAGCCAGGCTCTGCTGCCTCACCCCTCACTCAGTCAAACCTGCCTGGGTTGGGAAGGTGTTCAGTCACCTGCCCCACCACTTCATAGGACGCGGAGTAACTTTTTTGTTGTTGTTGTTTTTTTCGAGACAGGGTTTCCCTGTAGTTTCTAGAGCCTGTCCTGGAACTAGCTCTTGTAGACCAGGCTGGTCTCGAACTCAGAGATCCGCCTGCCTCTGCCTCCCGAGTGCTGGGATTAAAGGCGTGCGCCACCACCGCCCGGCTAGGAGTGACGTTTCTTGTCTTCACGTAGGGGGAGATGGATTGGCAGAAGTATGAGGTAGCACGACGCTTGAAGGGGGTTGTCAACAAGATCCGTGCTCAGTATCAGGCTGACTGGAGGTCCCCAGAAATGAAGAAAAGGCAGCTGGCTGTGGCTCTTTATTTTATCGATAAGGTATAGCATGGTGTGGGGACCTTGAGAGCTTGGCAGCAAGGACAATGGTGGCTTCTCCCTGGAGCTGGAGCCTCCCTCAAACAGTTACATGTGTGCAGGTGTAATTGTATGGATATGTGTGTGTGTGTGTGTGTGTGTGTGAGAGAGAGAGAGAGAGAGAGAGAGAGAGAGAGAGAGAGAGAGAGAGAGAGAGAGAGAGTTAGTCCGATTTCATGACTGTGCATGTGTCGCTGTGTATGCATGAGTGCCGTGAGGGTGTTCCTATGTCACAGACTACAGCCTTGACCGGTGTCTACCTTGGTCTAGCTGGCACTGCGAACAGGAAATGAGAAGGAAGAGGGGGAGACAGCTGACACTGTGGGCTGCTGCTCGCTCCGTGTGGAGCATGTCCGGCTGCACAAAAAGGCGGATGGCCAAGAGCATGTTGTGGAGCTGGACTTCCTGGGGAAGGATTCCATCCGCTATAATAACCGCTTGCCGGTGGAAAAGCTTGTGAGTCTCCCCTTTGACCCCGCCCACAATGGGATCTCTGTCAGAGCAGGGCCTGCTGCACCTTGCAGTGTTTCCTGCGGCTGTGTTATCAGGCATCATAGCCAGGGCTTAAACACAGGCGCACATGCACGTGCGCACACACGCATAACACACGTGCGTGTGAGCATACACACACATGCACACACGGCTCATACATGCATACACACACATGCACAGGTGCACATACATGCTTGTACACACACAGTCCTATTATAAGTATTTTGGTCTAGGAGACCTGACATTGGGGTTTGAGTGCCGGTTCCTTAGGACCATGGGGAAAACATTCTGATTCTTGCCTCCCCCTGCTTCCATTGGTGCCATGCACGCCTTGGCTTTGCCTCACCCTGTGAGGTCTTTCATGCTCTCTTGGTTTCTGCCCCACGAGATTTGATGCAGCTGCTGGTTATGCTCGGCCTCTATTGAACGCATCTGCTTTCTCCCTGTCTTCTTCTCTCACACAGTGCTATCCTCTCAGGGGCTGGGCCACTGTGTGGTCCCATCTTGATAGCTACACCTGTCAGCCTCTTTCTACAGAGGGTCACATTATAAGGTTCCAAGGATGATTTGGTGCCACCTTGGCACCTTTGGCAGGATGGGCAAAACCTAAAACTAAGGAAAGGCCCGCGCGACCTGGGCAATCTCCTCTGGAAGTTGGCCTGGCCAGGAGGATCTTCATGCTGTGTCCCGAAAGGGCACAGAGGTGGGAGTTGGCCCTGTGATGCTAGGTGTGTCTGATTTGGCCACAAGTACAGGGCCCTGGGTCACCAGGGTGGAAGTCAGCGTGTCTGGCCATGGCTGCCTGCTAAAGCCAGTGAGTGAATCTCTAGAGACACAAAAGGCCTGCTCAACCTCACGGCCGTGGATGGGTTAACAGTGAGTTACCACGTGCAGGCTTGGGTTGGGAGGCACAGATGCAGGTTGCAGTGGATAGGCCTGGCACTACGCTGATCCCACCTCTTTCCAGGACTCGGTGTGTATACCCCTCTGTTCTCTGTAGGTGTGCATGCATGGTGTGATCTTTGCAGTCCTCATGAGACCACCTTCCTGTTCCACTGGCTTCTGCTCAGAAGTCTCAGTGTGGCCATAAGTTAAGCTCTTCTCTGTTTCAGGTGTTCCAGAATCTTCAGGACTTCATGAAGGACAAAGACCCGAGGGACGACCTGTTTGATGCGCTGACTGTAAGCCTGCACGAAGGGCACAAGGGGTCCAGGAAAGGAAGGGGGACTCAAGTCTAGCTTGTCTTTGTTCCCAGTGTGTGTGTTCTCTGCTCTAACCCAGAAGCTGAAGCCCCCTTCCCTGCCCTCTCTCCTGGAGGCTGAGAATAGCCCATGACACTCATGTCTCCAAGGAAACCATCCATGACTCCCTCCTCCTCTCTGTACCCAGACTGCCAGCCTGAACAAACATTTGCAGGACTTGATGGAAGGGCTGACAGCCAAGGTGTTCCGGACCTACAATGCCTCCATCACTCTGCAGGAGCAGCTGTGGGTGCTGACCAGGGGTGAGTAGGTTCTTACACCTGACCCTGGGGGCCACCCACACTGCCCCCTATGGGAGCTGCCTATGGGCTGGCTGCACCCTGGCTTGCCCTAGACATGAGCTGATGTAGGGCTGGACACAGCTGTCTGTTTGGGGAAGATTGCTCCAGATCAGTCCCTGTGCAGGAATGGCCTCGCTGGCCCCCAGCAAGGAGGTGTCGTGCTTCCTGCTCCACTTCTGCTAGCCGGTGTCTGTCTGCAGTCTGTCCTCACCCCTCCTCCTCTAGGTAGGGCCTTGCCTCTCTTCCTTAGTCAGATCTTGGAGGCTTCTGTACCCCAGTCACTCCTGATCCCTTTTGTACCCTCAGACCTTTCCAGTTTGTTCTTACTCCTCTGCAGCCAACCTGGGATCTCTGTCTCCCCCTGCTGTCTTCTGGGATCTCTGTCTCCCCCTGCTGTCTTCAGATGCTCAATGGAGACAAAGCCTGCCCAATATTTGCTTCTTTTGCTTCTCCCAGCATGGAAAAGTGTGAAGGTCAATGCTGACCACCTCTGCCTACTCCACTCCCTAGGCAGGGTTTCCTCAAGGAGACCCTGAGACCCATGGACTTGGGAACTCGCTAGTCAGGGCAAGGCGAAGACTCAATGCCATTAAATGTTTAATCCAGGCTATTCCCCGACTAAATCCCAGGCAGCCACAAAGACTGACCTGGGGCCAGTAAGCTCATCTCTCAGGTATCAGGGCAGGCAAGTAGGTAGGGGAGCCCTTTCCAGAAGGCCATAGGAAGCCAGAAACCTGGGCAAGAGAGCATCCTCCAGGCCGAACCTTGAAGAAAAGAAACCTCAGGGTCCTGTTTCTGAGTATGGTTTTGTAAGTCGTGTAAGAATGGCTACCTGCTCTGGGGATGCCTGGTCTTAGAATTCTTCAGGTGGGAGGTAGTGTCACCCATGCAGGTGGGTGATGTAACATCCGGATCCTCGGCTTCTCAGTGACGTAACTGGAGAGAATGTGACCTAGTAAAGCTCGGGTAATAGGGCCTCAGTGTTGTGGGTCCTTGTGGTGAGGATCCCGGACTGCACGAGCTCAGACAACACAAGCTCACCTTTCCTTGGGCCTCGGGGCATACAAGTTACTCTGTTCCAGAAGGAAATGGTGGAGCCTGGGTTGGCTTTGGGGCTCCTGCCTCTGCCAAATAGGACATAGTCCAACTCCCACATAAGGTGAGGACTCTCAGTGCCTCCGCTGCTATGACTAAACTTGTCCCTGGCTGTGGGGACAGCTTAGGTCATTTCCTCCTTGGGACTTTGTGTCATAGAAGGGACCCACATTTACAACATGTCCGGAAAGAGCCCTGAAGGGCCAAGAATGTAGCTCAGTGCAGAATGCTTGCCTGGCACACCAAGGCCCGGCCTCCATTGTCAGCTCCTCCAAGGATAGGAGGGAGGAAGGGAGGCCAGAGCAGGGGGCAGCAGAGTGACGGTTGCCATTGTCTTTGCTCAGCTGAAGACAGCCTAACCTCCAAAGTCTTAGCTTACAACCGGGCGAACCGGGCTGTGGCTGTGCTCTGTAACCACCAGAGAGCAATCCCCAAGACCTTCGAGAAGTCGATGCAGAAGCTCCAGCAAAAGGTGGGAAGGCGCCTGTAGTGACTGTCCCCAGGCCACTGTCTTGTTCTCCTTTCGTTCCTGGGGCCAGGCAGCCACAAAGGGCAGGAATGTGTGGTGGGTGTAGCTGTTCCTGGAGCCAGGGACTTGGAATTGCTCAGGGCCATGGCCTGCTGAGCCATGGAAGGAACCAGCTTCTAGGTTCAGAGCCAGATAGGCTGCCTCTCATCTCCCTGCTAGGACACAGCCTGTGTTCTAGTCTAGAAAGAGGTCGAGGCAGTGGGCACATTGGATCCATTTGTGGCTGGTGCAGGTGGCACTATGGGACCCTAGAGGCCTCTTGACCTCACTCCTGGCCACAGGACAAGATAGGGTCAGCTCCATGTGGCTTCTCCCGGGCTGTTCGGCCATCTAAGTTGTTTCAGAATGTAGGGCCAGGGCAGAGGTGGCACCTGGAGAAGTTTACCCAGCATTTGTGAGCCTCTATCTGCTGTAACCCCCAAAAGAATATCGGGCCAACAGCTGTGGGGAGAATCCTGAGGGACAGAGGCAGCCATGTCAGGGTTGATTTCTTCACAGATTGAGGCCAAGCAGGCCCAGGTGACTGAGGCCCAGGTGGAGCTGGAGAAGGCCAAGGCTGACCTTAGAATGCAAGGGGAGAACAAGCCCAAAAGGTACGTGCGGGGCTGCTGCCTTGAAAGCCGCTTGGGTGTGGTCAGCCTTGGGTTTTCTTTAGCTAATTTTGTGATTTCTGAAAGCTTTTGCTCCTAAACAGAAGTAATGCAATTACAGAACTGTGTGATAAGGAACAGCCCTGGCACCTGCTGCAGGCTGCAGGCCGGCTGTGGCTCTTTCTGGTTTTTATCTTGGGCAGTTGGTTGAGCTAATTTCCCCTGCACGCATTTTACCCTTTCAAAGTGCATGGCTCTGTTGGGCGGGGTAGTGTCCTTTATGCATTTGCAGAGGCAGAGACAGGCAGATCTTTATGAGTTCAAGTCCAGTCTGGTCTACAAAGCAGGTTCGAGGGTAGCCAAGGCTACACAGAAAGACCCTGTCTCAAAAAGGACCAAAACCAAACAAAAAGCAAAAGCAAGCCCATAGTTCTGACAGGTATCTGGCCAGTTTCAGAAAGGGATCGTGTGTTCATCAGCAGCCCCTCCCACCCTCTCAGCCTCCAGCAGCTACAACAGGGTTCTCTGGGGTCGTAGGTGTGGCTGCCTTGCCTGGTGAGCCCACTGGGTCTTGTTTCTCTTACGTCATTTCTGGCAGTGGTTGTGCCTAATGCTTTGTCTGGCTCCACAATGCAGGTGGATTCCCGAGTTCTCCCGTGAGAGCTTTATTGCGCTAGCTATCACAGAAGTCCTCAGTTCATCTTGAATTCGCTTTTGTCTGGGGTCTTAGGGTCCAGCCTTACTTTCTGGCACTGTGTGCTAAGGAAAGGACTCTGTCCTTGCCAAATGCACCCAGCACCTGTGTTGGAAATCGGTTGATTGCAGATGCGGGGTTCATTTCTGGACTTTGGTTTTATTCTGTTTATCTGTGTCCTCTGTCAACCCCAGTTCATCCTGCTGGCTGCGTGTTGGGATCAGGAAGAATGAGATCTCCAGCTGTTTTCTTTTTTGTTTGTTTGTTGGTTGGTTTGAGACACAGTTATTGTGTACCCCAGGCTGGTCTCAAGTTCACAGTCCTGCCTTGGCCTCAAGAGGGCTGGGGCTTTCAGCATGCACCACTGCCTAAATCCTAACTTTGTTTTCTCTTTAAAGATAGTTTTGGCTACATGGGGACACTTGAAATTCTCCCCCATGACCGTGGGGGTGGTATTGGGTTTGCCAATTGAATTGAGAGTACCACACCATGAGTCTGAACACAATCAGTAAACATCTATAATCCTAGCGCTTGGGAGAGAGAGGACCAGGAATTTCAGAAGTCAGGATCAGCTACATAGAAAGTTCAGGGCCATTCTGGGTTACGTGAGAGCCTATAAAAGGAAAACCAATATAATCGAAACTAAATCTTATCTCTCTTAGCAAACATTTGTAGTTTTTCAAGGAAAAGCTAAGTATTGTGTTTTTATGCAGCTGTAAATGGAATTTTCAGCTCATATTTGGATTATTCATGGCTAGGTTTATTAAGGGTTCCCCAGGCCACTTTGAGTCCAGTGATAACAGAACACAGGCTCAATATACACTGTGCTCATGGCTGAGATCTGTGACAGCAGAACACGCAGAATATCTGGGCTGAGTCTAGGCCTCCGTGCAAACCTCTCTCTGTGGCTGCCTTGTCACTTCGTGGTTTCAGAACCTCATCGCTGCCTCCTGCACACCTGCACCTCACATCTGTCCTCATTGCTGCCCCCTCCACACCTGCACCTCACATCTGTCCTCATTACTGCCCCCTCCACACCTGCACCTCACATCTATCCTCAGTGCTGCCCCCTCCACTCCTGCACTTCACATCTGTTCTTATTGCTGCCCCCTCCACACCTGCACCTCACATCTGTCCTCAGTGCTGCCCCCTCCACATCTGCACCTCACATCTGTCTTCAGTGCTGCCCCCTCCACACCTGCATCTCACATCTATCCTCAGTGCTGCCCCCTCCACTCCTGCACTTCACATCTGTTCTTATTGCTGCCCCCTCCACACCTGCACTTCACATCTGTTCTTATTGCTGCCCCCTCCACACCTGCACCTCACATCTGTCCTCAGTGCTGCCCCCTCCACACCTGCACCTCACATTTGTCCTCAGTGCTGCCTCCTCCACACCTGCACCTCACATCTGTCCTCACTGCTGCCCCTCCACACTTGCACCTCACATCTGTCCTCATCGCTGCCCCCTGCACACCTGCACTTCACATCTGTCCTCAGTGCTGCCCCTCCACACCTGCACTTCACATCTGTTCTCATTGCTGCCCCTCCACACCTGCACTTCACAGTGTTCCCCCCTCCACACACACACCTCGATATATGATCCACATTCACTTTCAGTAAGTACGACCCTGCAAACACTTGCTTTCCATCCAGAGGCCACATCTGGACAAAAGCATCTTCACAGATGTGACTAGAAGCCAAGCGTACTCCCAAATTCCCAGGTGTAAGGGAGCTCGTGTGCCCTGCCTAGGCCTTGCTTCTGATCACTTCTGCAGTGACCAGTTCCATTTGGAGCTAACTGTGTCTGGCAGCCACACTGCCCCCCAGGGGAAGGAAGAATGGGATCAGGCCCTTTGTCAAAGGCTGCAAACTGCTCATGCAGGGGGCTGACAGCAGCATAGAGTCCTCGAGCTCCGAGTCCCATCTGGTGTGCCTGTCCAGCTTGTGCTGTGGTAGCAGCTATAGGATCCACGTGCTAGGAACGGTCACAGGCTGCCACTCCTGATTCCTTAAGATGGCCAGTGCTAGGCTCCCAGCCAGCAGGCAGCCTAGGTTCTCAGCCTAGGGCCCCAGAGGCAGTTTAGGTTAGGACGAGGACCAGCAGGAAGACCTGTAAATTCATGACTCCAGAGAGGTGGCCTGGACTGAGTCCAGTCCTGAGCCTTTGCACACCTCAACATGTAGAGTCAGAACAGACCTGCTCAGAAAAGGCCTATCGGCCTGGATCCCCAGCCTTTGGGTGCCAGGAGACATCAGCCCCAGAGCTTACTAGCAACCCAGCTCTACTACTTCAGGGCCCAGGGTGCCCCCCGGAACCCTCTCAACTTCCCAGGTCTGTCTCCTCCCAAAGCTTCCAGGAGGCACAACCATGGTCAGGCCACTTAAGGAGACCTTTCAGACCTTAACTCGGGTTCCGCTCTTACACCCCTCCCCCCCCCCCCCCCCCCCCCCCCGCAGCAGGAGCAGCTGCGGCCTCTAACACACACATCCCGGCTCCTTTTGTGGCGGCCGAGCCCTCTGTATTCATGAGACTGAAGATTGTGTTAAGCAGTGTAAGCGTCTCCACACACCTGGATGCAGAAGCCATGTAACCCTTCTTGTATTTGTCTGTTTGGTTTTGGCAGGGGAGGTTGACACCAGGTCTCACTACACAGCTCTGGCTGGCCTGGAACTCCATTTGTAGACCAGGATGGCCTTGAACTGACAGAATCCATCTGTTTCTGCCTCCTGGGTGCTGGGATTAAAGGCGTGCGCCGCCACACAGTCCTCCACAGGTGATCTGGACATCTTATCCTAGCATTATTTTTTAAAGTAATTATGTATTTATTTTTATGTGTATGGATGGTTTTGCCTTCATGTATGTGTGTGCACGGAATGCCCAAGGAGGCCAGAAGGGGGCATCAAATCCTCTGGTTGAGCGCTCGCTGCCTTGTGGGTTCTGGGAATCAAATGGGAGTCTCTGGAAGAGCAGCCAGCCCTCTTATCCCTCCAGTCCCCTTACCGTGGTTTTAGTGCATTGGGTCCAGGCTCCAGGTGCACAGTCGTCCACTGCACTCTGTCCTTTCTTTTGCTACACTGCTTCCACCGCGTTACAGTGAATCTGGTGAGTCTCACCTTTGATGCCCACGGTTGTCATGCCCTCAGGACCACATCTGAGTTGATGCCCAGGGGTGCAGCATGTGATGGGCACTGAGCCTGCAGCAAAGGAGACATAGGAATCAGCGAAGGGAAGTGTTTTCAAGGGAAGAAAATATTAGAGGCCCCAGGCTCTTTGTGTATCTGTTCCTTTTGTCATTGGCATCACAAATGGGATGACACGGGAGGGGCTGTGTGAGACTCCGCCCATCGGGAAAGCGGCTGAGGCCTGTCCCAGTCCTCTGCCTCAGCGTGAACCATGTTATCTGTCTGTGAAACGTGTTGAGCCCAGTGCGCCTACTGACTAGAGAGAAGAGCAGGGACCCTCCTGAGATACTAATTCTGGCACCACCTAGAGCCCAGCCTCTCGGTGAGCTGTGCTAGCCAAGCCCAGGTGTGGTGACTTTCGTCCCACCCTAACTTACGGAAATACGCTGCTGGTGGTCTGTCTGCTTCCTTCCCTGCTCCTGTAAGCAACTGACTATTGAGTGGGCACAGATGGATATTCACCATCCATGGAAAGGCGCTCGACTATTCCTTTCCGGCACTTGGGTCTTACGTTTCCTTTTCTTGACTTGACTAGACCCTCTCGAACACGGTTAACAGTGGGTGGGGTCCCCTTGTCTTGTGTCTGACTCGAGAGGCAAAGCTTTCACTCACGAGCCCCATAGAGTATGACGGTCACTGTGGGTTTTCATAGATGCTTCTCCCGGAATTTGCAGGGTTGTGTGTACACACGTGTGATCGTGATGCGTGCCGGGGTTTGTCACATGGTCTTCAGCTGAGAAGATTGTGGGGTTTGTCCTTTTAGATGGTGCTGATTTGTCTTCAGATGTAGAGCCCTTCCTTCCCGTGTTCCTGTAGCAGGGCACTGTGTCCTTTCTCTCCTGCTGGAGGCTTCTGTATCGTTGGAGCTTTTGTTCTGTATCCAGAGGGATGCCTTTGTCTGGTTTGATCAGAGTAATTCTGGCTTCAGAAGATGAGTTGGGACACGTTTCCCTCCTCTATTTCAGACCTGGGGGTTATTTGGTGGAATGCCCTGGCTTTGCCCTTAAGGGGGCTTTGCTTTGGGAAACACTTTTAGTGACCACCCTGGTTTCTGCTTGACATATATCTGTCCAGGTTTCTTATTTCTTCAGTCAGTGGGTTCTGTTGCTCTGGGCTTATAGTCAGTAATAGGACTTTTTGTGTCCAGCTCTCCATGACATCCCCACTGTCCTTTGTGCTTCTGTAATGTCTGAGCATTTCTGATCACATGGCAGTGGTTCTTAAGGGCTGAAGTTTTTTCTTTCTTCCTTGTGACAGGCTTCCTGAGGTGCAGAGCTGTGTCTTTCTACAGTGGCACGCCGCAGATGCCAGTTAGACTAGAGGGCATTCAGCGAGGCGTGCAGCTGTCACAGAGCAGCTGCTGTGAAATGCCCCGTGTGTCACCAGAAGTGCTCTGCGGGGCACGAGGCTTCCTGCATATGGTGGCCCATAGGTCACACTTGACCTCCTGACCTTTCTGTTTGTGCTCTTGACAGCGACTTTGCCGTTGCTGGAGTGTGGCTGTCCCTGAGCAGGCTGCCATGGCAAGGCTCCTGCTCTAAAGTGTAGAGCATCCAAGCCTCTGGCAGCACATTTCCACTTGCGTCCATTCTCCCGCATTGGTGTCTGGAGCACTGATTCCGAGGGATGGGGTCAGAGTACCGCATAGTGTTGTGACTGTTAGCAGGTTGTCAGGGGCATGTAAGGAGAAGGGTGAAAGGAACACATTTTTTTTTTTTTTTTTTTTTTTTTTTTGGTTTGTTTTTTTTTTTTTTTTTTTGGTTTTTCGAGACAGGGTTTCTCTGTGGCTTTGGAGCCTGTCCTGGAACTAGCTCTTGTAGACCAGGCTGGTCTCGAACTCACAGAGATCCGCCTGCCTCTGCCTCCCGAGTGCTGGAATTAAAGGCCACAACTTCCTAACTAATATGTATTTTCTTCAATAAATTTATTTTATGTCTATGAATGTTTTGCCTGCTTGTATGTATATGCCTGGTGCCCATGGAGGTCAGAGAGGGCATCGGATCCCCTGGGACTGGAGTTACAGATAGTTCTGAATCACCACGTGAGTGCCAGAAATTGAACCCAGATTCTCTGGAAGAGCGCTCTTAACTGCTGAGCCAACTCTCCAGCCCCATTCGTTTTCTTTAAAAAGACATAAGTAAGGGCTGAACACCTTCTCCAGTCATAAAGGCATCTGTTCTTAGCCTTGCCTACTTGCTTGTTGGCACCACACAGCTCCCTCCCTCCGTGAAGCCAGCAGCCTCCCTGGGCTATAGTGAGGGCCTGTCTTGACCTTTGACCCGCTCTGGACTTCTCACTTTGTGCCTGGAGAAGGCCTGCAAGGCTATTTACAGGAGGAAAGTCAAGGCGGGGGGCGGAGGAGGCAGTGACTGTGGTCTGCTCTCAGCAGCAGGCATAGGCATCTCCTTTCCCCACAGTTTGCTGCAGAAGCAGCGGCGGCTGCTGAAGCTGGAAGAACAGCTGGCCCGACTGCGTATGCAGGCCACAGACAAGGAGGAGAACAAGCAGGTGGCGCTGGGTACCGCTAAGCTCAACTATCTGGACCCCAGGATCAGCATTGCCTGGTGTGTAGGCCTGAGGCCATCGTAACAGTGTGTGACCTGGGAGTTCTAGAGGTCCCAGTATCGTCCCGTAGGTACCCTATCCTGTACCTGACCTTGTGCTAGGCACAACTTACTGTGACAGGGACCACTTGGATGTCCCTGATACTGAGTCCTCTTATCTTTAGGCCTCTTCCTTCTGAGCTTTGGAGGTGGCTGGGGCTGGCAGTGCTCTGGGAACACAGAATCATGTGGGTGCTTGTCCTTCCCACTGGGAATGGGGGGGCAGGGTGGGCCTTGCCCAGTGGCTACCTGGGCCATACTAGGAATGTCTTGATACCTGGAGAGGAAATACAATTGGTTGTGGTGCCTTGGGCAACAGGTCTGGATGGCACAAGGTGTCTTGGCCACCCTGATGTGCTGGGGACACCCCCCTCTTTCCCACCTTGCCCTCCAGGGCAGGACTAACCCTTGTTGTTGCCCACAGGTGTAAGAGGTTTGGAGTGCCCATAGAGAAGATCTACAGCAAGACCCAGAGAGAGCGGTTTGCCTGGGCCTTCGAGAGGGCAGACGAAGACTTTGAATTCTAAGCCGCCCCTTGCCCCTGACACTTTCTCACCGTGAGGCAATGCTGTCGTTTTCTGTAATAAAATGTTGGGGGGACAATGTCTGTTGTGGCCGAGAACAAAGGCCCCAACAGCCTGTCCTTGGAAGCAGGCACCCTCAGCATGTCCTGACTCCCCCCACCAGGTGCTTGCAGCCCCACAGGCTGAGGCTTCTGCTTGAGGAGGGAGCAGAAGAGAGAGGCGGTGCCTGAAGGCTGGGGCCCCTGGGACTGATGACTGTAACCATAGCAATCCCCAAGGTTACAGCTGTGCCTTATCAGCTCCTACCTCAGCCACGCTTGAGATGGAGTCTAGGACTTAAACATGGCAAACACACATTTTACCACTGAGTGTACCCCTGCCCATCTATAGGTTTCGGTTTGTGTCTTTCTGCTATTGTTTCCCAACCTTGTAGTCTTCCATTCTGGTCCTGCTCCTCGAGTTTCTGTGCCTTCTGTCTTTTTAGCACGCGTTGCCTGGGCTTCCCAGCAGCTGTCTGCTCCTCTGTTCCTCTGTCGTCCCTGGAGTGTTGTGCCCGACTCCAGGGATTAAAGCGAAGTTCCAGCTTCCCATGTTGAGTCCCTGGCAAGCCCAGAGGACTCCAGAAGAGCGTGGTGGTTGTTGGTGGCTCTCCAGGCCTGGGATGCTGTCACAATGGCTGGCATGTGCCAGAAGCAGCCACAATTACAGCACTCAGTGAGCAGGGTCCAGCTCTTCCACAGTTGCTCTCTGCCCTCCCCCCCATCCCCAACTCCCAGGCTGCCCATTGCTTGCCAGAGGCACTGGAGCCCTGCCCTGCACTGCCTTGCTCAGTTCTACTCTCTATCCCTCAGTGGCTGCAGACTTTCCACGGTCGGAGGCTATGCCTACTGTCAAGGGGTGATTATGCCCGTAAGCCCACCATGGCATACAGGTGCTACCCACCGCCTTTCTGCTTAGCCAGACGGCTTCATTGCTGGGCAGCAGTAACCAGGGCCAGTCTAGTCAACTAGATAACGGAGAAGGCACACCTCAGTGAAAATTATACACAGCTACTTGACTGGTTAGAACTTTCTGGAGTGTCACAAATCTAGAACCAGATAATATGCAGCCTCTTCACTGGGGGTGCAAGGGGATGAAGAGGCAAATGTATAAGGACCAAGCAGGGGACAGCCCGCTATGTTTAGAAAGTAACCAGAATCAGTTTTGTAACACGACAGGCTCCTACACCAGGATGGAGGACAGCATAGTTTGGAGAATGAGCACCACTGGGCAGGCTGACTCTCATCTGCTACACACACACACACACACACACAGGAGCTCCATTCCATGATGTTCTGGCTGTGGGCAGACCTCGCCACTCCTTAGTTTCAGGGCTCAGCCCCAAAGGACTCTCAGGATTCAAGACCCCCAGGAAAAGACCACGGATTCAATCTGGATTATAATTAGTTAAATTTATTGAAACTGCTAGCAGGACAACAATCTCTGTGCCAGACTAGAGACTGCTGGGTGAAGGGGGTGAGGGGAGGATTCTTAAGGCAAAACCCACAAGAAGACCTTGAGTATCTGCACACGGAAGCCAGGAGCCATTCTGTCTGCCAAGATTAGGTAGCCAAGGAGAACTCAAGCCGGGCGGTGGTGGCGCACGCCTTTAATCCCAGCACTCGGGAGGCAGAGGCAGGCGGATCTCTGTGAGTTCGAGACCAGCCTGGTCTACAAGAGCTAGCTCCAGGATAGGCTTCAAAGCTACAGAGAAACCCTGTCTCGAAAAAACAAAACAAAACAAAACAAAAAAAAAAAAAACAAGGAGAACTCAAATAGTCCTTGCATGTCTGCATAAGCAGGTCACAGAAGCCAAAAAGCAGTCATATTATGACACGTAGATGTCACAGCTGTGCACTTCTGGGTGGAGGTCACTGAGTCAGGGTTACTGGGAACTTATCTTCAGGGACTTGTAGAAGGAAGCGGCGGTGCTGCATCCCGCCACCCGGCCGCAGGCTAGCTTTACACCCGAAATAATTACATGGAAACTGTATTCTTTTAAACACTGCCTGGCCCATTATCTGTAGCCTCTTATTGGTTAATTCTCACATCTTCCTTTAACCCATATTTAGTAATCCGTGTAGCACCACGAGGTGTGGCTTACCAGGAGAGATCTTAACCTGCGTCCATCTCAGAGAGGAGAATCATGCGACTGCCTGAAGCGTCTCCCCATTCCTGTTACCCAGCATTCTGTTCTGTCTACTCTGCCTACCTAATTTTCTGTTCTCTTAAAGGGCCAAGGCAGTTTTCTTTATTAATTAACCAATGAAAGTAACAGATAACTCTCCTCCATCATTTCCCCTTTTTCTGTTTAAACAAAAAAGAAAGGCTTTAACTTTAACATAGTAAAATTACATATAACAAAACAGTTATCAAGCAAGTATTACAGTTACAATATTTAAATCTATTTTATCTTTTATCATAACTAAGGAAAGCTATAACTATTTTTCAACTCCATCAAAGACTCCAGAAGGATATAATATTACCTAAGTAAACAAGTCATATGCAACTTTCAAACTCTAGAAATGACAGAGACAACTCGCTGTCTGGACAGTCACCCGAAGTTCCTCTGTACCGTTGGGGTATCCATCTTCAGCCTACAGGCCCATAACTATCCAACAGACATTTCCATGAAGCAGGAAATTCCAAAGACAGTTCAGTCACTTTCTGCTGTGTCCTGCAGAACGTCTCGCAGACTCTTTCATGAATCAGGAACCCCGAAAGACCATCTCACCTTTAGGCAAGTTCAGCAGTCCTCTCTCTGCGGGTTCTTTGTGTCCAGTTTATGCAACAGTCCAGGCAAGAGCAGTTTCTTGCCCAAATGGCTATCAAACTCCATAAGGAGCCTCTTTGATGCCCATCTTCCTCTTGAAGTAGATTGGTGTTGCCAGAAGCAGACGTGTCTCATTGTCATGAAAAACCCTAAGTTATTAAAACATTAAATGCCATGTTCTGTAGTCTTTGAAAGATATGAAGAATGCCTATCTGAAATATATCTATGCACATCTAGAAAATCTGACATGACTACAAACTTGACTATTATTGATGATTATCCATTAACAACCTATATTTCCTAATTATACATTCCATTCTGGTCTAGCCTGGCAGCCCATATAATGAAATGTCTCTCTGTACTTAGCTCCTTTACAGTCAAAAATTTCAAAGAAAACACAATAAAATACATCATCCAGACTCTCTGTGAATTTTCCATTTTTACGTGGCTTATTTTTACTCTATCACTTACTTTATTCTGTCTCTTTAAAGACTTTACCCTTTTTAAGGCATTAACTTTATTCTCTGTATATTTATTTTTTCTCTCTCTCAAGCCTACGTATATTCATCCAACATTGTGAGCCATTTAAAGGTCTTTTCTGTCTGAATCTGTCCTATTGTGAATCTGTAATTCTTTACTATCCAGGAGCACTTCTTAAAAGGTTAAGCACTTAAAAACTTAAGTTGCACTGTGTAGAGATAATACGGTACCGCCTGTTTCCAGCCAAGTCTAAACCTTACTGCACTGTTATCATGGTAATTACAATAGATCCTGCCTGAGATCAGCACAATTCAGCATGGCGGAGCAGAGCCAGAGCTGCTCCTGCCTCAGTCATTTGGTGCCCCTGAGCTGCACACAGTTCCAGGCACAAAGCAGTCCACATTGGAGCCGCACTCAGCAGTTTAATTCTGAGACTGAGCGTGCAGCACAGAAACTCTTTTTATCCAAGTTACAGCCAAATCTGATGCACAGAGCACTGCGCAGCCTGAAAACATCTCTCTATATGGCGGCAGAAATCCGCCATGCTCTCCCGCTCGCCTAAGCCTGATTCCGCCATCTGCCCAGGTGCAGGCAGGGAGCAGGGAGCCATCGGCCCGGTCTCAGCACACTCTCCTTCCGATCCCAAGCGGGAACACAAATATCCAGGCCCACAAAAGCCATTGAAATGCTTTAAAGCCAGAGTTTGCACTGGCAGCACAGCGCAGGAAGCCACGTTTTAAAATGACTCAGCTTTTTCTCTGCCGCTTTTGCCGAAACAGGAAATCTCTCTATGGCAAGTCCAGGCAAACAGCAAAAAGCTGTGTTAAACTCTCTCTCTCCTTTATTTAAAGCCCTCTCAGGTTTTTAAGTAGATTTAGTCACCACGTTGGAGCGCCAATCTGTAGAAGGAAGCGGCGGGGCTGCGTCCAGCCACCCGGCCGCCGGCTAGCTTTACACCCGAAATAATTACACGGAAACTGTATTCTTTTAAACACTGCCTGGCCCATTATCTGTAGCCTCTTATTGGTTAATTCTCACATCTTCCTTTAACCCATATTTAGTAATCCGTGTAGCACCACGAGGTGTGGCTTACCAGAAGAGATCTTAACCTGCGTCCATCTCAGAGAGGAGAATCATGGTGACTCACTATGGCGATGGAGGAGAGTTATCTGTCTATGTTACTTTCATTGGTTAATTAATAAAGAAAACTGCCTTGGCCCTTTAAGAGAACAGAAAATTAGGTAGGCGGAGTAGACAGAACAGAATGCTGGGTAACAGGAATGGGGAGACGCTTCAGGCAGTCGCCATAGTGAGCCACCATGATTCTCCTCTCTGAGATGGACGCAGGTTAAGATCTCTCCTGGTAAGCCACACCTCGTGGTGCTACACGGATTACTAAATATGGGTTAAAGGAAGATGTGAGAATTAACCAATAAGAGGCTACAGATAATGGGCCAGGCAGTGTTTAAAAGAATACAGTTTCCATGTAATTATTTCGGGTGTAAAGCTAGCCAGCGGCCGGGTGGCGGGACGCAGCCCCGCTGCTTCCTTCTACAGGGACTGGAGTCAGAGACAGATGGCTGATGGGTACCAAGATGGATGCCTAGCACAAGACAGTTTCTTTGTTTTTTTGTTTGTTTTTTGTTTTTCGAGACAGGGTTTCCCTGTAGTTTCTAGAGCCTGTCCTGGAGCTAGCTCTTGTAGACCAGGCTGGCCTCGAACTCAGAGATCCGCCTGCCTCTACCTCCTGAGTGCTGGGATTAAAGGCGTGCGCCACCACCGCCCGGCCACAAGACAGTCTCTTTAGCCATCATACTTGGACACAGGACATGTCCTGCCATGTACCGGTAAAGCATCCCCATGTCACCCAAGAGGAGCAGGTTCACCCACAAGCTTTATTGGGGCGTGTGCTACTCATGGTAGTGCACCCTCTGGTGCTGGATGAGCTGGGAGCTCTGGCCAAAAGCCTTGCCACAGGTGCCACAGGCGAAGGGCTTCTCACCCGTGTGAGTCCGTAGGTGCCGGAAGAAGTGTGACCGACCTCGGAAGGCCTTGCCGCAATCTTCGCACTTGTAGGGCTTCTCGCCGGTGTGAATGCGCTGGTGTTCGATGAGCACGGAGCTCCAGATGAAGGCCTTGCCACACTGGCTGCAGACGTACGGCTTCTCCCCCGTGTGCAGCCGCTGGTGCCGCACCAGGTTGGAGCTCTGGCTGAAGGCGTGGCCGCACTCGCCGCACTTGTAGGGCTTCTCACCGTTGTGGATACGCAGGTGCTGCGTGAAGTGGGAGCTGTGGCTGAAGGCCTGGCCGCACTGGCCGCACTCATAGGGCTTCTCGCCCGTGTGGATGCGGTGGTGCTGCATGAAGCCCCACCAGCTCCCAAAGCGCTTGCTGCACTCATGGCAGGTGTAAGGCTTCTCCCCGGTGTGGATTCGCTGGTGCTTCAGCAGCAGAGAGTTGTACTTGAAGCTCTTGCCACAGGCCTCGCAGCGGTGTGGCTTGGCCTGCCGGCAGTTGCGCCCCAAACTACTGCCCAACTCTGCAGCCTTCTTGGCGCTGTCCTCGGTCCCTTGGGCTCCCTGTGGCAAGAGCACCATGTGCCAAGTGTCCCTTTTTTGAGAGCAGGGCAGGGTCCCTGGAGGCAGGCCTGCTGACTGTTCCAAGGTACATCCCTGGCCAAAGCTGTCCCCACGCTTAGACATGCTGGGAAGGCTCTTCAAGAAGCCCCTCAGAGCCCTTCCATCTGAGGCCAGGCCATCTCCAGGACTGTGGGAACTGAGAGAGGCTGGAGTCTTCTTAGGCTCCCACTCAGAGTCTGAAAGGAGAAATGGCAGACGGCTCCCAGCCTCACCCCTACTGTGGCATTCTAAGAGCTGAGGCCAGGGAAAGCCTGAATGGGGACTATTCAGAGGGTGAGGGATGTGGCCGGCCTGAAGACTTATAAAGCCCGTTTCAGGAGCAGCTGGGCCCCGTCAGCTGGAGGCTCTGAGCCTGGGCAGGAGCCTCTCTGCTGGTTCACTGCACCTGAGATGCCTCTCAGAAGGGAGCAGGAAGTACAGGTTGCTACTAAGGGCTAGCAAGGACCTGGAACTTACAGAGCTCTGACAAGTAGTCCTTCAGGCTGAAATGCTGGGCAGACACTCGTCTTAGCCCACAAACCTCGGGTGACAGGAGTGTCTGAGGCTGCTCTGCCAAAGGGATGGGGTCTGGATGATCCTAGGATTCACTCTTCCTATGGAACTAGCCATGGCCTCAGCATCACAGCCAAAGCCCTGTCCACCCAGCCTCTTTGGGCTGACAAAACTGGTAGGCAGAGTCCCAGCAGGATGGCCCTGACCCTCAGCAGATCCAGGGACGTGATGAGTGTCACATCCAGCTGGGGTCTCCCAAGGCTGCCTAGGGTGGGACAGGGGCTGCTCACTCACCAAGCCAGGTGTCTCTGCTGACCTCCACTTCCTCTTGGAGGTCCAGGTCTGCTGCCTGGGAAGGCACCTCAGGACTGGAACAGGGGGAGCCTGGAGGCAGAGGACCAAGGATCATGGCCCATCCTCCAGAGGGCAGCATTCCTGACTCTTCCCTCTTTCCTGAACCCAAGAGTAGGGCTCCAAGGCTCTAGGGCCAAGACCCTAACACACAGGATACCCCTCACCTACCTAGCATCTTCCTGTGCCCTAAAAGAGAAGATCAGCCCAATGTGATACCAATGCCCTGGCTTCCCCATTGAGGGAGTCCTCCGGAGGCCTGGCTTTGGGAACTCATTCTCCCTCAGTTCTGTAGGCGAGCACAAGTGGCCCAGATGGCTCCTGTGCTCATCCCATGCTGGCTGGTGACCTTGCTGACTCTGGTCTGGCTTCCTTCCCACCTATCAGTGCTCCTGCAGCTGCCCCAAGGTCCCATCTTCTCCGTTCTCAGCACCACAAGCCAGCCATGGCTCCTGGTCTGTGTCTGCAAGTTCAGAGAGGTCCTAGGACTGTTTCATCCCCTACAGCCAAGCCAGGCCTCCTGCTTGGGAGGTTAGCCAGGGTGGTTTGGAGCCTTTCCTGTAGGTCCCTGGCACAGGGACCCTTGAGTATTGTTTGCTTATGCTTTTCCTGTGTTCCTCACCTCACGCTACTCCCAAAGGAGAGGACCTTGAAATGACTGCGTGCAAAGGTGACTCTGCCGATTGCTGGGACCTAGATGTCCTGGATGGGCCTCTTTGGGCGCCCAGGATTCCTAGGAGACCTGAGAACACAGTCAGGTTTCAGAACATTGGGGTCTTCTCTGGTAAGGAATCTGGAATGAGCCTGGAGTGGTCTAACACATGGTAATCCCAGAGTCTCAGAGGTTGAAGCAGGGAGACCTCAAGTTTAAGGCTCGCCTGGGCAACACTGTGAGATCTCTGCCTCAGCGAAAACAAAAGACAACAAACAAAAAATGGAATCCATGGGCCTCCAAGCAATGAAGCAGCAGCAGAATGGTGCTCGGGCTCAGTTCTACCTGCACTTGCTGGCAGCTAGGAAGCAGGCAGAGAGCCTACCTATCCCTGCATATCTGTGCAAGGGATGACTGCCATTCCCTCATCTGCCTCTGACCCTCAGGGCCTTCCCAAGCTCCACTATGACTTGGTACAAAACAAAACAAATCTCTTCCACCAACAACTCTACCTTACCCAGAATCCACGTTTACCCCTTTGGGTCCCTGTTGTTCACAGGCCCACCAGGAACAGCACAGTGCTGTAAGGCCCTGTCCAAGAATTGTCCTTGTGACGGGCAGAAGAGTCCTGGAGCCAGGCAGCAAATAGGACAGGGCTTGGGGCTCCTATCTGGTCTTGGGCTGTGGGACCTGAGGGAAGCGAGATCTCTGTCCTTATCTGTGAGTGCCCATCTATGAGCTGTGGCTGGTCTCGGCATCACCTAAGAGCCTGGCACAGAACACAGCTGCCCTCCATAAACCTCAGCTTCACTGTATCAGCCACCAGAATGCTAGAGCTGCAGAAGAGCCGGTCACACGTGGGCTCTTATCTTCACTGGCTCTACCTCATGGGAGCAGTGGGGCTTCCTATGAGCCTCAGGGATGAAGCCTCTGGATGACATGACCCCGAGACCTGAGGTGTGCTCAGTGGTATGACAGGGTCAGGACCCCTTCTACTTTGACTGATGAGGCCACCCTACTGGCATGAAGCAAGGGCAGCAGCTCCATTCCTGCAAGTCCTGAGGCAAACTCATCCAAACTGGCCAGACAAGAGTCCTGTCTCTCTTCCTGGCCTGGGACATGATGTCAGAGGGAGAGCTTCTCTTCCTAGCACAGGGCCCATGCTGAGGCCATTTTTCCTTCTATACTGAGGAAGAAACATCCAGGGGTCTGTCCCCAGGGAGGAAGAGCATGGTCACAACCATTGCTGCCATCCATCACTCCCTCGGGGCTTTTCCCAGCAGCCTCAGCACTGAAAGAGCTACTCAAGTGGCCCCTCCCTTCCTTGGGTGGCCAAGACCCAGGTCAGCCCAGTCTCATAGGGGTAGGGCAGAGGGGCACAGTAGTCTGGGGCAAATACCGTGAGGATTCACATGGTGCTGGTCTCCAGGTGTCCCTGGTGATGATAGACTGCTGGGTGACAAGGCAGGAGTGGACTCCTCAATGTCCTCTAAGGTTGCCATCTTCCTGAGACCTGCTCAAGGAGTATGCACCTGGGACCTATGGAAAACGAAAGCCAAGGTAGACGAGGGGGTGGAGGCTGTGGGTGGAGAAGAACATCACGTCCACTTTCTGAGCAGCCCTAGGTGATTCTTAGCTTCTCTGCTTAGCACGAGAAGGTTGCCAAGAAAAGGCAGGTGAACTTCTGGGGAGTTGCAGGGCCCAGTACAAGGGGCCTACTTGCTTATTCGGTGTGAAACCCCTCATTGGTCCTGGAAGCATCACCAGCAAGCCAGAGTGGCCTGGAAGCTCTTCTCAATAATGTATCCTAAATGTTCTTCCCAACAGAGCCTGCAGAGAAAAGCTTGCTTATTCTTCCAGAGAATACTCCTGCACCACAGTTGGGGCTTTGGGATTATGAGGCGCGAGAACTCTAAATCTATTTTTTTTGAAAACTCTAACTCTAATTTTTAAAGGGGCGACTCATGAAAATAGGAAGGGATACATTCCCAGAGGGAAAACTTTTCCTCAGATCCTGAAGACCCTGAGGTTGTAATCCCCGAGCCCAGATTTTCCACCGCACCATCCACAGGTGTGTGTGTCAAAGGCACATTGGTTGAATGCTCGCTTAGCATGCGTGACTCCTTGAGCCTATCATGATTAATCCCCAGCACCACAAAAACTGGGCGTGGTGGAGCATGCCTCTAACTCCAGCAGTTTGGGAGGTAAAGGCAGCAGAAACAAGTTCGAGGGCATCCTTGGTTACATAGCAAGTTCAAGGCCAGCCTGAGCTACAGGACTAGAGAAAATTTAAGAAGGGGAGATTTTTCCTTAATTTGGTTTGCCATAAACGAATGAAGGCCAAAGAGATAGGCCGGTTTTCTTCCACGGTGACACGGGCATAAAGGATGACAGGGAACACATATGGGGCGAGGAGCAGCAGCACCGCCGGGAGAAGGCGGAGGCGCTGGGTGCCGGCGCGGGATGGACGCTGTGGCGCCACCCTACCGGGTCCCCCAGGTTGAAACCACGCAAGGTCAGGGGTCGACCGGAATCTCGGCAGGGGAAGCAAGCGGACAACCGCGCGGATGAACCGACAAGTCCAGGATCGACCCACTAGGAGGGGCGATCACTCACCTTGCGAGCGGGAGGAGACCGCCCGCGCGTTGGCCGGAAGTGCTCCGCCTCCAGGAGGCCCCGCCCCCAATTCCGGGACGCTCTGGACCTCGGAGGACCTCGCCTTGGTGGTCTCTGGGGGGCTCAAATCCTTTATTCTGTGTAGCTTCTCCTCGAAGGGTCTCTACCCTGTGGCCTAACAAAGATCCGTCTGGAGAATCTTTTCAAACCAGCCGAAAAGCCCGGCAGAGACCCTCGTCTCCGCGAGAGGAAGAGGCGTCAGAGCCCTGGCGTTGGGCTGCGGAGGATTTCGTATCGGTACTGGAATTGGCCCCAACCGGGACCTCACAAGTTGTTTCAGACTGCAGCTGACCTTACACAGCCTTGCAGACTTTGTCAGGGGTGCGTCCTCGCATGTGGTTGTAAGAATTCTCGCTGCGATTTCGTAACCAGCACCAGCATCAGGACCGAGGAAGCTGCTATCCCTTGTGACTTAGCTACTGCCAATTAGGAGTTCGAGATCACGGGAAAAGACCTCCAGACTTAATTCAAATTATAATTAAGCACCCTCCCCCCCCCCCCCCCCACACACACCGCATAGACAGGGTTTCTCTGTATAACAGATTCCTAGCTGTCCTGAAACTCGCTTTGTAGACCAGGCTGACCTGCCAACTCACAGAGATCCATCCCCCTGCCTCTGCCTCCCCGCTGAGATTAAAGGCATGTACCACCACAACCGGCTCCAAGCAAAACATTTTAATGCTGCTAGCAGGGCTATAGTATCTAACCTAAATCAGAGATGTGCTGCCCAGAAGCGGGCACAGTAAGAAGGGATTTAAAAGAGAAAAACCATAGGAGCGTATTGTGCCAGGATTCGATTAGATGGTCAGGGTGAGTTCCAAATAGTCCTTGAATGTCTGCATAAGCACATTACAGAAGCCAAACCAGCAGTTAGTCATACCATAGCAGGCAGATGGGGTGGGGACGGAGGCGGGCATCAAGGAGTCAGGGTCATCAGACAAACAGCTATTAGGTTGGATGCCTAGCAAAAAATGGTTTCTTTAGCCATCACACCAGACACTTGTGATCCCTGTGGTTAAAGTGCGAGGGTCTCCACCCCCACTCCCACTCCCACCCAGGGAGATTCCCCAAAGAGATATTAATCTCACAGCCTTTGCACTCCGATGGTTGATGTGGAACCTCCATGCTTGGTGCTTGGATTTACAGCCTTAAATGCAAAGTAGTAGGGGAAAAAAAGGTTAGCTGGGTTTGTTAGGTTAGAAAAATGGGACACACTCCATTTGTCCACTCAGCAAAACGCTACCCAGCTGGGCCTCCAGAGCCGGTTCCTTCTCACCCAGCCATCACATGAACTCCCCAAGCTTCCCCAGGCAGAAGGGCTAGTTAACCCCAGAATCACTTACATGAGGTTCTGGGAACCCTTCCTGTACACATGACTGGTCAGTGTGTAACAGGCCTCCAGACGTTAGCACAACTGAGTCCGTGATGGAGGTACCATTTCAGGACACAAAATTAAGCATGTAGACACCACCCACCTGCCTAAACAAAAGCAAAGACCTAATCCAGCAAAGGCCATACTTCTGGAAAAGTCTCTATTTAAATGCACTAATTTTGCTTTTTGGCTTCTGTAGTTCTGCCTCTGGCTTCTTGTTAACTGAAGTGTGTCAACCCAGAACATGGCTTTTGTGCTTAAAAGCTCATCCTGAGAAAGACACAGGCTACCCTGGAATCCTGAACACCCAGGTGTAGTAGTATCAGGCTATTGGCTTAAACCATCTTCAAGCAGTCTTCCTGGGTAGATACCCCACGACATTTCCGGAGGTCCCACAGAGATCCCCAGAGACCAGACCTAGAAACATTGGGTCTCAGATTTCCTCAGAGTCAAAAAGAGTGCAGTGACCAAGGAGCTCCTACAGGATGGGAAGCCTGAGATGTCCCAGGTCCCCAGGACTCCCTTTGATCAGTCCCTGCCTAACGCTGTCATTGGTCTGTCACCTCTGGAGGTTAAGACTGGTTAAGAAGCTTCTGTTTGGACATATAAGAAAGGTCGGATGTGGCTGTATCCAGGATCCATGTGAGACATCACTGGATTCCTCCTGGCTATTCAAGGGCATGAATGTGTGGTGGCCACCCCTGGTTGTCTTTACTGTGTGTCTCTGTGTGTGTGTGTCTTTGTCTGCCTTTCCATTGTTTCTGACAGTTCTGTTTCACCACGTTGACCAGTGGCTTTCTCTGGTGTAAGATGCGCGCGCACACACACACACACACGCGCGCACACACACACACCCATCAAGAACTGTGCCTCTTGTGGGGGACCGAATCCTTTTGGTTCTGCCAGGTTTCCCAGAGAAACCAAAACCAAAACAAACCAAACAAAACAAGAAAACAAACAAAAATCAAACCCTCCGTCTGTCCCACTTCCAGAGCACCGGCTGGTTTGTTTCATCCTTGAGTCCTGCTCAGGATTCCCATGCGGGGGTGGGGAGGGTCCCCACCTCTCATCCAGGGCCTAGCCTGTCATCCAGGAGCCCCTGCCACCAAAGCAGCAAGCACACGGGGAGGGGGAGATCGTTTCCCTGAGGTACATTCCCTCTGCTCCCCAGCCTATTCTAAGCAGCCCAAAGGAATGGTAAAAACGAAGCTACACTCCTTCCTATTTTATGACTTAAGTCTCCATTTCAACCAAAAATCATCATTCTTTGGGGGAAAAAAAGGGTAAAAAAACTGCTCCCAGGCTGGGGGTGATGGGTGGGGCGGGTGACGGCTGGTCACTGCCGTACAATGCAGCCTGGTAGCGTAGATTGTTCCCTTCTGTTCAACACTGATCAAGGAGATTTTAAACAATGTTCACCGGGTCCTTTTTGTTTTGTTTTGTTTTTCGAGACAGGGTTTCTCAGTCTAACAGCCCTGGCTGTCCTGGAACTTGTTCTGTAGACCAGGCTGGCCTCAAACTCAGAGTTCTGCCTGCCTCTGCCTCCCGAGTGCTGGGAATAAAGGCATCTCTGCACACCCTTAATACTAACGTTCAACACGCCCAGCTCTGATGATTTGAAGCAGGCATATCTGGAGTGACCAGTGAGAGACTATAGACAGGGCTTGATTTTACTATATAGCCAATTTGTGTGTGTCTGCAGATGGAGGCAGACAACCTGAACAGCTTCAGAAGTATCTTTTTATGAAGTCATCAGGTTGCAGAATTTAAGTATCTGTAATCTAGAGACTGTTACACAGAAAACTGTAAAAACAAGACTTCTATGGGAACTCAGAAAGTGCTGGCATCAGCTTACTTTTGTTTTTAGAGATTTTGTTTTGTTTTGTTTTGTTTTTGAGACAGGGATTCTTTGTAGCATAGTCATCTGTCTTGGAATTAGCTCTGTAGATCAGGCTGGCCTTGAACTCACAGAGATCCACCTGTCTCTGCCTCCCAAGTGCTGGGATTAAAGGTGCGCCAGCACCACCCGGCTAGATTTTTAAAAATCTATTATATATACAGTATCCTATCTGTATGCATGCCTGTGTTGTGCCCATGTCACGAGACCCCCAGACAAGACCACCACAGAGCCAGTATCCAATGCAAACACACAGGGGTTTATTGAAACAAGTCTTGACTTGGGCAGCAACTCAGCACTCGAGAGACTGAGCAGCCTTGGGCATTTACAGGCTAGAATTTATAAAGGGAAAACCACAAGTGGGTTACAAGCCTTGTCAGAAGGTCTTGGGGTAGTTGACTTTTAACCTGATTGGTTGTGGTGAGGGGAAGTACAGAATTGAAGGGTAAAGGAGTTAAGAATACATCAGGCATGGTTGAGGCATGTGGTTAGTGGCTGTCATCAACCATACCCTCATCAGTCAGACCCAGGGTGGAGTTCTGCTCCTTTCAGGAACTTGGAAGAACTTGGGATCATTGAGAGGGCATAAGAGGGTGATCTTAGTTTAATTTAACCTTCACACCTGCAGGTCAGAAGAAGGCACCAGATCACATTACAGATGGTTGTGAGCCACCACTGGGTGCTGGGAACTGAACTCATGACCTCTGGAAGAACAGCCAGTGCTCTTAACCTCTGAGCCAACTCTTCAGTCAGTTTTTACAGTTTTTTAAAACCATATCCAGTAAACTTACAAATTTCAAGGCACAGAAAGTTTATATAATAGTCTTTCAAGTTGAGATATTTTATATTTTAGCAAAAGTTTGAGAGTTAAATAAGACCAAGGAAAGGAGCGTGAGAGAAGCAGCAGTCATTCCCGTTGCAGCAGTCACTCTTCAGCTGTTTTAAAGCACCCAGTGTCTCCTCCTGGGCTGCTGGGTTTTCCTTTCCCTGTCAGGCAGGAGACCTGTCTGCCCCAAGACAGAGATTTAGGAGAAAACTTTTAAACAGGTATGCTTGGGTCAGGAGAGGAGGGCCATAACCCAACTCCAGAGCCAGCTTTTAATAAAGCAGAATGGCATAAAACAATACTTCAGTATTATCCATTCCCAAGATGCCTTGTTGTGAGATATTTGTTTACACTATTCAAAGGTGTGTATTCATGATTGGTTTAACAAAGAGCTGAATGGCCAATAGCCATGCAGGAGAGAATAGGCGGGACTTCCTGAGAAAGAGAGGAACTCAGGAAGACTCTAGGTGCATGAGAGATGCCAGCAAGATGTGGAGAGAGTCAGTCATACAGAACGGAAGAGAGGTAAAAAGTCAAGTGGCAGATTGAAGATTAATAGAAACAGGCAAATTTAAGTTAGAAAAGCTAGTTGGGAACAAGCCTAAGGTAAAGGTCAAACTTTCGTAATAATAAGTCTCTGTGCATATTGTTTGGGAGCTGGCAAAGTCTAATTACATACCCGAATCCCTGCAAAACTGAATCCACTGACCAGAGCAAGCAGAAAATAAAGCTCAGAGATAACAATTCATGGGAAACCCACAGGACTTAACAACAGGTTCAGTGAACCAGTGAGAGGGGCAGAGACAGAACTGAACAAGACGGCAGTGGTGGCGGTGGAGGTGCAGTGGGAGGCAGCCAGGAGTAGTCAGCCTTGTGGAAATCCTGAAAAAATGATGTTGCACGCAACCCATAAGGGTCTTAGCCATGCTTGGTCCAGCTCCCATGAGCACACCAGAAAACATAAATCCATCAGACAAAAGCAAACAAGAATGTTCACATGGAGACTAGACAGACATGTGGTGGCCACCTTCACTCATATATGCCAGAACCAGGGAACAGGATGGCGTCTCCCATTCTGTCCCTGGAGAATGGGTCTATGATCATATCTCATCTCCCGTGTTTCCCCAGATGTCAGGACTTCCAGACCAGAACTCACTAATTGGCCTGCACTTTAAATGTACATTGGTCAGCAAGTTTTACTTTTTTGTTTGTTTCCAAGACAGGGTTTCTCTATGTAGCCCTGGCTGTCCTGGAACTCACTCTGTAACCCAGGCTGGCCTCAAACTCACAAAGATCCACTTGCCTCTGCCTCCCGAGTGCTGGGAATTCACAAATTTGCAGTAGTCACAGTCTGGGAGTCCCAGGGGCCTCCAGGTCCACAATGTACTTGTCTCCATTTAGGGCTTGTTCACCCCTAGGGTCTCTGCATGGAGGTTCTTTCCCGTTTAGAGTTTATCCCCAACTAGTGACTCCTTAATTTGTGGCAGCCACCGTCCTGGGCTTCCCCAGGCTTCCAAGTCCACCTTGGACTTGCCCCCACTTAGGGACTATCCCAAGACCCCTATCCCTGAGTCTGGGGTATCCCAGGGATCCTGGATGAGTCCCCAAAATGTCATGGAGCTTAAGACCTCCAGGAAAGGACCACAGACTCAATCTGGATTATAATTAGTTAAATTTATTGAAATTGCTAGCAGGACAACAATCTCTGAGCCAGACTAGAGACTGCTGGGTGAAGGGGGTGAGGGGAGGATTCTTAAGGCAAAACCCACAAGAAGACCTTGAGTATCTGCACACGGAAGCCAGGAACCGTTCTGTCTGCCAAGATTAGGTAGCCAAGGAGAACTCAAATAGTCCTCGCATGTCTGCATAAGCAGGTCACGGAAGCCAAAGAGCAGTCAGTCATATCATGACACGTAGATGTCACGGCACAGCTGTGCACTTCTGGGTGGAGGTCACTGAGTCAGGGTTACTGGGAACTTATCTTCAGGGACTGGAGTCAGAGACAGATGGCTGATGGGTACCGAGATGGATGCCTGGCAAAAAATGGAGTTTCTTTAGCCATCAAACTATCAGTGCCTCCTGGGCCTTTAATTCTTGTTCTGATTGGATTAATGGTGGGCTCCTGTACCTTAAACTGTTTGGCCAATTATGTACAATTTGGTAAAATTAGTGGTCCTTAGGACCAACTATACTTCTTTAGAGCGGGGTAAGTCCATGATTTGACTCATTCACTAAGACCAGTAGGGAATGTAACATGTCTCCAGACCTTCTTGGGCCCCCAAACCTTAGCACAGCTGACTCCATGATGGAAGCACCATTTAGGCCACAAAACTCAGCATGTAGACAGCACCAGTTGACAAAAACAAAAGTAAAGACATAACCATCGAAGTCTACAGTTCTGGGAAAGTTTCTAATGTACTAACCGGTTTTTTTTTTTTACTTCTGTGGGTCCGCTTCTAGGTAACCGTTCTTGTTAACTGAAGCATGTCCACTCCAGGACATGGTTTTTGTGCTGAAAAGCTCACCCTGAGACATTCTTGGTGCTAAACCGGGATCCTGAACACACGGTGTAGGTGCCATCCAGCTAACAAAGACTTTCTTTTGGTTTAAACCCATGTCCTAGTCTTCTCTGGTGGACACCCCACAAGTGGAGGCCTGATGTCCAAGATAACCTAAGGAGGTGCTATCAAAGGAGGGAGAGGTGATAGGGAGGTGACAGGTTCAAAAGAAGTAGTGGGTGCCAAGGTCTTGAGATATGGGAAGAGTATCGCCAGTCACCTGGACCTGAGAGAGCAGGCAGGCTGGAATGTGGTAAGCAAGGGTCAGACAACGGTTCTAAAGCCACTCCAGAACTCGGATTTCATTCTAACTGTACTGGGAGGCACTGAAACGCTTGAAGGGGAGGGATATATTTTTTTAATTTTCACACACACACGCACGCATGCATGCACGCACAACTGTCTTGCCTGTTTGTATGTCTGTGTACCACTTGCATGCCTGGGCCTACAGAACACAGGAAAGGGGACAGATCCTCTGGAACTGGAGTTACAGTTGGTTGCGAGCTGCCATGTAGGTGCTGAGACTCAAACATGGGTCCTCTTGAAGAGCAACTGGTACTCTTAAATCACTGAGCCATCTCTCCAGCCTGCCTTCCTTTTTTTGAAAATGCTGGGGATGGGACCTGAAACCAGGGTCTCAAGTCTGCTGTGTGTGTTTCATTATTGGGCTAAACCTCCAGATCCACCCCCACCCCATCCCATTTTTGAAATGGGGGTCTCACTATTGTTAGCTATTCTAGATCTTGAAAGCTCAAATGATCCTTTTTCCTTCATTTTAAGGTTAGTCTTGGGGCCGCAGGAAAACACATCAGAAAAGGGAAGGGCTCCTCCTGCTTCTGCTGACTGTGAGCCCAGCTCGGTCCCTAGCTTCAGTGACAACACGGCACCAATGCTGCCTGCTGCTGTGGGGGGCTCACCTGTGTATTATGAGGTCTGGCCAAATCCTGGCACAAAGCTGTCCCCAGGCACTGTTAAGTGTCCCTTGTTGAGAACAACTGCCATAAACGGAGGATGCATGGATGATTCCCAGGACCCCTGCTACAGACACTCAACAACTAGCCAAACCCTAACCTGGTATCCTAGTATCTGGGGTCAAAAAGGGAGACGATGCCTTGCTGCTGTAGAGCCTCTACCCTCACCCCATCGTACAGCAGGGACGACTTTTCTCGATTACACACTGTACTCTCGTGAGCATGGTCACTGGAGCATCCCAGGCACTCCCGAGAAACAGTGACCAGCCAGAACCCTGGTCTCGCAGCTCTGTCCCCAGTGGAGGAAGATGGCGGCTTCTTGGAGGGCATCCCTCCACTGTGGGAACTTGACAGAGCACAGTAAGCAGGCTGGAAACACATTTACTTTTATGAGAAAATAGACATCCAGTAGCAGCAGCAACAGCATCTGCTCACAAAACCATGGCAGCTCCTGCAAGGCAATGTGGAGATCAGTGCAGGTGTCCATGGAGTAGGGGGCCACACACGAAGGAAGCCACCGAGTGCACAGCAAAACAAACCGTCTAGTCCAATGTGCACAACACTGACACAGCACCAAGGATGGTTTACATGGAAGAGTTAACAACTGCGACACAAACACCAGACTGGGAAGAACATCTGCTACAACACAACGGGCTGTGGCTGCAGCCCTCAGAGGATCCACCACTCACTGCAGTTTAGCACAGCAGGGCGGGATATGCCCCACGGGGAGTGTATAGGGCATGAGGACACACAGGTGTCTCTCTCTGCACCAGCCAGATAGAAGATGAGGCTCCAGCATATCGTTGATGTGGCCAAGGGAGGTGTTGACAGGCCCGCTGGGTGCTAACAGTTCACGGGTGCCAAGAACCCTCTGCAGGTCCAGAGCCAAATGACTGCAGGCCCAGCTGCAGAGCAATGCCTCACCTAGGTGTTGGCTGGGAGCTGCCCCATGAAAGCATCAGTCCCAGGGGATCTGAGTCAGGAGAGGGCAATCTACTTGTCTTCCTTGAGACAGAACCAGGAAAAAGCAAACATTCAACTCTACTGGCACAATGTTCAGAAGGGGTAGGCTGATAGGGAGAGCCGTCTCTTGGCATAAGGGGAAATGTGGCACAGAGGCTAGTCTCCTTGTCTGCACTGTGCCTGGGGTCCACACCAGAGGGGACCCCCACCCAAATCTTCCCTAGAAGCTACAGCGCATCTGTTCCTTGAGTCAGGGTTCACAGCTTTTCTTCCTCCTCTTCAGGGCATCTTGGTGTCCTAACTCACTTGCACAGGAAGTGCTTGTGTCTTGATGTCAAACTGGAATGGATCCAAAGGTGAAGGAGTGGAGCCCCAGTGTGCCCTGGAGCTACAGACTTCCAGGAGCTGAAGTCGCCAGCTGGAGTCAAGGCTGACCAAGGGTCCTGGGCCCAGTCCAGGGCTATTTCTGACTCTCCCTAGGGTGGCTCCTGACTTCTCACCTGGTTGGGAGGACTGAGGGAATGGATGCCAGTGGAGCTCAGAGCTCTTAGTCACTTGTTGTCAGGCCCTGGCAGTGCTTCTGCTCCAAGTGAGGCTGAGCAGCAGCCACGCTGTCAGAACCTTTCCACAGGACAAGGCCCACCGCGTGTGGCAGCTGAGGTGCTAACAAGTGTGGCTGCCTTGCATGTCTCAGAAGTTTCTGGTTGCGGTTGAGTATGCTTCTGTAATTAGAATACTAATACATTGCTAGAGTGCTCGTCATTGCCCAGGACACAGTTCAAGACATCTAGAAGGTTCTGAACATTTAGTTTGACCCAGGTGGCTGTTCAGAGTGTCTTAATGAAGTAAAGAGCTGGTGCTGGGGACTCTCCAGCAGGCTGACAGTGGGCCAGAGCTAATGGTCTCTTGTGAACGATGTGATGTGGCCACCTTAACTTCAGGGTGGGAACAAGTCCAAGTGTCCTGGAGTCACCCCATGGCATCCAAAAGGCCTCCCTGAGCTCATCTTCCTACAGATTTCCTGTTGCCAGTGGATTCTGTGATGATAGCCTCCCCCCTGGTGCATGACCCCAGTGGGCATCTGCAGTGCCCTGTGGTGGAGGTAGACACTGACTCTCACTTTTCTAAGCTTCTTGCTGGGGAGATCTGTACTAGCAACCTGGAAAAAAAACAAAGAACAGTTTGGGTAAATGAGAAGAGGGCAGTTCCAAATTCACTAGGAGATGGCTAACTGACAGAAATGGGCGGGAAGGGGGGCACAGTTAAGTGCAAGCTGGTTCTGCCAGCTACTAAAAGAAAGCGAAGGGTTCTGAGGGATGTGGGGCTCCAGCCGTGAACCAACACCTAGAGACACACGAGTGCACTCAGCACAAGCAGCAGGTGTGACACCCTCCCACTTCTGCTGGGGCTGTATCCTGACCTCCTCCTGCTTGTTTGGTTGTGCGACTTTTCTCATAATTGAATCTGGGAAAAAAAAGAAAAGAATTCCAACAAGGGTTGGAGAGATGTGTGGGAGGTCCTTCTGTCTATGTGCTGATTTTATTGGTTAATGAATAAAGAAACTGCCTTGGCCTGTTGATAAGGCAGAACTTAGGTAGGTGGGGAAAACTGGATTAAATGCTGGGAGAAGGCAGGCAGCGGGAGAGAAAAATGTCATGGGTCCTACATCAGAGACAGACGTGCTGAAACCTGGTAGGCCACAATCTCGTGGTGATGCATAGATTAATAGAGATGGGTTAAATTAAGATGTAAGAGTCAGCCAATAAGAAGTCAGAGCTAATGGGCCAAGCAGTGATTTAATTAATACAGTTTCTGTGTGATTATTTTGGTTCTGGGTGGCCAGGATGAACAAGTGGCCTTCTCCTAAAGTTAAGAACACTGGCTGCTCTTCCAGAGGTCCTAGTTCAATTCCCAGCACCTACAAGGTGACGAACTATAACTCCAGTTCCAGAGGATCCAACGCCCTCTTCTGGCCTCTGAGAAGACTGCATGCATGTGGTACACAGACAAACATGCATGGAAACACCCAAACACAAAGATAAAGGAAATGACAAAACAGTGTAAAAGTATGCCAACACACAGGGAGACTTGTGCAATAAAACCACAGGCACGAGCCAACGCCACACCTGGGCCGTCTGTCTCTTTCCACTGAGACAGGGTCTCACTATGTAGCCCTGGCTATCCTGGAACTCTTTCTGTACACCAGGCTGGCCTTGAACTCACAGAGATCTGCCTGCCTCTTCCTCCAGAGTGCTGAGATTAAAGGCATGTGTTAAATAAAGGTGGGTTTCTCTGTGTAACAACCCTGGCTGTCCTGGAACTAGCTGTTGTAGATCAGGCTGGCCTCAAACTCAAGAGATCCGCCTGCCTCTGTCTCCTGAGTGTTGGGATTAAAGTCATGGCTTTAGCTGATTCTTTGGAGTTGAGCACTGCCACTCCCATTGCATGGGAGGAAACTGAGGCACAAGGTTCAGCAATATATCCAACATCGCAACATCCAAGCAAGGAGACTTTGGCTTAAGGACTCCTGTCCTGCTCTACCACCTGTTTCCCCTCGGAGATCAAGACACTGGCTATGTTTGGCACTAGGATTAGTGGATCTCTAGACTTGGCAGCTGAGGCTGGCCTACTCTACCCAAAACCAAAATAAAACAAAAAGCATATAAACAACTTGATTCTTCCCAAGAACCCTGGGTGAGGTACAGCTAAGTGGCAGAGCATTGGCCTAGCACTCTGGAATCTGTGCTCCATCCCCAGGACCACAAAAGCAAAACAATGATGGTGAACCCACCTGTCTGCTGGAGGGATGACTCTGCCACCTAGACACTGCTGCAGGTGTCTTCCAGGGCCAACCTGAGGCGAATATGTGACTACATGGCATTCTGTGTCTGGGCCCTGTCCTATACATCCTAAAATGTGGGAAAGACATCAAAGAATTATTTGTAACCAGGTCCAGAAGCAGTCCATGTGGCCAGGTTAGGGAGCAGCTCGGTCGGAGTCAGCTCTGTTTCTCTAAGTCAATGGCTCCTTAAGTGTCCACTCAAAGCAACACTTCACACTGCCAATGACAGGGTTTATCAGAGTTCTGCACAATCAAATTGAATCGACTCAGACAAGTCAGGCACCCCTTGGGTTGTGTTTGACTGATCTAGGCTACTGTAGATTCTGTGTCCACACTGTCACTCTCCTGGAACATCAAACTGCAGAAGGCACACTGACTAGTTCCTTGCCACTCATGGTTCCAGTCCAGTTCCTGCACCCAGGAATCCCAACATTCTTAGCTAGCTTTTCCTTAGTTCTGAAGGACTAAGCCTATATATGGAAAGCTTGAAAAAACCGCCTGCAAGCTCCCTGTGGCTCAAACTCTTCATTTTGCTCATTAAGAATATGGATTAGAAACCAGGTATGGAGTGCATGCCTACAAATCCCAGAATTCTGAAGCAGGAGGTTCATGGTGAGTTCAAGGCCAGCCTGGGCTATAGTTCTCAGCAGCCTGAGCGACCATATCAAGACACTGTCACAAACGTGGCATAGAGAGTTACTATGTGGCTGCAAAGACAAGAACAAGCTGGACAGTGGTGGCGCATGCCTTTAATCCCAGCACTCAGGAGACAGAGGCAGGTGGATCTCTGTGAGTTCGAGGCCAGCCTGGTCTACAGAGTGAGTTCCAGGATAAGAACAAAATCTGGTCCTTACATAAACTGTTACTGACTCCTGACCTGGATTCATGAGGAACGACACTGTGTCACCTGCCTGGTGGTCCTCTCGGTGTGGATGAACACACACTATTTTTGGTTTCCTGTCAATATTGAGGAAATTGTGACTCTGCACCCTCAAACCTTCACGCACATCCTTAAGGATAGGGTTAGAGGCTGTGACCAGGAAGCTACCTTACCACCTGCTAACACCCCAGGTTTCCAATGTCCCAGCGGCATGTGGGCAACTCCTCTAACCCAGAACATGCTGCCTGGGTGTACTATGTATACATCTATGTATATATCTATATCTGATACCCATTTTCTCACAATTTTGCCTTACTGGATTTCCATATTAGATTAAGGCATCCTCTCCCACGGGGATCAAGTCTGGTACAATACTCCTGGGGCCGCCTGCATGAGGAGAGTGCAGTGTGGGAAGACTCTGCCTCAGCCTGCACTTCCTGACAGTGTGCTCATCATCAGCAAACCCAGCTAGGCCAGGCCGGGAGGCACCAGAGACGCTAACTTCAGCTTTCAGGAGGACGGTTAACCTGGTATAGTTGTTATTTTTCTCATCGTTGTGGCAATTGTCTGAAAAAAGCAACCTGAGGTTTCCTTGGCTCCTGGTGTGAAGGGACACAGGACACGATGGTGCAGAGTGTGAAGCACGCAGATGAACCCTTAAGTTTTTAAGTCTCTTAAAGTTGGTTTCTTAAGGCTCTGTGTGTATCTCTACCGCTGCTGTGTGCATGAGGGGTCAGAGGACAATACTGAGGAGTTGGCCCTCTGCTGCCACTTCTACATGGGTTCCAGGACTGACCTCAAACCGCCAGGCTTCTGAAGCAAGTGCCTTTACCTGCTGAGCAGTCTCTCTTCATTTAATTCTCATGGTAACACCCTCATAGACACACGTCTCCTGAGTGATTCTCTATCCAGTCAGGCTAGTCGTCAGATTAACTACAACACCTGGGAAAATAGTCCTACCAGGGAACACAACTACCCTGCACCATTTATTTTTCATGGTTTCTTTATCTGCTGACAAACCTATCTCTAGTTTTTGGCTGGGGACCCTTCTTTCAGGACAGAGTCCTCAAAGATTACAGCTATTATTTTTATTATTTTTTAAAATGTCTGAATCTCTGCTAACTTTCCCCCAACTTACCTTCTAGTCAGCAGTCACTTTGCCGTCCTCAGAACACAGACCTCATAAAGCACCTGGGACAGAGGGCAGGCACAATCACATCACCTTGTCCTGGTGACAGGCAGGACGCGGAACTGACTGAATGGCAGGCTGCCATGGGGCAGGGTCAGTTGTTTCTGAGGGTACAGTGGTGAGGAGCCACAAGACCTAATCTACACAATCTGCCACCATGGTAGGGTGCAGGGGTCCACCGCAGCCACTCTGGGTGGATCCAGGCTCCTTGTCTACGGCGGTGGCTGGGACAAGGGTACACAGTGCGGCACAGTTTCAGGCACTGGGCTGAGCTCAGAGACTGTTGGCTCAGCCACAAGAGAGCAATTTCAGGACCACCTCAGTCATCTGCACAGAGATGAGCAAGCTCTGGTGTAGTCCAAGGGGACCTGGGTCCTCAGAGCTAGTCAGAGTGCTGCCTGCCATCCACCTTAGAGTCGCTAGCCCCCAGCAGACTGCATGGGCCAGGCATCCAGAGCCAGGCACCTTCAGGTGGACTGACAGATGTGTAGTGGATGAGCCAGCAGAGGCCGCAGAGGGAGGCAGTGGCCCTAGCCAACAGGGTGTCACTTTAGCTATAAGTTCTCGGTGACCCAATGCTGTTCCAAAGATGCCCCTGAGTAGGATGAAGTAGTCTGGAAAATGGCTGGAGCTGCAGTAAGCCCCCAGGGAGCACCGTGTCACCACCAAGTGTAGACTCACAGGGTGGAAAGCCTCTGTGGGTTCTCACGTCTGAGAGGTGAAATTTCCTTCTGATGACAGAGACACGGCAGCCAGATGAGCCATCAGTAGCATACTGCATGAGAAACCTAGACCAACATCTGATGTTTGACAAAGATCCATAGTTTCAAGTTGCCCTGCTCAGTGCTTCTTCCTCAGATGACGCTTCCGATGCCGGATGAGGCAGGAGCTGTAGGCGAAGGTTTTTCCACATTCCTCGCAGCCGTAAGGCTTCTCTCCAGTGTGTGTTTTCTGGTGTTTCAGAAGATTGGAGCCACAGTTGAAGGCCTTCCCACACTCCCCACATTTAAAGGGCTTCTCACCAGTATGGATTCTCAGATGTTTGGTGACGTCTGAGCTGTGCCTGAAGGTCTTCCCACACTGGTCGCACTTAAAGGGCTTCTCTCCAGTGTGAACTCTCTGGTGGCGGATGTGGTCTGTCTTGTGTTTGAAGATTCGTCCGCAATCACCACACTCGTAGGGTTTCTTCCTCTGAAAAGGAATAAACACGGGGACGCCCTCAAAGTCATCTTTAAATGAGGCATCAAAGGCATCAAAGATATGCGCCTCGTCTTCGGGACTCAGGACGGGCTGTTTGCGGGGCTTCCGGGGCTTTCTCGCTGACCTCTTGGTTGGCTTTTTTGCCTTAGATACTTTCTCTCCTTTGACAGTGGTCTTTGGCACACCTGCTTCCTCCTTTGGGGCCTGGGTCTTCTTTTTCCTGCCTGCAGGCTTTTCCATTGCTGCTCCCAGAAGTGGGAAACACCCTGAAAGCCAGGGAAGGCTGAGGGCTCCCAGCCAGCGGCTGCTGGCTCGCTCTTTGTGACTTCACTCTGTCAGGGACAGCTCACCACCTCTTGCTTATGAAGCTGCATTTTGGCATCCAGAATCCATTTTGGAATCGTTGTCCTTTTGCTTCTGGGGACAAAAGCATTGACAACAGGTCAAAGGCAGCTCTCGGGGCTGCAGTACCTCCACTGGCCTTCCAAATGCTCACTTGATGAGCTGCTCAGACTAATGTGGACTCCCCAGAACTCCGGTCCACTTCACTGGTCCATAGCACGCTCATCTCTTTGAGTAGTGTTCTCACTGACTCAGCCACTGACCAGGAGACACACCCTGGCCTGAGGACAAGGCTTTCACTCATCCCGCAGAACTCCGTATCCACCATGGACCAATGGCCATTTCCCACCTCCAAAATGGAACCTTCCCTTCCCTTCCTCATCCTCTCCACCTGCCCACTTTGGGACTGTGCATATATCCTGCAACAGGAGGTAACTCCACTGCACACAGCCTGGTTCTGTGCCTGGAAAACTCAGGGCTGTTCTCATAAACCTCAGCAGCCAGCAAACCCCATCAAGACCCCCAAAGGCTGCCCTTGTGCCGCTGAGCCTTTCTTTATGTGAGAAAGGCTTTTCTTTATCTCCAAACCTATGCCATCCCTTTTACCCCTGGAGGCTGAAGGGGTGGGCTATGCTGGGAGTCCCATCCTGCCCCCATGCCTGTCCAAAAACACAGCTGCCACTTTGGGAGCACACTGTGTTTTGTTCTAAGTATGACTGATGCGTGCATATCTAACCCAGCAGATAAAGGTCTTATCTGAATTCGGAGTCCAGGTTCAGCTAGGCATTTGCCTGCACTGTCTGAACGTCAGCGTCTGAAAGTGTTCTGTCTTTTGTGGGACAGCTCAGGAGGAGATATCTGAGAGTCCTTGTCTGACAGGCCCCAGGCTCAGTACCAATTCAAACACCATCACTCCGATGAGAGGAATCACGAGCGGGACCCAGGTGTCTTGTGTTTGCTCACCAAGGCGCATCCTCAGTGAAAACTGAAAACAGACATTAAAACCAAATGCCCCCTCCACTCACAGGCCAGTGCACAGGGGTGGATGCGTGTGATTCAGGCAACTTAGTTCAATGCAGCGGGCCTAACGGCTCAGGTCCATCACAGTGCTGCAGGACCTGGCGGACTCGGAGCTCAAGTCACCCAGCAGCAAGGGGCTTCGCTAGGAAACCCGCCCCATCTTCCCCGCCTCCGGGACCTCCGCAACAACATCGAGTGGCTAGCGGCCCACGGAGAGACGACCCAGAAGCCAATCTTCGCCGGGCCGGGGACACCGAGCGCGCATGCAAAAGGTACCTTGGTAGGTGTCGAGCGCAGACGCCGTGGGCAAGAAGGCGGGTCGGTGGGCAGGCGGGCAACGGTTATAATCCCAACTTGAGCCCGCCACTCCCGCCTCTCCCGCGCCTGAAGGCGCCCGCCCCTCTGGTGCCGCTCTACCTTCCCCGGCCTCTCGGTGGTGCTGCGGCGCGCTCCACAGCCCCGCCCACCGTTCTCATCGGTCTCCGGTGCCTCTCTAGGAGTCCATGCCGGGCTCTCAGTGGTACCGCTGCAGGCCCCGTAGCCCCGCCCTCTCATTCACGCCCTCCTGGCGCCGCTCTAGGAGCCGTCGCCCGGCCTCTCTGTGGTGCTGCGCTCGGCTTCGTAGACCCGCCCACCTCCCCCAGCCCCTTCGGGGCCGCTCTAGGAAACAGGGCCGGACCTCTCCGTGGTGCTGCGGCTGCGGTCTTGCGCATAGCTTGAGGGGCTGCCAAGGAGGTGTCTGCGTCTATGCAGGTTTCTGGACAGCGGGCGGCGCTTTTCTCCCGGCGTTCACCCGTGCAGAGCTGCCTCCTCATCTCAGGGCTCCAAGCCGTTCACGTCTTCGGGTTGTTTCTTAGTCTTCGGCCTTGTCACTTGTTCGGCCCCTTGCCGGTCAGCTCCGGGACGGCGGATCCCCCGTGTGCACGGCATGTGGCCGCCCTGGACCCGACTGACTCTCCAGTCAAATCCTGGTTCAGGTCTCCTCCGTTCTGTCCCTGATCCCTGGCTCCTGGCCTTTATCGCCAAATACTAAAATCTAATCCCTTCTTGCGTTGTTCCCACTTTCTGGATACATTCTCCCTCACTATATTTTGTCAGGTTGGCATAGAGCTAGCAATCTGCCTCGGCCTTTCTCGAGCCCCAGGATTATAGGTGTACCCCACGGCGCTTGGAGATCGTTGCAATTCAAATCAGATACAAGAACCGATTGAGAGCTGCTGTGTGCTTGGCTGAGTCTCCCCGGGGACGCCATTTTGCATGACTGCTATACAATGTTAGGGTCTTCTATCCTGGAGAAGCCAATATCTCAGATCTCAAGCAAACCACTGATCTGTCGTCCCCCCTCCCCCTTTCAGACTCAATTGTCAGCTTGCTAGACAAATGTGATTGTCCAGTGTGCAGCTTGGGAGCTTGCCTATTATCGCCCGGGGGGTCGCTGTCTAGATTCACAAGGGTTTCTGTGAATCGAAAGGTGATCCATTCAGCCTCTTGATGGAGCTGTCTCCTCGGTTTGTGCGCAACAGCTTATTGGATCCTTTGCCCCATGAAGGCTGTGTCACAAAGTTGCTGTGAAGACCCCCGTTCTGGCCCCCCTGGGACCATGCTTAGGAATGAGGTTGCTAGGTCCTAAACTGCATATTTCCTTTAGTGAGGATCAGCCAGACTGCTTTCCAGAGAGCCTGTGCCATTTCTCATTCATTCCTACCAGCAGCACGGGGATCCTGCCTCATCCGCATTTGGTGTGTGTGTGTGTGTGTGTGTGTGTGTGTGTGTGTGTGTGTGTGGTGGGTAGAGGTCTGTATGCCTCCTGCCACCTGCATATAGCCCCCAGTTACAAGTCTCTTAGCTATCTTCTAGTGAGGTGGGTTGAGCCGGTTGCGGGTGGACTGTAGATACAGTCCTTTGGTCCTGCTTTATCTGGTTCTCAGGCAGGTTCCCCCACTCCCCCACCCCCACTGTGTTCTAAGTTCACTCGTGGAACAGTTTCATTGTGGAGTGGCTACCCTCTGGAGAATTATCCTCTTCTCTTGTTGGTGGAACTCAATTGGTAGGACCATGGCCTGGGCTCGCTCACATGTTCCAAGCTTTTCTCTAAGATGGCAGTGTGGTACCTGCTGCGAAGTCCTGGTGTCTGGCCACTGCCTTTGAGCCATCTGCACACATGTCCCCTTTGTTTAGTGACCCGAGGAGATGCCATCTTCAGTGACATAGGACTGGAATGTGTCTGTGTTCTGGAGAAGTCCTGATAGTGGCCGTTCCCATGGGAACCTGGATACAGAGGATGTGGGTCGCTTTGGCCCTTCCTACAGCATCTGCCTCCCCCCTCCCCTGGGTTTTCCAGTCCAGGAAGGAGCAATAAGGCCACCTTAAATGACCACCTTCTGTCCTGAGAGGCAAGGAGGCTCCAGGGAACCCAGAGGAATCAGGTCCCTGGGCTCTGTCCCTGTCAGTGGAGCTTAACTCTTGTCCAGCACCAGGCTAGGGCAGGAACAAGTGACCCCAGAGTGGGTATTTGTCACGAGTACCCAATGTCGAGAAACACAGGTGACACATTTGTGTCTTTTCACAATGTCAGCATTTTTCTGAATAGCAAATTCACAAGCTACATTGGTTTCTTTGTTATTTGCCAAGGGGGCCTGATTTGCCTTGATAGTGACCGCAACAAGCACAGCTTCTTTTGTTCCCACTGTAACTACTGACGATCATTCTCTGTGAGCATACCTTAAATGACGCACAGTAGTTCTGTCTGGAACTGTAGCCGTCATCCCTATCCCTGGCTGTCCTGGAACTCACTCTGTAGACCAGGCTGGCCTTGAACTCAGAGATCCACCTGCCTCTGCCTCCTGAGTGCTGGATTAAAGGTGTGCGCCACCGAGCCCAGCTTTGTTTCTTAACTTAAGAAAGGTGCATGTGTGCATGCGTGTGTGTTATATGAGCATGTGTGTATGCCCTGTGCACATGTGCAGGTCAGCGGAAGATGACATCAGGCATCCTATCCTGCCATGCTCTACCTATGCCCTCGAGACAGGGTTTCTCAGTGAACCTGGAGCTAGGCTGGCAGGAAGCCCTAATGATCCTCTTCTCCTCCTCCCGCAGTTCTGGGGTTATGTGCAGCCTTGCTCGGCTTTTTGCTTGTGTCCTGTGGGTTTGAGCTCAGATCCTCGTGTTTGCATAGCAAGCAAGCACTTTAACCCTGGGCTGTCTCCCCAATCCCAAGAGGGGCTAATTTTGTAGAATTTTGGTCAAAAGAGTAGAGGCTCTGAATCATTTATTCTGCCCTGGGTGGAGATGTGACATTCTATACGGTTCCAAAGAGCACAACGTTGCTATCTAGCAGGGGCTTTGTGGTAAGAGCTATTGTCCTCTCCTTTCAGAGTTAATCCAAATGGCTCTGCCACTCACCTGGGCAGAAAAATGCTCTCAAGAAAGCAAATTGTTTCAGAAATGTTAAGAAAATCATCTAGACCCAGCGAGAGGGCTCAGCAAGTGAAGGTGCTTGCCACGGAGCCTGGGGCTCTGAGTCCAGCCGTAGGATCCACATGGCAACGGGTCACGTTGCAACAGCACAGGTTTTATTGGAAAGAGCCCTGTGGAGGGCAGAGCTGCAGTGTGGGAAAGCAGAGGCCCAGCTTCTGCTTCCAAGCTGAGGTAACTACAGGGTAGGAAAGGGAAAGGAAGAAGAATAAAATGTTCCTTTTTAAGCCCTCGGTGGGCTGTTGCTAGGGGGTTGCTAAGGAAATAAGGCACGTGGTGAGTAACAGAAGATCAGGTGATTAATAAACGTCCCTCATGGCCACCATCACCTGGGTTGATAGGCTGGGGGCACAAGAGAAACAAGTCAGGGGGAAGAAAATTACTTTAATTTCAGGAATTGCTGCTGTTTAACAAAAATGGAGGAGCTTTACACAATGGCATGGCCAGGGCTGGCAGGTCCCACTATCATATTCTCTGCTGCGGAGGAAATCTCTGGGGTGGGAGCCACCGAGGGCTCTGAGGGGGTGACTGAGAGTTCCTACAAGTGAGGTGCTCACGGTGACTGGCGGCTCCATGCTGAATCTTAATAGCAAACATTTGAGCTTTGATGGGTTCTGGGTCTGAATGTGCTTTGATTCGTGGGAACCTCCCCGAACACTGAGAGGCAATGGCGGTGGTGGTTAGATAGGTGGTGGTAGGTAGGACAGCATGCATGAAGACATCGAGCTTGTCCTAGGGTTAGGCAGCCAACCCCTCCAGAGTGTATTTTCATATTTCTCCTTAACAAGAAAATATACTAGGAGCAAGCATGTTGCTGTAGTACACTTGTTGTAGGTAGCTGTTTGCTGTGGGTAGCTATTCCCTCTAAATTGGAACTCCCCTTCCCCAAAAGGGGAGGAAGGCTTTTAAGACTCAGGCAGGAAACAAAATATGTAAGATTTACAAGGCCCTGCTCGAAGTTACAAAAGCAGTAAATAATTGCCCGTGAGAGGAGACTTTTCACCAGGCCAAGCTACCTGCCAGTTGGGCAGAGAGCTCTAGAGACGCAGTGTTTGTGAGCTGTCTCTCTATACAGTGTCAGGAGTGGGATTTTTGGTGATGCAACTCCCTTTGAATTACCCATGTTTCCATAAGTAACCCCAGACAGCTGACTGGTTCACTAATTAGATATGGAGGGCTTCTTTCTTTGGTCTGTCATTGGTGTCCTGTCTGGAGTGAAGATGTGTACCCCCATCTCCCCAGGAGGAGTCACACAATACTGGGGATGGGGGAGGGTTCTCCCGATAGTGTGAACTGCAAAGGCAAAGTGGAGCCTGAATCATAGCTTCCATAAGGGAACTGGGAAAGGTATTTGCTCAATCCAAAGTCCTTATGGCAGTAACAAAGCCAGACAGGACTCTGGAGAGATGGCTCTATGGTTAAGAGCCTTGGCTGCTCTCTCACCTGTGCTCAGTTTCCAGCACCCACATGACAGCTCACAATCGGCTGTAAATCCACTTTTGGGAATCTGACGTCCTCTTCCAGCCTCCGCAGGCACAAGCATGTATGTGGTGCATGTACAGGCAAATATTCATACATGCAGAATAAAACTAAGAAAATAAGCAAGCGAAGAAGCAAGGAAGAAGAAGCCAGAGAGTTGATGGCGAAAATTGGATAATAGAGATTCAAGTAAGACAGTGACTCTCACATCCCCGCCATTGTACTCACCCTTGCTCTTTGGCAGGACAACTGATAGAACCGACCAGATCTTTCTCCGTTGTACTGGACCATCCTTGCTGACAACTTTTTATTTGTTTGTTTCTTTGAGACAGAGCTTCTCTGTGTAGCTGTGACTGTCCTGGTACTCTCTCTGTCTAGACCGGGCTGGCCTCGAACTCAGAGATCCTCTTTCCTCTGCCTCCCAAGTGCTAGGATTAAAGGTGTGCGCCATTGCCACCTGGACCTCCTGGCCCTTGCTGACAATGTCTAGGGTCTGAGGGTGGCTCAAGAAGGGAGTACTGCTCTTGTAGAGGATCTCAGTTTGGTTCCTAGCACACGTGTAGGGTGGCTCCCAACCTATAACTCCAGCTCTAGGGGATCTGATGTCCTTTTCTGGTGTCTTTGGGCACCAGCTATGTAAGTGGTGCACAGACATGCATATTGACAAAACACCCATTCACATTAAATTAAGAAAAGGCATTTAAAAAGTCTTTTTAAAAAAGATTGATTTATTATATAAATTAATAGTGTTCTGTCTGCATATATGCCTATAGGCCAGAAGAGGGCGCCAGATTTCATTACAGATGGTTGTGAATCACCATGTGGCTGTTGGGAATTGAACTCAGGACCTCTGGAAGAGCAGTCAGTACTCTTAAATCACTGAGCCATTTCTCCAGCCCACATTTTTAATGCTATTTAAAAGAAGGTTTTACTACACAGATGATAGGGTGCAGATCTGAGTGTCTTCTAGACTTAGAAAAACATCACGAAGTCATAATAAGTATATTCAAATTTAAGATCAAGAATGGGAAACCAGTCCACTACAGGTGCCAGGCCCAGGCCCAGCTGTGAGATTTTGGGGTGTCTTATGGTAGGGTAAGATGTGAATGGTACTTAGCATAGTTATTCAGAGCTATTATTATATTATCCCTGAGCAAACTGTACCTGCAGCTATGCAGCTATGCATGGCTGCAGATGTCAGACTGTAACTACAGGTATACAACTATACACAGCTGCAGGTGTCAGACTGTACCTGCAGGTATGCAGCTATGCACAGCTGCAGATGTCAGGCTGTACCTGAGGGTATGCAGCTATACACAGTTGCAGATGTTCCTGGGGCTTCTGGAACACTGGAATGTCTTCATGCTGCACCTTGCCTGAGTACTCATCCTTGGTTTTAACTTGACAACAAGGTGTCATGTGGGGTTGGGACAGAAAGGCCCAGGAAGGTTTTAAGATTTTTATAGGACAAACTGAAGAAATCTGTCTCAGACCTCCAGTGTTTCTTCATATTAGAAGTCACCAGCAGCTCAGAGGGCTACATAAGAAATAGTTTGAGCAAAAATAGTCCTAATAGGGTTTTGGTTTCAGCCCTGGAAAAGATAGGAGCTTGGTACACTGTGCCGGGCAGTGACTGCAGGCTGTGTATAACATGACAGACAGAATCCATTGTGGGTTCCATCTCCGTGACAGTGAAGGCAGCTTATTGGATAAAAAGCTAGCATAAAGGAAGGCCAAGGTCAAGCCTCTTTCTGGGGTGGCACAGAATGTAACCCTGCAAAAGTGGCACAAGGTCACAATACCTTGGTGTGGTGTTTGCAAGCCCTCTCACCTGTACCATCCAGGCTCCACTGAGGTCAGTGTCTTTTCAAGCCACTGAGTGCTGCCAGGTGATTGACCCAACAGCCCCCCCCCCCCCCCGGACAACACTGCCGACACTTCTCATCCTTGTAGGTGCCTGCCCCATGGATGGTGGAAGCAAGGTCACCAGCCAGGAGTGGTGTTTGCAGCCATATGGTGAAATGTTTTCACCGTGTGGCTGGAAAGAAGGGAGGGATGGGTAGTCTACATCTCAGTTAAGAGCGATGTGAAGGGTGCCAGCTCTGAGACTTGACCCGCAACATCACCTGCTGACAACTGGGCTGTATGCAGTGGTCAGTGGGGAAGAGAGCTGCCAGGCCCTGGGTTGGCAGCCGTGAGGGCAGCAGATGTGAAATGGATATATAACAGAGCTCAACAGAAACCAGAGTCCTCAGGGGTTCCTCACAATGGCAGCACACAGCCCATTGAGCCTTCCTGGAAACTAGAGATCAGATGTCTTTACCAAAATACAAAACCCAGGCCATCTGCCTTGGGTACCACAAGAAGCTGTTCAGTTGGTTCCAATAGAGTTTGATGACTGGAGAGCTAACAAAGGCTGGAGAAGAGCAGACAGCTCCCGGAATGTTCTGCGTGCTGTTTCAACACCTGAGGTCTTCCAGTTAATACCCTGGCAAATATATGCTACGATGGGACAAATACACAGTCTACCTGACCCCTATGGGGCTGGGAAGTAGACATCAGAGGGTTTATGCCTGTCAGAGGGGCAAGCACATATCCTCTCATCTGCACACGGCCCTGGACCTCGTACGAGCATCACCATGTAAACAGACGGTGGTGATGTCACTAGCAAGGGTCTCACCCAACTCAGAGTTACCCATGGACACCTCAGAAGACCAGCAGTCATGAATGCTGCTGTGCGCAGCCAGGCTGAGGAAGTGCAATGGCCCATCTACCTGTCCCCACAACCCTACAGAGGCTGGGTGTTTGAAATAGTGGGCTACTATAACTGCAGTTAAAGACTCACTGCAGAATGCAACCTAGAGGTCTGCGGAGAAGCATCCCTATAATCAAGAAGGTTATTGACTACAAATCCCAGGGGCAGGGTTGATTCTCTTCCCTGTGAGTTGTTGGCCTGGGAGGCTCTTGGGATTCTCCCTACCATACGGGGTATTGCGATTATGTCTGGTCCTTACACTAGGACTAGACGGTAAGTTGCTGTTGCACCCCTTTGCTGCAGGGCCTAGGGAACGTAACCTATGGCTGAGCAGGAAGCGTCCTCCCTATTGGCTTGCTTTCCCAGCGTCAGGAAGTGCTATGCAGGCTGCTAGAGGACTGTCTCCAAGAGTCCTGCATGGTTTTAGACCCAACCTGCTGCAGTCTCAGCATCCCAGGCAGATGTGCTCACTGACACAGGAACAGGACTGATAGAGGGGCAAACAACTGGTTTCGGGTTGAACTGAAGTTCCACTCCACAGTATGTTTGGTACCGTAAGCCAGGACAAAAGCCTGTGGCTAGTGATGCCATAGGCCCCAGCATGAAGGCTCTTGCTGGTTATTAGATGGATGAGATGTGTCCATCAAATTGCCTTCTAGACACTGTGCTTACACCATAGACAGCAGCTGCCATCAGACTGTCGAGTGGAAAAGCTTCTTTCAGATGTGGAGGTGACCGCAGAGATCCCTAAGTGGTCGGACTGCTGGCTTTGTGGACAGCTGGCTCTCTCAAGTCAAGCATGCATAGCCTGGACTGTATTTTCTTTGTCCCTATAAATTGGACTGATTTTTTGGAACCCCTTGAAGTATGGTGGTGTCTTCCAGTAAATAACATGGGCATTGAAAAAAAATTCTCTGGTGGGGGTCAGTTCAGAGGAGGCTCTGATAACTGTTGTCTACCAAAACAGGGAAAAAAGGACATGGGCCATTTGGTTGTCTATAACTTAAAAACAATGACAACTGGGGATTAGACCTAGGATGTTATATATGCTAGGTACGAACTCTGCCACTGAGATATATGCACAGGTCTTTCTACTGTGGTGTGTGTGTGTGTGTGTGTGTGTGTGTGTATGTGCTCGCTCATGCATGCACCCATGAGTATAAAGCCCAGAGATTAATGTCAGATGCCCCTCTTTACTACTTTCCACATTATTTATTCTTAGAAAGATTTATTTATTTTTATTTTATGTATGGGTGTTTTAACTATGTATATGTCTATGCACCACGAATGTGCATGGTGTCCTCAGAGGTAGGAAGAGTATTGTTGGACCTCCTGGAACTGGAGCTACAGAGGGTTGTGATCTGCTCTGTGGGTCCTAGGAACCACTCAGCTTTACCTTATTTCTGAGCAGTTTAAACTTTCCTGCTTTTATAACTAAAAGGTTTTCATTCTCTAAGAAGGGGAAACAGACGTCTCTCCCAACAAAAGGCTATTTATCAACAAATTGCATTCAGAGACAAGGGAGAAAACAGGAACAAGGGCTGAGTCAGCCCCACAATGTCCTAAGGACAGCTCCTGCAATCCCATTGAAGCGTAGCCAAGGATGTCCAAAGACAAAACCTTAAAATCCACTAGTATAACTGTTGCTTGCTTAACCAATTATGTTTGAGATGACCTAACTGTTCCTGAAATTCCCCTAATTGTGCTTAGAGGGAGCCTGTGTGTTCCTCTCAGGGTTGCTGCCATTTTGTACAGGTGAACGACTCTGCTTGTATGCTGGAATGTTTGGTAAATGTCTTTGCTCTTACGTACTGTTTGAGGCTGGGATCTTCCTTCAGCGTTTTCTCAGACCCGACATTTCTTGAGGTATGGTCTCCTATTGAGCATGGAGCTTACTAATTTGGCAAGACCATCTGCCAGATAAGCCTCAGAGATCCTCCTGTGTTAGCCCCTGCCACGTCCCACCCAGAGCTGGGATTATAGGCCTCTGCTGCCAGGCCCAGCTTTCTGTGTGGCTCTGGGGATTGGAATTTGGCTTCAAGGCTACATGGAAAGCATTTTGTCAACTGAGCCATCTCCTCGGTCTTCTTTCTAGTTTTTAATTTTGAGGCAGGTCTTACCAAGTTACCCAGGCTGGCCCTGAATTTATCTTCCTGCTCCAGCCTTCAGATTTAGTTGGGATTATAGATCCGTGCCACCGTGATGGCTAGTGTCAGATGTCCATATGACAGACTGGCATCCCCTAGGTGACAATGTTTTGGCTGCGTCCATGGGGAGATTACTTTGATTACATTGGTTAATTACATCCTGACTGTGGGTGACACAATTCCTCGGGCAGGATGGAGAATGGAGAGAGTGAGCTGAGCTCCAGCTCGGATTCATTGCTCTCTGCCTCTTGAGTGAGGATGTGATCATGACTGGTTGCCTCAAGTTCCTCCTGTTCTGACTTCCCTGTCATGATGATCTGTACCTTGGAGTTTGAGCCAAAAGGAACCCTTCCTCCCTAAGTTGCTTGCTTTAGGGTATTTCATTACAGCAACAGGAAAAGAAACTAAGACACTGGCTATGCCTAACTTGTCTATGAGACCTTGCTCACCGGCTTGGATTATTCCATCCTTATTCTAGGAATGAGGATGTAGTGGTTTTAGTAAAAATGGCCCCCATTGGCCCATAGGGCGGTACACTATTAGGAGGTGTGGTCTTGCTTGTTGGAATAGGTGTGGACTTGGAGGTTTCAGAAGCTCAAGCCAAGCCTAGCAGTTCATTGTCTCTTCCTGCTGCCTGCCTGTATTTAGAACTCTCAGCTGTCTCCCCAGCACCATGTCTGCCTGTGTGCCGCCACACTTCCCACCATGATGACAGTGGACTGTAAGCAAGCTCCAGTTAAATGCTTTCTTTTACAAGAGTTGCCATGATTTGTATCTCTTCGGAGAGATGGGAACCCTAAGACAGAGGGCCTGTTGCTGTTATATACAGAAGTGCTGAGGTGTGCAGTGCCCAGCCTGAGTAGAAGAGAATATACAATTCCTTTCCTCCTGAGGTTCAGAGAGCATGGTGGAAGAGGTCAGAGAAACACTGTAAGAGTTGGAGGAAGGAGGGAGCACAGTGTAGTGGGGAGCAGTGGGCTGTGTTCCTGCCACCCAGCTCCCAGCCACCTGGCTAGCTTAAGCCCCGAAATAACAACACTCAAACTGTATTCATTTAAAAACTGCCTGGCCCATTAGTTTCAGCCTCTTACTCACATCTTGATTAACCCATATCTAATAATCTGTGTAGCACCATGAAGTGGTGCCTTACCGGGAAGATTCTAGTGTACGTCCAACTTGGGCCCGAGCTTCATCGCGTCTTGCCTGGTGGCTGGTTTCATGGTGACTGTCCCAGAGAGGAGAGGTGGGGCAATTGTCTGAGCCATCTACCTCACTTCCTTCTTCCTGTTCTGTCTACTCCACCCACCTAAGTCCTGCCCTATCAAAAAGCCAAGGCAGTTTCTTTATTAGCCAATGAGAGTCCTCCATCAGCACAGCTATTTCTTTTGAATTTCTTGTGACCTTTACCATCATGGTAGAACAGCTGTGGTGACCTACAGGGGATTTTGGATCAAAATCATATGTGCTGGTTGGTTTGTGTCAACTTCACACAAACCAGAGTCATTCAACAAGAGAGAAACTCAATTGAGAAGGTGTCTATATTAGGTTGATCAATAGAGGAGTCTATGGGGCATTTTCTTGATTGATGATGATGTGGGAGGGCCCAGGTTATGGTGGGCAGTGCCACCCTTGGGCAAGTGGTCCTGAGTTGTATAAAAAAGCAGACTGAGCTCTTTGGAAATCAATATGCTTGTTTCTCAGAAAACTGGGAATCAAACTACCTGAAGACCCAGCTATACCAATCTTGGGCATATATACATACCCAAAGGATGTTCAATCATACCACAAGGACACTTGCTCAACTATGTTCATAGCAGCATTATTCATAATAGCCAGAACCTGGAAACAATCTAGATGCCCCTCAACTGAAGAATGGATAAGGAAAATGTGGTCATTTATGCAATGGAGTATTATTCAAATGTAAAAAACAATGACTTCATGAAATTTGTAGGCTAATGGATGGAACTAAAAAAAAACAGAGTGTGGTAACCCAGACCCAGAAAGACAAACATGGTATGTACATACTCATAAGTGGATATCAAGAGTAAAATGTGGGGTTACTAACCTACAATCCACAGTCTCAGAAAAGCTAGATAACAAGGACCCAAAGAAGGACGCATAGAATTCCAGGGAAGGGGAAACTGTGGGTGGGGAGGGGGGAATGAGGGATGGGAACTTGAGGGAACAGGTTGGACAGCTTGGGTTTGGGAGGTGGGTTGGAGGTGGTATGGAGGGGGAGAATAACAAAAGAGATTTCTTTCTTTTTTTTTTTTTTTGTTTTGTTTTTCGAGACAGGGTTTCCCTGTAGTTTCTAGAGCCTGTCCTGGAACTAGCTCTTGTAGACCAGGCTGGCCTCGAACTCAGAGATCCGCCTGCCTCTGCCTCCCGAGTGCTGGGATTAAAGGCGTGCGCCACCACCGCCCGGCTTCAAAAGAGATTTCTTGATGGGGTGGGGGCATTTTGGGGTTAGGGAGAAACTTGGTGCCAGGGAAACCCTCAGAGATCCACAGGATAACACCAGCTAAGACTCGTAGCAATAGTGGAGAGGGTGCTTGAACTGGCCATCTACTGCAATCAGATTGGTGACTACCCTAGTTGTTATCAGAGATACTCTATCCAGTAACTGAAGGAAGCAGATACAGAGATCCACACACAGCCACATACTGGGCTGAGCTCTGGGAGTCTTGCTGAAGAAAGGGAGGAGGAATTGTATGAGTTAGGGGGATCAAGGCCATGATGGAGGAACCCACAGAGACAGCTGACCTGAGCACATGGGACCTCATGGACTCTGGACCAACAGTTAGGGAGCCTCCACGGGACCTACCTAGGACCTCTGCATGTGTGTGACAGTTGTGTAGGTTGGTCTTTGTAAGGCTCCTAGCAGTGAGATCAGGGTCTGTCCCTGGTGCTTAGCTGGCTTTTGGGAACCTGTTCCCCATGCTGGATTACTTTACTTATCTTGGGCAAGGGGAGGAACTAGGTTCTGCCTCAGTTAGATGTCCCACGCTTTGTTCAATCCCATGGGAGGCCTGCCCTTTTCTGAATGGAGACAGAGGAGGGGTGGAAGGAGAGGGGGGTAGATGGGAAGTAGGGGTGGGAGGGTGAATGGTAGGGAGTCGGAGGTCGATGACCAGGAGGGAAGGAGGAAAGGGAAATTGCAGTCATTATGTAAAATAAATGGAAAAAATGTTATTAAAAAATAAATAAAAGCAAGTTGAGAAAACTGCAGGGAGCAAGCCAGTAAATAACACTCCTCCTGTCCTAAACTTCTGGCTCCTGGTTCCTGTATTGAGTGCATGCCATGACTTCCCTTCATGTAAGCTGAGAAAACCCTTCCTCCCCAGGCTGGTTTTGGCTGTGGTGTTTTATCACAGCGAAGTAGGACAGTGAAGGAAGCTGAACTGTGCAGCAAGTCTACAATACTAGACTATTACCATGTCCTCTTAGGCTGCCGGGGTGGGGGTGGGGGTGGGGGTGACAAGATTCCTGTCCAGAGAGAGTCCAGCTGCCATTCCTCCCGCCCAAGCTGCAGGACATCTTAGAAATGCTAACGAATAAAAGAGGTTAAGAAAATTAGGTTTTGTAGTGGCGCAGCTGCCTGTGAGTCACTCACATCCCTGGTGCAACCCAATGGACTCATTTATAAATGTTGCCAAGCTAAACTCGGTGGGACCTTTATTTGGTCTGTTGGCTCCCTCCCTATTTGGAGCAAACAGTTGTTTCTTTTATGTGGAGAGTCATAAGACAGGGCACAAATACACAACACACAATCTAGGGGGATGTCTTCAGGGTCTATGTGGAGAGGAGACCCTCTGAATCTGCCAGTGAACCCCAAGGAGATTCTTACTCCAGGTCACTATGGACCCACACAAACAAGGAACTAAGGGTCTTGGGCTCCAGGACCTTCTCAAGACAACCCCAGAGGCTGTTTTGCTACCTTGGGCTTGCTTCTCCTGGTACCACTGGCCAGGAAACTAATGCCTTCCTTTTTGTTTCTTTGGGTTTTTTTTTCTTTCCCTTCTTCTTGGTTACAACATCTGCAGCCAATTGAATTCTGCCACATGCATCTCTCAGCCTAGGTGCCAGGAATGAGCTCGGGTGGGTCATGTGAGAACAGAGCCAACTCAAGGTAGCTCACAGCAGCCCACCCGACCCCTTAGGCCAAGGGTTTACCCATTTCCAGCCTGGGGTTGTGCATCTGGAGCAGTCTGTTGAGGTTCAAGACTCCCAGACCACCAACCATCTCTATCTATGGTAACGCAGCTAGACATGTGTGCATGTGATTGGGCACGTGTGTGATGGCTGAGCGTGGTTTACAGCCTCAATACTAGGACTTCCCAGAAACCAGTTCTTCTCCCTGACAATACTTCTGTCTCCCTGTTGCTGACAGACCAGGTAGGCCTCTGACCAAATACTGAGAGTTCTGTCATGTTCTGAATGGCATCCTTGAAAGTCACACTGAACTCCCACCTGTCCCCATCCCATCCCATAGTGTGGCTGTGTTTGGAGAAAGGGTCTTTACAGAGGCCATTAAGGTAAGACCTGGTCATTAGAGTTGGCCCTGATCCAATACAACTGAATGAGAAGAGATCAGAACACAGGCATACCCAGACTGACAAGTGCACTCTGGGGTTGTCTCAGTGTCAGCGAGCAGACACCCAGAATGCTTGTTTGGAAGCACAGCAAAGCTTCCATTTTGTTTATTTATTATTTTTTTCATTTGAGGTGATGTCTAATTATGTTGCCCATCTCAGCCGCCCAAATTGGGAGAATGAACAAAAGCCACTGTGACCAACTGGTGAAAGCATCTTTTTTTTTTTTTTAATTGCAGTTGGTTTTCTGTTCCTGGCAAAATCGATATTCTGGGCTTGAGCTAAGTGAGCTGAGACGTCAGCTCAGTAGAACGCAGCATCTGTGCTGAGGGCTCTGAGTCTTCCCGGGAGCCCAGCGCCCAGGAAGAGCCCACGGTGGACTCAGAGTGGGATGGCATCTGGCAGATGTTCTGCTTCTTAGGCAGTTCAGGAGCCAGCTGTCATCAGTTCCCTTTACCTGGGGTAGAGTTCTTATCACCCTAAAGCTATGGCTGTCAGCCAGGCGGTGAAGCTTAGAATTGGAGAGAGAGGAGAGAGAGGTCTGAGGGAGGGTTGCAGGAGGGGCACCCAGACTTGGCACTACAAAGAGCTGAGCATGGTCCCCAGGGGCTGAGGCTGGGCAGATATTGCTCTGAGGGAACGAGGACTCTAGTTTTGCTGAGAGAGCTACCTGGATCATTTCAGGGTCCTCTGGAGATGTGTCTGAGCCCTGGCCTTTCGGGCTTAGGGGCATGCAGGAGCAGAGACAAGGACACTTGACAACTAGAAGCTGGAGATGCATCTGAGCTCTGGCCTTTCAGGCTGAGGGGCATGCAGGAGCAGAGGCAAGGACAGTTGACAACTCGAAGCCCGCTTGCTGACATCACTGGGAAAGACATCACGGGGAAACCTGAAACTTGACAGAAATGAGTCTGGGGTCCCAAGAAAATGACCACATAGGCAAAAAGTTTTACTTCTGGTGCCTGGAAATATGGCTCAGCCATTAAGAGCTGCTCTTCCAGAGGACCTAGGTTTGATTCCCAGCACCACACCATGGCTCTCAACCACCTGTTACTCCCTGCCTATAACTTCTGACCTCTTAGGGCACCAGGCACTCATGTGATGCATAGATACATATGCAGACAAGACACCCCTACACATATAATAATAAAAATTAAGAGTGTTTTACTTCTGCAGAGGGGTGCATGTTCATGTCAAATACAGCAGAAAAGCACACTCAGCAGAGGCCCTCTGGGATTTTTTTCTCTAGTGCGAAGTGGTCTGGTGCTTCACTCTGAGTGGTCAGAGGCTGGCCTCGAGTTCTTATGCTATTGGCTGACTTAGAGCAGTGCAGTTGATTAGCAAAGTGTAAATTTTGAAAAGAGGACACAAACCTGGGCACATATTTGATTGAAGAAACACTGACCCCGGGGAGAGTTAAATTTTTGCCAAGTGGCTTCTTCATGACTTTTTAAAATGGAATTTTGTCTTATTTAATAGCCCTTTGCTAGAAAAGATAGTGCATTTTCTTTACATTTCCCACAGAATTAAGAGATTAAAAAAAAAGCTGGGCACAGCCGGGCGTGGTGGTGCACACTTTTAACTTAATCCCAGCACATAGGAGGCAAAGTAATCTCTGTGAGTTTGAGGCAGGGCTGGTCTTCAGAAGCCACCCGAGCAAGTTCTGGGTGGGCCACTACAAACACAAATGTGTGATGGCGCTGTGGGAAAGACAGAGAAACGGAGCAGTGCATGTGTCGTGGAGAGAGGCAGAACTGGAGACGTGGTGGCCGCGACAGATGCGAAAGAGGCTGAGATGGAAGCCATGCCGTCATTGCCCAGCAGCGTTGGTGGGATGGTATTTAACAGCCTAGAGCTTATGCAGACGCAGCCCCCACCCCCAAAGGCGGCAGCATCCCCCTGGCTGTGGGCAACAACAGAGTCTTGAGATGGGGAAAGGTTCGCTTTCTGGACTGGACCCCTCGAAGGACCACTGTGTCCTGAGATACCACAGGAGGCCATGCTGGTGTCAGCGGCCCATGCTGCTGCCCCACAATGCTCGGTGATGTCCTCGGTCTGCTGCCTCAGGGAGCGGCATCCTGATGTGAGTGGCATGTGGACCTGAAGTCATGTTGAGCCCCTGGTCTGTGCAGTAGCTGGGGGACAGGAGTGGGTCAGTTGCTTTGATATAGCCAGGAGCTGTGTTGCTGTCTGTGGCCAGTGTTATCACCGAAGCCCATATGGATGTTCAGTGGTCGGGGCTGATGCCTGAAGTCATGCTGGTGTTTGTGGGTGCAGAAGGCTGATCCCGCCCCTCACCAGCCCATAGCACTGGAATTCTGGTAGTAGCGTGGAATGGGAGAGAGCCAGTCCCACCCCATTCTGACCTCCGCATGGTTTTACTCAACTGATGGCTTCTGGCTTGGATGCAGGCAGAGAAGACTCATCCTCCACTAGGAATTTGACCATGCTCCAGTGAATATGTGGATAACACAAAATGGACTTGTCCTTTCTTTTGGTGGCAGGGAGGAAGGTCATGAGGGAAGGAGGGTGAACATGGGAAGACTGGGAGGTGAGCATGACTGGGGTGCGTGATGTGAGATTCCCAAATAATCAATAAAAATAATTTAAAAAATAAAAGCTGGATATACTAAGGAAGAAACCTTTTAACTCCAGGATGCCTGTTCATTTACCAGGGCAACCTTGGTCCCACTCGTCAGAGTAGGTATGGAGCCATTCCCAAGTGGGAGGAGCCATCCCTAAGTGGGTCTGGGTTGAGTCCTGCTCATTGTTGCTGTCTTTTGTACCATCTTCAGTCTGTCTGCAGTCAGGTCCTCCCTCCAGTCTTGGGATCTTTATTTACTACTGTGCCTGTGACTATAAGTGGAAATTGTGCGTTGGTTTCCCAGCTTTCCAGACCTGAAGAATCACACAGAAATTGTATTAATTCCAACACTGTTTGGCTAATGGTTCATGCATATTTCTAGCTTGCTCTTACATCTTAAAGTAACCCATTTCTAGTAATCTGTGTATCACTACAAGGCTGTGGCCTACTGCTAAAGTTCAGGCATCTGTCTCCTTTGGCAGCTACATGGCATCTTCTTGACTCTGCCTTCTTTCTTCCTATGTCTCTGCTTGGAATTCTGCCCTGCCATAGGCTCAAGCAGCTTCTTTATTAAACAATGGTAATAAAACATATTCATAGCATACAGAGGGGAATCCCACAGGCTGAGACTGTGTGTGTGTGTATTATATGCCCTTTGATCCTGTTGTTATTCTGTGTGTGGGTGTCATGACTGACAGGCTAGGGAGCTGCAGGGAAGATTGTTAAAAAGCAGAATGGTCCCCATAGGTTCATACGTTTGAATACTTGGTCCCCAGTTGGTGGAACTCTTTTTAGGAAGGATTAGGAGGTGTGGCCTTGCTGGAGAAGGTGTATCACTGGGGGCCAGCTTTGAGATTTTACAAGCCCACTCCATCCCCAGTCATTTTGTATATGTGTTGCTTTTATTTTTTAATAAATAAAGAAACTGCTTTTGGCCAATGGCTTACCAGAATATAGCCAGGCTAGAAGATATATATATATATATATATATATATATATATATATATATATATATATATATATATATGTATATATATATATATATAGAGAGAGAGAGAGAGAGAGAGTAGGCAGAGTCAAGCCGAAGCCATGTAGCCCTGTCCGGAGACAGATGCCAGACAGAACTTTACCCAGTAAGCCACAGCCACGTGACAGTACACAGATTAATAAAAAGTGGGTTAACCAAATATATAAGAACTAGCTAACAATATGCTTAAGTGATTGGCCAGTCAGTGATTTAAATAATATAGTTTCTGAGTGGTTATTTTGAGTCTTGACAGCCAAAAACAAACAAGCAGCTTCCTATAACACACACTCTCCCCTTCAAAGTTCCACTCCTTCCCACAGTGCCACATGTTCGTGCCCAAGCCTTCAACACCAGCCTCTGGAGGACATTTAGGATCCAAGCCATGCTTTGGAGACCAGCATGTAGGAGTACTGCAGGTTGAAGCTAGTCTAGGTCACACCCTCCTCCAGTTCTGCAGCATAAGCTTGGATTTGTGGGGAAGTTACTGAGTCTGTGACCTTTTGCAGGAGCCTTAGGAAACTGGCCCAGATGGGAACCTTATTAGGACCTAGCAACCCCTCTCCCCTCCTCGCTTCCCCATCTGGCCAGAGGATTAGGCATGGCCCTTCCTTCACATCCTGTTGTTCTTTGTTGGGATGAAGTCCTGCGCTGGGCTCTGGACAGGGTCTAGGATATCTTGGCTTTGACAGACACCTCTGACCCACATGGTTTCTATGGGAAGTCAGCAGGTTTCAGCACAGTTTGGCCTCTTTAGCCTCTGGGGCAGCAAGCAGCCTTTTGTTGACTTCACCTCACTTGACAGCTTGTGACATCCTTCAGTTGGCAAAAATCCCTGGGAATGGGTCTTGGTTCTGCAGCCACCACCATGTGACCTTGAGCCAGATTCTCTAGTCTGAGTATCTAGTCTTCTTTGTCAGGAAGGTCCTGAGTACACCCATCTTCACCAGCACACCCCTCTGCCTTAGTGCTCCAGTGGCTCATGACAATTGTGTGTGTGTGTGTGTGTGTGTGTTTGTGGTGCAGCAGGAGGGCAGTGATAGGTAGGGATGGGTGCTGGAAGAAAGGCTTCTCTGTCCCAAGTTGTTCCTTGCTCCTTTTGGAAGCCACTAGATGTGCTCAGTACTGCCTGCATAGTCCCCGCCTTGAACTCAGCTGTGTTTCCTGCTTCCCCAGGAGGGAGAGGACCCAGGGGATCCTGGAAGACGATAGTGAGGCTGGAGCCCAAGGCAGGGGAGGCCCTACAGTAGTGACTTCAGACTGAAGTTTTTCCAGTGTTTCTAAATTGGGAGTGGTTAATGAGGGTTGTTTTGGCGTGGAGAGACAGGAGCTGTCAGTGTTAAAGCATTTGCAATAAACACATGCCCTTGTAACAGGAAGGGCCCACTTGTTCATCCTGGCTGCCCTGCTAGCTTAGCACAGAAATAACCACACAGAAAACTGTATTAATTAAAACACTGCTTGGCCCATTAGCACTAACTTCTTGTTGGCTAACTTTTACATCTTAATTTAACCCATTTATATTAACCTATGGCGCTGGCGGCCGCTCCATAGTATCTCCCCCTGACTCTGCCTCCTTCCTCCCAGCATGTCATTTAGTTTTCCCTGCCTACCTAAGTTCTGCCCTATTAACAGGCCCAAAGCAGTTTCTTTATTAACCAATGACAGCAACACAAAGACAGAGGACCTCCTACACCATTCCCTGGTTGGTCTGATGGAGCTGACGGCTCATGAGTCTTAAGTGTGCTGTGGATAGTCAGGTTTGGGGTACCTCAGAGAGTATACACTGCAGTCCCGCTTCACAGAAGGGATGAGTCGCATGTGGGTCCCAGAGGTTGTGGAGTTGGCAGGGTGGATTGAAGATTCGAACTCAGACAGCCTGACTCCTCAGCTGTGAAGCAGTCAAGGCTGTGTCTGTGTGAATAATGAAGCCTGGGTGTAGAGATGTGTGTGAAAATGGCAGCAAGGGCAAACCAAGACAGCTAGCTTCAACAAGGGAGTTTACTTCCCTCCTAGAAAAGGGTATCTTGAGGTAGGTGCCGTGCCTTGAGGTGCAAAGTCAGTGTAATGACTTCTGTTTATTGTTCCAGAACTGTCTTCCATGTTGCCCTGCCCTTCCTCATGGTGCTTCCTCATGGTAGAAATGACTGCTGAGTCGGCGGGAAGGAGGAAGGGGAGAGAGAGAGAGGTGCTGCTTCCACCCAAGATCTCTGTCCTTGGATGGCCCAGCTAGGCTCTGATGTCTTATCAATAAAGAAATGGAGAGATGGAGGGTAGTGGAGGTTTCTCTCTTTTCTGGTATGTCTGGAGGAGGGAGGTCAGGTAGGGAGGGAGGGAGATAGAGAGAGGAGGGGGGAGAGAGGGAGAGAGAAGGGAGGGAGGGAGAAAGGAGAGAGAAAGACAAGAAAGAGCGAAAGAGCAGAATACAACAGACCTGCCCTCAAACGCAAGACATCACGAGTATGCTAGGGCTTCCTCCCTCCATCTATGTCTTCCTCTCTCCATCTCTCCCTCCCTCCCTCCCTCTCTCCTTCTCTCCCTCTCTCCCTTCCTCTCTCTCGCCTTCCCTCCATCTCTCCCTCTCCTTCTCCTTCTCTCCCTGTCTCTCTCTCTATTTCTTTTCTATTCTTTCCTTTCTTTTTCCTTTCCTTTTTTTTTTTTGAAATGGGGTTTCTCTGTATAGCTTTGGAGCCTGTCCTGGAGTTTGCTCCGGTTGGCCTTAAACTCACAGAGATCTGCCTGCCTCTGTCTCCCTAGTTCTGGGATCAAAGGCATGCATCACCACTGAAGGCCAGTAGAGGTTTCTTACTGCATACCAATGAATAAACTTGGCCCTTAGGAAAAGACTCTAGACTTCTAGTTCCTGCAACATCGAACTACAGGGACCTAGGAGTTCCTTAAGCCTCACTATTTGCTGCCCAAGTGGAAGACTGAGGACCAAGCCAGCAGTGGCCCAGGTTTAGCCTTCTCTCTCTTATCCCAGGCATCTGCCCTGGCACCAACTGCTGGTGGAAGAATAGCTTGGTACTGTCAAGGAAGCTAACTGCTCAGCTGATAGCGGCCATACTCAGTCAAGGATTGTCCACCAGCCAAGCAGCCAGGTTCCCTATCAAGGAGATGCTCACCTGCCCAACAGCTATGTGCCTCTCTCCAGCCAGAAAAGGTACCTGTTCACCCAGGCAGGATGGTTATGTTATCCATTTCTCTGCCTCTCGAGCCCATGGAACTTTTTGTTCCCAGACCTGCTGCCCATCTTGGGCTCCTGGAGGCCTGGGCTAGAAGAGAGGGCCTGGAATCCATCAGAGGAAGGATTTCTCAGCCAGGTTGCAGTTGGGAAATCCCCTATTCAGCAGCCAGGCCTTCCTCCCCGCTTCCTGCCTCCTTCCTTCCTTGGCTCTAGTCACTCTATCTCAGCCCTGCAACTTTCCCGGTCTCCCTCCAAACCCCCCTGTGTTCAGGTCGCTGGAGGGTGACCCTGTGCTTCATGCCTATGAAAGGCCTGGGTTTATGTAGGTGGTAGCTCTGGGGAAGAATTCCAGGCTGGCAAATTCAGGAAGAGAAGGAGCCTTCCAGGCTTGTTATTGTCTCTGTGCAGCTGGGCAGGTGGGGGCTCCTGGAAGCTGAGCATCCCCAGAGCATAGGTGACAGATGCCTGGACCTGTGGCTATCATATTACCCACACTGCTGCCCATGGGCAGAGGAGAGAAGAAGGTAAGGAGGCCTGAGGATGAAACTGAGAGCAGTTACAACTCGCTGGATTGCCAAAGAAATTGAAGTTTATTCTCTGAAGCTGGTTGTGGGGGAGGGGTCAGGGTATCCTGGTAGGAGAAAGGTAGGTCTTCAGGCCCCTCATGCCCGTAGGCTAGTGAGAAGGCTGAGCAGGAGGACTGTATTGCCAAATTTGGGCCAGCCTAGAGGGCATCCTGCCCCACTGCCCCGGGGCTGGCCATCCCTGTCACCCTTGGGCGAGCTAGCCCCATCACTCTGAGGAGGGGTAACCTTGACAACCGGGGGAGGGTCAACCTTGCCACCTTGAGGATCTCTGGTTCCATCATCCACAGTGGGACGTGCAATGCCACCCAGAGAGTCCTGGACTTGGGGGCTCTGCCAGGGTGGAATATTGCACAGCTTAGACTGGCAACAGGTCTTGATCACTTGGGTGCCTGACATAGTCTTGGTGAAGGGTTTGCAGGTATCGGTACACCACATCGAATAGGTGGTCAGGAGACCGTTGTCTAGGGTGTGTAGAGAATGGGTGGTAAGGGCAGGGCATGGGTGTCAGGGTGGGCTCCTTCTCTGACCCCACCCCCAAGGTGTACCTCTTCAAATGCTCACCAGTGTTGCCATGGGAGACTAATGTGGTGCAGAAGTTGTAGCTGTGGTAGCAGCTCTGTGTCTGGTTGCAGCTCTCTCCACTATGTAGCGACTGGCAGATGTAGCACTGTAGGGATTCTGTTGACAACACAGCAGCTCAGGTTGAGAGTGGGACCCTGGGGCTATCCCCAAGTACCTGCCCCCACCATCAGTCACCCATTAGCCCTCTCGAAGGAGCCTGTGCCTCAAGCTCTGAAGAAGGACGGACCATGGGGGTCCGATGAGGTAAAGCCCAGGGCTGAGAAAGCAGGCAGGGAGGGGAGGAGGGTGCTGACTGAGAGGGGCAGACCTGAGTGTCAGCTCAGGGTGGAGAAAACTGCCACCTGCCCGCCCGCCCGAGGAGAGAGCCAGCGTGTGGGCATGCTGGGCTCTCGGCTCAGTCGCCAGTCACTTGCTCTGCTTTGCCCTCGGGACAGGAGATACGTGTTGGAGGAATACTCTGTGCAGAGCAGGAAGCTGGGCACTCAGCCGGGGTCCGGTACCTTTGTCCCTGCTTCCCGGGACCACGTTGGTCTCCTCTTCTTCTTCCTCTTCGTAGTCGTCATCGTAGCCGTAGCTCTCTGACCCCAAGTCTGCGTCACCATCTTCTTCTTGTGCCCACCTGCTCCCTGCTGGTGCAGGGACAGCTGTGAGCCTTGGCTCTCCAGATGCAGAGGACACACTCAGAGTTGAGCACTAAGTCCCAACTCTAACATGCCATCTTTTCTGAGCCCTTTCCATTTTAGACAAGGAGGCAGAATTCTCCCTAACCCCACCCTTGCAGTGCTGAAGCGGCCAAGCCTGTGGCTGGCAGGAGAAAGGAACCCAGGCCTTCCATCTTCCTCCCCAAGCCTATTTCTTGTCCCTAGGATAAGGGGTTCCTGGAGGCACTCACGGGTCAGGACTGGGCCACCCCTTTTGGAGGTGATCCGCACCTGACTGTCCACTTATCAGCAAGACCAGGAGGATAACCCTGAGTGCCTTCATTCTGGCGCAGGCCGTTCTGTCCACTGGCACTATCCTCACTCAGGGTTCCGGATCTGCATTAAGTGGGACATAGGACATTATTGGGGGGCTTCCCATGGCCCCCACCAGCTCTGACCTCAAACAATGGGTCTCACATTGGTCGTCAGCTGCAGGCGGCACCAGGCCAGGAACATCACTTCCCTCCAGGACCTCCGGGGATAGAAAGGAAGGGGAAGTTATTATATTGGCCTTGGGTCTCTTGTGCCACCTGAGCTGTTCCTATTGCCTGGTGGGGACTGCAAAAGGTGAGAGCTGGCCTCAGGAACCACCTGGTCCTGTCCTGGCTCCTGAGCCTCCGGGTCTCCGCACTGTCAGGCTTGCTGTGAGTTTGATGTGACAAGCACCTGTCACAAACCTCGGGGGACCCTGGTTGCATAGCTACAAGAGCTTAGGATTCTATCTGAGGGTCGCAGGCCAGGCACCTTCCACCAGTGGAGTCCCATGGCAGAGTATCCAGATGAGAACGTGGCCTGTCCAGCTGCAACTCTGGCAACCACTCCTCCTCTCACTTCCTGTCCTTGATCCTGCTGGCCTTGTCTCTCGCTGCTCTGACTGCCTCTTCCTTAGACAGGCTGTTCCCTCAGTAACTCCCTTCCCCTTCAATCTCTTCATGAGTTACCTCTCCTGAAGCCTCTGTACTGCTCCATATCACTTTGCTGGATGTCTGTCCTCTGATATTGCAGCCTCTATCCCCCGCCCTCAGGGATACTGCAGCCACTGATGATGCTACAGAAGGTAGGTGTTGTCCCTGCACCTAGGTAGTTGTTGACTTTGAAGCTGAGAGCCTTCTGGGTACTGGCTACAGTCTACCAGGTTTGGCTTCTGCCTGGCAAAGCCATTAGCTCCAGCTGCTGTCCAGAGTACTCTGTGTGAGCCCTTGGTGGCTTCAGATCTCTCCCTGGGGTGCAGCAGATCCCCAAGCTCCAGGGGAGTTTGTGGATAGGAGAGCTGGGTACTGGAGTCATGCTCCCTCCCTTACCTGAGGTATGGAGGGAGGCAATGGGTGCTGGACAGGAGTCTGAGTCTATGCCAGCCCTGGGAAGTTTGCCTGTCTTGTGGCTTGGGCCAGCTCCTGAACTTGCATAAGTCTCAGGTTCCTGCATCATCCATAGGGTGTGGGAGAAATGGCCAATCTTCGGGAGTCATTCGGAGGAAATATTTGAGTCCCAGCTCCCAGTCCCATAAAATTGTCTAATCTCAGCTTTCTCCTCGGGTGAGATGACCATTAGGGGCCAGGACTCACAAAAGTAAAGGATGATGCACAACATAGGTGGCCCCTTCTGGACTGGAAGACTCCTCTCTGTTGACTCAGTCATGAGTGTGCTGTGCCTCTTGCCTTCTCTTGAACTATCTCCCTTCCCAGCATTTGCAAACTGGCCCAGCCTCCTGTTGCCCTCTATCCCTGCACCCGTTTCTAAACCTCACAGGCACAGTCTTTCCTCAAGCTGGGATCATCATCTCCCTTGGTCTTCCTTCTGACCCCACCCTCTGTAGGCCATGTGCTTACCTCCAGGCGCCAGCTGCTTCCTCCAGGGGCCCTCTGACCTAGTGAGGGCCGGGAGGCCCTGTAAGGAGAAGTAGGCTTGCAACTACGCCCTCCTCTCATGGGCCTCGGATCTGTTAAGAAGTCTCCCTGTGAGCCTAGTTCCTCCTCTTCTGGGGCCACACACACCCAGGCCTGGGTTGGTGAGAATTTCAGAAGAATGACAGCTTCATTTAGGAAATGTGGGGAGGGGTATGGTGGTGGGGCCACTCTGACTTCCCTTGACAGCACCATAGTGGGAGGTGCACACTGTTCCCAGCACTATATACACCCCTCCCAGACCCAGCACATACCATTCCCAGCCCTACAGGAAAGGCTGCTTGAGTCTGGTCCAGCTAAGCCAGGGTTGATAGCCCTTGGGTAGAGATGGGATTGTTTACCTGATACCTTGATGGCAGATACCTGCTCTCCCCAGCTCTGATCCCAGTGTGGGTGGCAATCACTGTGTTCAGTAGGCATGGATGCTCATCCCTTTCTGTCCCCCCCGCCACCCACCCCGCATTGCCTCTTGAGCAGACCCAAGGGAGCTCATACCTTCTCCAGTATAAGGACATGTCCCCTAAGAGCTCAAGATCCCAGTCTAGTGGTCCTGAGATGCCCAGAGCCATCTTGGAGCCTGGGTCCAGGGCCTCTGTTCCAGGGTTGTAGCTCCCTTCTAGCAGAGGCTTCTTTCCTAACTGGGTACCCTGGAAAGCAGCCAGTCACCTGACTTCTGGCTTGCAGACCTTTCTGCCTGGGAGCTCTAGTTTTGCCTTTGCTGTCTGACTCCTTGGACTCTGAGGATGCTCCTGGACTCTGGGCCCCTCCCCACTTTGCTCTTTTTGGCAACAGCAGTCTTGGACTCAGACTTGGGTGCTGGCTGCAGACAGGGAATTCCTGGCTACTCATGCTCCCTCTAGTGAGGCCATCAGGTAGCTGATAAGGCTGGACAGGCAGGCACAGTACTGAGGGCTGCAATCTACTGTCTTTGGAGATATGTATGGTAGCATCCTGGCCTCTGGGGATACTGTGGTGCCAAATCTAGAGCCATGCCACCCCCAAGGATTCTATTGAGAGAATTAGGGGCACACTCAGGGGACTGGCACATTGGAGCAGCAACAGCAGATAGAGGCAGCCTTTGGGGTAAGCATCCACCGCCTGGGCTGGGACCAGGCTTTTGGGTAGACATGGTCTGTAGACGTGCTGGCTCACATGCTCATCACCCAGCTGAGTTCCCTCCAATCTCCATAGCTGACCCTCTTCTTCTTCTGGGTAGGGCTCCTGGAAGCAAAGGCCAGATCTTCTTCCCCTGGGATAGGTGGGGGAATGAGATGATATGTAGGCTCTCCTGGGCTAGGTAGATACACATTTCTTCTTCTTGAGAACTTGCACTCAGAGGCAGCCATGGTGGGTGGTCATGGGCTCACCTTTCTTTTCTATGGGCTCACGAGGGAGACCCACCATAGCCTCAGAAGACCCTTTGTGGTGCACTTCCTCCCAGTTGTCCCACATCCCAGGGACATGCTGTGTCCCTTCTCTGGCCCCTAAGTCCCCTCAGCCACACATATCAAACTGGAGAGTCCCCTTTCCTTGGGCCCTCTAGGGGACAGCAGAAGATGCTGAGGTCTCACTGTGTATCCTTGATCTTCCGGCCTCCACATGACTCCCGAGGCTGGATACACAGCTGCTGCTCTCCCAGCAGAGAGCTTGGTCCCTGCCTCTCTGAGGAGGCCAGTCAAGGCCTAGCTCTAATGTCTCCCACTGCTGTGTAGGCTGCTGGCATTCCCCTTGGAATCTATACAGGCAAGGGATATCATGTGTCATTTATGGCATCTGGTCAGGCATCCATTTGCCTCCCCTGAGCGGTCAAAATCTAAAAGTGGAGAGCAAGGACAGAGATGTTCTTTACGCCCCAAGCTGGGAAAGGAGGAAGTAGACAATGAAGCTGCTTCCTGCTTCAAAGGAAGGCTGGAGCTCTGTTGGGTGACTTCACACATGGCACCACATTCCTGGGCTGTGCCCTGTCTCCCCTCACTGTCTCAGGTCTGCAGGCAGCATTTTCCTCCCATGCCTTTACTACACACCTGTCCCCCAAGGCAGGGACCGTGGGAACCTGTAAAGGAGTGGCCCAGGAAGGCAAGCTTGGCTGTGGGGGGGGGGAGGGGGGGACAGGTAACTAAGCTGGGACAGGACTCTATGGTGAGGGGACCTTATGCACAGGAGGCTGTGGGCTGTGGGGACTGGACAACAGGTATTGAAGAAGTCAAAGCAGCTGGCCACAGGCACACAGGGCCTTGTGTGTGCCATCTTGCCGTAGGCAGGAGGCAGAGCTGAGGGGGCATCTTACAAGGACTCTGTCAGATATGATGATGAAGTTTCAGATAAGGTGCATTGAGTCACAGTCCCACTAGAGGGAGTAAAGGGGTCCTATTGGGGCCCAGCACCTCCTCCCCAAGCCCCCTACTGTTGGCAGCTCTGGCCACCTTGGGGAGGGCAGGCCCTGCTGGACTGGGGAGAAAGTCATCTTGGTGACTTATCCTTGTCCCTCCTTTGGAATCCTCTGTGAGAAGTAGGAGAGAAGGCAAGGCCTGCTCAGGCTTCAAGCTGGGAGCCAGGATATAGCCGATGACTCCTGAGATCAGGAAGGCCATCTCACAGAGAGCTCAGAGTGGTACAGCAGCAGGGGCTTGTCTGTACCTCATGGAGGTGACCCTCACCTTGCAACCTTGGGCTTCCAAGGGACCTCAGTGGGTTTTGAGGACATCACGTAGGGCCCTCAGATTAGGGCCTGAAATGAGGCAGAGATGTGCAGTTTGGCCTCTGATGTCCCCAGCTGGGGCAGAGCCCCCTGTGCTCTGGTGTGCGGTGTGCGCCACTCCCCCTGCTGGCTGCCTCAGATTCAGCTGGGGCTCTAAGGACTCAGAGGTCTACCTTTCAGACACTGGCTACTGTGTATCAAGGCTCAAAATCCCTAAAATACATTTTAGAAAGAGAAACAAGAAGACAGGTTGAAGATGGCCTTGGGGTGTGGGCCAGGAGGCAGGCCCCAGCTCCTGCTCTTCCCTCCTCCTGGGAGCAGCCATGGGCACTGGTAATTTCCTGTCACTCCCCATGTCTTGGGAATCCAAGTAGACCGTGCTGACTTCTTCTCTGTACAGCAGTGAGTTATCTTGGTTGGGGCCCATTCCTGGCTGGAAGCAGCCTCAGCTCTTGGCCTGGTGGGCTCTGCATGCTGCTGCGAGCCATGTTCTTTTAAATAAATTTTAAATGAATATAAATGCTGTGTAAGAATGGTTATTCCTCGAAGCAGGTTTTGCCTACTTCTAAAAGGAAAATCCTTGGGTGAGTTAAATCTAGCAACTAAAGGCAGAAATAATGATTCAAAACTGGGTGGTCCTCACAGTGGGAGGGGGTCCTGAACTTGACTGGTGCGGCCTGGGGTGGTGTCCCTGAAACGACGCACTAAAAGCCCAGCTGCCGGTTTGGGAAAGCCTGTTCTTGAGATAGGCTTCAACTGGGCTCTCAGTCAATGGGACTTGAGGACTTGAGTGTTGGGGACATCTTAAGGCCACATTCAGTTTGGTTCAACCTCACAGCTAGGGGACAGGTTCAGCCAGATGCCCAGTCCAGGTAATCTTCAGCCGGGACTGCGTAGTGGGGATTATGCCTCCAACCAGGGCTGTACCTCCTGATTTTACTCTCTTGCCTACAGAATACACTCGAGAGGGTCTTCCTCCTAGCATTTGAGGCCACTTCAGACAAAGTTGCATTATGGAAGGCTTGGGTTCTGTTTCAGTTAGGGTTTCTATTGCCATGATGAAACACCATGACCAAAAAGCAAGTTGGGGAGGAAAGGGTTTATTTGGCTTACACTTCCACATTGCTGTTCATCACTGAAGGAAGTTAGAACAGAGACTCAAACAGGGCAGGATTTTGGAATTGGGAGCTGATGCGGATGCCCGGGGAGGGGTACTGTTTACTGGCTTGCTTCCCCTGGCTGCTCAGCCTGCTTTCTTAAAGAACACAGGGCCACCAGTCAAGGTGTGGCGTCACCCACAATGGGCTGGACCCTCCCCCATCAATCACTAATTAAGAAAATGCCTTACAGCGCTCTCTTAATGGAGGCATTTTCTCAGTTGAGATTCCTGCCTTTCAAATAACTCCAGATTGCGTGCCAAGCTGACCTAAGACTAGCCAGCACAGGCCTACAGCAATCAGGCACAATGAGGAGGAGGAGAACCGAACACTGGAGAAGTTACAAATAGGATCCCCGAGTGCTCCCTGAGGTGGTGGCTCCTAGGTTCTTACGGGGGCTTCCATTTTACCTGGGAAAGCAAAGCTTGGGCATCTGCATCGTTTTCAGAACCTTCAAGTGGGATCCACTGAGCAGGGCCATGGAAACCTGGCAAGGACTTTCAGTCTAAAGTGGGATGCAGAGCTGTCAGGAAAACCCTGGTGGAAAAGATAAGCAGGCCGATGCGATTACTACTTCCTGCTGCAGAGAACACATTTCCAGATGCCTAGCCACATGCCCCAGGAGCAACGCTGCAACCAGAACAGAGCGTTCGAGTTGTGACCACCTGGACTATCTCATGGCTACCCTGTGCCTGCCTGCCCATCTGCCTTCCTTCCTTAACTCTCTTTTAGTTTTCGGTTTTTTGAGACAGGGTCTCTCTACATAGCCCCAACTTTCTTGGAACTCACTATGTAGACTAGACTGACCTCGGACTCACAGAGATCTACTTTCCTTGCCTCCTGGGTGCTGGGATTAAATTAAAGGGATGCACCACCACACCCTGTTCACCCTTGTCTTTCAGTTGACAGGTGGGGTGGTGAGTTAGAGGTATCCCCAGCAGCTGTGACTCTGGCCATGGTGCTGACTGCTGAGGCCTTGGGGGTGCAAGCTGGTTGGGATCATATCTTGTCTACCCTTATCTTGGGGACCATACTACTTGTGAGGGGCCCTGGAAATTGTGGGTGTATTTATTCACCCCAAGGATAGGGCACATTGCTAAAGGAACTAGAGAGGAGAATTAGGTCACTTCTCTGTCCCCGCCCCCTCCTCTGTTCCACTCTCACCCTGTGGGCAATCAGAAAGCACAAAGCCAAGCAGTGATGGCCTGGAGCCTGTCCCAAACTCGCCAAGAAGTGTAGACACCTCTTTGTTGACATTGCTTGGTTTATCTGACAGATGGCAACAGGCTCCAAGCAAGGCAGCTCACAGTGAGCACAGCCAGGTTTGTTATGCCATCTTTCCTGGAAAGAGGCGAAGAAGCGTCCATTCACCTCAGTCACTGATGACAGATCACAGACAGCTCTCCACCAAGTTTGGCTTAGTGAACCAATGAGTGTATTGGGGTTACTTACACAAGCATGGGCAACTCAAAGGCAACTATGTCACCCCGATACCCACTCCAGCATGGGTGACCACTCATGAAAGCTGTATCTTTTGAGCTCCCAGCCTGCTCAGCTGACAGCTCAGCTGGTTGGAGAGTTTTCTCTCCCTAGCAACTGTTTCTGTTTTAGAAATGTGGGGAGGAGTCTTTTGACTTTCAAGAGGACCCTGAGACTGGTGAGCTTATTTCTTGCATCCTTCCTGCCAAGTCCATGAATCTGCTGGAGGGGAGGTGGCGGGGCCCAGTCCCTAACTGCAGGGCTTGGTCAGGTGTTTCCCTACTTCTGGGGTTCCTTATCAGCTGAACGTTTCAGGGCTACGAGCTGCTTGGGGCCACTGTCAATTTTTGGTTTCCTTTGGTGGAGCAGTGAGTGTCCCAGCAGCTGCTGGAACTGTCCTTTTGAACTCAGAACCTCCACGGAGAGACTCCAATGCAACAAGCACATTTAACTCAGCCTCCAACGGAGTCCTCCCTATTCCTGAAGGTGCTCACTAGACTTTTGCTAATATAAAATTGCATCTTGTGGATCTTCCCTGCATAACATCACTTCTGGCTTGAGTACGCCACGATCAGGCTGCAGTCCAAAGTCAGTCGGAAGCATCTAGTGGTAGGGAAAGTCGGGGGTGCTCCTGGCTGCTCTGGCCCTTCACTGGGAGAAGAATCTTCTGGGGATTATGGTGAGAAGGGAGGAAGACTGGGTGCTCAGGAAACTGCCCTGCCACCTGCTGGCCTGCTAGGGACCTGGCCTGTTTGCTAACACTGCTGGAGGTGGAACAGCTTGCTACCGACCTACACCCCTGCAGGTGGATTCAGCCAGGACTGTGGTGCCTGGGCATAACCATAGCAAGAACAAGATCATTTGGTAGGTGGGGGAAACTCCTGGGCCATGCTTTCTAGTACCTTGCTCTAACCCCCAAGATGGTGGCTTCCCACAACAAGTGACCCAGGAGACCTTTCTGCTGTTCTTTCAGTGCCATGTGAAATGTGGGCTGTCATGAGTTCTTCCGTCGCTGCTGGCTGTGTTTTGTCTGCTGTCAGCTCATCCTGTCCAAATCACCACTCTGGCAACCCTCCATTCCCCATTATGGTGCTTTGTCTGTGTGCCAGGGCTCCTAGATACCCACAGCAGGGATGGTCCCCAGCTTCAGCAAGTAGAAATGGAGTTTACTGGAAGGCTACCGAGCAGCTGTGGCTTCTTCAGGGAAGGCAGGATGATGGGCAGCCAGGGACGATCCCTGCAGATTCAGGTGCTAGAGTCCGGCTTTTTCAGCCTGCTGCCACCCTGCTCCCTGCCACAGCCTCCACCTTCAGTTCGACAGGACAGGTGCACTGATTCTCCTAGCAAGGGAGACTGTGACTGTGGGAACATGGAGCCCTTTCTGTCCTGGCACCGGTGATGAGTCTGGTGGGCACCCACCCACAAATGTTCCTCTTCTGACTTGTTGCCATGTGTGCTGTGGATTAGGCAGTTTAAGTATCTGGTGCTTTATTCTGAATTCCAGAGTTTGGAGTCCAGGATAAAAGTGTTAGCCAAGTTGTTTCCTCTCTCCTTGTGTGTAGATGACATCTTGTTCATGTGTCTCCACCCCCAACTTGGGTGTCTGGTCATCCATTCTGATCTCTTTTATTAAGACCTACTCTGATGTCTTAACCATAACCACCCCCCCCCTCTCTCGGTTTTTCAAGACAGGGTTTCTCTGTAGCTTTGGAGCCTGTCCTAGAACTAGCTCTGTAGTCCAGGCTGACCTCGAACTCACAGAGATCCACTTGCCTCTGCCTCCTGAGTGTTGGAATTAAAGGCTGCACTCTGAGGCTCAGGGACCAGCCCTTCGGGATAGAACTTAGAAAACACAATTCTGCGACTCCCTCGGTCCTTCCAGCCTCGGTGCAGCTGTCACAGGAAAAGCAGGGGTTAGGATGGTTAGGGTTAAAATGGTGAGGTTGGGAACAGAGAAGCTTGTAGCTGAGTGAGAGACAGAGAACTAAACCGACCAGAGACGAGGAACAGCAAGGCTCTGGGACAGCATTGCTGGCTCTGCTGAAGCTCCCCGCCTCGAAGTGTGTTGGAGAGGCACCCCTCAATTCTAATACAGCTGATTGCAGCAAACTAAATTGTGAGTAGTTTGCCTTCTAGACTGCTGCCACTTATTTCAGGAAAGAGACCATCCCTGAGTACCCTGTAGACAAGGGGCTGGATAGGGGGTAACTAAGAACAGCCATAGCTACATTTTGACAGCTGTGCTGGGGTTAGCCCTATGGTAAAGATACAAGCTGGCCGTGTAAACATGGAACAAAGCTTAGTGTAATTAACACCAGCAGACCCTGCGGAGGACTAACCAGCAATACCTGCGAGGTGGGCGCATTAGCAATGTCAGTCCAAGCTACTGACCACCAGGCAGACAAGGTCACTAGTTAACAAAGCAAGTTAAAGGTGCATAGGGGTCTTCACAATGTGGCTACCCCCCTGAATGTTGTTTACCTGGTTCAGCCAGGAGGACAGGCATGAAGCACATGGGCTTTCTGCCATTCAGAGAATTATTTAGTCTTAAAATAGAAATTGCTTCGGCCTTTGTCTAGTGTCTGCCACAGACCCGTAAAAAGCCCCAGGCAAACAGTTCTATGGGTTTCCTCCTCTCTAGGGGCCCCCTGGAGCTTTGCTTGCTTTCTAGAGCATTTAAAAAAAGATTGACATGCATCAGCTGTGCATTTGGCTTGGGAAATTAGAGAAGGAGCAATGTCACCCAAAGCAGGAGAAAAGATGGAGACAGAAGACCGCTGCAAAACTTAACAAATTGGGGGGCAGCTGCACGTGGGGAGAGCCCAAAACTGGTTCTTTGTACTAGGCAGGGCCCCTGGTTGGGGGCCTAAGAGCTGAGGGCTTGGGAGAGAGTTTGGTCATGTTGATTAGCTGGGCACCAGGGACCTGGCATATTTCCGTTTCTCTGCTCCACATCTGTTCATGTTGTCTGCATCTGCAATGGCGCTTCTGTGGGCTGCCACTAAACTGTCAAGGGTGGATATGCTTCTTTGTGTGTGTTTGAGGGGAGGGGCACATACTTTCCAGAGGTTCCAGCAGGTCCCACATGAGGGCTCCTCACATTTCAGTGTGTCAGCAGAATCAGGAACCCATTGAAACCTCAGCTGAGGCCAGAGAAGTGCCCCCGATGGCTCTAGACAGAACCCTCCCTCTGCTAGTGCCCAGGCTCCATATGTAAGGGGCCCCAAGAGGGTCACACAAGTTTGCTGTTCGCTAGATATGGCTGTTGCTCAATAATTAAGCCTAGAGTTCAGTCAGCTCCTTTGTTATGGCTGGCAAGCTTAACCTCAAGCAATTCCCAGGGTTCTTGTTCATCTCTGAGAGGCTCAGGTGGCACCAGATAGCTTTTCAAGGTCTGCAGAGGCATTAACTCATTAACCCAAGTCCCAGGGAGGTTAAACGACTCTGCCCATGGGTCAGGTCTCCTGTGATCACAGCAACCAGACCCTCTGCCCTGGAAAGGGTGCAGTTGACTGGGCGCTGTTCTCCAGGGTCCCGAGAGTGGAGCTAGAGCAGTTGCCTGGATAGAGAGAATGAATAGAGATAGCACTTTCAGGACAGCCAAGTGTACCCCCTTCACGTGGCACTTCCCAGTAAGGCCCTGAATCTATGGCTCCCAGATAAGGAAGGACAGGGACCCTTAGCCTTGGGGTGCATTTTCTCAGGCTGTGCTGGAGAATGGAGGCCTGGGCAGTGTCTTTCTCCCCAGTGCAGGCTATGGAGCTTGCTCTGGCAGGGAAATAAATGCTTGCTCTTCTGCAGACACACAGAGGTAAGGCGGGCAAGGTCCAGACTGGGGATGGGAGCAGAAGGGCATTCTCCTTCATTCCCCTTCAGTATGTCTATCTGGTCCCATTTTGGGGGAGCTGTTGGAGACTCCCTAAGCCTGAGATGGTCCAAGCTCTGTTCTCTGGGTCCAGAGCCTCTAGGGACAGCCCACATGTGCTGTTAAGAAAGGCTGATGCTTGGGTTCTGCCTGGGCGTCAGCCCAGGAGGAACACTTCCTGTTCCCCAGGGAGTCCTTGATGGCCTCCTCCACCACCCAGTTTGTTCCAAGCCCCGACATAAGGAGACAAAGGGTCTCAGTGCATGTAGCCAGTGAGGGGTAGGGTGCTGCCAGCCCCTGGTGTTGCTACGTGGACGCTACCACAGAAACACAGGACCCTAAAACACTGGCCTGCTAGAGTCTCCTGCAACATCCCTGTCTGTCCACCATCACCTGCCCTCCTGATGGAGGCATCCTGATGCTCAGGATGGCACTCAGCTGGTGGTACTATGTTTAGGTCCTTTCTCCAGTGTGGCAATCAGGCTGAGCCTTGCCCTGAGAGGCCGACTCTGACCCCAAGGTTTGACTACAGGGCCTCCATCATGATTTGTTATCTAATTCATGCAGAGTTTCCCTTGGCATCTAGTCTCTACCTGCCTTCTGCTCACCTCTGCTAGACTCCTGTTAGGCCTCTTTAGAACCCATTGAACTCGCGGCAGCCTCATTAACTCTTTTGTAACTGACATTCATACATGCGTGGAGGTGTGTTTACTGTGTGACACGTAATGTGTGGTCTGAGAGTGATTATTAAGTTAGCATTAGTAATTAAGACCGAAACAAATGAATCTGGTAAGTTGAAGCCAACAAAGCATGACTCAGCAGAAGACCTGGGTTGGGTTCCCAGCACCCACAGCGGGGAAACTCGCAATTGCTTGTAACTCCAGTTCCAGGGGATCTGATGTCCACTTCTGGCCTATGAGGGCTCCGGCACCCACACAGTGCACATAAACTCATACAGACCCATGCACGAAGATGTGCACCTACACACACACGCACACACACGCACACACACACACTCACTCACTAATTGAAAAGCTAACAGAACTCATGAATTTGTTTTTATTCAATGTATTCTGGCATGAACATCATCAGATAAAGTTCATAGGAAGAAAGTGAAGATGGAATCACACTTCGGAAGAAATCAATAGGAAACACAACAACCTGAAGGAAGAGAATGAGCCCACGAGTCCAAGGTCGAGCTCCCCCAGGAAAGCCATGAGAGCAGTCCCGAAGGGAAAGAGCCTCAGCTCTCTTCAGTTCCCAGCACCCAAGGAGCGTTACTGTCAAACACCAGGCAGCATGACAGCCGCTGAAAGGAGAGAGAAACCCTCCAGTTCCCTTAGCTCCTTTCGGATCCCAGAAACAAAAGGGGTTCCTTCCTTTTAAAGCTTTCCAGGGGAGCGGGGCGCTCCACACCGTGTGACCCAGCCTGTGTGCTGGAAGCCGGGTGGGCAGTAATAAGAGTCTAGCTATAACTCAAGGCTGTCAGGTGTGAGGAGCGGGGAGGAGTACTCTGAGAACTGTGAGGCCACACTCACACAGCACCGCACTTGCTTGTCAACTCTGCAGAGGGAGGGGCTGCAGGGGGTGGCAGCTAAAGGGTCTGTGACCTAGCAATATCCATCTATGTTTCTAATAGTGCTTTCCTGGAACCGAGTCCCCAGCTCTTTCTAGGCCTTACTGAGCACTCAGGTGTGTGGAACTGGCTGGAGAGGCTGGAGGGGCCCAAGGATCTAAGTACAAAACCCTGAGGGTGAGGCAGGAGAAACAGGATGGAGATCCAGGCAAACTGGAAAGAAACTGTAGGCTGAGCCTACAGCCCTAGGCCAAGGCCTTCCAAGCTCCAAAGCTCCCAAGCAGCTAGGGAGAAATGGGAAGGAGGAGGGACAGAAACTTGTGAGTCTCAGGGCAACCTCTGGCAGCAAGCCAGCTAGCCTTAGAGCACAGCAAAGGAGCCTCCAGCTGGGGGTCTGCAGACCACAGGCCCTGCTTGTCAGCAGGAGCACTAAGAAGCCACAGAAGGAAGAGCTTTGGACAGCAACTTCCATCCCATTGCAGAAAAAAGGGGCCCTTTGCCCTGAGGTGTGGGAGGGCAAAGAGAGAAGCTAGTAAAAGGAACCATAGGGGAATGGCAACAGGGGAGGAAGAGGTGAGAAGGGGACAAAGAAAGAGCAGCAAAAGGACAAAAGGACATACTAATTCCCTGAACACTAAGGAGCTCCTAGATATCTAGGAGGAGAAGATAGAAAAAAATAATCAGAAATCACGAATGGACAGTTTCCAGATTCACCATGCATGTAGCTCCTAACTCCATGGATAGAAGCTCAGTATCTTCTTGATCAGGAAGCACATCTCCCCGAGACTGGCTGCTCTGGGTGATCAGCAGGTCACCTTTGGGTTTAGAGGACTCAGCGCCTGCAGGGAGAGATTCCTGTCGACGACACAGATACTTGCAGATGGACTGTCTTTCTGCCCACTTGAGGAACCCATTCCAAAGGCTATGCCCACACACGTAGTGGCACGCACCAAGTTCTCAGTGTAGTGACAGTTGTACCAGCTAAGGTGGGGAACCTCCCAAGGGACACTGCTACATGGCTGTCTGCACTGCTGCACAACCCTTCCCCCAGCATCACACGGCCCAAGAAAAGAGCACATAGGTCCTTCTTCGGGCTGTGCTGTTGCATAAAAATGCCACTGTGCTGCTGGTGGCCACGCTTGGTCTAAGGAGGGCGATGCCAACACAAGCAACTGCTTCTCGTGTTGGCAACAAAGGAATGAGACGTGTCTCAGGTGAAGGGGAGACCTCAGAAGAGGAGACAGGGTGGAACAATAGGGGTGGAACCACAGGGTTGGTGTATCTGCCAAGGCACCTTGCTCTGGAGTTCTGGCTTTGTAATAATATGAGCATTTTTACCCACATAGTAAAAATGATAGGTTAAAAAAACAAAACCTTTTGAGCTGGGCAGAATGGTGCATGCCTACGATTCCGGCTCTCAGGAGGTGATGGCAGGGAAGCAGGAGTTCACAGTTTTAAACGGTGTCTGTGGCTGTCCGTGGACCAGTTCCTCCCTTGCACCCCCCAACCCATGCCTCTCAAACAGCAACAGTAACAAAACCCTTCAAAATGGGAAAACAGCCAAGATAAAAGTGCCCAGCTGTATGTCAAGTTGGCAGGAATTTAGTAGGATGGATAAGGAGAGAAAGGTAGCAGCCTCCGAATGTTGTTCTCCGGAGAACAAAGACGGTGTGTCAGCATCGGGGCAAGATGACCTGCAAAGCTACGCTCGCTCGAGTTAACTCACAGCCGTCTTGTTTGTAATAACGGCAGTGTATTTTTGAAGCCTCACAAAGCAAGCAAACAAGCGGATGTTGTGGATGATGTCTTCCCCCGCAGCAGCATTTTAAGAAGAGACACAGGTTAAAAGGGTGACGAATAAAACCGTTGAAGCCTTGAATTTGAAGTGATGAGCGAGCAAGTGTTTCTGGGAACAAATTGTTCATGCTTTCTGATTGTTTCTCCTTTAGGAGAGGGTGCCTGTTTCCTGATGTTCCTTGTGCTGCAGTTCTGGTGTGGTTTCTCCCTCAAAGGTTTATAACACTCAGAGCTTTATCCAAATCTGGTGGTACAAGGAATGGGACCTTTAAAAGGTGGGGTCTCATGAAAGTTCTTGGGGCTCGCCCTCGAGGGGAGTGGATTCATGCTGTCTGGGGAGTGGGTGGATTCTCATGGGATAGGATTAATTCATGGCAGTGAGAGGGTCTGAAAGAAAATTCAGCTTTCTTAGCTGACTGCCTTGCTTCCTCTCTTACCATGCGACCTCCACGGTGTGTGTGTGTGTGTGTGTGTGTGTGTGTGTGTGTGTACGTGTGCGTGTATGCACACATGTGCCACAACACATAGAGGTCAAGTATCTGTCCTACCTTCCACCTTGTTTGAAATGGGGTCTCTTGTTCATCACCACACACACCAGGAACTTCTCCCTCTCCACTCCCCAGTTCCCACAAGAGCACTGAGATCACAGTGCTGCTGTGTCCAGCTGTGTGTGGGCCCTAGGGATCCAAACTCAGGTCCTCAGTTTTGTATGACAGACACTTTACCCACTGAACACTTTGTCCCATCTTTTCTTTACATGTGACCTAAGTGCCAGGGCACGTGGCACTGAGCACCCTCAGTGTGGGCTTCAGATGCTTGTGTGAGAGGCAAGAACTGCGGGAAAATATAAGACTCCAGGGCAGGAAGTAGAGGGACCATGAGGACCCAGAGCTGAGCAACATCACAGAAAGTGCCAGCATCCTGTGCAGCACCGCACACACCCACATGGCTGCAGTATAGAATTCTCTCTCTCTCTCTGTCTCTCTGTCTGTCTCTGTCTCTGTCTGTCTGTCTCTGTCTCTGTCTGTCTGTCTCTGTCTCTGTCTCTCTGTCTGTCTCCGTCTCTGTCTCTCTCTGTCTCTCTCTCTGTCTCTCTCTCTGTCTCTCTCTGACTCTCTCTCTCTCTCTCTCTCTCTCTCTCTCTCTGTTTCTCTCTCTCTCTCTCCAAGCCCAGCAATTACTTAGAACATCACTGACCTTCAAATCTGACAATCTATACCCAGCTGTTGGCTGGAGAGCCTGGGAAGTTCGTGTCCACACCAAGGCCTGGGGTGTAAAAGCCACAGCTGGTGTCCAACATCTAATGACAAGCCCTACTTGTGGACATTTATCTGAGCAACTGTTCCTCAGTGAGTAAAGGAACATTGCTAGCCTGCAGTGACACACATCACACAAAGTAACATACCATGTGTGGTGCCTAGGCTTTTTTTCTTTTCTTTTCTTTTTTTTTTTTTTTTTTTTTTTTTGGTTTGTTAACAAACACAAGCTAAGGCCATCTGGAAAGAAGGAATTTTAACTGAGAAACTGTCTCGATCAAGTTGGCCTGCAGGCATGTCTGCGGGGGCATTTTCTTGATTAATGATGGATGTGGGAGGGCCCAGTCCACTGGGGACAACTTATCCTTGAGGCAGATTGTCCTGGTTTATATAAGAAAGCAGGCTGAGCAAGTGATGGGACCAAGCCAGTAAACATCACCCCTCCTTAAGTTCCTGCCCCGACTCAACTCCATGTCAGACTGTGACCGAGCGGCTGTAAGCTGAAACAAACCCTTTCCTCCCCAAGTTGGATTTGGCCCATGTTTTATCACAGAAAAGGATAGCAGACCAAGACAACCTGGATTTCCACTCCCGCCAGGGCCAGGGCAGACAACACTCAGCTACAACCCCTTCTCGTATATTTTTGCTTGTGAGCCTCATTCTTCAAAGCTGAGCCATTTCTCTCCAGCCCCAATATAGGCTTTTCAAATTTCCTAATGGTTGCTTTGGGAAATGGGGAGAACTGTGAGTGGGCAGGAGAGAATTTGGGGTGTGTGTGTGTGTGTGTGTGTGTGTGTGTGTGTGTGATGGAAATGTCTGGTTTGCAGAGGACTTTGGGTGTCATGTGGCTGACAGAATTTGCTGTGGAATGGCTCACCCATTTCACTAAGTAAGATTTTTACCTCTGATATCACAGTGCACTGTTGACTAGCCAATAGCACACAGGCTAGGGTCTCAGGGGGACGATGCAGATGTCCACAGCTCCTTTGGAAGCCCTTCAAGAAGGCAAAATGGGAGGGAGGTCTGGAGGGAAGGAAGATACCCGGCTAACAGAGACTGTGGTGCTGGGCTTGTGGGGGCTGCTTATTCAATTCTTCCAACTTCTTCTGGGCCTAAAGTCTTCCAAAATAAAACACTTAGGTTCAAGGATGGATCATTCAACATGAAGAGGCTCCACTGGTCATGGGCACACTTATAATCCCAGCACAGGGGAGGTGGAGACAGGAGGATTCCTGAAGCCCCATGGCTACCAGGCTAGCCTGTTTGGTGAGCTGAAGAGGCAGCAAGGCAGCTTGGAGTGGCTGCCGTGAGAGAGTCCTACATGGTAGACATTTAGGCCAACAGAGATTTATTCTCATTCTCTCGTTCAGTTCAAAGCTAGAGGGTAGGTTTTGTTGTTCTAAAAGGGCCTTGTAAAAAGCAAGCAAGAGCGATACCCCTGAACCACGCTGAGGCTAGATCAGAAGGTTTCTGGATTTGTTTGTTTTCGAGCTAAGCTCTTGCCTGTAACCCAGGGTGGCCTGGAACTCATGATGTAGTCCAGGCTGGTCTTAACCTTATGGCAATCCTCCTGCTGTAGCCTTCCAAGTACTGGAGTTACAGGTGTGTGATATTGTACTCAGTCAAGGCTTGAAGTTTTAAATCAAGGTGTCAAGTCTCTGAGGGTCAAGAGAGGGTCTTCCCCACCATCCGGGCCTAGCTGCAGGCGTGACTTGTGGTCACATGACATCCTTACTATGTATCTCTTCTTCTGGTTCCTCTTGGGGGCATGTCACCGGGAAGCTTTAGGAAACAATGATTTCTTTATGTCATGGGTATGAGCCACTGCAATAGGACCAGCTTCTGCGACTCCTCCAAGCTCAGTCTCAGGGATCCGGGCAGCACTGACCAAAGCAGCAAGCTCTGCACGTGCCCAGCATCCCCTCACACCCCATCCCTGCCATCTGCTCTCTTCTCTCTGGTTCTGGGACTCCAGTTCTGGGCTGCTAATGACATAAAAAAATGGAACCTTGGCGCTGTCCCTGGTTCTGACTGGCAACTCCAATTTACCAGTCCTTTACATCAGAAAAAAGGTTGGAAGCCGGGCGGTGGTGGCACACGCCTTTAATCCCAGCACTCGGGAGGCAGAGGCAGGCGGATCTCTGTGAGTTCGAGGCCAGCCTGGTCTACAAGAGCTAGGTCCAGGACAGGCTCTAAAAAAGCTGCAGAGAAACCCTGTCTCGAAAAACCAAAAAAAAAAAAAAGGTTGGAGAGTTGGTTCAACAGTTGAGAGCACTTGTTGATTTTGTAGGGAACTGGGGTTCGAGTTCCATCACCCACTTTGCGTCTCACAATCATCGGTAACTCCAGTTTCAGGGAATCTGATGTTCTCTTCTTACCTCCATGGGCACACTTATTACCCCAGTTCAGGGGAAGTGGAGGCAGGACAATCTCTGAGGTGCGTTGGCTACCAGGCCAGGCTACTTGGGGAGGCCTCTCTGGAGCTCTCTCCTTCTCTCTCTTTCCTTGGCTTGCTTGGAACTCTCTATGCAGACCCAGCTGGCTTGGAGCTCACAGAGATCCACTCACCTCTGCCTCCTGAGTGTTGGGATTAAAGGTGTGTCCCACCATGCCCAGTCCAAGATGGAGAGCTTCTGATGAACCACACCCAGGTTGGCTGCTGCCCTCCACGAACATGAACACACACGTGCACCCCCACGTGAACATATACACACAACTGCAGATACACACCAAAAGTAAATAAGTAACTAAACAAACACTGGGCCATCAACACACAATCCTTTGTATGGTACTTAGCAGAGTGTCCCTGGCAGGGTCAAGATCCACTGTCCTTGCTAACCCACAGCCATAGGGACAGCAGTATGGGCCAGGTTAGGTTGGAAGAGGGTAGTCAAAGCCCACTCCCTGAGGGAGGGTGCCCAGGCTACAGGGGCCAGGTCACACCTTGGCAATTCATTTTTCATTTTTTTCAAAAAAAGCCCCCCCCCCTTTTCCGCTGCTAATCATGGCTACCATTGTTATTGCCTGCAAAAATCTTGATAGGGAAAACCAACAGACCGCAAGCACCAGGAGGAAGCCAAAGCAGCCTAGAAACCAGGTTGGGAATCTCGTCTCCCTGGCAACCAAGTCCAGCCTGGGGAGAGCAGGTCTCAGGCTCTCCATTTTCTGTGCTCCCGAGGGGCCACCCCTCCCCTCCTCACACATTATTCTTTATTCTTTCTAGCTTCCTCCTGTACCCTGCCCCCACCCCTGCTCATACATAAGCTAGTCCTTATCCACCTGCGTTTCCCTGTGTGGCAGGCAGATTGCCTTCAAATGCAGGGGCTTAAAACAGCAAATTCATTTCCTCTTGGTGCCTCTGCAGGAATCCAGGTGCTTTGCTGGGGACTCTAAACTGAGATCTCACGACAGGCTGGGGCTTCTGGCCCACCTGAAAGCTTGGATGAGGGGGGGTCTACTCCCAAACCCACTCGTGGGGTATTGACAGGCTCCACCCTTGTCACTTAAGCTTCTTCACGAGGTGGCTATACCAGGACCGACTGGGGCCATGTAAGTGCTAGCCATAGTCTTTGTGATTCACTCTTGAAGGTGCTGTCTTTGTTAAAAAGCAAGTTCATTTAGCTTGGGCCTAGGGAGGGGTGAGTGACATCACAGGATGCCTGAGGGTGGTGCCAGGTGTGTGTGGGGGTCTTCCCTGCAAGCCTATTTTACTTCCTCTCCTTGATACTGATATTTGGGGCCACAGGGACTTCCTACATGTCGGGACAGAAGTCTGTCAGAGGGTTTCATCTTGGGAATGGACTGGCTGTGCTCAGGAAAGACCCCCCCATGCCATGGTGGACCCCTCACAGCCTGTATGGAACTCCAGGGTCAGCAGAAGTCAGGCTTATGCTAGGACATGCAGAAATACTGTCCTGTCCCCTGCCTCACAAAGGGAGGCATGGGATAAGAAATGGATGAGCCAAAAGTGGTTGAAGATGGCCAGATCTGGGTGCTGCCCTGCCTTAACCCATCCTTTGACCCTTGTGGCTTTCTGCAGTGTGCAGCCTGAGCCACCCTCTGCTTCTTCCCATCTCTTTGTTTCCCCTCAGGGAAATTTGCCCACATTCTTATCTACATCCTTGGTGTCCTCTACTGTGCACACAACAGCCCAGGCTGCCTCCTGTTGGCCTGGCTGGCCCAGTCTACTTTCTTCCTCAGCACAGGAGCCCCACAGACATGAAGCATCATGCTGGCAGAGAGGCCGTGAGTGAGGACCAGCTGAGGGAAGGTACTGAGGGCAAGGCTATACTTGCTGGGTGCTCCTATATCTTAAAGCAGCCCTTAGCAATCCCATCCCTGCCGGTTGCTTTTTGTGAGCAGGGAAGGCCAGAATGGACTACAGGGGCCCTGACCATCATCTGTCACCCGTGTCCTACACTGCTCAGGATTCTCCAGAGACTGAATGGGTGTGTAAATATGCAGGGTTATTTTAAGGAGGGAGTTCACATGATTGCGGGGATTGACAGTTCTAACCCCTGCAGGTGGGTCAACAGGCAAGAGCCCAGAGGCAACCATGCCCAAAGCTAGAACTGGCAGGATTCCTACCTGTTCAGGCACCCTGAAGCTTCCCTTCTATTCAGACCTTCAGCTGATTAGACGTGCCCTGCCCACACTATGGAGTACTGTTTACTTAATCAAGATTCTTTTTTAAAATTGTTTTTATTGAGCTATATGTTTTTCTCCACTCCCCTCCCTTCTGCTACCCTCCCCTTCTACCCATGCTCCCAATTTACTCAGGATATCTTGTCCTTTTCTACTTCTCATGTAGATTAGATCCATGTATGTCTCTCTTAGGATCCTCTTTGTTGTCTAGGTTCTCTGGGATTGTGAATGGTAGGCTGGTTTGCTTTATGTCTAAAAAAGTGCATGAGTAGCCGGGCGGGGGGGGGTGGTGCACGCCTTTAATCCCAGCACTCGGGAGGCAGAGGCAGGCGGATCTCTGTGAGTTCGAGGCCAGCCTGGTCTACAAGAGCTAGTTCCAGGACAGGCTCTAAAAAAGCTGCAGAGAAACCCTGTCTCGAAAAAAAAAAAAAAAGACCCAAAAAAAGTGCATGAGTACATATGATATTTGTCTTTCTGGGTCTGGGTTACCTCACTTAATATGATGTTTTCTAGATCTATCCATTTGTCTGCAATTTTCAAGATGTCATTTTTTTCCACTGTGTAGTACTTCATTGTGTAAATGTACCACATTTTTCTTATCCGTTCTTTGGTCATCTATGTTGTTTCTAGGCTCTGTCTATGATAAACAATGCTGCTATGAACATAGTTGAGCACATGTCCTTGTGGTATATACTTAATAAAGATTTAAATGTTAATCTATGCTCTAGTGAGATGGGTCAGTGAGTAAAGGTTCTTGCTGCTAAGCCTTAAATTCAAGCTCTAGGACCCACATGATGGAAGGGGAGAACTGACTCCTATATGCTATCTTTTGGCCTCTGACATCTGCCCTGGTGTATAGCAATTTTTTTCCTAGATAAGCCTCCATTATGGAGGAAAGCTGGTTAAGACACAGGACTCAGGATATTGTAAAGGGAGAGGAAACTGTCGATCCTGTAGGGAAGTTCTTTAAATTCAGGAAATAAAAAACAACAAGGCCTCAGGAAGTCCCTGAAGCCAACTAGACTCACTAGGGTTCTTACCTAGCAAATGTATATAAGCAATGAGGGCCACTGGGACCACTCTGAGACCAACCAAACCACCTGAGAGAGACAGAGAGCAGCTGAGCTGCCTGGAAGAGACACTCTCCAACCTGTGGCTCTGCCTGCAGGTCATGCAGTGTGCCCTTGGTTTCTAGCCTTCTTGAACTTGTCGCCTATCCTAGGATGGGCTTTTGGCGATCCAGCTGTCTTTGAGTCATTTCTGTCCTGCAAGGAGTCCCCATATTCACTGAAATGACTAAAATCTGTTGGCTCAGCAAGTTGGACTTTGGTGGTATCTTGCTTGGTCTGCTGTGGTTCCCTATCTGGGGGTGACAGATAACTGCTCCTATCTCCCCTGTAATAATGTTTCACAACACACCCACAGTCATGGTGCAGCCCCCAAATACAAATAAGTAAGTACAATGTAATTAAGGTTAACCTGGCTGGATCAGGTGGCACCCATCTGGGCCACCTAGAGACTTGAGATTAGCATGGGCTACATAGTGAGACCCTAGGAATAAAGGAAACAAGAGAAAGGAAAAAGTATTGCCTGTTAAATGTTAATCTCGTCCAAAAACATCCTCAAAGACACACCCAGAATAATGTCTGACTTATCATCTGAGTACTATGGGCTAGCAAGATATCACATAAAATTAGTTATATACTCTCCAACAAGAATTTTCTCACAGTCCTCAGGGTACACTCCATGCCCTAAACTGTGGACCCCAAACCATGAAGGTTCTGATATCTCGCCTCCCATGCCATCTCCCTGTCGATTCCCAGGCTCTCTGTCTGTCCACCCCACCCTCATCTTGCCTTCCTTCCAGCCCTGCATCCATAGCATCTTTCCACTTCCAGCCTTCGCACGTGCTGCCTGCCTCACGTGTGGTCCCTTCCTTGAGAGCTGCCCGTGGTTGCCCTGGAAACCTTCCTCTGCATCCTGAGCATCTCTAAAGGAGTCTAAAGTTCATCGCTCACTTAGCTGCTTCTCAACAATGCAGGGTCTTGGATCCCCCACCTCAGAGCAGCCTCCTGTCTAGCACATGCTGCTGCCCAGGGCTCCAGCTGTCTAGAAGCCACATGGCAGATGTCTTTGTTTGTATAAGATGACTTAGATTTCTCTTCTTGTATGCCAGTTCTCTGCTCACTCTTGTATCTGGGCCTCCTTTCACCACCATGCTCCTTCTTGAGGTATCTTTTTACATGATTATTTAGTGAAGGGTGGTTAATGGTAAAACTCTCTGAATTTTATCTGACAAATGTTTATTTAAACTATAAAATAGCCTTCTAGTTGTGGTTGGGCATGCTTATAATCCCAGCCTTTGGAAAAGACAGAGGTATGGGGGATCAGGAGTTCAGGGCCAGACTTGGCTATATAGCAAGTTCAAAGCCAGACAGAATTACGTGAGAGCCTATCTTTATAAAAATAACACCCCAAATCTCCCCCCACACACAAAATAACAACAAACACAAAATAACCAACCAAAAACTTCAAGTCAGGATACTAGCTTTCTTGTTGCTCTGACAGAAACACCTCTATAATCAATTAAAGGAGGGAGGATACACTATGGCTCCCTGTCTCAGAGGTGTCTGTCTGTGTCCTTGGCACTGGGCTTTGGGCAGGACATCATGGCAGGAACATTTGATAGAGAGGCTTCACAGGACCTGCCACCAGTACTCATTTCTCCATCTCCATCCCCTAAAGTTTCCAGGAAAATCCCCGATAGTGCTACCAGCTGGAGACTGGCACTGGGGCGGGGGGGGGGGGGGAGTAAAAACCTTTGTCACCAAACGTAACAGTGTAGTGGTACCCACCTGGCACCTCAGAACTCCAGAGGCCGAGGTGGGAGGATAGTGGGTTAGAGGTCAGCTTGAGCTACTCAGCGTGACCATGAAACAAGAAAGCAAAAACAAAGGAAGTGTTACATTTGATTAATAACAGTTGTATTTTAGAGGTACCAGGAAACCTTTAGATACCAAATACATTGTAGAATAATTAAACGAAGGCAATCAACTTTTCATCCTCTCAAGTTTTCAGTGAAGACATTTAAAATGCTTTATCTTACTAATTTAAAAAAATACATTGTATTAACTATTTCCCTGGGCTGTGTAACAGATCTTAATGACTTACCCTCCTGTCTAAGGGACACTGTGTCTCTTGGTGCCTAGCACCTGGTCTTCACCATTCCTCAAATGAGATCCTGCACACATTCCCCTCCTCAGCATCCTGCCAACACTTGTGGTACCCATCTTTCTTGTAAACATCATCCTAATTGATGTCAGGCCACATTTCATTATGGCCTGACTAAGTGTTTCCCTGGTAACCAGGGATGTTCAGTATTTTTCTGCAAACCTGGAAACTGCCTGGATGCCTTCTTAAGCAGTGACTACTTAGAGTCTTTGTCGATTTTCAGTCAGGCTCTTTGATTTCTTGCTACTAAACTGTTTTTTAAACTTTTGGTTAGCTGAAAATTTGTTTTGCACTTAATTTTGGAAAAACAGTGCATAAAAGCCTGAGTTAGGAAGGTTTTTTTTTTTTCTGACACTATAAAGATACTATTTCATTCTCTTTGGTTTTGATTGTCCTGACACCAGATTCATTAAAATTATCACCTTCATTTTTTTAGATTTTCCTGTCTTAGGTGGTCTGCAATTTCACTATGCTCTGCTTAGATAAACTGCCATTTGTTATTTTATTTATTATACATTAGAATCTTCACCTACATTTACCATTCACCAGTTCTGGCTTATTTTAAATAGAATGTCTCCAAACACCGACTTTGAGATTTCAAATAGACTTTCCTTGGCTCTCTGCACACAATTTTTGGTAGTTCTTTATGTGTCTCAACTTGTGTTGCATTCCTGATTACTTCTGGGCAAGAGTTCTACCACTGAACTATAACCCTGGCCTTTCTTAATGATTTCTTTAGATTTGTCTTCCAGTTCATAAATTCCTTCTTCATCTGTGTCTAATTTGCTGGCCAACTCTGCTGAGTTTTTTTTTTGTTTGTTTTTTTAAGAACAACTTTGTTAAGATATAACATATTACATAACATACAATGCACTCTTTATTGGATACATTTCAGTGACTTGTAGTGTATTAACTACAAAATGAAATTTTAATCACTTCACTTATTAATAGTGTCCCAAACCAGTCATTCTCACTCCCTCCCTCCCCCATATTTGACTAATCCTTTTGTCTTTGTTGGATTTTTAAATTTTGGGCATTTCACATAAATAAAATGGCTTTTTTTGTTTTTGTTGTTTGTTTGCCTGGTTTGTTGTTGCTGTTCCTTCTTTCTTGGTGACTGGCTTCTTTTACTGATAATACTTCCAAGGTTTCCATTGATCTTTAATCATTTAAGTGAAGTTTCCAGATTTTCTTTCTTTCAGATAAACTTGCTGTTCAGCTTGTGGTTACATGGTCCTTCCTTAGCATGTCTTTTTTTTCCTCTCTTTTTTTAAAAATTGATTTTATTGAGCTATACATTTTTCTGTGCTCCCCTCCCTTCCTCTCCCCTCCCCTTCAGCCCTCTCCCATGGTTCTCATGATCCCAATTTACTCAGGATATCTTGTTTTTTTCTACTTCCCATGTAGATTAGATCCATGTATGTCTCTCCTAGGGTCCTCATTGTTGTCTAGGTTCTCTGGTATCTTTAGCACATCTTAATAAGCACATTATCTTTGTGGTCTAAGATCTCTGTGTAACTCTTTGATCTCCGTGTAACTCTGGTTTACTAGCATTGGAGGTAAATCTAGACAGGCCATCGGCTTTTCCAAGTGGTGGTCTTGATGAACGGGGTTCACGGACCATTCACTCGCCGGCCCGCAGCCAGCTCTCTGCATTTCCACAGAAAGCACCTAGACGCCTCACCAGCCCCCTCTACTCTGCAAGAATCCATACTAAGGCTCATTCTCCGACCTACACAGGTTCTGCCCACACCTGTCTCTGTCCAGCAGACTGGCTCTGGACTCCATTATGGTATCGACTCGTTTGAAGAGAATTGTGTAGGAACTAATTCTTACCCTCTGCACTCTCTTCATCTAGATCCTTTCTTCAAAACGCCTAGTCCCTCTCTTTGTCAGCACTCTGGACTACTCAAGTGCTCAGGATGTTTGGTCTCATTATTGGCATGTCACCTAGGGACTGGTGTGGCACTGGGCAGGAGGCTCTATAACTGTGTGTTCCCCTTACCTGTAACTCAGCACCCAGACAGCAAGGTGATGTGCACTACACTGAAGTAATGCATATGCGGTTTAGAATAAGGAAAACAGGACACTATGCGCTCAAACTGACAGTCCAGGCTGCCACTTCTGGTAAGGATCTGATATAGTGACAGTCATTTGTCTGGTGTAAGGTTCGTGGGCAGAGCAGGCAGAAACCAAGGTTTGCCTAGGGATAAAAAGGAGCAATGGTAGCTGTGGTTTACGCAGAGCCCAGGAGAGATAGAAGGACCAGGTGGAGCGCGAGGTGCGAATCTGGCCAACCCAGACCAGGATTGTCACCTTCTGGGTGTGGGTGTGGTTGGTGACAAAAGTCCCTGGGGCTGAGTTGCTGGTGGGCATCGTGGGCGCTCTTAGGAGTGTAACTGACTGGAACAATCGGAAGCAAGGTGGGGATTGGAGAGGGAGGAGCCCCAAGGCTGGGCGTCTGAACCCCATGACCGACCACTATTTCCCTCCTTCGCTGCGTCTTTGTGCATTTCGCCTCCTTTAGCAGCCAATGCTCTTCCGAGAATCTGCAAGGGGACCACGGCCAAGCAGAGGGGAAGGATCCTCCCACGCCGGGTAGGGAGGTGGGTAGGGGTGGGAGGCAGCTGCTGCGGGAGTGGGAGGCCTAGAGGGGGCGTTGGCGCGGGCGAAGGGTGCAAAGGCCGGGTAGAGCGACCTGCTGCTTGGCCTCCAGCCCCGGGCATCCCCGCCCCGCTCGTCTCCCCACCGCGCACGCGGCCCCCGCCCCGGCTCCGCCCCGCCCCTCGCGCGGGGTCCGCGTCTGCGGCTGCGTTCCCCGAAAGACGAAGCTGCACCCCGGTTCCGGTCCGCAGGGAGACCGAAGGGCATCGCTTTCCGCGCCGCGACCGCTGCTGATCCCGGAGTGCTGACACCCCAGGGATGTGAGTGCGCCCCCAACCCTGAGGCCCACACTCCACGCCCCGCTTCCCGGTGAGCGCCGAGGCGCGCACACAGGGACCAGGGGAGGGGACTCGGCGCGGGGTTCCCGGCCCCCCAGCCCAGGGGTGGGGACAAGGACGGGGACGCGGCGTGCATCCCTCCCTCGCCGGCAGGTAAGGTGCGCTTCCTCCTCCCGCCTTTCCTGTCCGGACGCACCTACAGCTCCCTGGGGAGAGAAGACACCCTCCTCACGCAGGTGCAGGGCGAAGGTTGTGGGGACCTCTGGGCGGCCACCTCACTAGAGAGGGCAAATTTCTCTTCCCTGGCGGGGAGACGGTGATGGTGGATGCTCTGGGTAATGGGTTGGGGGTGGGGCATCTCAGGCTCCTGGAAGGACATCCCCCCACTTCCCCGTGATTCCTGGGGAATGGTCGTTTCCTGGGTCCGAAAACAGAGGGGTCCTTGATGTTGGGTCCTCTGATTGAGGCTATTCCCCTCCAGGCCTGCCCCCCAGAGGACTCCTGTCTGCAGCCCCCGCTTCTCTCTCAGGCTCTCTCAGAGCATGCTGCCTGTGGCCATGAAGAGCCTCGGCCTGGCACTGCTGGCCTTGCTGCTGTGCCCCTCGCCGGGTGAGTCGGGGGCCCGAGGGGAAGGGTCCCATATGAGTGGACCACCACCCATATCTCAGCTCCAGCTACCGTGGCTCTCCCCCACCCGAAGGCATCCAGCGCCTTTCCACCGGGCTTCTGGTACTACGTAGAGGTCCCTCATTCTCAGAGGTCCAACGGGCTTCCTATTAAGTCGGGTGGGACTTTCCTGTCTTGGAAACCTCCCATCTTTGAGGGTACTGTGTGGAGAAGTAAGAGAATGGGGGAGGGAGGATGTGCAGATTTAGCCACAGGGTCAGCCTAGAAACCCTTTGGTCGGGTCTTGTGGGAGTGGAAGTCGTCTATGGGCATGGGTCTGCCATAACAGCTGCAGCAGGTTGGGGAAAAGGGGGTGCAGGGTCTGGCTGTTCAGGCCTGGGTTCCTCTGGTCATCCCCCTCCCCGTGCCCTGCCTAGCCTATGGCCTGTGGTGCCAGGACTGCACCCTGGCCAATTCCAGCCATTGCGCCCCGAAGCAGTGCCAGCCGACTGATACCGTTTGTGCCAGCGTGCGGATTACTGACCCCAGCAGCAGTAAGACTGGACCTGGTAAGGGCGCGGGGGCTACTGAAAGGTAACTGTGGGGAGAGGTCAGAGGTGTCCCATTAATTCCTCTTGCCTGGGACAAGAGCATGAGTTTGAGGCAAGACGACACTGGCTTGCTCCTCCCTGGCTCCAAGTCCGAAACTGATCTTTAGGACCCCGGGTCCTGGGGGGGAGGGACAGCGCTCAGATGGAGATGGACCTCAGCATCATGCCTTATTCTTTCCCCCCAGGCAGGAAGGATCATTCTGTGAACAAGATGTGCGCGTCCTCCTGCGAATTCGTTAAGCGGCACTTTTTCTCAGACTATCTGATGGGGTTCATTAACTCTGGAATCTTAAAAGTCGACGTGGACTGCTGCGAGAAAGATCTTTGCAATGGGGCGCCAGCAGTGGGGCGTAGCCCCTGGGCCCTGGCTGGGGGGCTCCTGCTGAGCCTGGGGCCTGCTCTCCTCTGGGCTCAGCCCTGAGGCCCCTCCCTCCCTCCTGCAGGGCCTTGGAGCTTGTCCCCTGAGCCAGTTGCTGCCCCGTCCCCAGCCTGGCCTGGCTAGGGTTGGGACAGCAAGAGCTTGGCAACAAGGTCTGTGGCTCTCAACCTCCCTAGATGTGAGCCTTCTCCGTTTCCCCACCAGCTCCATATCCCGGGCAGCTGGACATGTCCAGGAGACCAGACATCCTGGCAGGAAGCTGGGGTGGGGGGAGGGGGAGGGCAGGGGACAGGGACCCTCCAGGTCCCGGAGGGGAGGGAAACCAAGCCAGGGACAGCCCAACACCCTGGCCTGAGGGGTATTAACTACAGAGAAATAAAGTCACTTCTGAGTCTTGTGCCTGGATCTGAGCCTGGGTGTTGGGGGTGGGGAGGGTCTTGGTAGGGAGCAAGGGCCGGGCCAGGCCCCCAACACCTGACAGGTGAGGGTGTGGTCAGGGGTTCAGAGTGGTGGGTGTATATGCTGGGACACCTGGAGATGCCCTGAGTAGGGCTGCTTGGGACACTTAAGGAAGGTGGGGTGGGAGCTAAGATGGATAGGATCACACTGTGGGGCTGCGGAGGAGGTGTGAGAATTTTGCAAACTCACCACGGGTATAAGGTGCTTCTAGATGCCTTCCACAGTGCACATGGGCAGCCTGCGTATGTGCCTTCTGCCGGTGCCAACAGACCGCAGTCAGTGCCTACTCCACTTACAGTCACACGGTCACACTTACAGTTGCCTGCCCACACAGGCGCTGAAATACCCTCCCCAGCATCCCTATCACCTCATGTGGTGTGTCCAGATACACATTCACACCCTGCCTGGGGATGCACATTTGCCCAACTGAAGACCTGTGCGCCTGTCCAGCTCTCTTTTGCTTCTACCTGCCCTGAATCCCCAGGGGCTTGGGTTTGGGTGGCTGAAAACCCTGGGGTGGTTGAAGGCCCTGGGGTTGCTTGAGGTGGAAGTGGAACCCTCACTTCCTGGGCTCTGCTCCTTCCCTGGATATCTGCGCCTGCTGCCCCACTCTGAGATGTGGTCCCGCATGGATGGAGTTCTGAGCCCTGAAGACGCTGGTCCCCGTGCAAGGTGGCAAAGGCGGGCAAGATGGGGAAGACTGTACAGGTAGATGAGCAGTCCTGGCCCTTCCGCCCCAGCTGCTGGTCTTCAGTTTCCTCCCTGAGTCCAGCCCTGCCTTCTGCTCCTTGCCAGATGTTCCACAGATGGTTTGTGTGGACAGGCTCACCCGGTGACACTTAGTGGACACCCCACGCATTCCCTGAGGCCTGAATTTTGGCCATTGCTTCCCCCCATGCCACCTGTAGCTGACCTAAATCCATGGTCACTGCTGGGCCCTGGCCCTGCCCAGAAAGGGAACTAGTTCCTGTAGGATCTAGCCTTGACATTGTTCCTGGGTACCATACATAGGTGACAGGAGTAGGGTTCAGGTGGGGGACTGGGAGGGCGGAGCTTCCTGTCATCATTGATTGCTGATGTCTGAACTCGGACAGAAGAAAGGTTAGTCCCTTTTGCATTTGAACCTGGCAGCAATGGGCCCTTCTGCCTCTCACCTTCTAAAGTGCTGCCTCTGCTGGTGCCTGGTGCCTGGTGCCTGGGGAGCCCAGAATACAGCAGGTGGTGGGAAAGGATGTATATGGAAGTAGCAGGAAGGCTGCAAGTGCTGGCTGCCTGGGAGAAGTCCTTGAAGCTTCTGGAAGACCAAGCTGCCGGCTGGAGACGAGCTTGGAGTCCACATTCGTTCAGGCAAACCTGTATGTGCCAAATGCATTGTCTGAATGGTCCTTAAGAACAAGGAGGAGGAAGATTTTGGCCTCGTTGAAGAAATACATGAAATTAGAAGGGAAGCTCTCTTGTTGTACCCCTGAGGGGCTCCTGAGGGAAGGGTAGCAGGCACAGAGGGTCGGGCCCCTCCAGCAACCTTCTCTGAGCTGCCAATATCCTCATCTCAAGGAGCGTTCCAGTGGTCAGTTTTGGTGTGGCATTGGGGTGCCTTCCATAGTGGTGTTAGGTACAGGCTGGGAGGACAGGGCTGAGTGCTCCCTGCATCCCTGGTCTTTACTTGTTTTTAAAATTACATTTAGTTTTGTTGTATTGTGAATGTGTGCGTGGTGCACACATGAAGGATAGAAGACAACATGGGGGAGTTGGTTCTCTCTCGTTCTACCATGTGGGTTCTGGGGATGAAACTCAGCATCAGGCTTGGTTGCATGTGCCTTCATGGGCTGAGCTGTCTCGTTCCCCTCCTGGCCCATTTTGCCAAGCAGCTCCTTAGCAAAGCCCTCCTAGGGAGTTACAGAGGGATCTGTGGTTTCCAAGCTCTGACATGTCCTGGGAATGGACAGCACTGCTCGACTTAGCCACCTCTAAGGGAGAGGTTCCCCCCCCCCCCCCAGATTTCTGTCACTGGCTTTGGAGGGTCTGTCCTTGTCCTCCTGTGCAGTGGGTCCCAGCCTGTGGGTTGTGATGCCTTTGGGGTCAAATGACCTTTTCACTGGGGTCGCATATCAGATATCCTTCATACTAGATATTTATATTATGATTTATAACAGAAGCAAAATTAGAGTCACGAATTAGCAACGAAATAGTTTTACAGTTGGGGGTCACCACTCCATGAAGAATTGTATTAAAAGGTCACAGTATTAGAAAGATTGAGAACCACTGTGCTACGGTCTGAGGTGATCAGACGTGAAGGGGTGATTCTGAGGAAGGGGGAGGTGCGCAGAGAGGAAATCTTAGGCTGAAATAGATCCTCTAACAAGGCGATGACTCTGTCCTGCCAAGCTCTTGTGTCCTTTCTGGCTGTGTATTGTCAGGAGTTTCTGTTCATCCAGTGGATACAGGATAGAGCCTTTCTGGCATCCCATCTGACATCATGTGGGCAACAGCTGAATGTCCTCGAGGTTCAATAGCCACAGTGTCCCTTGAGGAGCTCCTGGCGCCTTCTTGCTGACCTCCCATGCCGGCCTTGGTCTCTTCCTGGTATACACATCTCCTTTGTAGGGCTGGCAGTTTGATGGGTACTTCCTTCTGTCTTACTCTGTGTTACTCTGTGTGCGCTCTGAGGCTGGGAACACTGAGGCCTGTCTAATTCTCGTACAGTCTGGGGCTTCCTGCCCCAGAACCATCTCTGTCTTCTTGTGAACCCACACTGTGTGTTTCTTGGGTGTTGACAGGTTCGGTAGCTACACTCAGGCATCCGTCCACCTGAGCTACGTTGTGGCAAGAGGGAGCTCTTCCGAGCGGCTACTGTCTTTCAGCGTCGTGTAACCCAGCAGCCTGATTTCCACGCGGATTTAAAACATGACCTTTACAACATGGTGCATTCCAGCCTGGACAGGATGCTCAAGATTCACTACCCTGTGGGTTCTGCCGCACAGGCCTTTGCTGTGCCTTCTCAATTCGGAAAAGCATTTCAATGGCTCTGAGGCAAGTGACACACACTCATGACTCCTCTGGGAACATTGCCACTTCTCCCCTTGATTCAGATATCAGTGAAGTCTCCCAGAGTCTCCTCTGTTAGAATCTGTTTAGAGTTCGCTCCCTGGGGTCTGAAACTGGGCTGCAGGCGCGGTCCTTCTCACTCAGATACTTCAGGGACTCCGGAATAACATCACTCTGTAGGCTCCTGTAGCTTCCTTCACACCGGCTGCTTATCTCTCTAGGTGTGTATCACTGGGCAATCCATAGTTTAATGGGGTGTCCCTTTGCTTCTAAATCTAATTATTCATATTTGTTTGGGAAGCTGATTCTGGGTGATATTTTGTTTGTAAGTGGCCCACTCTGTATGAACAAGCAAATGAGAACCACTGACAGGCCCTTGTGCTTCCAGAAGCTGACACCTCGTTTGCCTCTCTGAGAGGTGAACAGATACCCCTAGGAGGAGGCACTCAGACATTTCAGGAGGGAGCATGTCATCAAGTGGAGGGGGGTCCACTCAGCTAGGACATTCCTGTCATGAATGTACCCCCAAGGTCCTGGATCTGAGGGCAGTGATGGTGGGCCACAGGCATCCCCAGAAGGGACAGTTTTGGGGAATCAACACATGCAAAGAAGAAGATCCTCTTGGCTGATGACCACTGGGCTGACACGAGTTTTCACAGATACCTAGTGACAGATGTGATATCTGCTTTCCCCACTCTTCCTTAGGCACCACCTGTGAAGACACCAGGAATGGCTGCACTGAATAAGACAAGCATAGGCCTCCTTGGTGAGAAGCTAGGTCTAGAAATGGAGCAGCAGGAATACTACTCCATGCTCTTCAGCTAGCTGAGTGGTCCTTGAACACACAATGCCCACTGTAGTGCAGACCCCAGAGTCTGCCTGATAGCTTGGGCACAGGGTTTCATAGGACTTCGCTGGTGAGTCGAAGGTAGAGTTCAGCAGAGACATGTGCTACACCAGCTACATGGCCCCACCCCTGGGGTGGCGGCTCCGAATCACTTCTCCCTAAGCCAACCCTACTCACAGCCTCTGAGCGGTAAGCTGCACTTGGGCCTTGGGCCTGGGAGGTGTAATTTCTAAATCCTGTGGTGGGAAGGTGGGTTCCAAATATGCAGAAGGGTCTGCACATTGAGACAGATGCACACCACACCACAACTAGAGGGGAGGGAAGGAAACTCCCTGCTTCTAAAGTCACCATTGGCCTCATCAAGGCCTAAAACCACAATGGTTTGCAAGTGAAGACATCCAGCCTGGATTCCAGCTTTTGTTTTCTGGTCAGTTTCTATGTTCATGGCCCAGACTCTGCAATGTAGCTGAATGGTGTCAGCAGCCCTTGAGGTTTTTTTTTTGTTGTTGTTGTTTGTTTGTTTTGTTTTGTTTTGTTTTTTTTCCAGAAGGCCTTTCCACTAGCTAAAGACTATGCTCCCAGGCCATTACTCACCTTAGACTGTTTATCCATATTTCAATTTGATTTTTAAAGTCAAGAATGTCTGATGAATTTCAAAGAAAAGCTCTTTGCCATCTGTTAGCACAACCACACGTGTCCCTGGCTTCGTAAACAGATAATTCGCTGAGTCCCATTGCCAGGTTTCCTGATGGCAAGTCACCCAGGCCCTAGTGCCGCATTTTAAAACATTGCCATGTTAAACAGGCAGTGTTCAGTCAGGATGTTTGTGTCACAGATTTGCCCTTGGTTCACTGACATCTTCATCAGAGAAGAGTTTGGCACTGTGACTGCTGTGCAGGGCCACAGGTGTCCTCTGCCTCCCACGCTCTGGAGCAGTTTGACTGCTTGGGAATCAATGGAGTCCTCCAGCCCCGTGGGCAGCTGTCTGTCAGCATCAGTGGGTATCCCTGTGCCCTCCCTGCTCTCTGTGTCCCTGGGGGCACAGGGTTCCCCTCCCATGGCACCAAGCACACAGCACTTTTGCCCCTGATGTGCTTAGTTCATCCTATTGCTCCCACTTCAAGCATGAGAAGTGGTTTTGAGAGAGACAGGCTATCAAGGATAAGATGGGATCAATGGTAGAGCATTTGTCTAGCATATACAGTCCTTGGGTTCAACACTCAGCTTCCCTTAAAAACGGAAGCATGATGGCTCAGCTGTTAAGAGCTGCTATTGCAGAGAGAACTTGGGTTTAGTTCCCAGAACCCACATGGAGGCTCGCAGCCATCCATAACTTCAGTTCCAGGGGATCCATCTTCCTCTTCTGACTTCTGTGGGTACCAGACACATGTATGATGCAGGTACATACATGCAGGCAAAGCATGAACACACATAATATAAATCTTAGGAAAACAGGAAGGAAGGAAGGAAGGAAGGAAGGAAGGAAGGAAGGAAGGAAGGAAGGAAGGAAGGGAGAGATGGGAAAAGGGAGGGAGGGAAAGAGGGAGGGAGGGAGGGAGGGAGGGAGGGAGAGGGAGGAACGAGGGAGGGAGGGAAGTGGGCGGGTGTTGAGATGGAAGTCTTCACTGGTTTGCAGGAAATGCCAGACTGCTTCCATTCAGATTTCTCCTCTCCACGCCTTGCTCTCTGACCTTCCCTGAGCATCCTCACAGCCTGGTTCTGAGTTGTGAGGTGGAACATCCCAGTTAAGCACTGTTGTGCATGGGAGATTGGGGCTGGGTCTAGTCTCTGGCTCCACTGGTCCAGGATCAGGGGCTGGAAAGTGGTAGACACTATGGGCTCAAGGGGGTTTTGTCCTTTTCCCACTCAGTTCCCTCCAGGACTCTGCACCACCCATACCCCATAATAAGCAGGGTGGGGAGGCATCAGAGGAGACAGAAAGAGCAGACCAAATGTGCTGTTTTATTACTTGCTGGGTACTAAGTGCTAGGCGATAGGGCCTGGGAAGGAGTCATAGACAAGAGAGATGGAGTGGGTACTCCATGCATTCTTGTGTGCATGAGTGTGTGCACTCAGGGTATATGAGTAACGGGGGGATATGGGGATTCATTTTCAGCAGAAGTTAACCCAAGTGGGAAGCACACCTACGTTTTAGATTCTAGAAGGCCCAAAGACTGCACTTAGTGATTATTGAGTGTTAAAATGTGGTAGTCCTGAGCCAAATGATCTTGGACTATTTTCAGTCCCTTTGAAAGTCATTCGTTGCTCATCCTATGTTTAACGTAACAGCTTTGGGACCACACTAAAAAACAAAAATACCAACCTATAAAGTGTCTTCTTAGCCACCCCGAGCTTTTACCAATCCAAAAATTAAGACTGTCTCCAGAGAGTCTGGGTCTTCAACAGAGACCGCCCCATTCAGCTTTGCTACGGCGTGCTTACCCATTCTTTCCAACCTTTTCATGTGTCTGTGCACACATGAGTATGCATGTTCACATGCATGTGGGCACATGTGTGCAGGGAGTGTGTATGTGCATGTGTGTGCATTCCCGTGGAGGCCAAGGCTGATGGTTAAAGTTTTTTTTTCGTTGATGCTTTTGTTTTGTTTTTTAGTGTTTTGAGACAGAGTTTCTCTGGGCAGCCCTGGCTATCCTGGAACTCACTCTGTAGACCAGGCTGGCCTCAAACTCATAGAGATCTACCTGCCTCTGCCTCCCGAGTGCTGGGATCAAAGGCATGTACCACCATACCTGGCTGGCCAAATTATTTCTTGATCACCTTCCACCTTGTTCACTGAGGCAAGGTCTCTTGCTGAACCCAAAGCTCACTTGTGTGTCTAGTCTGGCAACTTGCTCTACAGGTCCATCTCTGCCTTCACAGGAATTACAGGTGGGCAGACACACCCACCGGCCGTTTCTATGCATTCTGGGGATCCAAACTGCAATCCTCATGACTATGGCTCCAGTGGTCCCACCCCCCTCAGCCACTGTATTTAAAAACATTGTAATTTACAGCTTTCTTTGTTCTGTTACTATGAAAATGTGGTGGGAAGGTTACCATATTGGAACATAGAACCGAGGAAACCTGAATCTATGCTCCTGAACAGTGGTTATTTATGGTTTTGGTTCCAGAATAAACTATCGCTTACTCCCTTTAAGGCTAGAACTGCGTTTTTGCCTTGACTGTTATGGTACTCAAAGTCAGGGCCTCAAGGACAATCCACTTCCAGCGGAAGATTCTCCTAGACCTGCACCAGCTGACAGCAGCAGCCTTTGTACCCATCACCCAGCATGGCCTCCTCAGATGCCTGTTGTGAGCTCTTTCTGGGGCTCCGACCTCCCTTGGTTTGGTGGAAGGTCAATGTATTGTTTATTCTAATCTGACTGTTAGGATCCTGTTGACTATTTTTTAGGGGGTTGTTTTCAAAACCTTTGTTTTAAGGTGTCTTTTTTTTTTTTTTTTTTTTGTCTGTTTGCTCTTCCTCACTATTTGGTTTGTTTTTCTTGATTTTCAGACCTCTGGAGGCATTTTGGTTAGCTAATTTGTCAGTCTCATCTCTGACTCCTCCTCCACCACCTAATTTAAAGGAGAGGGAAACTTTGGGGGGAAAAAAACAAAACAAAACATTATTTGGTACTCCAGCTGGGTTTTATGCTTGATAACTGCTAATTCAAATTGCACGGGTTTTAAAAGAAAACGAGGGGCATCTAACTGATGATGACTTTGTGCTTCCCTCTCCAGGGAGCACTTAATGCCTCTAAATTGTTGTGTGCGCCTGCTAAATGAGATGTCCTAGGTAATAGGATTATAGATCACAAACAGGGCAGCCTGTTTCAGCTGGATTTTAAACACATCTAAAGAAAGAAAAAACGTTGAAAAAATTGGTAATTCACAAATTAATAGTAAGAGTTCTAAGTCAGAAAGAGATGATAAAAATAAATAGAAAATTAACAAGATTTTAGAGACTGTGTTAGGAACTGAAGATAAATTCTGAAGCTGCTCTCAGACCCACAGCTCGAGAACCCTTGACCCTCCCTCTGCTTTACCTCAGAGCAGAACGCTCAGTATCACAGGAAGGGACTGTTGTGGCTTTTTTTCTTTTCCTTCCTTCCTTCCTTCCTTCCTTTTTTTTTTTTTTTTTTTTTGATAAAACCTAGAGAGAAAAGTAACCCCACAGCCGATAAAAAATTCCCATTTGTAAAGATGACCATCTCAGCTGGTTAACTGGTAAAAAGGGAGAGATGGCCATCCGATCCTGTATAGCAAGCTTCGCCTTTGGCCTTTCCTCTCCTGCTAGGATGTCGACGATGCAGCCTAGGGACATGAAGCTGTAAGCGTCCTGCTTTGTGGTGGGAAGAAGCACACTGGTGTTGTGTGTGTTCGTGGCACTTGTTTCTATCTTTTTTTTTAATTTTAAAAAATTGGCCATTAATTCAATCAAATTATTTTTAAATTTTTAAATGGAAGTCCACTATGTAGTCCTAGTTGTCCTGGAACTTGCTACGTAGAACAGGTTAGTCTCAGATTCACAGAGATCCACCTGCCTTCGCCTCCCCAGTGCTGGGATTTAAAGGTATGTGCCACCATGCCCAGCTGCAATGGAAAGGTTTTTTTTGGAGAGGCCTGGAGTAGCAGCCTTTCATACAAATGGAGGCCAGCCGGGTTAACTTTAATCCAGAGTATTGGTCCAGCTACAGTGATGAATGTCAAAGAGAATGAGAATTTGAACACTCTAATGAAGTCAGTAGTGTCGTCTATGACGGTTGCCTGGATGGGGAGGTGGGAGTTGGTGGCAATCTGATTCAAAAGATTAACCAGGGAAGGGATGCATCTTTTGGTAAGGAACGTGGGGACTCATATCCAACAATCTGTGAAGCTAGAATTCTTTCATTTATTTGATGCTTGGATGGCTTTTTGAGTGGTTTTATAGTAGGGGTGGAGCAGGTTAGGGTAACAAAGGCAGGGGAATTCCAGGAGACTGTATAAAAAGATCAGGGTCAAGCCCTGGGTGGACATGGTGAAAGTATCTGAGCAGATGAAATGATTCCAGCAGGCTGCAAATATATAGCAGTCCTATGGAGCCGAGTAAGAAAAGCCCAAACAAAGGAGGTTTGAGAATATTGTCGTCAATAATAACAAGAAATTTCTAAATATGAGTGAATCCCCAGAGCTATAATCTTGGAACTCTCCCTATATAAGGCAAGGGCAAGAGCAGGGTTTTTTTGTTTGTTTGTTTTGTTTGTTTGCTTTGAGCATTTCTGACCTAACTCCCAGGTTTGGGCAATGGAGAAGGGGAGACAGGAGCTTTTATGAAGGCTTATAGTCTGTGCGTGAGGAATTCTGTACTCTGGTGAGGATTTTCCTCTCTTGACTAGCAGGAAGGACAGTTCTCCCTGGTAAGGAAAACCGGGGTCCCTCTGTATCCCTCTGTCTCCCGTTATGTCTTCTTGTTCCATCAAGCCATGCTTAGGAAAGACTGAGGGAATAGCCAGGGCCTCTGGGGCTGGAGGGCGCAGGGGCAGTCTTTCTTACTGCTTCCATTGGTTCCCTGTGCCTCTTTTACTTGGGAATTTAGTGGCTCTTTCAGTAGATAACTACAATTTGGATCAGGAGTTTGGAGGTTGTTGTGATTTGAATGTGAAGTGTCCCCCCCCCGTAGTCCCCTGTGTCTGAACACTTGGTCTCCAGCTGGTGGCACTCTCTTGGAAGGTTGTGGGACCTTTAGGAGATGGAGCCTTGCTGGAGGAAGTAAGTCACTGGAGGCAGGAATTGAGGTTTTATAGCTCTCTTGTTCAAGATCATCAGTCCCACACCCTAGCTGCCATGCAGTCCCTGCCGAAATGGACTGTATCCCCTTAAACTACAAGCCAAAATGAATGCTCATCTCTGGAGCCTCACCTTGTCAGGTTAGAACAAGAGGAGTAACCAACACAGAGGCCTCTGTTAGCTGTAGACAAAGAGAAGTGGGTTTAGCGGCTGAGTCCCAGGGTGGTCAGTGTACTCTATCTACCCTTCCAGCTTGCTGCCCGTGAGTGTAGAGAAGGTAACCAAGACAACTTATAGAAGAGTTTTCTTTGGTTTGCATTTCCACTGGGAGAGTTCATAGTACCAGGTAAGGCATGAAAGCAGGCAGCCAGACCCGGAAGTGGAGAAACCACATCTTCAATCACAGATGCAAAGCAGAGAGAGAATTGGATGCTGGGCAGAACTAGGAACTCTTAAAGCCCACCCCATGATGCACTTCCTCCAGCAAGGCTGCACCACCTCCTCTACCAGCACCACTAACTGAGGGACCAAAAGTTAATTCCTGAGCCTATAGAGGAGATTTCTCATGCCAATAACCACAGTGAGAAAGGCAAACTTGGATCCTGTGTAGGTGTTAAGTCTGGCATCTTTGCAAGATGAGAGAGCTTTGGTGAAAGCAATAGGCTTTGCCATGTGTGCAAATGTGCTAGGCAGTCAGGCTGAATTCTCTGTACTCTGGGCCGTGATTGTCACTGTTCCAAGTTTGGGAGTTGGGAGTGTCCCAAGTGTACCCTAAAACTTATGAGCACTAATATGTAATGGGTCCTGTTATAGGGAGAAGGGTTGTGACATTTAGGAGATTTTATTTCTGGATAGAAATGTTTAGATTTCCTAATAAGATTTGGAACTGGATGAGGCAAGGGGTGGCAAGGGGTGGCAAGGTTATTGTGAGTGTTCGTCTGTCATCCATATGCAAGTGTGCTAGGCTCCTGGTCAGTGGCAAGCGGTCACTGCCCTGTGGCACGGAGGCTAGCATTTAGCAGTGTTATCAAGTTGTTTAGAAAGGAAAGCTAATACTCCTAAGTGCTACTATGCTTTTGTCCCAGCATTCCTAGAGCACTTCTCCTTCTCTGCTATATATAGGGAAAATTCTTTAGAAGGTTGGGAAGGGCTGTGGCTGGGGCCTTGGTGAAGGTCATTTGTGTCTGGAAGTCTGTGATGAAGGAAAGAGCTGTTTAGTGGTTTTACATTCTGGTCCTACAGGCCCCTATAGAAGGCCTTATATAAAGGTTTGACAATGGGTCCATGATTAGGTATATACATATACATATACATATACATATACATATACATATACATATACATACATACACACACACACACACACACACACACACACACACACACACACACATATATATATATATATATATATATATATATATATACACCCTAAAGTAGCCAAGAAAGAAGCTGAGTTCCTATTGGTCTGTGGAGTTGTAAGGAGGCAAGAAAATGTTTCCTCTGGGTTGTCCTGAGTTGGATAATCCTTGTAAGGTAACAGATCATTGACTGAGATGGGCATTTGCCAGGGAGACTCTGTGTCCCTTTTGGTCTAGTAAATCTGGAATGGGGATAGTATCTGGGGGTGATGTTTGGAGGGAAAGACCTCAGAGGTGCAGGCAGATGAAGGCAGAGAAGGGTGCGCTGATGGAGAAGAGCAGATTTCTCAGGTAAGGGATTGTGCCAACACAGGCAGACTGCCTCAGAATCACTGAGGAAGGTCTGGCCAAGTAAGGTTTTGGCTGAGGCAGAGCTTGGTCCTGGCCACACTCACCCAGCACTATGAGGTGTTGATGGAACATCCTGGAGGAAGGGAGTGTGCCAAGGAGGCTAAGAGAGAGGCCCTTCCTTGGTGGGGACAGGAGGGCTGGTGAGTTCCTCTCCTGGATGAAGTCCCCAAATTCCCAGGCCACATGAAATCACAACCTTCGACCATCAGTTTCCCACATAACTTCATAAGGCTCCTTCTCTTAGCTCCCTCTCTTAGCTGAGAGGGTGAAGACCCAGGATGCTGGAGAACCTTCTGGAGTATCTAGCGCATACTGACTGTGGTTGTGGGGGCTTTTAGAGGCAGCACTGAGTCGTTACGGAGGCCAGGGGCAAGGACTGGTCTTTAGTCTTTCTTTCCCCACTTTCATTAGGCACTGGGTGGCTTGGCTGTGTGTGACCGGCTTAGGCCGGCTGCCCTCCTCAGGCTACTGAGTCGCTCGCTACTGAGTGGCTCCTTCCCCTCCCACGTGGTGGGCGTGGGCAGGTGGGCCTGTCGGGACAGCCTCTCTGAAGACCATTGGTGTTAGAATTTTATTGAACGAATGAGTGAAAAGGATGAATCGGTAAATTAGAAAGGAGTGATGTGGGGGAAATGATAGTGAATCAATTAGCCATAAGCTAGGAATCAAGTGCCCAGTGACATCTGCGCTGGGCCAGGCTGTGTAGTGAAGGTACTGTGAGGAACTGTGCAGGGCAGACAGCCTGGAGGAAGGAGCCTTTCTTGGCGGAGAGCCTCAGGGTCAACCCTTTCCTTTTGACCTTTTCTCTACTTTCCCAAGACCTTCCAGCATGGGGAACTTTGAGGGTTCCTGTCCAAGCCCTCCTCAAACTGGCCCTTCCCAGGCTTGCAGGGCCACAGCTGGGTAGCATGAGCTCATAGGCTGAGGAGGTATTGATTGTGGTGCTGATCTAGAGGACCTAGGGGACTCAGTCTGTCTGTGGAACACGTCTGAGGCAGGTGTTCCATCTGGTAGTCACCATGGTTACCAGGGCTTGCTTACAAAGCCTTCCTGGGAAGTGGCACTGTTTAAACGCTTTCTTTCTTCCCATGCAGACTGCATGTGACTCCTGTCATGAGCCCCTTTCCCCTGTGGGTGACTGAGGGTTCTGGGGTGGGGCAGTGTCTTCTCTAGAGAGACTCAGAGGTGTATGGCTGGGGCTTAGCTCCCACCTACCTCCCCAGGCCCACTGACTAGCTCTGATTCCTGTCACTCATTCTTAGGATAGATGGGCAGACACATTCATAGATCCTTGATGTTGGGAGCAGTGAGACCCCAGATCTTGAATTTCTTGTAATCCCCTGATCTGAGTGCCTTCAGCTGCTCTGAGCACCAGACCTTCAGGAGTTCCTGATGGCAGGAGAGTGGTTTCTGGTGGGTTTGGCTGGGGCGTGGCTATCTCTATATAATCTGCCCCTGAACACAATAAAGGGGGCATTCTTGGGGAATTCAAGGATGACCCGTGTCGCTGTCTGTCTGTCTGTGTGTCTGTGTATTTTAACCTCCAGCCCTTTGCCCGAATCTTGCAAACTGGGTGCCTGCGCACCGAACGCAGACACGGGGGCGCGGTGTGCAGAACCTTGACACTGAATGCGTCTTTGATAAACTTCCTGGCAACTCTGCTGGCTGCTTCTTGTCAGAGGACAGATAAGGTCTACCTTTTGAGGTCTCCAGGGAGCTGAGGACCAAACTTAGTGTCTATCCTAATAGGTCCCCATCCCAGTGAGGAAAGTTTCACTGTAGGGATCAAGAACACTCGCTGCATGCTTGGGGTCACTACTCTTTGTGTTTTCCAACCTCCAGCTTAGAAGGCCACCATTGTCCCCATTTACAGTGGAGGAACTGGCAGAGGGGTGGGCCTCTAGCGATGAACAGGGCACATATTGTGGGCATTAAGAATCCTCACAAAGCCATGGTGGCAATGAGAGGAAGACGTGGTTACAGGTGACAAAACTGTCCCGGGAAACAGGGCCAGGCATCCAGAGAGAGACCAGCAGTACACAGAGGCCAAGTGACAGGAGGGGGGTTGAGAGTCCCTTGGAGAGTGAGCTGGAGAGGGGAACTAGATATGGATCTCTACTTCACACTACCCACCCACATGGACTCCAGGATCAGGGGAAGAAATGTCAGGAGGGAAGCCTGAAGAGCTCTGATAGACAGCAGAAGGGCTTTCCTATGCCCCGGGGACAGGCAAAATTTTCCAAAATTAGATACAAATAGAGTGAACTATAGCAAAGGACCAGTAAGTGACAATCACAAGCCAAAAGCCTTCTCCTGTCAAAATAGTTCTTAGAGGAAGCAAGAGGATAATTTATAGCCTGAGAAGACACTGGCAACAGAGCAACGCCTGAAGACAACGTTGATTAAAAAACAAAACAAAACAAAACATGCAACCCCTAGAAGATGAGCACCCGAGATCTGGTTGAAATGACAGAGGCTTGCACGCATGGGCAAGTCACAGAACAAGCTCCCAGAATGGAGGTCTCCAGTTTCACTAGTTGCCAAGGAAACAGCTGCAGACACGAGCTGTCCCCACTGGATTAACAAACCTCAGAGAGCTGACAATGCCACGGTCTGAAGATGCTCTTTGCAGCTCTACCTGGACTTTTCAGGTCAGAGACAAATTGTACAGTCACCTGGGAACACATGGAGCCTTCTGGAAGGCTGAGTGATCATGTCCCCCAGGACCAAGCAATCCCTTGCCAGCATGTTCCCCAATCAAAATGTCCCACGTGTTTGTGCACCCAGAGGCATGTATTTGATGCTTCTACATGCACCGTTCATGAGAACAAAACTCCGGAAAACAGCCTGTCAATAGGGAAAAGTGCTAATGGATTGTGATGGAGCCACACAGTGGAATATTACACAACACGTGCATAGGACGACACAGCATGGACAACCGCCAGTAAAACAAAATTCAGACACAAGACTCAGAAGGTTCACAGACTCGCAACCCTGTTGTTAGTAGGGCGGAGCTGCGGAGGGAAGAAGCGCAGAGCTCAACAAACCCACGTGCTTATTTAGTTTAGTAGGAAAGGGCAGCGGATAGGGGGAGGAAGCATGGTCAACCAAGAAGGGAGTGGAAAAGGGACTAACAGATGGGCTGAACTTACTTAAAAGGGAAAGCTGCGCATGTGTACAGAGTTATTATGTAACGCATGGTGTAGCCTCGTAAGGTAGCAGGGCCTCTGGGCTGGCTAGGTGTTTGCCTGAATGCTGGTGGGCTGCGGGGGTCGGGGGCTTGAGGGTATAATGGGGGTAGGGGCCAGTTACTCCATAATGCTTTATAGACAAGTGTTAGAGAAATAAAACTGCCGTACCACGTGAGTAGCTAGCCCCGCCCCCCAAGGGCCTTTAACTGCCAGGTTCCAAGTACAGAACACTTTAACCTCCCTCACTGCTGGACCCTGACCCCACCCTACAGAGGAAAAAGCCCTATCTCGGGACACAAAATCCCACCAATCTCCACCCTGGAAAGCTCCACCTTGAAAAGTTCCACTCCGTTCTCAAGAAACTCTATATAATCTCTATATCCAGTTCAGTTCTCTGCTATTTCTCTTCCCGGCAGAGGCAGCCACCCTCCTTGTTTTTTCCCTCCCAATAATTCTGTCGTGTGAGGTGTGTTGTGCGCTGTGACTTTGTGGCATTCCTTGGCTGCCTGCTGCCAGGATATTTTTTCCATCCAAGCTGCAATGCTTACATTTGGTGCTGTGACTTGGAGAGGCTCTCCTAGTGCCTGCGTTTCCCCTCGGGGTCTGAGCTGCACTAGGACCCTATCCCTCATCTCCAATCCACCTGCAACAGACTCACCTATTGTTCAGCACCCATCCCCCAGCAGCAATTATGTAAATTTCCCCTTCGGTTGGTGTAAATGTTTCCCTGAATCTGGGGAAGTGACTGCTGAGTGGCCAGCACCCCTCTGGTACTCTTGGAGGCGGAGGTACCCCCAGTCACAGTCCTTAAGACCACAGCTAGCCCTCTTCACCTGACCCCATCCCCCAACCCTTGGAGCTGCAATCCTGTAGTTTCCTTAAGCCAAACCAGGCTATTGTGCCCCCTTCCTGCCCTCTTTTCCCACCTTCCCTCTGGAGCTGCCTGTAATCCCACAGCTCCTTTAGGCCCTCGTGGCTTTTGTGACCCCCTACCCATTCCTGGTCCTTTCCTGTGGATGAGACCCCCCCTCCTCCTAGAGCTTTGTTTTGGTTTCTTGCCATCTCACCTCTGTGAAAGCCCTGGAACCAGGTGCCAAGTCTCTCCGCTGGCTTAGCCAGGTTAAGTCCCTGACCCCGGTTGAGTGTGGTGATGATCCACGGCACTGAGGTCCTCGTTTGGTCCTCCCTGAGTTCTGGGGACATACATGACTATATGCTGTGACATTTTCCTTTTTTCTCATCCATGGGAACGTGTCTTCTATAGTCTCTCATCCCCCCTTGGGATGCCTCCACCTGACACCCGATCTGAAGGGCCCTAAATTTATTTACTTTTGCAATCAAATTCGGCTTCAATACCCTTTAGATAATCAAGCCAAAGGGCCACCTAATGGGACCTTAGTGCCTAATATTATGTGGGACTTTTACTGTGAATGACTGGGGAAGCAGAAATGGATTCTTACTCCCTATTTCTCGGCTCCAAGCCCTGTTTGTTTTTGTCTGGTCTCCCCAACACATCCACTGTGTAAATGTCCTGTCTTTTAAGCTACCATGGATGGATCTGTAAGTTTGTTACAAAGTGGAAGCTAGGAGCCAGACCTAGCAGGAGACAGAGAAAGCAAAGAAGTAGAAGGAGTAGGCCAGCTGCAACATGCGCACACCCAGCACACACCCTACACACTCTTCACTGGCTGAGGCTTTTCTCAGCTCCCTCCTGGAGCATCCTCTGTCTACAGCCAGGACTCAAAAATTTCCTATCTCTAGCTTTCTTTGTTCTCAACTTACTAGATGCAGTTTAACAGGGGTTCAGGTGTCTTTTAAGTATGAGTGGCATTAGACTGTTGTTTTATACTGTCCCATTTGAATTAAAAATCTGGATCTAGAGTTAGGGTATGGCTCCCCCTCCTCTAGACCCAAGCATGCTTATTTGAAGATTTCTTCCAAGATTTCTGTCCCATATCAGGGAAGCCATCTGCTCTGTGACAGAGAAAGAAAAATAATAAACAAACAAACAGACTATTCCCCAAAAGGGACAGTTACTACTCATCTCATGCTCTTTTGGTTTGGGGTTAGCTCTCTAAAACTTTTGCTAAGGTATAAATCTTATCTCAAGATTGTGTAAACTTTCTTTACCTTAAGATTTGTAAGAACGTTGGTTATGATTAAAACTCTGTAAAATCTGTAACAAAAGGGTTCATTTAAAACTCATGAACACCAGGGTTGATAGTTAAAAACCTATGCATAAGTAATCTTAAAGGAAATATGTGGCTTGCTGCCACCTTAGCTACTGTCCCCACACTGGGATGGAGGTAGCCACATGACTGACAGCCACCTTTGCAAGGTTTGTAAGGTTGGACTTTGCCTTGTGACCTCACTCCCATCTTGATGAAAATGACCCCATGACATAAGCAGTTCGAGGAAAAGCAATAACTCCTCTTAGCTGTGAGCCCCAAACCAGATGGTTCTTCCACTATTTTCAATCAGACTAACAACCCACAGTCCTTTCTCTTCCTCTCCAGCATCTCTGGTTTCCCTTTCTCCCTTCTCAGCAACAGGCTGCCCACCCAGTCAGGGCTGAAGCAGTCCCTGACCAGGACCCTGAATAGAATTACAGTACCCCTGGGTTCATCCTTGCTAGGGATTGGTTTGTAATTTGCCTCCTGGCTGGCCATCCTTAAAGAGGTAAATTATGAAAAAAAGTCCAAGAGGTCATCCAGGATAAACATGAGAACCCCATCTCGATTCCTAGACTGCCTCCTGAAGGCCCTCTTACAATATACCAGTCTGGACCCCGAGCCCTCAGATGGAGAACAACTACTGACGGCCTCCTTCTCCCAGAGTTTCCCTGATATAAGAGCCAAACTTAAACATCCACAGGCAGAAGTCTTAGCAATGACCTTTAAGGTGTACCATGGGAAAGACAAAAAAGCTGGAAAACCAAAATACCTGAAGCGAGTGAAGGCCTTTTGATTGGCCTTAGCAACTGCCCAGGATCCCTGGCCTCCCAAACCCGCGAACCTCCAGGTTCCTGTTTCAAATGCAGTCAGGAGGGTCACTAGGCCCAGGCCTGTCTGATCCTTCACAAACCACCCAGACCATGTCCCAGGTGCCATAAAGAAGAGCATTGAGGTGTTGACTGTCCCCTTGTCCCTCATGGCATGGGGACATCAAACCCAGACAGCCCTTCAGCTGACCTCCTAGATCTGGCCATGGACAACTGAGAGGCCCAGGTTCCCTTGGCCCGACCACTGCCACCTCTCACTGGGAGCCTCAGGTAGGCGTCACAGTGCCAGAGCTGTCTCTCTCTCCTTCTGGATACTGGGGCCACCTATTTAGTCCTAATGGAGTTTCAGGGACCCACATCTTCTTGTTCTTCTATTGTCAGGGTAGGGTTACAGCTTTCCTGGCCTCATCAAACCCTGTGAAATGTACCCACTCTCTCTCCATGGTCTCAGTGGGCTTGAGCATCTTATCTCTGACCTTTTAAGAAGGGATCTACTATGCCCTTTGGGCTGCCAACGTGTGGGCATATTACTTCCAGGGCCCCACCCATGTGCAATTCTATTTACTAAGACACTTGTGCTTCTGCTATTTTCCCCTCCACCTGTTCTAGCTACTCACCTCTCCTCTTCTACCGGGTAAGTGTCACTACAGACTCCCTGCTTGGTTTACTTTTATTATGAAAACTGCACAGGTATGGTGTGCCAGGGCACCTTTCCCTTCTGAGCTGCAGGTACTCCTGACCTCCGACTGCCAGGGTACCTTTCTCTTCAGAGAAATGTAACACATTTTGGTGCTGAAATCAGAGGCTGATTACTTCCCCAGCTTTTTATTTTCTGAGACAGGGTTTCTCTGTATAACAGCCTTAGCAGTCCTGGAACTCACTCTGTAGACCAGGCTGGCCTTTAACTCACAGAAATCTGCCTGCCTCTTCCTACTAAGTGTTGGGATTAAAGGCATGTGCCACCACCGTCTGGCTCTCTTACTAGTTGTACCCTGCCTTATAAACTTCTTATCTATATTTCTTCAATAACAGATTCAAAAGATCTCTAACCAGACTTTCAATCAGTTGCTATTACAGGATTACTGGCCCCTAGCTACAGAGCCAGAGGCCAGGGACTCCAATTACATCCTGATGGCAAAGATCAAGTTCATCCAACGGGCTTCAATGCCCTTATTCTGCAGGAAGTAATCTAATTATAACACTGCCCCCTTTCCCATGGCCTAATCGTTTATCAATAATGAACAAAAACGGGGGTGGGGAATGTAAGCCTCTCGAGCCACACCAGTAGCCAGGCCACTCCCCTGAGGACTTCTAACTACCAGGTTGCACCCACAGAATACTCTTAACTGCCCTAACTGCTGGACCTTGACCCCACCCTACAGAGTTAAAAGCCCAATCTCTGGACACAAAATCCCACCAATCTCCACCCTGGGAAGCACCACCCTGCAAAGTTCCACCCCCTTCCCAAGAAACTCTATATAAACCCTATATCCTGTTCAGTTTGCTACTGTTTCTCATCCCAGCAGAGGCAGCCGCCCTCCTGGTTCCCCCCCCACCCCCCCCCCCCCACCCCCCCCCCACCCCCCACCCCCCCCACCCCCCCCACCCTCCCCCACCCCCCCCCCCCCCGCTGGATAAATCTCTTGTGTGAGGTTGAGGTTTGTTGTGTGATGTGACTTCGTGGGCTTCTTTGGCTCCCAGCTGCCAGGGTACCTTTCCCTCCCAGCTGTAATTCTTACAATAGGAACTTGTAAAATGGATATTTTGTTTTGTTTTCTACTCAGTATTTTTTGAGACAATGAATCGTGTGTTGTAGACTGTCCTCTAAGTTGCTAGATAGCCGAGCGTTGACTTTGAACTCTTGATTCTTTACCTCCCAAATGCTGGGGTTACAAGCCTGCATCATCACCACCTCCAGTTGTGTGGTGCTGGAGGCTAAACCCAGGGCTTCATGCATGACAAGCAAATAAATACTCTACCAACTGGTCCACATTCCCAGTCTTAGTATGATTTTTGAGAAGGAATCTTGTTCTGCTGTCCAGCTAGTTTCCAATTCCAGCTTCCAGAGTAGCTGAGACTAAAGGTTCAGCTTACTGCGCCTGGCTAGGTGAACAAAACTTTCTTCTATCTAGCATCTGTGTAGTATCAATCAATTGGTATAGCTATCTGTCACTTAATCTTTGTCACCTATCTATCTGCCAATTATCTATTATTATCTATATATTATCTACCATCTATTATCTGTCATCTGTTTCTATCTATCTATCTATCTATCTATCTATCTATCTATCTATCTATCTATCTATCATCTACAATCTATCTGTCTGTTATCTATCTATCTGTGGTGGTTTGGAAGAGAATGGTCCTTCTTAGGCTGGTATTGGACTATTTGCCATGGTAACGGGGAGGTGCAGCCTCACTGGAGGACATATATCACTAGGGGTGGTCTTGCCTTACTCCCAGTTTGCTTTCTGTCTTCTCCATGTGGTTAGAGACGCACTGTCTCCTGCTTCTGTCACAGTACCTGCTGCTTGCTGCCGTGCCTTTTGGACTCTTACTCTCCTGGGTCTGTAAATCCAAAATAAACACTTTCTTCTCTACATTTCTCTGGGCTATGATGTTTGACCACAGCAGCAGAAATGCCTTTCTCCCCGAAGTTGCTTTGTCAGCTTTTCTCTCCCCCCAATCATAACAACAGAAGAAAAACTAGGTCAGGGGTGATGGGGGAAGCAGGGTCACTAGGACCCTGTGTTCAAGGCTTCTAAGCACCTGGAGTGGAGAGGGACATGAGGACAGCAGAGGAGTCTTGGATGCAGATGGCAGCTTCCTGGGAGGCTGGGCTCTGGGGAAGCTTGGCAGGTGCCCTAGATATCTGGATATGGTGAGACCTGGATGGGCCTGGCTAATATCTCGGCCCAGGGAACCTCAGCTAGCGCTGGCATGGCTGAGTGATAGTGTTAGAGGGCTGCTGGTTAGTACCAACAAGCTAAGACTGTACGTGGGGATGCTCCTGTCCTTCCCTAGACATTCATTTTTGTTGCAGATGTTTGTTCCAGTTGCTGCTTGGCAGTCCCACAATGGTTTCCTTGGAGACACTTTTAGAGACACCAAGATGCTACCATCTCCTGGCAGGGATGACCTTCCCTAGGCACCCTCCTCCCAGTGATCAGTGTTCGGAGGGGATTCTGTTCATCTGGGTTGCTTCTGGTCTGTGCAGTTGATTTTGGGTGACCCTATAAAGATACCTCCCACCTGTTATTATGGAGTCCGGACACTCACACCTGCCCATCCCCGGGGACAGCATGCTCAGCACAGCTGGCTGAACGATGGCAATGTCAGCTTTCCCTTTTTGATTGCGAAATTTGCACCATCAGGAAGCAGGTAGGGGTCACTTTGACCAGTGATGCCCTGCTGAGACACCCACTTGTGGCAAGACCCATAAATATTTTTTTTAAATCCCAGTCTGGCCACTGGCCTTTAAGAACACCAGAATGTCCAATAACCCCAGGGGGGAGGGAGGACACCAGCCCTCTCCTGGAGGTGTTGAAGGTGACCTATTTCCACTAGTTGGGGGTGGGGGTAGGGGCGCAGCCAAGCCCGCTGAGCCATCTCCTGGAGGAGCACACCCTCTGGTGTCCGTTTGAGGGATAGCAAGTCATCTTCATTAGGACCAGTTTCACTGAAGGTGATTTTCCCCCAACTCGAATCCTAAAAATAAAATTGAATCGAGTACCTATATATGTCTTTGCATGGCTGTGAGCAGTGTCTGCTCAGTTTGGAAGGATAAGACCGGCATCCCAGGATGGGGAACTCCACGCCTGACTCCAGCCCCTAGGTGCGTCTGAAGGACACTGTGAGTGCACTAAGTGTGTACCCCAGGTGACTTATCAAGGCTACCAAGCCAGTGAGCTGTGTTCACTCATGTGAGACTGCACATGAGCTCCTTTCATGCATGTTGCCCGCATTGCACTTGGCATATTTGCTGGATCATATTTGCCAATTTGGAGCAGGCAGCAAGTTGCCCATCATGTGCAGTATTAGCCTGGACAGATTCTTGAGCCAGAGTTAGACTGTGGCATTCCCCGGCATGGACTTTTCTGTATTGAAGCAGCACTGCCCTTGAGAAATAAGGTGATGGAGACAGCTGTGCAGCGTCCCCTACACAGTGTCTCTGGGTGGTCAGTGAGGAGAGTTGCTGAGGTCCCATTCACTGACATTCTGGAACTATCCAGGTAGAGTCCCTCTTGACAGGGAAGGCGGGTCTGCAGTTTCTCCACCATCAGCCTTTGGTTAGCCTGGGATCAGGGAGGATGGGATGAAGTGTTAGATTCTGACCTTTGTGCTTTCAGGGGAAGAATTCAGGGCCCCGTATCATCCCCTTGGTTAGCACTGTTCCTCGCAGGCCCTGTCGGATTCTGATCTCCAAAAGGGCCCTGAGCATCCCTGGCAACTCTTCCCCTTTACTCCACCAGCATCACAGGACTCAGGGCTAAAGAGACACAGGTGGTCTTGCTGCCTGGTGACAGCCAGACGTCAGGTAGCCCTGCCGCAGCCACAGGGGTCAAGTCTCACAGTAGCACAGCCCTTCCGGAGCCTTTTTTGCCACCTTTAATAATGAATGTGGGGTTCTGGCACCACCAACTGGCCACAAAAGCCCTGTTGGCTGGTAGGACAAGTGAAAGGCTTAGGTCCCCACCTCCATGAAGCCCTTCAACAGAAGTTACCTGTCTTCCTCTGTAATGTTGGCATCTGTTGGTGGTGGGCATCTGTACTCTGCACTTGGAAGGCTGAGGTAGGAAGTTTGGGAGTTTGAGGCCAGCTCAGCTGCATGGCAAGACCCTGTCTCCAAAAAAATAAAATAAAATAAAATAAAATAAAATGAAACAAAAGAACCAAGGACTGGGGCTGGGGCTGGGGAGGTGGCTCAGTGGCTAAGAGCACCGTCTGTTCTTCTGAAGGCTTAGGTTCTAGTTCCAGCACCCACAAGGCAGCTCACCATCATCTATAACTCCAGTCCCAGTGTCCAGTGCCTTCTCGTGACCTCCACAGGCACTGCACACATGTGGTGCACAGACATACATGCAGGTAGAACACCCACATACACTAAAAAATAAATAAGTTAAAAATAAATCTCTCTCTCTCTTTCTCTCTCTCTTTCTCCCACATCACAGGGGGAGGAAGGATAGCAGGTAACCTTTACCTTCCCATGTGTGTGTTAGTGTGTCCATGTGACAGCTGTATATATTTACACTCGTGTGTGAAGATGTGTGAGAGTGTGTGTACACTCAGACATTGCGTTTCTTGATATGGGATGTAGTCACAGTGGCCACTGTTCAAAGGACTGAGCTCACTACTGGCGGATGTGACTCAGTGGTAGGCCTTAACTAGAATGAGGGCCTAGACCCAATCCCTGCAGTGGGGACCAAAAAGGACTGAACTCAATCCATCTCCCAAGGTCAAGTCTGGCTTTGATGTCACTTGTCACCAGTGAGGCACATGAAGTGACCCACTATTGCTGGTTATTGACTGGAGATAGAAGCTCAGATGTTGAGACCAGTGAGTGATCTTGGGACTTTAGGTGGAATTATCTGAATTGCTGCATACCAAACACTGTCTCCTCTGTGAAGATCTTGATGTGCTCTGATTCTCAGGACTCTTGCCCTGCTCTGGCTTAAAAACAACACCCATGCTCTCAAAAATACAAGAACAACTACAGACAAACCAACTTTTTAAGTTATACAAAGTAGCAGGCAACCAAGACAGGCTTAATTCAGAAACATGAGAAGACTATGAATGGGGAGAGAAAAAGGTAGAACTGGGTGGTGGTGGTGGCGCACACCTTTAATCCCAGCACTTGGGAGGCAGAGGCAGGTGGACCTCTGAGTTCAATGCCAACCTGGTCTATGAAGGGCGTTCCAGGACAGCCAGGGCTGTTACACAGAGAAACCCTATCTCGAAAAACAAACAAACAAAACAAGGTAGAAGTGAGTGAATGCTGGCCATAGATTAGGATAGATAAGTCCCTGGGCCATGTTAGCAGACGCGCTTGTGAAGCAAAGCTAATACGGAGCTGAGTTTGCTAGCACATACCTGTAAGTTTGCTAGCACATACCTTTAATCTCAGTATTTGGAAGGCTGAGGCAGGAGGGTCACCATGAGTTAGAGGTCAGCTTGGGCCATATAGTGTTTGCCAGGTCAGGCTAGTGGAACCCTATCTCAGAAAGCAGAGACTAAACAAAAGAGCCAGTAAAATGGCTCCGTGGATGGTGTGCCTGTTGCCAAGGTGATGACCTGAGTTCGGTCTTTGGATCCACAACGCGGAAGGAGAAAACTGACTCCATGAAGTTGTCCTCTTACCTCCCCATGCGAGCCACGGCGAGCGTGCACATCCACACACACGCTCACATACAAAATAAAAACAGGGCCGGAGAGATGTGTCAAAGGGAGAGCACTGACTGCCCTTCCAGAGGTTCTCAGTTCAATCCGGAGCAACCATGCTGCAGCTCACACCATCTATAATGGGACCTGGTGCCCTCTACTGGTTTGCAGGCATGCATGCAGGCTGAACACCGTGCACATAATAAATCAATAAATCTTAAAAAAAAAAAGTTTAAAAGTTAAGAAAAATGCTATCATCTACATTAGAAACAAACAAGGAAGCTAACATTTGCTTATAAAAATTACTTCTTTCAAATGAGGACCAGTGTGGTAACTAACACTTTCCTGTGATCCAAGCACTGGGGAGGTTGAGGTAGGGGGATTAAGAACTCAAGGCCCAGTGTTGGCTGCATTGTGAGTTGAAGGCCAGCCTGGACTACACGAGATTGTCTCAAAAACACAAGCAAGCAAACAACCAAACAAATAATCCATGAGGACTCACGTGACCTTAAATTGTCAAAGACAGCTGAAAGTCCTTATGAGAAGCTCCTTTGACACTAGGACCCCTGAAAAGGTACTGACTCCATTTCATTCTGCAATATAGTAATATTGTGCCACAAAATAAGAACACAAAAGCAGAGCTGGCCAGATGGCTCAGCAAGCCAAGGGTGCTTGCCGCCAAGTCTGACGACTCACGACCCTGGAAGGAGAGAGCTGGCTCCCACAAGGAGTCCCTGACCTCCACACACACGATGCAACACGTACATACACACATAGATACATAATTAAAGACTTAAAGAGACTATAAAAGCAAAGATATAGAAGTCAGGAAGGGAGAAACTAAAGCGCCATCACTATTTGTGGGGTGCAGAATGGGTTGGTAAATTGCACCTTTGGCAACATCTGGCCACTTCCAGTATTGGGCAACTCCTGGGTTGCAGGCACCTTTTCACGGAAAAGACAGAACTGCAATAGATCACTCACCAACAGCATCGCTTCGTGCAGCTGTGGCTGCGCATCTGCTGTCTGAGAATATTAATCAGGAAGTTCACACTTTCAGAATGTGAGCTGTTCTGAGGAGTGTGATGAGAGCTGGCACCTTAGCTCTGACCTGAGCAAGCTCAGAATGACCCTCGTGTCTAACTCATGAAGTTTCTATAGTTCTTAGCTTGGCTGCTGTAGGACCACAAAGCCTGGCTCAGTGACCCTGTTCAGTGTATACTGGCCCAAAATGAGGTAGCATCAATGCGTGCCGTTCCGACCTGACAGAGAGAAGCTGGAAACGCATCTGTTGGGGAAGAAGGAGGCTCTTCCCTTAGTGAAGATCTTATGTTGACTCCAGTAAAGTCTATTGAACAGCACATTATTTTGAAAGAAGGAAAGAGGCTAGGAAGTGGAGCTGCACACCTTTAACCCCGGCACTCATGAGGCAGAGGCAGGTGGATCTCCATGAGTTCAAGGCCAGCTTGGTCTATAGAATGAATTCCGGACAACCAGGGCTACACAGAAAAACTCTGTCTCAAAAAACAAAACAAAACAAACAAACAAATATTACATAGCTTATTAAAAGGCATCTTAAAGTGGTAACGTTCCTTGTCTCCAGAATTTTTGCTCAAGGGCAGGGAGACTTAGGTAATATCTACCACCCACCTTCTAAGGTCTCTATTATAAACCAAAGTTCAAGTCCACCAGTTTCCCTACAGAGCCGATGAGTTTACTGGGCTTTTACTTATAGGGCATGGGTGAGGACTGTAAAAGCCATGGAGAGCCTGCACCCACTATGGATGATGGCTTCCCTTCCCTTTCTGTGAGGGAACAGCAACAGTCAACAAGCCCAGGGAGGTGATCTTCGCAAGATGATCTTCCGCGGAACACCTGAAGACAGTGGTCACTTGGCTCAGAGGACAGTCTAGCCCAACACCAGCATTTTCCTTCCTCTGCTTATTGGTCCGCCAGGATGGGATGGAGGAAATATTTATAAATCATGTATCTGATAAGAGGTTAGTGCTGAGAATATGAAAAGAGTATCTGCCACTCAACAATAAAGAAACCAACAAAGCAGGGCGGTGGTGGTGCACGCCTTTAATATCAGCACTCGGGAGGCAGAGGCAGGCGAATCTCTGAGTTCGAGACCAGCCTGGCAAAAGCTAGTTCCAGGACAGGCTCTAGAAACTACAGGGAAACCCTGTCTCGAAAAACAAAAACAAAAAAAAAAAAAAAAAACAAAAAAAAACAAAACAAAAAAAAAAGAAAAAAAGAAACCAACAAAAATAAGGGCGGATTCAAATAAGCCTTTCTTCAGAGGAAGCACAGGAGTGAGTGGCCAAATAAGCAGCGAGAAGACACCAGCGTCATTTGTAGTTGGTGTGATGGTTCATCTCCAGTGTCAGCGTGGCTGGAGCTAGAATCGCCTGGAAGGCACACCTCTAGATGTGTCTGAGAGAGCTGCCCTGAATGTGGGGGATACCGTCTCATGGGCTAGAGACCCCGGTGGATAAAAGGGGAAAGGGGGGAAGCTAGCAGAGCATCTTCCCATGTCTCAGCTTCCTGGCCCACCACATGCCTTCCCCACCATGTCAGCTGAGCCCCTAGAACTGGGTAAGTAAAGCAGGCCTTTTCCTATTTTCCGCTGCTTCTGTTGGGTGACACAGAAGGGAATATAAATGGGAAATAGCACCTGTCACAGCAGCCACTGTGAAAATGGAAGGTGTGGCTGAGGAGGTGAAGAAACTGGAAGTTTTATGCACTGTTGTGGGGAAGGAAAATGGGGCAGCTCCTGTCGGCGTGGATTAAAAACAATCATTATATCTTTCAAATCTGTTTCTATGCCCCCAAAAGAATTGAAGGCAGGCATTGGCTAGGCAGCTGCCCATGTAGACAGGCAGTGTATACCTGTGCATACAGCAGTCACAACAGCCAAAAGCTGGAGGTAAGTCATGTGTCCATCACTGGGTGAATGTATATACAGGATAAACAGGATGTGGTACTTATGCTGTGGCTTGTGTGGCTTGTCCTTCAAAGGTCCGAGTTCTGGAAACTTGGTTTGTGATGATGTTAGGTGGTTGGACCTGAAAGAGATGGGGCTTGGTAGGAAGGCTAGGTTTTTCTTTTTCTTTCCTCTCTCTCTCTCTCTCTCTCTCTCTCTCTCTCTCTCTCTCTCTCTCTCTCTCTCTCTCTCTCTCTCTCTCTCTCTCTCTCTCTTGTTTTTTTGAGATAGGGTTTCTCTGTGGCTTTGGAGCTTGTCCTGAAAAATCTGTAGACCAGGTTAGCCTTGAACTCACAGAGATCCACCTGAGTGCTGGGGTTAAAGATGTGTGCCACCACTGCCTGGCTAGGAAGGTTGGGTTGGGTTTTCAGAGGACTGACTCTTTGTTACCTCTCCTGAATCCCATCTGCCAGTGTTAAGCAGACGCAGTGTTAAGCAGATGCAGCTGCCTTGCTCCTGAACCTGAAGAACTGTGAGCTAGATAAGCCTCCTCTCTTCTCAGAGCCCCAGCCTCGGGCATTTTGTCATGACAACACAAAACAGAGACAAAACAAAACAAAAAAAAAAACGGGATGCTGTGCAGTCATAAGAAGGAAGGCAAATAGGCCGTATGAAATGGGATGGACTTAGAGAACATTATGAGAGGCACAAAAAGACAGCCCTGCATGATTCTAGTCATAGGAGGGCCTAGAGGAGTCACATTCATAGCCTGTGGTTGCCAAGGGTGGGAGAGCCCTGGAGGAAGTTAGTAGGACTTCGCTTGCATAGCAGCGCCAGTGGCTTCATGCATCTGAACTAGACACTTGAAAATGGCTCAGGTGCTATGTTTTGCTATGGGTGTCTTACTAAAATTAAGAAAAGATACCTTGAGGGATACAGAGCAAGTAACACACTGGGAAGAGGTGTAGCACCGACCAGCATCATCAAGAATGGTAGGGTTTCAAGTCAAGACTCAGGGAAAAGGCACCACGTGTGTGTCTTTTCACACACGGCAGTGTGTGTGTCTTTTCAACTCAGCAGTGTTGGAGAAATCCAGACCCCCCAGTCAGCCCCTCCTGTGTGTGGCGGAGGCATTGCTAGGGTAGGGTCTCTCAGTGCAGAGGGAAGGTGGGCAGTGACACAGGGCATGCGCACTGCTTCACGAGTCCTCTAACTTCAGTGAAAGTGGATGCGTGCAGCCAGGACCAACATGTTATGGATTCAGCTTTAGACACCTGGGTCTTTGACCTGCCTGGGAGCCCAGGAAGGGGAGGGGCTTGGCTTCTTCAGAGAATGCCCAGATCATGGCAAGCTCACATAGGCAAGTCTGGTCTTAGGGGTAACATTTCCCCCCATAAGACAGTGGGACTGCCTGAGGTACCTGTGGCCCCTCACATACCCTGCAGATCCTTGTCGGCCCTACTGCCTGCTTACTGTGTGAGGACGTGGCTCAGCACCTCAGACCACATTAGAAGAAGGCTCTGGCCCCCTCCTCAGAGCATGTGTGGAGGTGGCACCAAGAAGGAATAATTTCTTCAGGTTGAAGCAGCCCGGGTGACCTGACGGGGCAGTGCAGGGTTCCAGGGGAGAAAGGTTTTTCTCAGTGAGGTCAGTTGTGCCCTCTTGGAGTCTTTTTTTTTTTTTTTTGGTTTTTCGAGACAGGGTTTCTCTGTGGCTTTAGAGCCTGTCCTGGAACTAGCTCTTGTAGACCAGGCTGGTCTCGAACTCACAGAGATCCGCCTGCCTCTGCCTCCCGAGTGCTGGGATTAAAGGCGTGCGCCACCATCGCCCGGCACCCTCTTGGAGTCTTATTGAGAATGGCCAGCTGTCCCTGCATGTTCACCACAGAGCTCTGGAACCCCAGCCTTCTGAGACCTCAGTGCCTGACCCATCTCCGACTTGCACATTCCTGTGGGCAGCAGGATTACGAAACTACAGGCATACCTGTCCTGACCCAAACTCTGAGCTGTGGGAGTGGCAGCCATTTGCCCCCTTGAGGACTGCAGGGTGCTTTGGGTCCTTTACATGAGACCCTATTTCACAAACTTGGGGATGGGTGCTAGGGCTTAACAGAAACCCCTGGCTGAGGTTAATCTTTGCTTTATATTGCAGTAAGACAGCTTCAGCCTTTCTACAAGAGATGACATTGGGAAGGGCAGGGCAGAGAGGGGACGGAAAGGAGCCCAGACCCTGGCCCCAGGGACTGCTCAGCTCCTGGCCATGCAGCTGTTCTCTGCAGGCATCTGATGTCGGCTGTTTGGTCAGTGGAGCGCTGTATTCTGTCTCCCCTCTGGCCAGGGGAACTTGTTCATGTTTGATTTCTGTCCTCCATGATATCAGTACCAAAGGGCAGCTCTCACCTCAAAGGAGATAAGATAGTTTATTCTGGAACCAAATATGTGTGACAATGGCCCTGGAGTACAGCTTCCAGTTACCCCAAATACCATGTTCAATGTGGCAACAGTTCCATAGAGGGGTCTTTTTAAAAAATAATAGCAAAACAATAAAACCATAAATCAAGACTCTTTAGATACACTGGTGGATACATTGAGCAGGTAAAGTCAAAGCAAAGCTGGGGAAATCTTAGGTTTTGGCCTCAGACAGGATCTGATGACGTATTTAGGCTCTTGGTTGGTCTGTTTGTATATATGAAAGAATTTTCCTAATTGTCATAAAGATGCTGGGTCACATACAGAGGTCAGTAATAAATGGCTATCAAAAGGCCCAAAAGACCAAGAAAATTTGTAATTAGGCCCTAGACCGGCATGACTCAACCCTCTCTACAATCACTAATGTTCTTGCCAGCCTGTGGCCAAGCAGGCATGCTGTATTTCCAGGAAGTTTGGTTCAAGGCGCTTACTTGGCTGGTGGCAGAAGGAAAGGTCAGGGCTGTGGAAGGATCCCAATACCATTGCAAGCTCTAAGAAGCATGTCTTGTGAACAAAAGGAGCACCAGCAGCTGTGGGGAGACAGGAGCTCAGAGTATCCAAGGCCCCAGAGCTGAGCAGCCTGGCAAGGTCCTTCTGAGGACTTTGCTGCTGCAGGTCCTGGGAACAGCAGAATGGATTGGGTGAAGCTGGCCCACACCAGCTTTCACACCCAGGCATCCCAATGCCCAGGGAGAGCAGCCTCCTTGCTGGAGAAAAGAGAAAGCTGGTACCCAGAGGTTGGCCGGGCAAAGTAAGGTGGTGGGACCACAGCAGAAGATGCCAACAGGAACCACGTGGTCCTGTCCTCCAGCCTTCCTTCGAAACCAAAAGAAAACAGGGTTGCTGACAGCCACAGGGCAGATAGCCCTCAGTCAAGAGGGCTGCCACTGTCACTGTCCACAGCACCAGCCAGCACCCTCAAAGCACTTGTGGGGGTCGGGTGCAGAAAGGCTCAGCGTCATTTGTGTTGGGGGTGTCCACATATCCATTGGCACACCATAGGACGAGACATATTTCAAGGTGGTCTCTTACCAGGACTAGCCACCAGGTGTGCAGAAGTGCCCCCAGGCAACACCACAGGCTGTGGAGGATTCAGGAGGAGGGGACCATCCTACTGGCCCTGGTTTAATGAATTGGAGGTGCAGCCTAGCCTGGCTAGCTGGGCTTGGAGTCTGTGGTAATGAGAAGCCAGCTCTGCCTCTGCTGGTCTTGAAAGTGTCCCAAAGCAAGAGAAGAGCAACCTGGGCTCCCTCCCACAGAACCAAGAACACTAATACCAATTCTATTCCCTCTTGAGCCCACTGGGCCATGGAGGGCTTCTTGGTGATACCCTCCCCATCCAGGCTGATCCCAGCTTGCAAGGCCTGTCGCGGCTCTCCTGACTCCCCTGTCCCATGGATGGTTCTACAGTCTAAATAACTGGGGTTTGCTGATTGGGCATGGTGGTGCAGGACTGTGATCCCAGCACTCAGGAGGCTGAGGCAGGAGGATCCCGATATCAAGACCAACTTGGGCTAAGAGTGAGACCCTGTTGAAAAAAAAAGTAAGAAAAGAAAAAAACAAAAGACAAACCAGGCTCCAAATAGAGTTAGGAGAAAGGCTGCTGTGAGTCCACAGCTGGGTTCATGAAGGAGGGAAGCTGCCTAGACTGGTACCTGTATAGCTTAAAAAATAAATAAATAAAGCCAGATTCCAGGAAGGAGCCCAGGTGAGCTTTTAGCTCAAAAACCAGCCTACCCCGCAGTTAACTAACGCTGATGATGTCTCATAGGTATTCTGTGCTCTGAAGGTGGAGCTGCAGGCCATGGGTGTTCGTGTGACAAACGCAGGCACTGCAGGCCATTGTTTGGGGAGGGCAGACTGCAGTCTGAAGGTACCGTCTAGCTCCCAGCTCCCCCATGGACACCCCACCCTGAGCCCTTGTCAGGGACCATTGTCCTAAAGATGATAGAAGTCCCACATCCCAACTATCTTGAGAACTGTTTGTTAATGGAACCTGCCCCACATCCCAACTATCTTGAGAACTGTTTGTTAATGGAACCACAAAAGAATGTTTCTGCCTACACCAGGTGTACTAACTGGTGACCTTTGCTACCCCTACCCCCCACCCCATGCCAAGTTCCTCATTCAAGGGCTATATAAGCTGTAACCATTACCCTAATAAATGGAGACCTTGACAATTGAATCTGCTTGATCTCCTTCTTTTCTCTCGCCCATGATTCATACAGGTAGAGCCTCTTCAGACCCTGAATAACTGGACCTGCTGGACGGGTGGAGCTGAGCATCTTGGTCCTGAAGCTGTCATCTATACCTGCGGGCTAAGGTTCCATGCTCACCTCCCGTAGGGACCACACAACCAAATGTATCTGGATACTGAACATCTGCCTGGATGGTTCTGAAAGGAGTACTTCCTCCAAGGAATGGCTCTGCCTCACATTCCAAAGGTATCAACCACCCAGAACCCCGACATGCCTTCACTTTGCTCTGGGCTGACCACCCAGGCCCTTTAACGGTGTGAGTGGTCAGGCCACACCTCCAACAGGCCACACCTCCAACCTCCTGCTTTTCTCCCATGAACACCCCTCCCCCACACTCCTCCTACCTCCCATCCCCCCCACTCTCACCCTCCCCCTCGTGCCGTTTGCAGGTGTTTTGTTGGGCTAATGTACTGTAAGTCAACTCCCTTTTCCAACCTGACTGGGCCTCGGTAGAGGACAGAAGATGCCCAAAGACTCTCTTAGTTCTTTGACTGCACCCCCTGGGGCCTGGCAGGAGGGACAGCTGGGTCACACAGCACCTGGCACCAGCACTGGGCCCTCTTCATAACAGACCCCATCGTGGCTTCCCCCTGAGTTGTGGCTCCCAATTCCACCTGAGCCATGAGTGACTGGAGTCAGCAGGGTACCCTGCCCAGCCCGGAAGGGGTGCAGCCAAGTATTGAGGATCCTGAGGACGGTTTGTTTCATCAAGTTCAAGTTCAACAGAACAAACTGGTCAGGTGGGTCCCTCAGGCCCTCACTGTGGACAGCGTGAAAAGAAATCTTGGCTTTATCTCCAGTTCACTGCTTTCATTCAGTGTCCAGATCCCGTCTCTCTTCGCTAGTCCCCTCCTTGATGACACTTTTACCACCCCCAGCCTTACTGGAAATTACTGGGAATTAATTACTGGAAGTCAGTAATGAAAAAGGCAGATACAGCCTTGTAGTGATAATTTGCTTGTAATCTAACAAATACAGCTTGCCTGAAGATCAGAGTGTGGAGCTAAACCACTAGTTAGCCACAGAGGCCAGGCAGTGGTGGCACACACCTTCAATCCCACCGCCTAGATGGCCGGCCCAGCTGCCTGCTCTTCAGGCCTCTGCATGTCCAGCTAAGGGAAGGAGCTACCTGCCTGAATGTCTGCATAGTCCTGCCATGCCGTGTTGGGTGCTCATAGCCAGGCTGGACTGCAGCCCATGAAAGCCACACGGCTCTGGTCCAGGTAACAGGAGAGTGTCTAGGGTCTAAGAGGGACTGGGGCAGTGATGAGATTGTGGTGGGCCAGTAGTACTTGGGAGAGCAGTTGTAGGGGAGACAGTGACTTCACTACTGGGCAGGCTCCATCCCCTTCACAAGCCTGTGACTATACCTTCTGTGATCACTTTTGAGTGACCGGCCTAGTTCTCAATTAGCATGTGTTTGCCACCAAGAGTTCCTTAATCTCAGGATTATTCCAGTTATTGCTCATCATCATCTTTCTTCCCTAACTTGTGTGTGTGTGTGAGGGGAGGCGTGGGGGGGTGGCTGCGTGCGTGTGTGCGCGCACACACGCGCGCGCACAGGGGTATGTACGCCTATGGAGGCCAGAGACTTCAGATGTTGTGTTCAGGAATATTACCCATTTCTTTTGAGATGGATTCTCATTTGCCTGGAGCTCACTACTAGGCAAGACTGGCTGGCCACGAAGCTCCAGCATCTGCCTGTCTCTGTGCTGGGATTATACACACATGCTGCCATGCCCAGCATTTCTCATGGTTCTGAGGATCAGACTTAGGTCCTCCTGAATATAGAGAAAGTACTTTACAGACTGAGTCATCTACACATAGACCCATCGTTAACTTAAAAATTCACTTATTCTGTAAGTTTCTGGTTTCCAGCTTAAAGGATACCCCCCAAAAGACTGAAGCCCAGGTTCCAGAAGAGGAACTTAGGCCCCAACTCTAAAGGTATAGAGTAACTGATACAGAGTTTGGGTGGGAAAGCTTCCCTAGTGGCCGAGATTGACCCAGATATAAGGAGTTTGCTGTCTATAGGCAGTAAAGGAAAAAAGGCCTATGGTAAAACTACAATCTGGTCTTGTAAACATGGGAGCAAAGACATAATAGTTTTGTCAATGATCAGCAAACAAAAACCAATGTCGGGGACCAGCATTACCCGCAAATTCTGTGATTGGCAACGTCTGTCAAGCTTGGCGTGGCCGACGCATGAGTCAAAGTGAGCGGCTAAGGTGGGAAGTCAAAGATGGACAGAAGGGGGATTTTCTGTGTGAACACACCCAGTTGGGCAAGCAGTATGAAAAATTATCTCCAGGCTGTGAAAGACCTGGATAAATCCAGACCACCCCTAGCAGGAAAAAATAGAGCCAAAAATCTAAGCAGGGAGAGAAGAATCAGAAATCTAGGATTAGCCGGTTCAGTGACTCTGTTTCAGGAACTAGCTGAAGATAAAGTTAGATTGTAATCTTGAGAATAATCTTGAGAAACAGGGCATTTGTCCCCTTGTGATTATCATTGGGATTTTTGGAATACTCTGTTTCAGGAACTAGCTGATTATAATCTTGAATAATTTTGAGAAACAGGGAGTTGCCCCCTTGTGATCATCACTGGTATTTTCGGAATTTTCTATGATGCCCTCCATACCCCCTTCAGATTACTGGGCTGTGGTTTCTTCCCTTAAAAACCCCTTCTCCCAGTTACTTGAGGTTGAACTCCTCCCCTGCGTGGGTTATGAGTGTCGGCCCCAGTGCACTGGTTCCTGTCCTGTCAATAAACCTCGTGTGATTGCAGCAAGGATGGTCTCTCGTGAGTTACTGGGGGGGCGGGTCGTGTTATCCCTAGACTTGAGTGAGAGTCTCCCCACACCGGGGGTCTTTCAGCTGGACCAGGGAGGCATGCACAGAGCCCACGAGCCCTGCCATTGGTTTGGCCTATGCCATGTCTGCATGATTAATCTCTCCATAAAATCCTAATCTTTGTGTAGTCCTAACTATAACTCTTATGAAAAGCCCCCAAACAAGGCACCTCACAGTGTCTTCTTTGGTTCTTCTTTGGTGCCTGCTCCATCACGATGGACTGGAACCGTGAGCCAAAGCAATGTGGTCATAGCAAGATGAGAGTAATACATCTGTCCCACGTCAAGGGCTTCAGTCACAGCAGCCTCCTTGTTCTCTTCGACAGCCTCTTCAGGCCCTGTAGAGCCCACTCAGCCCGGCTGGCCGTAAGCTGCCCATCAGTCTCCTAGTCCCTCCCCGTGCTCCTTGCCTGTGGCCTTACCCAGGAACCCTTCCAAGGCCAGCTGCCAAATCACGTCCATCAGGCCTTGCTTCCTATGGTGAAGCTCCAACCTGACATGTTCTGAGACCACCCTGGCATTCTCTGTTGTCCTTGTGCTACTCCTGACTCTGTCCCCATCCCCTCCTCATATAGTGGCCAGCGCGCCCTCTTAGGATCTCAGGTCTGAGCTTGGATTGTGTGCCCACACTATGCTAGGCCCCATGCTTTGAGGCCAGTTCCATGTTCGGTGTGGCTGATTCCTGACTGGGTGTTTCCATCCAGATCTTGCCTGCTCTATGATAGCAGCCTGTGCTGAGAGCTGGAAGTGGAACGGGCCTCTGGGGCAATGGGACAAGGAAGAGGCAGGAGTCAAGCTGTGGGGCATTGAGAAGTTACTGTCTCTGAGGAGTAAGACACAGCAGTCCCAGTGCATGAACAGAGAACTCCATCAGTCAAGTGAGCTGCTATGAGGGAAGGTGGAGCAGGGGCAGATGTGACCGAACCTCTGGCTTCACCAGGTCTGTTTCTGCCACTCACAGAGCTTGGACAGTGTGCCAAGGGTCAGGCACTTTCTCAAAGAAGCCTGTGCCCTGCTTTGGAAATACTCATTTGTCCATCTCCATGAGGAGCTGTAGGGCTTTATTTCCACTTCCCTGAGCCAAGATGTCGGCTAGGAGCAGGCTCCTGGGTCTAGAGAAAGGGTTTGGTGTCCTCCCTTCCAACTGAGGGTCTGAGCATCACCTTACAAGTCCTGGAATGGATGGAGATGGGATAGCTCTAATGGTAAAAGTAAGGTGCTGCAGATCCCCAGTGGCTGCAGCGAGCAGAGGGCCATGAGACCACGCCGCAGGTCTCAGAGTGGGGGCAGGCAGCAGAGCCCCAGAGCAGCCAGTCCCAGGCAGGGACAGTGCAGTTCCCACGCCGTAGGTCTCTGAAGGCTGCTGGTCTTCAGGGGCCGGTGAGAGACGGAGAGGCATGCCATGCAGAGTGAGACTGGATATTTATTTAGTAGGTTATGGAAGGGGAAGGAAGAAGGGGAGAGCAGAGAGGCAGAGAGAGACAGAAAGAGAAAGAGAGAAGGGAGAGACAGAAGCTGTCTCTTTGAGAGGGAGATGGAAAAGGAAAAGACTCAGGCTGCAAGCAGGAAGGGAAATCTGCCTGCCTCAGCAGATGGGGGAGGGAGTAGTTGTAGCTTGTCTCTTTAAGGGACAGGACAAATCATTACAGGTCCCATCACATTTTTATAATAAAAAGGCGGGAGGTTAGGCACCACAGGTTAAAGGAATTAGGGCGGTGGATTCTGTATGGCGTGCCTATCCAAGTCTCTGTCTCATTCCTGCCTGTATGGCTCCCTGCCCAGGACTAGCCATCTTTGGAAACCTGCGGCTTGGTCTTGTGGCATGCCTATCTATCTTTCTCTCCTCGTGGTCTCATGCACCATCCCTGCCTGGGACTGGCTGCTCACAGGACCCGCTGCTTGCTGCCTGCAGCCACTTGGGGATCCACAGCATTTTTTTATTAATCCATTACAATAGCCATTTGAGGTGGAAGACAGGAGGTACTACAAGTGGTGGCAGGGGTGTCACAGGGTATTCCTCACAACAGGGTGTGGAAGAGGCCCAGACCCAGTGGCAGCAGGATCCTCCCTGGCAGGGTCCTGAACACAGCGCCAGGTGCTCTGTTGCAGAGATTCCTTGAGCAGCATCCTCTGGTGATCCTGGCCTGAATTCCTTTGCTCACTGCCGTCTCAAACACACCGTTGGAATTGTGACATGTGACAGCGCAGGCCTTGCTGATCTGTGTTCTGCTCCTTGTACCTGCAGAAGAAAAGAGACAGCATGTGATCCTAGAACCCCGAGGCTAGACAGAGGTGGGGGGGGAGCTTCTAAAGCGGATGACTGGGTCTGGTCCTGCTGGACCACCTTCTGTTGTCCTTTCTCAGACACTGCCCATACAGTGATCGGAGCTCTGCTACCCAGAGTCACCACCAACCTGGGGTACAGCAAAGAGGTGGGGGCTCTCTTCAGCAGCCCTAGGTGGCCTAGGAGGTGGAGTAATGGGTGCAAAGTCGAAAAGAACTGGTGGCCAAAGAGTACACTGGTGGCACAGAATTTAGGATGACCAAGGATTCTCTAGCAGAGAGCATGAAGTCTGTGGCCTCCTTGGAAGCCTTGGCCCTGAACAGTCCTCCCTAGTGGGCACATCAGATCTTCTCAGGACAGGTAACACCCAAAAGGGAGTCCTCTGAGCCCATGCCCTGCACGGAACGTCAGTTGTTACCTTCCCGCTCAAGAGCAACTGAACAAAAAGCTGGGGGGTGGGGCACCCAGGCGAGGATTCGAGACTGAAAGAGAAAGTTGGAGAAAGGCGCGGGTTCATCAGCATCCAAATTGTCACTACACAAATTCCTGCCCTGTGAGGAGAGAAAGAGACTGCAGGGCAGGGCTGCCGCTGAGAAGAACAGGGACCACACCCTGGGGAACCTGCTGCCCTCCTTGGGAAAACCCCACTTGGGATCGGTGATTTTCATTGGATTTAACTACAAAGGAGGAAACACAGTAGGAAGAGGCAGCCCGAGGCAGCTTTCAGTGCCTGAGGATACTACTACAAAGGACAGTTTACCACCCTTCCCCCACCCAGGCTCACGCTGTGCAACTCCTTCGGGGCTTGTTTTAGGCCAGTTCTAGCCATTATTCTCAGGAAGCCAGGAACCTGGAGATGCTTAAACTTCATGAATTACTCTGCAGCCAGCCAGGCTCAAGACTTTCACCTCAAGAGAGGAGGCAGCTCTGAGGCTTCTGCATGGTCCCAGGGAACTAGAGCGAGGTCGGTGTAGCTATTACCACCACGGTGTGCTCAACACAGGTCTGTCTGACCATTTCTGGTTTCTGGACATTTTCATATTTTTGCCTTCTCATGGTGATGGAAAAGTAACTTGTTGGCTTTTGTTTCTTCATCTTCTCTAAGACTGATCTTACCTAAGGTCCCACTGCTTTCACGACCCCATGATGCCCCCGTGAGAGTGGGCGGCCTTGGCAAATCTATCCCTGGTTGGCTGGCTCTGTTTTTGCACACCTGTTCATTTGGGTATACAATGCATCAGAGCCTTTGTCCCATGGTGAGTTCTAGAAAGAGTGACACACGAACAGATGTGGCAATTGGGAGAGAAAAAGGAACCGCCAAATTCCAGACCACACCTTCCCGTATAGGTCAGCACCTAGAGGAGGCATTGGGGCTGCAGGTGTGGGACGGGGGCCCAGTCTTGCCACTGGCTCTGGAGCCTTCCAGGCCCGAGGAAGGACTCACTCGAGTAAATGAACACCTCGTTGCTCAGGCAGACTTTTTCCTCTGGTTGGCACATCCTAGGCCTACACAGGCGGGCCTGGTGGACCTTGAAGCACTGGAAGCAGCTCAGGTTTCTGGCTGTGGTCAAGAATGTGCGTTGGTGGGTGGGCAGCGCAGGCTGGACCCCACACCCATTCCATCCCCCTCCAGCCCTGTCCACCCCTTACCTGGCTCCCTAGTCGCCAAGTCTCGGGCGAGCTCCACTGACACCAGGGACGCCCAGAGCGCCAGGAGTAGCCAGGTCATGACTCCGTGCTTCCTCACACCCTCGCGGCTGTCGTCCTGTCGGGATCCCTCACAGCTGGGTCGGTGCCCTGCTCTTGACTGCGGCGCATGGGGGAGGAGCTGGAGCACTGGCTGGCTGAAGCCTGCGTTTCCTCCTCGACGGCTCCCAGGGGGGTGGCTGCACCTTGAGAGGGTGGAGGGACGGCGAACCGCGTGAAGCGGGGCGGGTTCCCCTGTGACCCCACCACTACCTTGGAGTCGTTGCCCCAGTTCCCGAACCTGGGGCTTCCTTTTGCTTCCTGAACGTACCTGGCAGAGAAGAATCCCCTCCATCACTGTGAATGACAGGTCTGGTTCCCGAATCTAGTCCCAGACTCAGGGCCCAGGAGGCAGCCCGCAGTTCCTGAGCCCTAATAGAACCTAGACAGATCTGGTGTGGTTCAGGAAGTTAGAGGCAGAGCTGAGCTTAGAGTCTTCAAGTCGGGGGAGGGGTTGGGTGGGAGGCACGCGTTTGGGGAGGCAGGTGATTTGGATAATCAGAAATGGTGGGCAGGGCAAAGAATTGACATCAGAACCCTGACGCAGCAATGAAGAAGAAAAAGAGCCAGGGGCTAAATCGGGCAGGGGTGGGGGGAGCCGGGTAAACAGACTGCAGGTCCACAGACTTTTGTTCTTCTGGGCTTCAAATGGCTTTCTTCTGAGTGGGGCCTGGCCTGGGAGGCCAGAGGTGGGAGAGGAAGGGAGGAAATTGGGACGAAGCCTGGGCACCCTAAACCAGGTTCCAAAGACTTCTGAAGCAAAAGGACTTCAGGCCCCACCCCCCAGCCTGGCGATGTGCAGGCTCCAAGGGTCCTGCGGCAGGCATACCTTTGAGCAGATGAGGCTGAGGGCCGGAGCATCGCCTTTGGGTTCTCAGACCACAGCACCTGCTCTGTTGCTTCCTAGACTCTTCTGCCAGCAGGTAAGTCTGTGATGTGACCCAGTCCTGTCTATGGGGTTTGTAAATGTCCTTTGTATTATGAGGGGTGATGCCATTCAAGCCTGTTTCCCACTCCTAGTGTGGATTTCGGATATAGGGTATCAAGCAGCTTTTCCTTCCCCATCAGTTCAGGGATGGGGTAACCCTCCTACCTCCAACTTATCTTCCCATTATCATAACTTTTTTTTTCTTCTCAGAGTAAAACAAAGTGAACTGTGTCCTCTGAGTTATTGAAGCCAGATGGGGTGTCAGCAGGCTCCTGCAGAAGCAGCCTGGAGCCTCCAAGTCAGTCGAAGGGGATATGTGTGTGTGTGTGTGTGTGTGTGTGTGTGTTTGGGAGGCAGGGGAGATAGTTTTTCCACTGGAGACCTCAGTACACTTCTGTGTCCTCGGCTTAGTATCAGCCATATTTGCAGACCTGTGGACCCTCCCCATTTGCCATCATGAAATGTTGCCTTAGTCTGGAGACCCAACCCAGTCCCTCCTACGCCTCTTTCCCGGGCCTGTCTCTCAAAACTATCTCCCTGAAGGCCAAACCCCCTACTGGGAGCAGGGAGCAGGTATCTTTCCAAGCCTGTCAGCTCATCCTTTATCCCCTGTCCCTACCTTCCATTTGCTGTCTCCTCCGTTCTTCTCTCTTCCCTTTTACCACTTAACAAATGTGGTGGTTTGAAGGAGAATGGTCCCATAAGATGATACGCTTGAATGTTTGGTCCCCAGTTGGTGGAACTGTCTGGGAAGGTGTAGTTTTGTTGTGGGGGGGGTGTCATTGAGGGTGGGCTTTGAGGTTTCAAAAAATCCACATCATTCCCAGGTAGCTCTCTCTGCCTCGTGCTGGTGGATCAAATTTAAACTCTAGGCGACTGCTCGGGCTCCACCCCTCCCTGCCTCTGAAGCTGTAAATCCCCAAATAAATTCTTCTGTGCAGTGCCGTGGCCGTGGTATTCTGTGCAGTGCCGTGGCTGTGGTATTCTTCTGTGCAGTGCCGTGGCCGTGGTATTCTTCTGTGCACTGCCGTGGCCGTGGTATTCTTCTGTGCAGTGCCTTGGCCGTGGTCTCACCACAGCAATAGAAAATAACTAAGAGAACAGACACTCATGGAACTGAAGAGATGGCTCAGCAGTAATTATGAGAGAGAGAGTTTGGAGTCCATAACTATGTAAGCTGGACATCTTATAAATGCCTGCGATTTCTGAAGGATCCAACACCCTCTTCTGGCATCTTCACGCAAAGGTGTGTACAGCTGCCCACACATGAATCCACACACAACAAATCTTTATTTATTTATTTATTTATTTAATTGATTTTTGTTGAGCTCTACATTTTTCTCTGCTCCCCTCCCCTCCCCTTCTACCCTCTCCCAAGGTTCCCATGCTCCCAATTAACTCAGGAGATCTCATAACAAATCTTTAAAGTAGATTCTTAAAACATGTGCTTGTTCAATATTGGAATCCTCATGTGTCCCTGAATGGTAACGACCAATGGCAAGGAAGACTTGGTTCCTCATCCTTCAGGTGCGGCTCTGATGGTGCCCGCTATAACACAAAGGACTCATCCAGGGGCCATACTGAGAGAGGTACCCATGGGCAGTGCTGCTATCACACAAACACATATTCGTGCCACCTACTAAAAGGTGCTTATCTGAGGGGACCGCATTCCCTATTCTCATCTAACACAGCTTGTTCGTGGTTACAGGCCAGCAGAGGCCATGAGCAGGTGTGGGACTTGAGCCCTTCACAGCTTTTATGGTTTGCCTCAGGATTCCTGATTTAAGAAATAATGAAGGTCATCAGCTATTTTCCTACCAAACTCTCCTGGAAAACCCGGGCTTCCTGGAGAGCCAGGCATTCTTATTAAGGCTTTAACCATCTTAGGACAAGGCCTCAGGCTGCACCCACAATGGACACGGAAGAAAAGGTCACTAAGCTTCGTGTGTGTGTGTGTGTGTGTGTGTGTGTGTGGTGTGAGCAGTCCTAAGGTATATGTGTTGCTTTTATTGGTTAATGAATAAAAAAAACTGTCTTGGGCTTGATCAGGGCAGAATAGAGGTGAGTGGGGTGGGGGTGGGGGACTAAACTGAATGCTGGGAGAAAGGAGGCAGAGCCAGGGAGGAAACATCGCTGCCCAGAACTGATGAGTTGGAAACTTACTGGTATACCACGAGCCTCATGGTAAAATATAAAATAATAGAAATAAGTTAATTAATATGTAAAAGCTAGCCAATAAGAAGCTAGAGCTAATAAGCCAATCAGTGATTTAATTAATACAGGTTTTATGTGGTTATTTCGGGTCTGAGCATCCGGGAACAAACAAGCAGCCTCCCACAACGTGTGTTTGTGTGCATGCACGCATGCACCTGCCCACGTGTATGCGTGCACATGCACTATTGCATGTGGAGGCCACAGGTCAACCTTGAGTCTCATTCCTCAGGAACCGCTATCTTGATATTTGAGATGAGCTCTCTCATTGGGACCTGGTACTTGCAGGTTCAGCTAGACTGACTGGCCAGCAAGCCCCAGGGATCCTCAGTCTCTGCACCCCAAGGCTGCGATTATGAGCACATACCAAGCCTGGTCCTATATGTGAATGCTGAGGCTCAAATTCCGGTCTTTATGCCTGCATGGCAAACACTTTATGAACTGACCCTCCTTACCTGCTGGTGCGTGTATTTGTATATGTGTGTGTGTATCTGTGTGTTGGCTGCTGTTCTGAAGGTGGAACCCAGGGTCTCACACACTCTAGAGAAGCACTCTGTCATTGAGCCACTTCCCCAAGCCCTGTCTTCCTTGGGGTGCAGAGGCAGGCCTCAGACTCAATCCTTCTGCCTCAGCTTCCCCAGGAGTGATATAATGGGCATGCATCACCCCGTGGTGGCCCTGTCATTGAAAGTCACTGTCCAACATGCAGAACATTGGCTCTGGAGACACTGTGATGGAGCCCGACTGGTTCAGAGTGGGGAGGAAATTCTTTCCTCTTGAAGTCTGTCTAGATCCTGGCAAAAAGAGCTGCATGTCCCGGAAGCCTCTGGCTCGGGATCACCCAGGTGACAGGCAGAAAGGCAAAACCACACGGCTCCACCAGGTAATCTCCTGGTAATCACCCTGAACCTCTGTTGCGTGCAGCGGTGATGGAGCAGTGTGCTCAGTGAGGCCCTTCTGGGGACAACTGTACTTGGGTGTACCTAAGAAGATAAAAGAGTGGGAAGAGAAATCTCAATAAGGCTAAGACATGCATTTGAACAGAGGAACTAAGTCAGACATGTTTTGAGATGAACACATGCATTTGTGTTTGTATTTTAAATATACAAATAAACAACAGGTTATGGGTCTTTTCATTTTTGTTATTTTACGTTTATTGTATAGCTTATAAATGTATGGTATTTGCATTTACATCATAATCAAGTTAATACACTGTCAATATATCACTCAAGTTTAAAAGTTTTTGTATGCTTAAGTTACATATACTCTTATTTTCTTCTTTGTTTTGGTTTGTTGGTTGTAAAGTTCTACGCCTGCACTGCGGCACCTGCACTACAGGATGGTTAGCGCTACTGTTACGGTTCACGAGTCTCTGGACAAGGGGCTGGAGAGCGAAACACACAGAGACAGAGACAAACAGCTCTCGGGATCTTTCAGCTGCAGACTTACCAGCCTGCTGTCAGGGTCTCGTGCTCAGAGCAGCTGCAGCCTGCTCAGAGCAGAGGAAAACAAGTTGTTTTGCTCAGAGCAGAATTCAGGGTTCAGGGTCCACAGCTCTCAACAGCTCCCAATAGTTATTGTTTTGCGTTTTTATTTATTTATTTATTTATTTTGGCAGGATCTCTTTATGTATACCTGGCTATCCCAGAATTCACTGTATAGATCAGGCTGGCCTCAAACTCACAGAGCTCCATCTGCCTCTGCCTCCCTAGTGGTGGGATCAAAGGTGTGCACCACCATGCCTGGCTTTGTTTTGTTTTTGAGACAAAGTCTCACTATGTAGCCCAGGCTGTACTTGGCATAACTTGAAGGCGTAAGTCACAAAACAATCCCACACCAGTTCAGAATTATGGATTAAAAAAGGGTTATTTAAGGAGAAAACTTACAGATCACTGTCCTAGACAACAACCCTCTGAGTGAACAGGAACAGAGTGTAGCAGCTGGAAGCGGGAGCCGGAAGCAAGAGAGTAGGAGCAGGGTTACCACTGCTTTTTATAGTATAAGAGACCACACCCAAGTGGGCTGGTATCTTAAAGGCTGTTGGCTGAAAGAGCAGAATGTGCTCCCACAGCACCTCCCCTTTTTGTTTAAATAAGAGAGTTCTAAACCCCATACAAAACTGTATATACTAGGAACAGATATCAAGTATAATTAGAATTACAACCAGCATAAACAATATTAAGCAAGAAACATATGCTAAATGTTTTAATAAACATTCTATCCTATGGAGTCTAAGTCTTGTATAGGCAATGGCTTGGCTAGATCATAAGAGTACAGTAACTATGACTATCTAATCTTCAACCGCATCGAAGTCCTGAGAAGGGAGATAATATTACTTGAGCAGGCAGGAAGTACAATCAAGTAGCTTCCAAAGCCAGCAATATATGATGGAGACAATTAGCTAACTGAGCAATCACCCAAAGTCTTGTTTTGCAACGTTGAAGCAACCAATTTTGGCTAAGGCCTAGCGTAACTGACAGACCATTTTCAGAGGCAGGAAAATTTTCAAAACTGTCTTACCCTGTCTTGGCAAGATTTGACAGTCCTGCTTATCCATTTCCGGATACTATGTAACTTGTCAGTGGTTGAGGCATTGTCAGTTCCTTGCCCAAAGGCCAGTTTTGCCAAGAAGAAAACAAACTCTAATGGAGTCTTCAGTGCTCAACATTCTCTCCGGAATAGATTGGTGCTGTCAGAAGCAATCATATCTCATGTCAACAGAACCCTAAATTATTTAAATGCCATGTTTCACAGATCCTTGAAGTGGTTGAAAACTACCTATCTAGACAGAATACAATCTCTATGTATCTAAAGAAACTAATTGATCTGGCGGTATGTACAACAAACATGAACAACTATTGATCTATAATAATTAATACCTGTATAACTTAAAGACTAAAACTTCATGTCAGAATATTAAATAATCTGTAAACAAATGTGTAACAAATGAGAACAATGACCTCAAAATGTAAACAATCTATAAGTACCTTGATCAGAGGTAAGAGTAATATGTAATGCAGTATGAAAATATACCTAAAAGTTGTATCAATATACAAAATGTCCTAAACCGAGATAGAAACATGCATATATGCAATCTGACAAAAATAACTTTGTATAGGTATACAAATAATGTAAACAAAAGTAATAAATATTATTTGAACTTGTATCAATATACAAAACTATACCAATGTAAATTATCCATAAATAAATAGCTCATAAGTATTCACTCTATTACCCAATATTACTATCCTCCCCTTTTTGAACAAACATAGTTTTCACCCCAACCCTCTATTTAGTACAAGTAATAATCAACAACCCCTAAACAGTGTTACCAACCCTATGAACAAACTTTTTTTGGGATGGGGGCGTTGTCTTCTAGAATTGCTTCCCGCTGTCATGGGGCAATGTTCTCTTAATGGGATCCTGCAAAAATTAGTGGTAGTTAAGTTTCAAAATTACTGTCTAGTATAATTGCAAACAATTTCCGAGCAGTTAATAGGGTTTTTTTTTTTTTTTTTGAAAGTTCTTATTTGGAGTTCTGGCCAAAATGTCATGAGAAGGTGCACCATTTCAGCATTTGGTACCAAAAAAGCAGTCTTAATGTGGCACTGTCTACATCACGATGTCATCTCAACCAGGTGGAGTGGTTGCTGTGGGGCCCCATCTTCTTCCTGGAAACTTCAAAGATTACTGCAGGAAAAGGACCTGTAGGAAATCTATTGTTCATCGTGGGAAACTTAAACATCATTTATATAAACATACATAAGTGAAGAATACGATCTAGACAAAATAGGCATGGAGAAAGTAAAATTTTTCCTAAAATCTTCCTTCTGTCACATACCACTAACTCATGGTCATCCTCCTGCTTCAGCATCCGAAGGAGTGGGATTACAGGCATGAGCCTCTGCACCTGCCTTTCTGTGCATGTTTGAGACTGTTTTGAGGGTAGTCACAATCAAAGAATTTGGGGAGTTCCTTTCTGAAGGAGTGTGAGTGGTCTTTACAGGTGCTGGGTCTCAGGCTTCACCTCACAGGTGTGGAATGCAAGCCCAGCAGTAGGGATGGCACACCATGGGTGTTTCCCGGGGTTGCCATGGCACTGCTGCTGTGTTCTTGCTATGGGATCCCAGGTGGAATTTTTAACATCAGTGAACACTGCCTTCACAGGACGAGAGCCTCTTGCAGCTCTGCATCCTTTCCACCTTGGCTGCTAGGGAGCGCAAATCCAAACCACGGGGCTTCGAGGGATGCCTGTGTGACTCCATGGTTGCCCTGCCCACATCCACCCTCCTTGAGTCTCACTTGCCTTCTTCCTCTTTGACCTTCTGGGATCCTTTGAGAGTCTGGTTCTCACAGTTTTCAAGTGACCTCTTTGTGCAGTGTAAGCTGTGGTTCTTACAAATGCAGCATCAGGAACCCAACGTGACAGTTACAGAACTGTTCCAAGCCACCCATCCTTCCAGCCCTTCAGCCCTGTAACTGCCTCCAGGACTCTGTGTGGCATGTGGAACTACCCCAGACTGCAGTGTTCAGCCAGGTCTTCTCACTTTAGTCTGCCTGCGATTCCCACGTTCCAGCATCTGTGCTCCCTGCCTGTCTCTATCAGATTCTTTATTCACAAAGAAAACAAGTGGCCTTCCTTTCCGCACCAAATTGGATCAATACAGGATCTGCCTCTGGGTGAAAGGAAACACTGTCAGAATTCAGCCAGCCCTGTTTACTATGTTGTGAAGGAAAAATCAATATGTTATTATCCAAAGTGAATCTTTATTTCAGACGAGATAGCTGGGTAAGGTTGTAAACGGACGTATCCTGTCCCAACTGCTGGTTCCAAGTAACCAACTCAGAGGCTGAATATGAATATAAATGCTTGGCCAGTAGCTCAGGCTTGTTACTAGCTAACTCTTACACTTCAATTAACCTGTATTTCTATGTCTGCTTTTCCACATGGGTTATGGCTTGTTACCTCATTTTCTACATGTCTTGCTTGTTCTGTGGATGGCTGGTGTCTCTCTTTACTCTGCCCTTCTTCATCTGAGTCCTCAGTTTGATTGTCCTGCCTAACTTTATCCTGCTTCGCTATAGGCCAATCAGTTTTATTATTAACCAATGAGAGTAATGCATATTCACAGTGTACAGAAGGATTACTCCACAGCATAAGGTGGTACATTCCTATGATTCCAGCACTTGGGAGGCTGAGGCAGGACGATCATAAGTTTAGGGCCAGCCATAGAGCAAGTTCACGTCAACTTGGGCTAGGACTACATTATCAGATCACATCTAGGAAAAAAAAGACATATGAAAACATATACAAGACTGTAGCAGTAGCTCAGCAGTGGTATGCACAAGACTGTAGGTATAATCCATAGTACAGCCAGAAAAAAAAAAGCAACAAAAACAAGCACAGGAAGAAAATTTGAAACAGCTTGTTGTTGCTGTCAAATTTCAAAGCCCTGGTGTCTCGGAATGCGGCCGTATGTCAACAGGGCTGTTAATGAGCTTGATTAAGTTCAAATAAAGCCATTAAAGTATTCTTACCCAATTGTGATGTTGTCCAGTAAGAAGAGATGGGGCACAGCAGTGCACAGCGGGGGTAAACTCCTGAAAACTGAGGGAGAAGATGCCACCTGCTGAGTAAGGACAGGACAGAGGCCTCAGGAGGAACCAGCCCTGCCCACACTGATCTCAGGCTCCTGCCTCCAACCCTCTGAAGCAGTCTGGCCTTGAACTTGAGATTCTTCCGTGCTGGACCACAGGTGTGCTCTCCACGCCCTGCTCTCTGTACCATCTCTTAAAGGAGTTATCTGGGAAAACAGAGCCATCAAGTAATAAATAGTAAGAGCTTGTGGGGCGGGGGGGAACGACTCATCCACAATGCAGGGTATGAGGTCAACATCCAAAACCAGTGTTGGTTTCATAGACTACCAGTCAAGATCAAGAAGAAGTGGAGGGGACAGTTCTTTTTATGATAGCCTAGAGAAGAACCAGGCACCTAGGAATAAGTTTCAACAAAGTGGCACAAACCCGGAACATAAAAAGCTGGGAAAGAAATGAAGGAGGCCTAAATGGATGGATGGGCACCCTTGACTTAAAGACAGGAAGAGTTTTTTTAGAATTACATTTATTAATTGTATATACTCATGTAATTTGCACACATGCCTGTGACATGGTGCATGTGTGGAGATCAGAAGGCAACTTTAGGAGTTCTCCTGCTGCTGTGTGGATTCCAGGGGTCAAATTCAGCTTGTCAGGTGTGTGTGTGTGTGTGTGTGTGTGTGTGTGTGTGTGTGTGTGTGAAGGAGCAGGAAGAGAGAAGGAAGGAGGATAGGGGACGAAGGAAGAAAGGAGGGATGGGGTAAGAAAGGCGAGCTAGGCTCCTACTGAAATTCACAATATTGGAAGAGTCACAAGATTTGATGGTGCAGGCCTGTAATCCCAGCACTTAGAAGGCAGGGCAGGAGGGTCAGAAGTTCAAGGTCACCCTCAAATGCGTAGCAGGTTCCAGGCTGGCCTGGGTTACATGAGATCCTGTCTCAAAAAACAAAAAAGGGCAAACAGATGGGTCGGAGAGAGTGGAGTCCAGAAGCACACATGTACACGCACATGCACACGCACACTCTAGTGAGTTTTCATAGTAGTTCCATGTCCTTCTGTGGTGCTGGGACAGCTGGGTAACAGGTAACAGCTAGGTAATAGCTGGGTAACAGCTGGGTAATCAGGTGTCCCTTACCTTAAACACTACTGGGGTGGGGTGGGGTCGGGGAATCAACCCAAATGCATCCCCGGTTGTACCTCAAGAGCTAAACAGTCACTTCAGGACACATCCTGCCACTCTTAAGGTGGAATCTGATTCTACTCCCTCAGAACATTTAGCTTTTGTGTTTGCTTGCTTCCCGTAAAGCGCTCCACAGAAAGCCACACAGAGCCATCCCCAAAGCACCCGCTGCAGTCCGCTAGACTCTAAGCTGGTTGTCATGCTAATTTCTGCCTCCCGGGGACTCTCCAGTCCACAGCTGAATTTGGGATAGAAGCCGGGCGCCCTCTACCCCTGAACGGGCACTAAGGCCTCGCTCCTTCTACTCCACCCCCACCTGTACTCCGTACTCGGTACCTTCCTGCTTTGTTTAGAGAGACAATCTTCGGGGCTCTCAGTTCCTTTTTTCCTGGCATACCCAAGCCTTCTGTTCCCCACGTCTCACAGTCAGTGCATCCCCCTAGGGTAAACCCACTGTGTTCAGCCACAAAACCACAGTTGGTAGGAAACTGGAAAACTCCATGGACTTAGCTTTGACGGTGGTGTTTTACACCAGAGCACAATCAATTTAAGAACAAAAGCCTTAAGCCAGGCATGGCTGGGCTGGCCTCTCAGCACTGGGGACACTGAGGCAGCGAGAGTTTGAGGCCAGCCTGGACTGGAGAAAGTGACTCAGCAAGGAAGAGCACTTGCTGTTCAAACAGGAATACACATATTCATAACCCCCGTGCTATGGAAAAAGCCCGGTCTTTGCATCCCTCCATAGGAAATGTCAAGATTATGATGTAGCCAATCCTCATTCCTTCCTGCCCTCTGACAAGCTTCTCACTATCTCCAAATGTTCACCTGTTCTGGACACTTTGTGTAAACAGAGTCAGGAAGTGCACATGTTCTGTGTCCGGCTTCTTTCTCTTATTCTAGAGTGCATCCAGAGATTCACCCAGCCAGAACTTTGTTCCTTTGTGTAGCAGAACCATATTGCATTGTAGCATGACTTCAGGTGACTCAGCCTTCCCGAAGGGTGGTCTCTTGCCCAGGTGATTGACAAACCCAAGGGATGAACTCTCAAGGGAGGAAGGGAAGACAGGACAGCACAAACCGTTCTAATCTTCGCAGCAACCCAGTAAATCCCGTCTCTTCCCAAGGCCAGGGGGATTAAAGTCTTTCCCCAAGGCCTTAAGGAGTGGCAAACTGGGTGTCTACCAGGAAATAGAAGTGGAGAAATTGAAGGAAAGTTCCAGGAAAGTAGCTGCACCTTGCACCCTGTCCTCTACAAAACTGGTAATTGGGCAGAAAGAACTTCTTTCATTGGGCGGAGGTTGGAGCGTTGCAGGTTCAGAGCTTAATCACAGTTTAGCTTAGAATATCCTTACGACCCCCAAATAGCCATTCCTTGCCCACTTCTCTGTCCGATCTAACATCCTGTGACTAACAGAAACAAAACTACCTTCCTGCAATGGCTAGGAGACATTAAATAACACCTGAAGCCTATGGTTGGGGTTTCCTGAATTTACTGTAGCCTTGCAGTTTTCCGGTATGTTTGTTCTGTTACTGTAAAAACTTCACAGAATATTGGCACATGGAACTTGGAGTAACCTAAGGCATTATTCCCAGGCCATCATCATTCCTATTTGGCTTCAGAATAAACTATCTTTTATCTGCTTTGAGGTGAGAGCTGAGTTTTTGTGTCAATAGGTCCAAAGCTACCATAGTCTCCAGGGTCACTGTAATGTGTTAATGGATGGTCCACCAGAGGTGACCATTCAGACACAATGTATAGTCAATTCAAAGTCTTCATTCTAGATGTCTGGGATCACACCCAATTGTTCAGGGACCTAGGTGCATCCCCAAGTCTCTAGAACACTGAGTTTTTGAAGGCAGAAACCACATCCTGGTGTCTCAGCCACAGGTGTCTTTGCAGAGTTGGAGCCTCTTGGTTAAAGGGATAGCAGGAAGTGAGGGACCCCTGAGCACTAAACGGCAGCCGCTTATATAGGGAGAGCAGACACGGGTCGTCCCTGGATTGGCTACTTGCTCGTCTTTCGATGCCCCCGGCCACGGGATTGGCCATGATTACTGCACACTACTGCGCATGCGAGAGGTTCTGTCTACAGCCTTGCCTAATAAGGAGTTGTTTACTCGGTGGTGCAGGGGCTCGGCTGCAAATCGGCTCCCTGCACAGAGTAAGTAGTTTGAAGCAAACAGTTTTAACAGAAGCTAAAATAAGGGGGAGTCTGCACAAGCAGACAGTTTTAACAAAGACTAAGATAAATTAGCTAGAACATCCTGGCCTTAGGTTCCTAAAATAGAGTTGGATTTTTCCATGAGATTTTTCACCAAGCAGATAAGATTCTAGTTAAACCTGGGCTGGCCTCAGCAAGAATACAAGATGGAGGACCCTCTACACTGTCTTGCCCCATTACACAAATGGATAGAGATGCTAGGCCAGTGTTGTGAGAACCAAACCGGACTGGTTTTTGTAAAACTCTAACCTACATAAATAAAAGCAAAAGGAGTATATGACTAAAGCCATGAGGCTGAGCAGGGAGGGAGTCTGGTGCCACCAGCTCAAACAAATAATGATATGGATACTTATTATCAATTATGAAAGCTCAGCCTTAACTTGGGTTTGTTCCTAACTAGTTTTTGTAATGTAAATTAACCCATATTTTTAAATCTACATTATTCCATGTGGTTTGTTACCCCATTTTCATCCTGTCTCCTTTGTGTCTGGCTGGTGACCCCTTTTCTTCTTCCTTTCTCTCCCCAGAAATTCCACCTATCCTCTCCTGCCTAGTTATTGGCCATTCAGGATTTGTTACACTAATCACATCAACACATCTTCACAAAGCATACAACTATTCTGCACCATTTCCCCCTTTTTGTCTAAATAAAAGAGGAAAGGATTTTAACTCTAACACAATAAAACTATATACAATAAGAACAATTATTAGGTAAGGATTATATTTGCAATATCCACTTTATCTATATTTGGCAAATTTGGAGAAAATACTCTATTATCTATCCTATTTTAGTTAGTCCAAAGTTTTGTACCTAATTTATTTACTATCTTCTAACTCATATTACTAACACAAAACTATTTTTAGACCCCAAAACATTTTCTTAAACAACTTAAGCATTTATGTGTCTCAACCTTTATAAACTTTACATCTCTTTTGTAACTTTTCTTTTTAAATTTGGTAACAAAGAAACTGGTATAACTATCTAGTCTTCAACCCCCCAGACTCAAGAAGGATATATTACCTGAGTAAACAGGAAGTATAGAGCAAAAAACTTCCAAAACTATAGAAATGACAAAGACAGCAGGCTGCCTGGGAAGTCACCCAAGGTTCTTCTGCAACATTGGGACATACATCTTCAGCCTACAGGCCTAGAATATCTGACAGACCTTTTTATGAAGCAAGAATTTTGAAGGAATGTCCCAACTTGTATTGGCAAAGTTCTGCAGTCACCTTCTGTGTCTTGTTTGTCCAATGGACAGTATACTGTCGGTAGCCGAGGCAAAGGCAGTTTCTTTTCTAGTGACTAACCTTGTCACAAGTGAAAGCAAACCCCATATGATGGTTCTTCAATGCCCATCATCCTTCTTTGAAGTAATTAGTGCTGCCAGGAACATATGTTTCTCACTGTCACAAAAGGTCTTATGTTATTAAAACATCTTAAATGCCATATTCTGGCTGGGCAGTGGTGGCACACACCTTTAATCCCAACACTCAGGAGGCAGACACAGGAAAATCTCTGTGAATTCAAGGTCAACCTGGACTATAAGAGCTAGTTCCAGGACAGGCTCCAAAGTTACAGAGAAACCAAATCTCAAAAAACCAAAAAAGAAAAAGAAGGGAAAAAAAAGCCATATTCTGTAGATCTCTGAAGTATTTAAGGACCACCTATTTATCTAAAATATATTTTTGTTTAACCTTGAAAACATAGCTACAAGATTGCAAGTTTGATTGTTATAGATGATTAACTACTAACCAACATTTCTTTTTTTAAAGCTTAAACAAATTTTAAATTTTTTCTATTTTAGTCCTTTTTGTAAAAACTGTATTTTCAATTGAAATAGAATTACATTGCTTGCCCCCCCTTTTGTACCTCCAACCCTACCCATGTCCTCTTTGAGAGTGGGAGACTTGGTAGCCACTTTTTCTTTGATTATAGTTGTTACATGTATATATATATATATATATCATACATACATACATACATACATACGTGTGTGTGTGTGTGTGTGTGTGAGCAAATATGTAAAAACAATGCACTGGGTCCAGTTTTTTTGTTTGTGTGTATATCAACCAACATTTCTGAATCATCCTAAACAGTTTGTAATAATAAGCCTTTAAAGACTAAAACTTTACATTACATTTTAAAACAAACTGCATAGATAAAATACCTTAAATAAGCTTAGAAACATATGCAGAGCATAACAAAAATAACCTGAAATTTGTATCAATATACAAAAATCCATACCAATGTACAATATTTGAGACTAGTAGTTGCTTTTTTATTTTAAAAGCAGATTCAATAATCTACTCTTTTATCCTATCATTTCTATATCCCCCTGTTTTCTTTTCAGAATGAGATCTCTAAATCTAATCTCCTTTGCTTAGCATCCTCCCTGCTCATGAGCAATAGCTACATATATATATGATATTTATTGAGCTCTACATTTTTCTCTTCTCCCCTCCCTGCCTCTCCCATCCCCCCTTCAATCCTCCCCCAAGGTCCCCATGCTCCCAATTTACTCAGGAGATTTTGTCTTTTTCTACTTTCTACTTCCCATGTAGATTAGATCTATGTAAGTCTCTCTTAGTGTCAGTATTTTTGTCTAAGTTCTCTGGGATTGTGGGTTGTAGGCTGGCTTTCTTTGCTTTATTTTTAAAAACCACCTATGAGTGAGTACATGTGATAATTGTCTTTCTGTGTCTGGGTTACCTCACTCAAAAGAATGTTTTCTAGCTCCATCCATTTTCCTGCAAAATTCAAGAAGTCATTATTTTTTTTCTGCTGTGTAATACTCCATTGTGTAAATGTACCACATTTTTTTCTAATCCATTCTTTGATGGAGGGGCATTTAGTTTGTTTCCAGGTTCTGGCTATGACAAACAAAGCTGCTGTGAACATAGTTGAGCAGCATGTCCTTGTGGCACGATTGAGCATCCTTTGGATATATACTCAAAAGTGGTATTACTAGGTCTTGAGGAAGATTGTTTCCTGATTTTCTGAGAAATCGCCACACTGACATCCAAAGGGGTTGTACCAGCTTGCATTCCCACCAGCAATGAAGAAGTGTTCCTTTTCCCCCACAACCTCTCCAGTATAAGTAGTCATTAGTGCTTTTGATCTTGGCCATTCTTACAGGTGTAAGATGGAATCTCAGAGTTGTTTTGATTTGCATTTCTCTGATGACTAAGGATGTTGAACATTTCCTTAAGTGTCTTTCAGCCATTTTAGGTTCCTCTATTAAGAGTTCTCTGTTTAGGTCTGTACTCCATTTTTTTAATTGGATTATGTGATCTTTTGGTGTCCAATTTCTTGAGTTCTTTGTATATTTTGGAGATCAGACCTCTGTCTGATGTGGGGTTAGTGAAGATCTTTTCCCATTCTGTAGGCTATCATTTGTCTTGTTGACTATGTCCTTTGCTTTATAGAAGCTTTTCAGTTTCAGGAGGTTCCATTTATTAATTGTTTCTCTCAGTGTCTGTGCTGCTGGGGTTATATTTAGAAAGTGGTTCACTGTGCCAATGCATTCAAGTATACGTCCCACTTTCTCTTCTATAAGGTTCAGTGTGGCTGGCTTTATGTTGAGGTCTTTGATCCATTTGGACTTGAGTTTTGTGCATGGAGATAGATATGGGTCTATTTTCATTTTTCTACATGTTGATATCCAGTTATGCCAGCACCACTTGTTAAATATGCTTTCTCTTTTCCACTTGATATTTTTGCTTCTTTATCAAAGATCAGATGTTCGAAGATGTGTGGATTGATATCCTGGTCTTCTGTTCAGTTCCATTGGTCCTCCTGTCTGTTCTTATGCCAGCACCAGGCTGTTTTCAGTACTGTAACTCTGTAGTAGAGTTTGAAGTCAGGGATTGTGATGCCTCCAGAAGTTCTTTTACTGCACAGGATTGTTTTGGCTATCCTGGGTTTTTTGCTTTTCCAAATAAAGTTGAGTACTTCAAAGAAAGTTCTAAGACTTTCGAGGTCTTTGAAGAATTTTGCTGGGATTTTGATGGGCATTGTGTTGAATCTGTAGATTGCTTTAAAGTTTTTGTCATACAAGTCTTCCTCTTGTTTGGTTAGAGTTACTCCGAGATATTTTATGTTATTTGTGGCTATTGTGAAGGGTGTTGATTCTCGGATTTCTTCCCCAGCCCTTTTACCATCTGTGTACAGGAGGGCTACTGTTTTTTTTGAATTAATCTTGTATCCTGCTACATTGCTGAAAGTGTTTATAAGTTGTAGAAGTTCATTGGTAAAATTTTATACCATGGTGATCTGATAAGGTACATTGGGTTATTCCAATTTTTTTGTATTTGTTGAGGTTTGTTTTGTTATGAATATATGGTCAGTTTTTGAGAAGGTTCCATGAGGTGCTGAGAAGAAGGTATATTCTTTTTTAAAAAAATATTTATTTATTTATTTATTATGTATACAATATTCTGTCTACATGTATGCCTGCAGGCCAGAAGAGGGCACCAGGCCTCATTACAGATGGTTGTGAGCCACTATGTGGTTGCTGGGAATTGAACTCAGGACCTTTGGAAGAGCAGGCAATGCTCTTAACCACTGAGCCATCTCTCCAGCCCCCAAGAAGGTATATTTTTTTCTGTTTGGATGGAGTATTCTATAGATGTCTGTTAAGTCCATTTGAGTCATAACATCTGTTAGTTCTCTTATTTCTCTGTTCATTTTTTGTCTGACTGACCTGTCCAGTGGTGACAGGGAAGTGTTGAAGTCTCTCACTATCAGTGTGTGGGGTTTAATGTATGATTTAAGCTTTAGAAGTGTTTCTTTGATGTATGAGGGTGCCCTTGTATTTGGGGCATAGATGTTCAGTATTGACATTTCCTCTTGATGGATTTTTCCTGTGCCTAATATGAAATGTCCTTCTTTGTCTCTTTTGACTGATTTTAGCTTGAAGTCTATTTTGTTAGATATTAGGATAGCTACACCCACTTGTTTCTTAGGTCCATTTGATTGGTATATTTTTCCCAACCTTTTACTCTGAGACAATGTCTGTCTTTGAGGTTGAGGTGTGTTTCTTGTATGCAGAAGAAGGATATATTCTGTTTTCTTATCCAGTCTGTTAGCCTGTACCTTTTTATGGGCATGTTGAGTCCATTTACATTAAGGGATATTAATGACCAGTGGTTGCTATCTCCTGTTAATTTAGTTTTCATCATTGGTGATGTTAATTTGTGCTTTTTATCTTCTTTGGGATTTGCTGTAATGAGATCATCAATTGTCTGTGTTTTTGTTTGTGTAGCCATCTTCCTTGGGTTAAAGTTTTCCTTCTAGTATTTTGTGTAGGGCTGGTATTGGTGAAATCTAGATTTGTCATGGAATATCTTGTTTTGTTCTTCTATGGTGATTGACAGTTTTGCTGGGTATAGGAGTCTAGGCTGGCATCTGTGGTCTCTTAAGCATTATGTCTGCATAATTATGCTTGACCTTGACCTTTGTCTCCACTTTCTTTGTCTCCACTGAGAAGTCAGGTGTAATTCTGATAGGTCTACCTTTATATGTTACTTGGCCATTTTCCTTTGCAGCTCTTAATAGTCTCTCTTTACTCTGTATGTTTAGTGTTTTGATTATTATGTGGCGAGAGGACTTTTTTTGGATCCAGTCTATTTGGTGTTTTATAAGCTTCTTGTATCTTCATAGGCATATCTTTCTTTAGGTAGGGAAAGTATTCTTCTATGATTTTGTTAAATAAATTTTCTGTGTCTTTGAGTTGAACTTCTTTTCCTTCTTCTATACCTATTATTCTAAGATTTGGCCTTTTTATGTTGTTTCATATTCCATGGATATTTTGGGTGAAGCTTTGTTAGATTTAATGTTTTCTTTAACTGATGAGTCTATTTCCCTCTATTTTATCTTCAAAGTTTTAGATTCTCTCTTCCATTTCTTATATTCTGTTGTTCATTCTTACATTTGTTGTTCCTGATCTTTTTCTCATGATTTCTGTTTCTATAATTCCTTCGGCTTGTGTTTTCTTTATTTTTTCTATCTCAGTTTTCAAGTCCTGAATAGTTTCTTTTATATGGTTGAGTTCTTTTCCTTGGTTTTCCTTAAGTGATTTGCTGATATCTTTTGATTTTGTGTTTGTTTTTTCCTCCATTTCTTTAAGGTAATTTCTCATTTCATTTTTAAGAATTTCAAACGTTCTCTTGAGGTTATTTTTTTAGACAATTTTCTTCTGGTTCATCCATATTTGGTTGTTCAGGTCTTGCTTTTGTAGGGTCTTTAGGTTTTGTTGTGTTGCTCTTTGTGTTGTAGCATGCGATCTTACCTTTTCTACTTATCTTTTCCTCTAATAGGTGTGGTTGGGGCTGTCTGAGATTCTGTTGAATAATCTTCTAGGTGTCAGTGAATCCAAAGCTCAGATGGTTGTTCCTCGTGGTACAGTCAGTGTCACAGTTCTAGTTACCCCGTTGGTTATTCCTATTCCTGGAGGTAGCTCAGTGCTCCTGTGCTTTGGTCTGCTCCCTTGGAGTTTGCTGTCTCAGGTCTACTTTGGCCTAGGCTTCTGGCTTTGATCTGTCTCTGTACATCTTGATCTGGATCTCCTCCCGCAGAAGTCCCTGGCTTGGAGTTGGATCTGTTTTGGTGGAGATCACTGACTCTGGATCTGGTCCCTGGTTCAATCCTGATCCGCCCATGTCCTGGGACTGGATTTGCTCCTGGCTTCTGCTCCTGGTAGAGCTTGTTCTTTCTGTATCTTAGGTAACTGGTTCAGTCTCACTCTGGTTCTGGTGGAGGTCACAGACTTGGTTGGCTCCCAGGGCTGGATTTGCCTCAATAGCAACTTCTAACCAACCCCCTAAATGATGACAAACATCCACCAAATAATCAAAACCACCCACTCAACCTCTTGAGAATGTAGGCATCATGTTCTCTAGACTGCTTCCTGATATCTAAGGGTGATGACATCTTTAGAGGACTCTTAGAAAATTGGGATAATGGTCAAGTCCTAGTACAGGAGTTGCATTATTTTTTGTTTAGTCTCTGTGTGATGGGAAAGTGTAGAACTTATCTGAAGTCTTGGCTGTAGTAGTCTGCGAGACTGGACCATCTCAGTTAGCAGTTTTGATATTGTTCTGGATGCAGAATTTTGAGGAAACCATAACAGAGGCATTCTTAGAGACCAGATCCAATCACCTGGGTTACTTGTCTTCACTGGTATCTGATCCTTTTTTTCTGAAAACATATTGATTTTAAAGGATACATATACATATATACATATATATGTATATATATCTGTATTAACACAAGTATGGAATGTACAGTGTACACAGTAAGCTAAAGATGATTTTTTTATGATTGAACAGGTAAAAGATATCTGATAACTTTACAAATCTGTTTGGACTATATAGCCAAACTGTAATATGAATCTCTAGCCAGTCATATAAAAGGATGGCATGTAATAAAAAGTCATGAGTACTCTGTAGCCAACAAGATTTATCACGTCTCATTTAATATCAGGGCTGTTCCCACATAGAGGGATAAGCATACATTTCACCCATCTTGTGGGGTTTTTTGTTTTGTTTTCATCTTCATGTCTATAGCCAAGATTTTCAGGAGGTCTCCCACAGTCAAGCCTGATCTTTATTAATTTTGAAGGAATCCTAGCTTTTCGTTTCCTATGGAAACAACGGTATAAGCTCTCCCCCAACACACCACATTTTCTGACTTCCATTCTGAAGCCAAGACATCCCTAAAGTATCCAGGCTGGTTTAATTCAGCAGTCCCTTCCAGAATCCAATGTTTCTCAGCAGCTGCCATTCTCTGTTCATTAGCATTTACAAAGTTTCAAAATTAACAAAGCACCATATAAGTTCTAAGCTCCCTCTGTTATAATACTTTCCATCCTTACATGTCTTATTTTTTTATTACTTTAGTCTCTCTTTAAAGAGTTTATTATGTTTAAACTACTTTTTTCTAGGATTGTTTATAGCCATCTTATTTTCTTTCTTTAGCACTTAAGCATCTTTTTAGGCTTGTTGTACTTTTTTAAGAGATTTTCTGCGTCTGGACCTGGCTTTCTGGGTATCTACACCATCCTCTGATCATGTGAACCAAGCCTTAAAGGGCCAGTCGATCCACTGCTCATTTCCGAGTTGGTGGCTGGTCCACAGGCAGCAGTCAGGACTTGTACCTCTGTATGCTGAGCCCCGGCTCAACTGAGAGACTGCAAGTCTAGAAAGCCTCATCCAGCTCCTTGATCAAAACTTTTCTTAGCTGTCTCAGGCCCTGTGTTTGGATATTTGAGACTCCATGTTGTATGCCACATGTAGTCAGACTTTTCTTTTATTTATTTATTTTAGCAACTATAGATATAGCTTATTTATAGGCTTTCAAAGCAAAATACATAGACTTTCCAGAGACATTCAAGAGTGTTACACAGCACAAATAGCAGCAATGACAAATCCTGGGTTAGAGCAGTTGACCTCCAGACTGCCTATATTATTATTCTTTTTAATGTACCTTTTTATTATTTTTATTGAGCTATATATTTTTCCCACTCTCCTCCCTTCCTCCCCCTCCTCCTCTACCCTCTTCCATGATCCCCATGCTCCCAATTTACTCAGGAAATCTTGTCTTTTTCTATTTCTCATGTGGATTAGATCCATGTATGTCTTTCTTAGGGTCCTCTTTGTTGTCTCCATTCTCTGTGGTTGTGAATTGTAGGCTGATTTTTCTTTGTTTTATGTCTAAAAGCCATTTATGAGTGAATACATATTATATTTGTCTTTCTGGGTTTAGTAGTCGGACTTTTCTTTGAGCTGCCAGCTCATAAAAAAAAGCCACAGAGTTACTATTAACTATGAAAGCTCAGACTTAGCTTAGGCTTATTCCTAACTAGCTCTTATAACTTAAATTAACCTGTATTTTTAAATCTGTGTTCTTCCATGTGACTTGTTACCTCATCTCTGTATTGCTTCCTCTACATCTGGTGGGTGACTCCCTGTGCACCTAGATTCCTTCTTCTTTTCCTTTCCTCCCCAGAAATCCTGCCTATCCTCTCCTGCCTAGCTATTGGTCATTCAGTTTTTTATTACACCAATCACAACAATACATCTTCATACTGTGTACAAATACAACACAACTGTAATGGATTAATTAAAAATATTGCAGGTTCCCGATGGCTCAAAGGGCAGCGGGCCATGAGACCATGCCACAGGTCCCTGAGCAGGGGCATGCAGAAGGCAGGGAGTCTCGAGAGCAGCCAGTCCCAGGCAGGGACAATGCAGGAGACCACAACCATGTTACAGGTCTCCTAAGGCAACTGGTCCCGGGTGGCCAGCAAGAGACAGACAGATAGACACACCATGCAGAGTGAGGTTGGATATTTATTTAGTTGGTTATGGAAGGGAAGGGGGAGAAGGAGAAGAGGAGGGAGAGAGGGAGGAAGTGAGGCAGGGAGAGAGGGAGGGAGGGACAGAGAAAGAGAGAGATGGGGGAGGTTAAATGGAGAGAGGGTCCCTTTGTCCACCCGGCTAGCTTACACCTGAAATAATCACACAGAAATTGTATTAATTAAATCACTGCCTGGCCCATTATCTCTAGCCTCTTATTGGCTAATTCTTACATCTTGATTTAACCCATTTCTGTTAACCCACATGACCTACTAGGAAAGATTCGGTATGTCTGTCTCTGGCAGCTCCATGGCGGCTCTCCATCTGCCCTTCTTCCCAGCATTCAGTTCTGTCTACTCCATCTACCTAAGTGCTGCCCTATCAAAAGGCCAAGGCAGTTTCTTTATTCAACCAAATGAAAGCAACACATAGACAGAAGAACCTCTTGCACCAGAGAGAAACAGAACAGGGGAAGGGGAGAAGTGGGGAGAAACAGAAGCCTCTTTAGGGGAGAGATGGAAAAGGAAAAACTCAGGCTGGAAGCTGAAGATCAGCTTACCTCAGTGGAGGAGGGGCAGTGGGTGTGGCTTGTCTCTTAAAGAGACAGGACAGACCATTACAACAACACTATGCCATCATCAGAAACCGTGTGCAAGTCCATCATCCATGCTCCCATGGACTGTTTAGGACAAGGAAGCTACTTTTATATTGTATCAAAGACTGCAGACCCACAGCTGAGAAAAAGGAACATAGAAGGCATCCCTACCTCCACTCCCCTGCAAAAACAAACAAAAACAATAAACAATAAACAAACCAAAACTGTAACAAAGTAGCAGCCTAAACAGAAAGTCATCAAAGGACTCTTAAAAATTGTGATAACTGCTGGACAGTGGTGGTGCACACCTTTAATCCCAGCACTCAGGAGGCAGAGGCAGGTGGATCTCTGTGAGTTAGAGTCCAGCCTGGTATACAAGAGCTAGTTCCAAGACAGGCTCCAAAGCTACAGTGAAACCCTGTCTCAAAAAACCAAAAAAAAAAAAAAAAAAATTGTGATAACTATGTTGGAGTGTAGCACTCCACAACTGCTGGCTGCTGGCAGGAGTGCTGGTGGGAAAGGACTCAGTTTTGTTTAAGGGTCTGGCCACTGGGAATTTGACCATGCTCCAGTGAGTATATGGGCAACACAAATTGGACTTTTGGGGGGTGGACAGGCCACAAGGATGGGTTATGAACCTGGGAGGACTGGGAAGTGAGCGTAATCAGGGTGCACAATGTGAAATTCCCAAACAATTAATAAAAATATGAGAAGAAAAAACAAACAGCAGCTGTCACCATGTGGTAGCTATTTGATTAGGTAATGTTAGGGTGACTAGGGAGGGTTAGGAGGGTTTGGGTGTTCCCGGAAACAAATCAGGCTCATGGGTTGAGAATGTCTAAATTCCAGGAAATAGAAACAGAAACTTATTTTTAACAGTACAGCATGTCTTCCTGCCTTCAAAACAGGCAGGCAAAAGGAGGGAGCTGGAGAAGGAGCTGGTTGGAGAGTATCAGGCTGAGGGTTGTCCCAGGTGAGACAGCTTTCTTCTTGTCAGTCACCACAGTGAGGACCCATGCTCCTGGTTCCTGGAAGAGTGTGGAGGGAAGCATAGGAGTCCTTTATGTAGAAGGAGGAAGTCTGTTATGAACTTTCCCCTGGGGCTGGTGATCCTGGCCTCCCCTCAAAGACCGTCTGGGAGATCAGAGTTGTTCCTTCAGAACAATGTAAGAAACAATGTTTGTTTACAGATTCTTGTTACCAGGGCTTTTGTTCTAGGCAGAAAGGGAGGATTCACTTTCTAGTGGAGACAGGAAGGAGTTGAAGTCTGGCTGTGTCCCTGCTCCAGGTCAACTGTGGGCTGTATAAAGTGGCAGGTTTTCAGACTGCATCTTGTCCCCCATAAGCTCATGTATGTAAATACTTGGCCCCCAGTTGGTGATGCTCCTCAAGGAGGTGATGAAACCTTTAGGATGTGGAGCCTTGAAGGACAAAGTTAAGTCATTATGTGTGGGTTTCAAGTCACTTGCTTTCTCTGCTTCTTGTTGAAACGGCTCAGATTCTGCCGTGTCTGTTGCTTGCTGGCTCATCTCCCCACCCTTATAGATTCTAACCCTCTAGAACCATAACCCCAAATAAATTCTTTCTCCCATAAGTGATTTTTGGTCATGGTGTTTCGTCACAGGAACAGAAAGCAATGACCATAACCCACAGATCAGTGTATTGCGAACCTCTCATCAAAAGCACTTCCCTTTTTCACAGGCTGAGACGGGCAGAGAAAAATCACAGCTAACCAAAACACAGAGAGCAAGTGATCGCTTGGGGTCCCACCCCAAACTGGTCTGCTTATAACACAACTCTGAAGCTTAAGGCTCAGGGGCTGTTCTGGGAACAGTGTATGAAGTGAGAACATAACCGCTCCATGGTATGGTTGAGGAGAAGGTTTTTGTTTTGTTTTCTTGCTATGAGGGAGAGAACAGCCAGAGACATCTGGAAGAGCGCAGAGCAAAGAGAGAAAATAGAAGACCAAACATGGTAATGAGAGGAGGGAAGGGGAAGGGGAAAGGGGAAGAGTGAAAGAGGAAGAGAAAGAGAAGACAAAAGAGAAAGAGAACAAAAAGAGGCAAATGAGAGGGGACCAAGAGCACTCGTGGCTAGAACGGCCGGGTTCTACAGGAATGAGAAGCAAGGGAAGAGAAACCCTCGAGCTGTAGAAATTTAGGATGGGGAGGGGTGAGAAGAACTGAGAGGAGACACAGGTACTGAGGGATCCTGGAGGCCAGCGTGAGCTTGATGTCCTGATAGGCACCACGGTTAGCCATTTGTCCCTTCTGACAGCCATGAGGAATGGCTATTTTGGGGACAGAAGGAAACAGGCATCAGAATTTGGGAGAGTGGAGTTTCCTTTCGACCTGACAAGCAGGAAATATTCTCATACCCATGAGTCTCAGCAACATGACTACCTAAATAAGACTTGAACACAGAGGACACTACTAGCCAAGCTATCAAGGAAGACCGACAGGCAAGGGAAGGATTGCAGGCAACTGGAGGGCAGGAAATAGTCGTCCCCCAGGAAGAGCTCCCAAACTGGTTATCCAATACCAAGTAGTCAGCTCGGAAACCAGACTCAAACAAATAACATTATACAGACTGAGCAGGTTGTGTTGATTTTTAGTTTTGTTTTTTGAGACAGGGTTTCTCTGTGCAACAACCCTATGAAAAGTTTTGGTGCCCCTTTAATAAGCCTCTCCGCTGATGCAATAATCCAAATCAGACCAAATCCAACCAAATTAGAAAAAGGTCAGGTTTAATGGATACCAGTGCTTTCAGGTGGCCTTCCAGCCCTTCAGAGAAGAGACAGGGATAAAAGACCGGAAAACCACATGTTTGTTCTCTGGGGAACAATTTAAATACCCTGAGGGAGTGGTCTTGAGCATCTCTGGGGAGGGATCATCGTTTGGCGAGCTTTCTCAGAGGTAGAGTCTGGACTGAGGCAACTCTCAGGGGAGGGGGCTTGGGATGGAACTTGCACTCAAACATTCCAGACTCTTTGGATATAGGGATGCCAGGGGCTATGGAGTGAGGCCTTAACTCAAACACCCTAGCTGTCATGGAACTAGCCCTGTAGACCAGGGTGGCCTCGAACTCTCAGAGATCCACCTGCCTCTGACTCCTGAGTGCTGGGATTAAAGGCGTGCGCCACCACCACTCGGCATCAGGTTGTATTTTATATAGTTAGGACTATATATGTACACGCACATGTACTTTTGTGTTTTGTGTGTGTGTGTGTGTTTGTGCATAACAATTACATAAGAGAGGTTATACATTTGAGAGAGACTATGTTGGGTACATGGCAGGGATTAGTGGGAGAAAAGGGGAGGGGGAAATGATGTCATTATAGTTTAATTTCAAAAAATTAAAAAATATTCTGAAGCACATGAGGATACCAGTGGCTCTTTCATATTACATAAAACTAAAAAAGAAAAAAAGTAAGGACTATGATATCTTTTCTCAACCGTTCAAGAGGTCACCCTCACATTAGACATAAATCCATCTAAGATGTTGTTTGGACATCGATTTCTCATTAATCTTTTGCTTCTTGGTGACGGAAGTACTGCTGGTGCCCACACATTCTCTGCCCATTATTGTCTTAATCTTAAAATCAAATAATAGCCAAGCCTTTTCGCTCTCTCTCCAGAATCACCCGAGAGGACTTCCCTCTAGGAACACCACTCCAACAGGGACCAAAGAGCCTGAAGTCAACCCTGGGCATCACTCTCAAGTCCAGCATTCAAGACTAAAAGGGGAAAAAAATGAGAGAGAATCTATGGACTTTAACTCCAACAATTTAAAATGGCCTTTGCTCTGGCTTCCTCTGGCTCCCTGTGTAGGGCTGTAAAAGGCAGGGCAGAACACAAGCAGCTGTGCCTGGCACTGATGCTCCTATGCAGGGCAGAACACAAACAGATGTGCCAGGCACTGATGCTCCCATGCAGTAAGAGAAAGGCATAAACTGCATCAGGAATTTTATAGAACTGAAGAGAAAGGAACCGGCAACTGCAAGAAAGAGATAACGAGTAGTTAGAGGCTCAGAAATGTTTTCTGATAAAAAGGAAATTATCTGTGGTAACAAAGGGTTTGTATTATAGGTTAGTCTGGGAAGTCTGCCCTAACTGTCTCTATTTCAAAGTAGAAATAGAGACTAGGATAAAGCTAGACATTAAAACATGCCATAAGGGGAGCTGGAGAGATGGCTCAGTGGTTAAGAGCATTGCCTGCCCTTCCAAAGGTCCTGAGTTTAATTCCCGGCAACCACATGGTGGCTCACAACCATCTGTAATGAGGTCTTGTGCCCTCTTCTGTCCTGCAGGCATACAGGCAGACAGAATATTGTATACATAATTAATAAATAAATATTAAAAATATGCCATAAGGAGATCTGTGTAAGGTAAAACTAAACCCAAAATACAAAGGAGATGGCCCAGTGGTTAAGAGCATTGGCTGTTCCTCAGAGGGCTGGAGTTCTGTTCCTCGTACCCACCCACATTGTAGCAACTCCAGCTCCGTGGCCTCAGCACCCTTTATTTCTGGCCTTCATAGGTACTGTAGGCTCATGGTGCACAGACATATATGCAGACAACCCCACCCCCAGCAAACAAACACAACAACAACAAGAACAAAAACTGGCACGTGTTTATGAAAACGTGGTTAAATATTTTGTGTTTTGTACCATACTTGCTTAATGTTGGTAAATTATTGCATGTGTAGAAAATATGATAACACTGGACCAGATCTCTCTATAACAGGAAAAATAAACTGGGTTTTCAGAAGAAAAACAGTTACCAGAATCGAGAATTAAAATGCATTTTTTTATCAGGTGTGGTGGCTCATACCCTTAATCCCAGCATTCCCGGAGGCAGGGGGATCTCTGTAAGTTCAAAAGCAGCCTGGTCTACATAGTTCTAGGACAGTCAGGGCTGCACAGTTAGATCCGGTCTCAAATTCACCAAAACAAAATATAAACAAACAACAACAAAAATATTTTCGACAAGCTTTATCTAAGTTCTATACAACAGCTACATTTTAAACCATATCCAGGAAACCAGACCCAAGAAATTTTTGAGAATGAGTAGACCAAGAAAAGACCAAGAAAAAGACTCCCTCACCCGGACCTCATAAGGAAATAGACGGCACAGTGTCGGTGACAGCCCTCATTGACCTGCCATCTGACTACTGGGTGCACATTCACCTACAGGCAGTGAATTCTTGACTGTCCCATGACTTCAGCTCTGCTGAGTCCTGGCTATTGACGCAAATCACCATCTGCAGTCCTCTGGGTTACCTGCATGGGTGTGCTGTGTCTGTTTCTTTGGTCTGCCCTTTGACCTCTGTAGTTGAATTAACTCCTGCCCTACAGTCTGACTCTAGCAGCCATAGCTTCCCGCCTCTCAGGGCTTCTGGAACCTCTCGAGCTTTGTAGTGGCCTTTATAGCCATTGTATAGCCTACAAATCTGTCTGTCTGTCCGTCTGTCTGTCCGTCCGTCCGTCTGTCCGTCCGTCCGTCCATCCATCTTTCTATCCATCTTTCTATCATCTATCTATCTGTCCGTCCGTCCGTCCGTCCGTCTGTCTGTCTATCATCTATCTATCTATCTATCTATCTATCTATCTATCTATCTATCTAATCTATCTGTTCTATCTTCTATCTATCATGTATTTACCTATCTATCCTCTGTCATCTATCTATCTTCTATCATCTATCTTTGATCTTTCTACTTATCTAGTGACATATCTATGTTCTATGTATCTATCATCTGTCTATCAATCTATATGCCTGTCTGTCTATCTTTGCTGTGTGATCTGAGAATTAATCTGTCACCCTCTGTCTGGACGTGCTGTGCTTCTGTCTGCCTGTTCCTTTGACCTCTGTAGCTGGTAATTAAGCTTGGAATAAAAGAGCCTGTGTTAGCCTCTCCTGAGATTAGCAAGTGGTCATATTTAGGCATATTTCTGCCTTTGAAACCACCTACCTATCTTGTAAATTCATTGCTATTCAATACATTCTGACATTGTAGAAAGGCACACACACATGATTATTTGTTTCTGACATAGTGCCCTCATGCCTGGTAGCTCAATAAATATTAGCAGGTATGCAGCCCAGTCAGGATTGACTCTTTCCTAACATCAGGTTTGGATGCACGTGCGCGCGCGCACACACACACACACACACACACACACACACACACACACACACACTCATGAGAATTTGAAGTCCCTGGGAGGGGGCTATCCCTGCATCCTATGGAAGGTTGGAAGGTGGAGGTAGCAAGGTTTTGTTGAGGTCCATTAAGGGAAGTCCAAATATTTTGTGGAATTATTTCATTTTTTCCAAACAATTCTTTTATTTGCTCAGTTATGTGACTTTGGGTCCAAAGAATGAGATCTGCACTCTATCTCTGACTCAGTGGAGACATTTATGAGAACGTGGGAAAGCAACTGGTTGGGCAATTCTGGAGTGGTTAGCTTTCTGTCGCTTTGATGAAACACCCTGACCAAAAGCGACTTGGGGAGGAAAGGGTTTTTTTTGATTTCAACACTTCTAGATCACAATCTACCACTGGGGGAAGTCAGAGCAGGAACTCAAGGCAGGATGTTGAAGCAGAAATCATGGAGGAATGCTGCACACTGGTTTGCTCAACCTGACTTGCTCAGCTAGCTCTCTTCTGTGGCCTCGGCCCACCTGCCTAGGTACAGTGCAGCCCACAGTGGTCTGGAGTCTCCCACATCAATCATCAGTCATGACAACGCACAGACACACTCACGGGCCAAAATGATGGAGGCAATTCCTCAATCAGGACTCCTCTTCCTAGGTAACTACACCTTATGTCGAGTTGACAACTAGCTGCCCGGGATAGAGGCCAGGACCTCAAAGAAACTGCACTTCTGCTTCTTCTCCTTGACAATCAGTGCCATCTTGGTCTGAAGTCAGAAATGTCCTTGATTCTATCAGAAGTCTTTCCTGGCTAGGGGCCAGTATTACCCAAAATGTTCATGTTCAGCACTGGTTCATGTCTGATTTTTGCTTTGATTGTTCTCATTTCGTAAAGCTACGTAACGAGCGCTACTGCCCAGAAGTTATACAGAGTTAGACACTTTATGGGCCTTGATGTGTGCAAAACTCTGGTCCAGACACCAGGATAGAAGGAGCGTAAGTGTCTTGCTGAGGGGACAACTGGACTGACTATCCTGTGCCCATGCCTCAACCCAGCAACGTCTTATTAATCTAGTTCAGGGCCCTCAGTTGCAGCCCTGTCTCAGGGATCTGCTCTTGGTATATGTTATATGCTCTGCTTGCTCACACTCACTTGCCATAGAGCTTCTCTCTGATACCCCCTCCCTTCTGCTGGCTGAGAAATTCATTATTTGAGGTCACGAGACAAAAACTCCAGAAGCCGTTAACCTAGAGTGGCTTTAGTGGCTGGTGCTCTGGGACTCTAGATGCCACTGCCTCCCCCCAAGTTATGCTTGCCTGAAGCTAGAAGTCTCTATTCCACTCAAGGACCCCCCACTCCCATTCAACTCAACATCCTAAATTGCCCAAAAGATGATAAAATTACATCTACTACTATTGCCCATTCCCTTAGAGTGTCAATCCAAGTGGGTTGTCAGGACAGGAAACCATATCTCAACAAAGCTGATTCTCCTAAAGACATGTTCAGCAGACGGGAGACATAATTAGCCTCATAGAAGCTTTGTGCCCACATAGACGCCTCTGTCTATGTAGTTTCTCAAAACCCCTGCGTGCTGAGTCTGCCCACCTTTCTGAGTCCTACCACAAAAAGCATAGCTTTTCCTTTGCCCCCTTTCCCATTTTCAGATACCAGCCCACAGGCTATTTAAACTGCCCCCCCCCCAGAACAAACACGTGATTTCGAGGCTCTTCCTTCCCCATCTCCTCTCTGAGGACCCGGAAGCCCACCCAGTAATGCTAGCATCCATTAAACCTGGGCTTTTTCTAATTTGGTTTGATTCGGTCTGATTTGGATTATTGGGTCAGCCCAGTGACTTATAGGGGTATAAAAACCTTTCAGTCACCACAATGTGAGGAACTGTATTCCCAGCAGAAGAAGGGCAGAAGCTACTGCTCTTACCCACTTATTTTCAATTCTGTGACAGAAAGAAACTTAGCATGAGAAGCTTTATTTTAGGCTACACTTCTGGGTTACCACTTCTCAGAGCTGGGAGTCAAGTTCTGTACTACAGATCTGGGAACACCCAGATCACTGTGGGTGACATTCCCCACCCACTGTGGGTGGAGCCCTGAACTCTACACATAGAAGTGGAGAAACTGAGGTGAGCACTAGCTAGCCCATAAACAAGTGCATGTTCATTTCTCTCTGTCCCTGCTGCCCCGTTTCCGGGCTGTGATAGGCTATTAACTCTTAGGGGAAAGGGTAGCATTGTGCTTGGATGATCATAGTTTTTGTTTCCACGCAGAATCAGAGGTGCATTTCAGATCTTTGGACCCCCAAATCCTGCAACGGTGTCTATAAATGAAGAGAATTAGCTAAGTCTTTAGTCCAAGCAAGCACTCAGGAGGCAGGGACAGGCAGACCTCTGAGTTTGAGGCTAGCCTGGTCTACAGAGCAAGTTCCAGGATAGCCAGAGCAACACAGAGAAAGCCTGTCTCAAAAAAACCAATAGAGAGAGGGAGAGGGAGAGACGGAAAGGGAGAGAGAGGTTAAATAAAAGCGGTTTTATAAAATTCTCCAAATCACTGAAGGAGACAACTTTCCGTTAGTGAATGTAAACAAACCCCTCCCACCTCTACCCTCCTCCCTGTATTTGGAATTTCAAATTTTAAGGAGGGGCAACTGCGCTGTTTCCCATTTTTTGAAAATCAGGGTATTGCCAAGGAAATGGGAGGTGTGGTCCAGGACTGATCATGAGAGCCTTGTGGTAGGCTATTGGTGCAGCTGTGGGCTCACACGGGTCTGTGGCAGATTATCATCGGTGAGAATATGGGTTCACATGGGTCTGTGGCAGGCTATCGCAGCTGTGGGTTCACATGGGTCTGTTAAAAGAAAGCTCAGAAAAAAAAAAAAAAAAGAAAGCTCAGAGACACTTTGAGAATGAACTTAGCCTTTTGTGGCTGCAAGGGATCTCCAGCCTCGATGGACTGAAGCACCTTCCCTTCATCCAAGAGCATTTTATTTTTTCCCCATATTTACCATTATGCCAAGTGCAAAGTCTCTATAAAAAGGGATACCACAGTTTTCAGGGTTTCCCTCCCAACCAAGTTTTGCATAGGCTTTATATCCTTGGGAAACTCTCAGACAAGAGTCACATAGGGTGACAAAGGGATCTGTAAAAAGAAACTCCTGCTAACAACTCTGGAGCTAGGCCAGGTGCGGTCCAGCGGGGGTTTAGGGCTAGTTTCTCACTCTTGGGCCCCAGGCCAGTAGGAATTCAGCTACTGGGACTTCTCCAGCTAAATAGCTTTCTAATCTTTAAGTTGGGGGCTGGGGAGTGGTGAGGAGTTGAGACAAACAGAGGAACTGAGTTGAGTCTTTCTTCAGGCAAGAGATTCCTGAATGCCAGCAGGCAGCACAGCACCAGTTAGCGACTTTGTTCTTGTCACTCAAGTGGCCTTCCTTAGGTCTCTGGTTTTTGCCAGGTGGGGCGGAGGGCGTTGCATTCTGAGGAAGTACAATTAATTAACAGTGAACCTCTTCTTTAACTACTGCTGTGTGACAGAGGGAGGCACGTGACTTTGGCTACTTAACAGAGATCATTCATTCTCTGGACAGAGGAATGCGCTAGAGTTAATGTTTGACCTGGGCAGGGTGACTCAGTCAGGTGGCTCGCTGAGCAGGGTGGCAGGAAGAGGAGGGCTGGGTGTGTGTTCTCATATAGCCCTCTCTGCTGAACACCTGGCTTCCGGCACACAGGCCTGACCACATCTGGTACCCCTAACTCTGGGTGGAAGCCCAAAGGAAGATTACAGAAGCACACTGTTGTCCTCTCCCTGAAGAGTTAATCTAAGCGGGCCTGTCAATCATCTGGACAAAAGTCCACCACTAAGGAAAGCTGGCTACTCATCAGTGGTACTGGGTGGAAACTGGAGGACTCATTAGAACCCCTAGTTTAAGCTGGGCGGTGGTGGCACACGCCTTTAATCTCAGCACTTGGGAGGCAGAGGCAGGTGGATCTCTGTGAGTTCAAGGACAGCTTGGCTTTGTCTACAAAGCAAACTATAGAACAGCCAAGATCTTATACAGAGAAACCCTAACTCAAAAAACCAAAGCTAAGAAAGAAAAGAAAAGAAAAATGTTGTTCTTTTTTTAAAAAAAAAAAATGCTATAAAGTCCCAGGCGGCAGCTGTAGGCAGGCAGCGGACTCTGGGAGCTGCCAGTCCCAAGGCAGAGACTCACGGGTCCCGAGCAGGTCGCCCAAGATCCCCGGGGCTAATGGAGGGTGGTTCATCCTGGGCGAGCTGGTCCCACATGTGGCGAGCAGGGAGAGACAGCTCGTGGCAGGTTTGGACATGTGGTGGGTAAAAGGCACATAGACACAGTAGGCAGGCGTAGAACTGGACATTTATTACTTAAAGGAGAGAGAGAGAGACAGAGACAGAGACAGAGACAGAAAGACAGGCGTGCACACACCAAGGGACAGGGAAAGAGAGATTCAAGATGGCGGCAAGAGGGGTTGGGGGTGGGGTCCTCTGAGAGTAGGCGTGGCTTGCCCCTTAAATGGCCAGAAGACTAACAAAAAAGAACCCCTAATTTAAGAATGCTAGAGAAACAGTGGGGAGCGCAGTAGTTATAAGTCCTTTTTCTCCAAAGAGAAGGTGATGGTCCCATTGCTGTCTCTGGAGCAGAGATCACCTTGCCCCAGTAGCCACAGCAAGGGAGTCAGAAGAGCAAAAACAGTGATAGGTCTTTGATAATGAGCTCCAGATACCCTGAGCAGAAGGCGGGAGAACCCTCACCTGGGGTTCTGGTCATAACTCCCTCTTGCTCTCTTCCAGCTACAAGGGGCCTCAGAAGATATTAGAATACAGAGGACATGGAAGATTACATGAAAGAGGGACTCCATAACACTGATGGAATGAGATGTCATGGAGAGGCAACTGCTTGGGGGTTGTTGTAACTGGCTGGCCTGGTCTGTCTCCTGGGTAACCTGTCCCTTTAAGAGAAAAGCTCCACCCACTCCCAACCTCCCCCCCCCTTTCTCTCTGCCCTTCTTCTGGAGAGGCAGCTTCTGCCTCTCTCTTTCCTCCCCTTCTCCTCTTCTCCTCTTCCCCTTCTGTTCCCCCTCCATAACCCACTAAACAAACTCTATACCCAAACTCTCTCTGCATGTTGTAGCTATATGTCTGTCTCCTGCTGAGGCCTCCGGTGACCCACCACCACCCCTCGGGGGACCGGTCCCCTACTACCTATTTATAAGCGATAACCGTTGTCTATGTTCCTGTCAGTGACCTGACCTCACCTATGCTCCGTAACTAAACCCCAGAAACACACTGGCTCACCAAGATAAAATTGGGCGGGATGGTAACTAGGGTCTGTCATTGATGCCCTATGTCTGCTCACATTTTCCCACGGAATATGTTAAGCAAACAGGCGCTTGCCGGCTGCTGCTCTTGGCATCACCTGCACTTGAGCCGATGCCTGGGGCAGCGTGACAAGGTGTCACATAGAAAGCTTTTCCCACTTTCTTTCTTCCTCCCACCACTGTTCCGGGGTGGGGAGGGGTGGAGTGGTGCTGGTGGTGAACTGGTCTGCTTTCCTTAGAGATTGCAGGGTGGCAGGGAGGGGCTGTTCCTGGTGTTAAGGTGTGAGCTGTGTGTTAACTAGACAACCTGGGCCCCGGAGTTAGAGGAACCCAGGTAGCCGCAGCCAGAAACAATTGATGGCCCTTCCTAGAAAGAAAGAGACTCCTGTTTCCGCCCTGTAGCTTCCGTTGGGAGAATCTACCACCATTCTCTGAGCCTCTGGCTTCCTTCCCTTTGGAGACTACCCTGCTTCAGTGAATGGGCTCCTCTTTACTGCTTCTGGGTTCCTCTTTGGGACTTGATTGACCTCTGGCCTCTGAGTACACCTGTTCTTTTGCTGTTGTGTTGTCTCAGGATGATCTTCCAGCTCAGCTCTCTTTCTGGACCCAGCCTTCCTGGTCTCATCTCTGTCACCTGCAGGCACTAAGTGTGGCCACTCACTAGGCTCTAAGTTCCATGAAGTTAGGGAACTCAGTCTCTGGCTTGCTGCTCGTGCCAGGCCTGAACCCCAGCTGCTATCAATACTTGGCTCATTGTAGAAAAGTTTTAAATCTTGAAATGCCATGTCACGTGGCGGTGACTTCAAGGTCAAGAAAATTCAGGTCCTTTGTGGGACACCTTGGACCCGGACCTCATAGATAGAGGGACACGCAGTATACCAAACTGGATTGCCAGGGAAAATGAACATGATTTAAAAAAAAAAAAACAAACAAAGGTTTCTGCAAGGCAGGGTCTCCCCACTCTGGGCAGTAGTGGGGACACTAAGGTCATTCATCCTTTGCATAAAACTGTCTTGGGCCTGGCTCTAGCCACAAAATGCCAGTGGCACCTGAAGCCCCAGATGTCACCTAAATATATGAAACACTGCCTAATATCTCCCACCCCAGTTATCAGTTCTTGGCTCAGGGCTCTCACACTATGAGTACATGACCCCGCTGGGGGCTTCTTCACCAGAGTCAAGCTCCCTATGTGTTTGTCAGCTGCTTACCTGCTTACAGTAAGGAAGGCAGTGGGGCTCTGAGTCATGGTAACCCTGATATACCTTTCATTTAGAAACAGGAAAAGGCTGGGTAAATTGCCTCCTTCCCTTGCTTTCTGAATGAGAGACAACACTGAACACTTCCCTCTTGTTCAACAGCTCTTCCTAGCCTTCCAGTACCAGCATGGTCCCTCCCTAATAGCTGGCCAGATATGGCTCACCCAGGTCTCTGAGGAGCCTAGCTAATTCTTAGGCAATAAACATAATCTGGAGGAAGTATCTACCGGAAACCCTTCCTTTTTAGGATCACCACTTGGGAGGAGCTGAGGGAGGGTATAAACTGAGTTGCTTATTTCTGCCCACATCTAGCTGGAACTTTGCAACTTGCCTGCAGCCTGGTCACAGAGAGGATGTGAGGAAAGGAATTAGGATGGGGCTGCTGGGTGGCACGCATAGGGAGAGGACCTCAGGATGGATATGATTGTGGGTGGAAGCTGGGGATTAGGAAGGAAAAGCTCAGCGTACAGGAGAGGCAGATGCCTATTCCTCAGGGAAGCCAGTGGGGAAGATTGGGTGACTGAGCCATGTCCAGGACATGTGAGAGCCCCAGGGATATGATTGGGGGGGGGGTTGCTATTAACTGGCTCCAACTCTTAAGGTCTGTCTGTGTACCCCCCTCTCCTAGGACGAACAGTTCCCACACTATGAAGACTGGTGTGCTCATCCTGCTGGTGAGCCTACTGTTTGCAGAGAAAGGTGAGACGGAAAAGGGCCTCAGAGTTGAGGGTACACTGGCATTTTCATTGTGTGCCCAGTGCCTGAGGTGTACTGGAGTCATGGGGGTGCCATGTGTGGGTCGGTTGATGGTGGGTGAATTCTCATGTCCTGGGGTGGCTTCCTGGGCCTCTAAACTGCCTTGCAGTTTTCGCAATGTGCTAGTAGGGTCTTGGATGTCATTGCTCCGTCTGTGAGCTGTGGCCCCACACTCCTCAGGACCCATCGCCTCAGAATAACTGCACCCTCCATCCCTCTCTCGTTTCTTTCTTGAGGCCCAAGCAAACCCTGGCCACCAAGGGCCCCTGTCCTCAGAGTACCCTGCTGCCCTTGCCTCCCAGCCAGCCTGTATGTACACAAGCTGGTAGAGGCTTCTTTTCCGGGCCCAACTGCCAAGTCAAGGAGTTTTTGGCACCTTCAAGTTTTGGCATTCCTTACATTATTACATTCGACTCTGTTGTATCCTCTAAGCCAGCCACATGAAGACCCCAGTGCTAGAACTTCTTTAAGAGCCCCCAGAAACCTCCATACTTACAGTTACACCTGTTATAAGGGGGGGTCTCATGGTGAACCCTGACTTTGCAGCTGTCTTCTGGGAAGTCCAGTGCCCTGTTATACAACAGGTCAGAACGAACAGCCTTCCCCATCCGGAGTATTGCCCTTGTATTGCCCCGGTACCTACTCCCTCACCCACTCATCATCTCAGCAGACATTAGGTATCCAAATCCTCCTGCTATGGGGACTGTTTCTCTATTACCTATTGGGGTCCACGTCTGTTCTGCGGCTGGCTGCCTGCCTGCGACAGCAATACCCAGCCTATCTGAAGAGCTGTGGCTCTTGGTTCACGCCTGTTTTTGGTGGAGGTGACTGAGGAGGGGTGTCCCTGCTTGGTCCTATATATAGCCCAGCAGCTGTGAGGAAGTAAAGCCAGGGGCAGAGCAGGGGTCTGGTCTAGGAAGAGCATGCCCTGACCCTCATGTATTGGCCTGTTTCTCAGCTCAGGGGTTACGCTGCTACCAGTGCTCGGGGTTCCCCATAGTTGAGACCTCTTGCCAACCAGTCACCTGCCCCTACACTAACGGCGTCTGCGTTACTCAGGAGGTGGAATCCACTATGGGTGAGTTCTCTGTGGCCCGTATGAAGATGTGTAGCGGGGTGGGACTTGGGAGGAAAGTTCCAAGCACTTGTGGGCTACAGTTGTTTGTGGGCCATAGTTCCCCTCCCTCCAAGTAGGGGCCTCCTGGGGTTGGAGTGGGGCTCCTGTTGGGACAGCGGGCTGTGGGTTGTGCCCTGGGGTCCAGGTATGTGCTGGGAGGTAGATTCTTGAGCAGGGCTGCCCCTATGGCATGCATGGAGAGTATCATTTCCCCTCCCCAACCTGTACTAGTCATGTGGGGCTTCTGTCCTTACCCTATGTCTAGGGCCCTACAGGCTCCATCAAGGACCTGGAGAACTGGGGGCATTTAGTGACTCTTTGCATATAATGAAGGAATCAGGAGATTTAGGCTGAAGGAAAGACTTGGGTCCTAATGTCTTAGGACACAGCAGATCCCCCCCACCCCTGAGTCAGTTTTCCGGCACACCCTCCAGATAGACAAAGCTATCCGGTTTCCTGCTCCTTCCCACAGCCTGGCTGTCTCCTGGAGTAGGTCTCCTAGATACAACTTCCTGGGGAACAGTTCTTCCTGGCTGCCCTTTGTGCTAAGCCACCGTGCGGGTGATTTTGCACTGTACCATGTCTTTTGTGTGTGTGTGTGTGTGTGTATAGTGTTTGCCTATGAGTGTGGGTGCACGCGTGTGCACATATGGCGAGGCCAGAGGACATCCTTAAGTGTCATTCCTCAGGTACTGTCTAGTTTTAAGATTTATTTATTTCATTTCATGCAAAGGAATGTTTGATGGGTTCCCTGGAACTGCCGTTACGGGTGGTTGTGAACTACCATGTGGGACCTGGGATTTGTCCCCTAGGCTAGTGGGGCTGGTGAAAGCTCCACCTCTCCAGCACAGAAATTAGATGCAGCACTCCCACGCTTGGCTTTTGCATGTGTGCTGGGGATGGAAGGCGGGTCCTCATGCTTCCGTGTGGCAAACACTTTACTGACTGAGCTGTTTTCCCAGCACATGGTGTGTAAGTGCATGTGTGTAGACAAGTTCTCATGTGTGGGTGCACTAGGGGTACAAGTGTGTGGAGCCCAGAGGTTGACACCGGGCATCTTCCTTGAGGACTTTTATTTACTGAGGCAGGGTCTCCTACTGAACCCCAAACTTGCAGATTCAGCTAGTCTAGCCAGTGAACTTACCTCAGGATTCCCTGTGTCTGCCGCCTGAGAGCACTAAGATCACAAGTAGGCTACCATGCCTGCCTATCTTTTACATGGGTTCTGATGATTGAAATTCCAGCCCTCATGCTTGCTCTAGAACTTGCCATGTAGCCCAAGATGGATCTGAACTCATAAAAATTCTCCTGCCTTAGTTTTCCAAGTTCTGGGATTACACGTGTGAGCCACCATGTCCAACTTCAATGTGCCTTAGAGGCAAGGCTGGGCCATCCAGACCTGGTGGCAAGTGCCCCAGACTTTGGGGTGCTGAGTTGTTCCTGCATACCCTGTGAGGTCACTCCTTGATGTCTTACAGAATCTTACAAAATGACACTAATAAACAAGTTCTGCCTGCCCACCTGCCCTGATAAGGGGTATCCTGGAAGTCTGGAATTCATGGGTATCTCCGCCAAATCCGAGATTTCCTGCTGCAACACAGACCTCTGCAGTGCAGCAGGTGCCACTGGGAGCAGCATCTGGACCCTGGCAGGGGTGCTTCTGTTCAGCCTTGGGTCGGTCCTCCTGCAGGCCTGGTTGTGATGGTCCTTCCTGCCACTCCCGCCCTCATCTTCCTATCTCCATGTGTAATCACTCCTTCCTGGAGCCCTCTCATGATGAATTATGAGTTATAAAAACCCTGAAGTGGGGTTAGGGTGTGGGCCACTCTGCTTCAACTGTATAGCCCCCATCACCACGTCCTTCAGAATGCCATTCTGCTGCGGCTTGCTGTTCTCCGTTCTGGAGGCATGTGGACAGTACCGGGAAGGGGAAGGATTCCAAGGCATTGTGCCCACGTTGTTTACACATAAATCTCTGAGCGCCTGCGGGTTTCCCCTACATGTCGCTCAAAGTTGAGTTCAATAAACCCTTTGTTTTCCTAGCCAAGAACTTCACTTTTCTTTTGCTACCCTGGGTCCACTGAGGCCTGACTGCCGACCCACATCTCTGCCCTTCCAGCCAGCCCCATAGCTATCTCATGTTACCCAGATCGGACTGGCGTATCCCTCGGTTTGGGTGGGCCTTCCCTCAGAGCTGATACTGGGAGCAGAGAGAGGGTTCCTCCATCTCCCAAGAGCCCTTGATTGTGTTGGGGGAAGGGATCAGCCAAGGAGATGAGCCCTCAATGGTGGACAGGTCTTGCCCTGCCAGATTTTTTTTTTATTATGTGCGGCGAACCCCCCTGGCCAGCAGGGAAGAACAACCACCGAGTCGAGGATTCTTCTCAAATCACGCTTTATTGGAGCCTCTTGGTTAAGGGAGAGCTGAAAGCGAGGGGCCCCGAGCACTAAACGGCAGCCGCTTATATAGGGAGAGTGGACACGGGTCATGCCTGCGGGAGGTTCTGTTTAGAGCCTTGCCTAATATGGAGTTGTTTACTCGGCGCTGCAGGGGCTCAGCGCCATCTTGTGATGGTGGCCGGCAAATCGGCTCCCTGCAGTTCCCCCTTTTAGTTTTTATAGCAAAGTAGGCAACAAGGGGTCTTATTCCCGTTCTGGCTCCCACCTCATGATGTGGGGGCCGATCAAGGGAGGCCCAGGCTCGTGGTACTCCTTCTCCTGTGCAATGGGACAAACCCCTAGGAGGTGCAAAGGCAGTATCTCAAGTGTTGTCTCAGCATACCTTCCCTGGTGCAATGGGAACAAGCCCTACAGGGGTGCAAAGGCTATGCAGGACAAATGCCTATTGATTCTTAAGAACCGATAACCATATTTGAGGAGAGTCACCACACTCCAAAGCGGCTAAGGCCTGTAGGACAGCAACCTTATCTCTATTTGTTTGGGCTCGAAGACGGCAAATCAGCCACAAGCAGACCATGCATCCTCCCAGACAGCATGCCAGAAATATCCCAACCACCACCCATTCCTTAAAAAAGGAGAAAGCGGAAATATAGCCAATCAGAAAACTGTTTAAGGGTGATGGGCTGGACACAAGTATTATTCAGGATAGTGATCTGGAACAATTGATTCTGGAGAAACAGTTCTGCTTCCCGCGACCAGTTCCCCGCCAGATACTCCCCAATTCTTCGTGACTCATTCCTGGAATTGTTAAAGATAAGAGAAGTAATGCACACATGTTTCTGATAGGAGACACATTCGATCTGGACCAGACGGGTCAATTTATCCACCTGAGTCTGCACATAATCTATCCTCTGATTGGCAGCTATTATGCCAGAAAGGATACGATTGTTGATTTTATTCTGGGTTTCTAATGCATCAGCTGTTCTTGAAACCACGTCGTTAATTGTGGTCGCCGTTTGTACCTGATTAGCCATGGCTATGAACTCTTATATTTTTGGTTGTGAGCCTAGCCTTTAACGGCTGAGCCATCTCTCCAGCCCCGTGACTCTGATATGCTACCAGAAACATTAAGGAGCCAAGTCTTAGTTAATTGTAGCGTCGCCAGGGCTGAGATGTCCATCGTGGCTCCTACTTCATTAGAGAGCAACCATTGATACCAGGACCATCCTGATCCGATAGTAGAATTTTGATTAGACTGATTATAAAGGTATTGGTGACGCCCTAAAATGAGTGGCATTTTTAGGGGTGGATGCACCTCCCAACGGTACCAGGGACTCCACTCTCATGGCCAAGGTGGTAGCATTGATAGATGTAGCATTACTGGGCCCTCCTCACCCTGAGGTGGCACCCTGAGTCACCTGGGCTAATGCTGCGCCCAGGGACCCTATCCCAACTTTACTCTGCATCAGGGGATCCATCCAATTGGTCAAGTTTTTGCGTAAAAGCCTTATGTAGGGTCCCTTCCCCTCAAGGGAGAAACACAGAGTCCCATTTAGGGCTATCCTTGTAGCATTAAACAACTCCTGTTTAGCGTCCGAGTTAGGCAGACAGGGTGCCTCCAGATCGCAGGAGGTGGAAAACAGTATGGGCAATATGGAGGAGTTAGCATGAACAGGCATCGGCATGGGCCAGGCCCTCGTTACCGCCCATAACGTCATTGGACTTGTGTTCAGCAGGGCTGTCTCCGTTGCCAGGATCAGCATCCATGTTGTTGCAGCCCGCATCTTTAGCTGTTGGTCTCAGGCTCCTTGTCAGCCGTGTTGGTACCCAATGAGGGACTTCTTGACTCTGTGGGAAAACACAAACAGCTCCCCCGGATCCCGCAATGACTGGATCCGGTCCATACCATTTGTTATCCAACACATCTTTCCACATAACAGATACTCCCTTATCTTTGGGGGTCATGTTAGCATGTCTATCAGCCGCTGTTCGGCCTTGACCATCAAAAATTAAAAAATTAAATGTAAAAAATGCCAAGGCAATTCTATCCCTGGGGGATGCTGTTTCTGCTATTCCCCCTTTTTGTTTTGTTAGAATATCTTTGAGGCTTCTGTTAGCCCTTTCAATGATCCCCTGGCCTTGGGGATTACATTTTTTACATTATATATTATATTATATTCATTTTATATATTTTATTATATTATTATATTTTATATTATATTTTATTTTATATTATATTTTATATTATATTTTATTTTATATTTTATTATATTATATTTTATTATATTTTATTTTTCTCTGTCCAAGGGCTCTCTTTGGCCCATTTTCCTGGACTTAACTTTTGGATCCTTTTTCTTTTCCTTTTTTCCTTTTTCTTTTAGGCCTGTCCAAGTCTTCCCCTTTTGATTCCGATTCTGATAAGCTGTCCTGGTGTGTCATTAATGCCTCTCTACCTTTTCTAATTAGATCTGTATTATCACCCTCCCATAAGCAGTTCCTCACTAGACGCCATAGTGGCATAGTGCCACGGCCTATTTGGTTTTCATGTTTAGCCTTTTCCAAGTCCCGTCCTAATTTTTCCCATGAGGGCAAGGTGAAATCCCCAGAGACTGCGAACCACGGTGCGGTGCATTCTGGTCAATGTCCTTCACGATCGTATCCGTATCGATCGTGCTTAAGCAGCGCCTGCAGGGGACTAACGAGGTCGATGGTACAAAGACCAGCGTCATGAGTGTTGCCCATAATGCGGTCTTATGCACGGGCACCCTACCGAGAGCCGCTTAAGCTACAGCGGTCTTACTTCCCCCTCAGAGAAAAGCCGTTTTATCTACAACGGACTTACTTCCGATTCTGACTAGGCGCTGTCGCAATAACAAAGGCACTCTCTTGACCAGGCTTCTGGAAGCTCAATCAAAAACAACACAGGAACACACACATCACAATTACCACAAAAGCTAGGCAGAACACTTCAGGGCTCAACTCCAGCAATCATTATACCTGGGAGACTTGCTTACCGACGCGTCATGCCCCGTGTGTTGAGTTCTGGATCCTCCTATGGCCCCTCGCCCGGTGACCGAAAGATGTCCCGGCGTCCCGGGGTTCCGGCACCAGTTGCGGCGAACCCCTCTGGCCAGCAGGGAAGAACAACCACCGAGTCGAGGATTCTTCTCAAATCACGCTTTATTGGAGCCTCTTGGTTAAGGGAGAGCTGAAAGCGAGGGGCCCCGAGCACTAAACGGCAGCCGCTTATATAGGGAGAGTGGACACGGGTCATACCTGCGGGAGGTTCTGTCTAGAGCCTTGCCTAATATGGAGTTGTTTACTCGGCGCTGCAGGGGCTCAGCGCCATCTTGTGATGGTGGCCGGCAAATCGGCTCCCTGCAATTATGTATACAGTGCTCCACCTACATGCCAGAAGAGGGCGCCAGATCTCATTACAGATAATTGTGATTCACTATGTGGTTGCTGGGAATTGAACTCAGGACCTCTGGAAGAACAGCTAGTGCTCTTAACCTCTGAGCAATATCTCCAGCCCCTCTCCATAGTTTTAGAGCCTATCCTGGAACTCATTCTGTAGATCAGGCTGGCCTGGAACTCACAGAGATCTACCTGCCTCTGCCTCCCTGAGTGCTGGGATTAAAGGTGTGCACCACCACCACCTGGCTCAGATTCTTTAACTCCAGAGCTGGAAGCCATTTACTGCAGGGGCTCATGGCCTGACTCAGAGCAATCAATTTTTCACCCTGCCTCTCCTGGGGTCCCAGTCCATACTGGATGCCACAACTGGGAAGGGACAGCCAGGAATCCATCACTGCTCTTTCCTTTTGTCCTCGAGTGGTCACTGCTCCAGAGATGATCAGAACCCATATGGTCAATGCCATGGGGTCCTCATGGAATATGGACAGCACCCTGGAAATTTGGGTGCTATGAACATTACTCTCCACCCTGGAAGGTCCTGAAGATCTGAGATTTTGTCAAGGTGAATATCTTCTAAGGTAGAGCAACCAGGGAAGCCCTTGTCCTTGCAACCTCCTGCCCTGGACAAGCATAGATCCAGGAATGTGGCCCAGGTGTTAGTTGGGACCTGAAACTTGAATAAGGATTCTGGAATGATCTTCCATATTGGGCCTTGCTTCTGTTGCATTCCTCTGACCTCTGCCTCCAAAGTGTTAGGGTTATAGATGTGTAATACCTCCCTGGCCATTCTGTGTGTTTTAGAAATGTGAACTATGCACTTAAAACAAAAACAAACAAACAAACAAACAAACAACTTGTGATGCTTTTGGGGGGTTGTTTGTGAGTTTTTTGTTTTTTGATTGTTTGTGTGTTTTGTTTTGTGACAGGAACTCACTAGTAGACCATTGGCTACAATCTCAAAGAGATCAGCCTGCCTCAGTTACTTGAATACTGGGATTAAAGATGTGATCCAACCACTCCGCACACCTTTAACCCCAGCACTCAGGAGGCAGAGGCAGGCGAAGTTCTGTGAGTTTGAAGCCAGCCTGGTCTACAGCACAAGTTCCAGGACAGGCTCTAATGCTACATGGAGAAACCCTGTCTTGAACAATCAAATAAATAAATACATAGATAGACAAATAAATCAATACTGTGATGCAGTTGAGTGGGGCCTATCCAATCAAAACAAGGGCATGTGTCAGAGTTCCTCAAGAAGTAGAGTCATCTATGTGTCTGTGAAGTCCTGCCTTAGTACACACACACACACACACACACACACACACACACACACACACACACATACACACACACGGCGGCACACTTCTCTGGTATGCATGCTTATGGATTCAAATGTTTGTATGCTTGTATGTATGTACACCATGTGCATGCATGGGGTGTCTGAAGAGGTCAGAAGAGGCCATTGGATCACCTGAAAACAGAGTGACCAAGTTATCTGTGAGCTGCCATGGGGGTGCTAGGACCTGAACCCAGGTCCTCTGTGAGGGCACCCAGTGCTTTTCACTGCAGAGCTCTTGCTTCCCAGTTAGTGAGAGGCTTCAACCTGACTCCTGGATTGGGGCTCCTTTCCTTCCCCAAGTCCCCATAGTTGTCCCTATCCTTTTATTTTTGCCTCACTGGAAAGAAGTTATTGTTGTCGTGTCCCACGTGATGACTTCCGGTCCAGAGGCAGCCTTGGCAGCAGAGATTGCTGTCCTCATTTGGGGTGGGTTCAGATCCTTGAAATAATGATGTTGATGGACCAGTGCTGGTGTCCCTCAGATCCAAGGAGTCTAGGTTCAGGAATATGATAGCCAGTCCTGGTTGTCAACTTGACTACATCTGAAATCAACTAAAACCCGTGGAGCTGGTAATACGTGGGAGGATTTCCTGATGGACTGGAAACTACTGGATTCCTGGCCTTTCCCTTGGGAGACAGCCACTATTGAACTAGCCAAGCCACAGGCTGCAGGCTATTCTAATAAACTGCATACGTATGTTCACATGTTCACGTCATCAGTTCTGTTCCTCTAGAGAACCTTGGCAAATACATTGTATCTCCAAGCAGGGCGGAGACAAAGTTACGTTGTGGGGTATTCACTAGAGAAGACTACTAGGACATGGGTTTAAGTCAATCGAAAGTCTTTATTAACCAGCCAGCAACTACGCTGAGGGTTCAGGATCCCAGTGTAGTATTGAGCCTTCCTCAGGATAAGCTTTTAAGATGTTCTGGGTTGACACACTTCAGTTAATAAGATCAGTTAGCCAGAAGTGGACCTACAGAAGCCAAAAACCAAGCTTAGGGACTTTCCCAGAAATATGGACTTTGACAAGTTAGGTCTTTGTTTTAGTTTTGGCAGGCAGGGCTGTCTATACCTCTTTACAGCCTGAATGGTACGGTCATCATAGAATCAGTGTAAGGGTGCTTAGGTCTGGGGCCCTGTTACAGTTTCCCTGAGCAAGCCTTGCTGTGGTCTGTCTCAGGGCTTCCCAACACCACTGTAAGAAAATCCACTCTTCAGTGAGTAACTCAGACTCTCAGAAGGGCGGCACCCTAACAAGCTACGTCTACCTTACTCAGAGAGCCAGTCCTGAGAGGACATGGTCCTCACTCCTCAGCAAGATCAGGAGGTATCTACTCAGATGTGAACTCCACACCTGTCTATCCCTAGAAGGTTGACACAACAAGGGCACGGTGACATTCAGATACCACCTGACTGCTTTGAGCAGAATTCTGCACCCTGCAAAAGCAGCCCCTTGGAATGCCTCTGCACAGCGTCTCTTCACCATTCAGCCTATGGTGCCTGTGCCAGGGTCTCTAATACACCCCTTTACTTCTTCCTTTTTGCCTTGGTGAATTCGTTCATGAACCACATGTCACCAGCCTGTCAATACTTTTCCTGTCATAGCAGGGACAAACATAGATCTCTGTTCCCTCCTGTGGTAGTCTAAATGTAACTGGTCCCCATAATCTTATAGGGGGTGGCACTATTAGAAAGTGTGGCTTTGTTGGAGTGGGTGGGTATGGTCTTGTTGAAGGAAGTGTGTCATTGTGGGGGAGTGTATTCAGGCATCTGTACTGGCCTGACCTTGGGATATATGTCCTCAGCTGTAGCCACTAAGAGCACCTGACCTGTGCACATTCACTACAGTTCCCTTTTAAAAGGGCCCTGCCCACCTCCCATCTCTCTCTGTCTCCATCTGTCTGTCTGTCTGTCTCTGCCTCTGTCTCTCTCTCCTCTCTTCCCTCCTACTACTCCTGTCCTCAGAGACCAGTCTCTCTTCTCCCCTCCCTTCCCCTCCCCTCTTTTTCCATTCATTTTCCCACAATAAAAAACCCTCGCCACCTGAGCTCTGTCACAAGGCGTTTTTCTCTCTTGTGCCACTTTTTCTAAATTACAACAGGCAGACTTTGAGATTGCCTATGCTCAGGACACCACCAAGTGTGTCTGTTAACTTCCTGTTGCCTGCAAGATGCAGGACTCACAGTTACTCCAGCACCGCAGCTGCCTGCACGCCGCCAGCTCCCCACCATGATGATAATGGGCTGAACCTGTGAAACTGTAAGCGAGCCACTCCAATGGCATGTTTTCCTTTGTAAGAGTTGCTATGTTCTAGGTGTCTCTTCACAGCCATAAAACCCCTAACTAAGACACGGCCCATCCTACCCAAGGTTCTCAGGTGGGGGCCACTGCTTGGAAAGCTGTGGGCCCTCAGTTCCTAATCCTGGAATGTCTAATTCCGGTTCACCACAAAACAGGAACTCCTCCCCAGGGCCCGAGGCTGTATGCAGCAGTACTTGGAACATCACTGCTCAAGGGCTATGTCCTCTTGCTGTAGGTGCCTACCGTCTCTCCTATCTAGCAACTTGGAGGGATCCTGTGGTGGTTTGAAAGAAAATGGTCCCCCAAAGGGAGTGGCACTATTAGGAGGATTTGTAGAAGTTGGTGTGGCCTTGTTGGAGGAAGTATGTTACTGTGGAGGTGGGCTTTGAGGTCTCATATATGCTCAAGCTATGCCCAGTAAGACAGACCACTTCCTGTTGCCTGCGTATCAAGATGTAGGACTCTCAGCTCCAGTACCTTGTCTGCCTGCATGCCACCCTGAATGGAGGCCTAGAAAGGACAGGTATGAAGTTGTGAAGGTGAAATCTGGATTGCCTTGAGAACCCAAGATTTTGGAGATGCCAGAGCCCTGGGATACCTGCTGAGGAGAGCTGCTAACAGGGAGTGGAACCAGTCCAAGAAGAAGAAGTGTGTTTCAGTTAACAAAGCTGAAAGGAGTTAGAGATCTGAAAAGTGTTTTGACATCAGAAATAGAGATGCAGAGTTTGGAGTTTGCCAACTGGTTTTTGGTATTGTTTGGTTCAATATTCCCTCACTATGCTCCCTTCCCTGTTTTGAAACATTAATGTATATCCTGTGCCATTATATATTGGAAGTATGTGGTCTGTTTTTTGACTTTGATTTTATAGTAGATTACAGTTAAGAGATGCAAAGAGACTTTGAACTTTGGAATTTAAAACATTGTTGAGACTGTGATAGACTATGGGGCACTGCAGAATATTTGTTTAACTATGTGAAGATGTATTGCTTTGTTTAACTATGTAAAAATGTGTTGCTGTTTTACCTTACCTACCTAAGGTACCTGATTGGTCTAATAAAAAGCTGAATGGCCAATAGCAAGGGAGGAGATATAGGCAGGACTTCTGGGCAGGAAGAGTAAGGAGGAGGAGGAATTTAGGCTCAGGGAAGAAAGAAAAGGAGATGACAGGGGTCGGCCAGCCAGATATGGAGGAAGCAGGAAGGAAGTAGAACATACAGAACAAAAGAAAGGTCAAAAGTCCTGAGACAAATGTAGATGTATAGCAACAGGTTAAATTAAGTTAAAAGAGGGCTGGCGAGGTGGTTCAGAGGTTAAGAGCATTGGCTGCTCTCCCAGAGGTCCTGAGTTCAATCCCCAGCAACCATGCAGTGACTCACAACCATCGGTAATGGGAGCTGGTGCCCTTTTCTGCCTTGGAGGCTTACATGCAGGCAGAACATTGTATACATAATAAATAAATAAATCTTTTTTAAAAATTAAGTTTGTTGGGGTGGCTGACCAATCCCTGGTCTGAGGGGTGTGGTCGCTCCAGGGGCGAAAGATACTTTTAAAAGAACCAGGTTTGGGATAGCCCGGCCCCTTCTTCTTCTGCTTGGTTCTCGGCATCCCTGGAACCTCGGATTTGTAAGTGTATCCCACTTTCTCCTTTTATTAAAACTGATTCATTCTAAAAGGACTATTTTGGTTATTTCCCATTGCGGCCGACCATGCACGCTACATAAGTTCAAAGAGCTAGTGGGACAAACCTAAACTAGTTAATAATAAGTCTCTGTGTCTTTATTTGGGAGCTGATTGGTGGCCCCCCCAAAATTCCAACTGCAATGGGGACTTTTGAAGTTGGACTAAGTGCATTTTTGCATTATGATATAGCTACAGTCCTTTTGGGGGTCAGGGAGTGAAATGTGGTAATTTAAAAGAACATGACTTCCCAAATGGAGTGGCACTGTTAGGAGGTGTGGGTTTGTTGGAGAAGTATGTCACTGTGGAGGTGGGCTTTGAGGTTTGATGTATGCTCAAGCCGTGTCCAGTGACACAGACCACTTCCTATTACCTGCAAGTCAAGATGCAGGAATCTCAGCTCCATCCCCAGCACCGTGTCTACCTGCATGCCACTATGTTGCACCATAATGATAATGGACTAAACCTCTGAAAACATAAACCACCCCAATTAAATGTTTTTCCTTAATAAGAAGGAAATAATAATAACAATAATACATCGTGGTCATGGTGTCTCTTCATAGCAACAGAAATCATAACAAAGACGGAGCCTGACCCTAAAGAGCCAGTACAGGGGTAGGCTAGAAGGGCACAGGCTGAGCAAGAGCAGTGACTAATGAGACAGGAGTGGCCAGGACCGAAGAGGGCCTGGTCATCCTCCAGAAACCCTTAAGCTACCCTGCCACTCGGTCCACTAGGTACAGGCTCCCTGACTTTGACAAGCCCTTGTTCTTCCGGAAAGAAGCTGGTGGAGCCTGCTCGAATCCCAGTGGCAAACACTTCAGGCTAAGTTTGCCCTCTACACCCAGTCCTCCCAAAGTTACACCCCTCCCTGCCGGGAGTGAGCCCAGCTGGAGAGGCTGACCCCGAACACTGAGAAACTGAAATTCTAAGACTCCTAGAGCCTCAGTCCAACCGCCCATCCCCAAATCAACTGGAAAACCACTACAGGGATCCTTCTTCTGAGCTCCTCGCCAGAGCCCTACAGAGCTGCCGAACCCCAGAGATTATCCTCCTGAGGTCACAGGCAGGAATGCGGCTGCCCACTTCTTTTTTACTGTGGCAACAGAAGAGCCGGATATATATTGTTTTCCACCTGTTAGCTGCTGTGCTGCACACCTCATGAGGTCAGACTGTACCCTGCCCCGGGGGCTTGTACACTGTGTGAAACAGCGGTTTTCTGAATGTACCCCACTCCTGAGAAATTCCATTTTACAATAGCTTTGTTTTGTTTTTCGAGACAGGGTTTCTTTGTAGCTTTGGAGCCTATCTTGGAACTAGCTCTTGTAGACCGGGCTGGCCTCGAACTCACAGAAATTGGCCTGCCTCTGCTCCGGAGTGTTGGGATTAAAGGCATGTGCCACCACTGCCCAGCATACAATAGCTTTTTTTGAACTGAAAATTTTTTTTCATACATCTTCTTTTAATCATGTTTTCCCTCCCCTAATTCCTTCCAGATCCTCCCCACCTCCCTACATACCCAATTTTTTTTTTTTTGTTTTTTTCGAGACAGGGTTTCCCTGTAGTTTCTAGAGCCTGTCCTGGAACTAGCTCTTGTAGACCAGGCTGGCCTCGAACTCAGAGATCCGCCTGCCTCTGCCTCCCGAGTGCTGGGATTAAAGGCGTGCGCCACCACCGCCCGGCTACATACCCAATTTTATGTTCTTTTTTCTCTCTTTAAAAAAACAATCAAAACAGTAACAAAATAAACAAAAACCAAACATACAAAAATAGCCCCACAAGAAGCACAAAAAGAGAAATCAAAAACAAGCAAAAGAACAGTAAGTGAAGTTTCTGAGAGCTTTATTCTTCCAAAGTCCAGACTCTCCACCCTCCCTCCAGCCCAGGGAACAGGGTCTTAAAGAAGGAATTTCCTTGACCTTCCTAGATACTCTGTAGGACTGCCCCCTCTCACACACCTGAGTAATTGTTCCCTCACCCCAAGTCTCTGAAGATTGGTGACCAGGCCCTAATGGACAGGGGTGCTGACCGAGGGGAATGTTGCTGGGTAGGTAAAGGTGATATAGGGGAAAGGAGACAGGGACTTTAAACCCTAGGTAGGTCTGCCACATCTCTAAGAAGGAAGGACAGAGGCTCCAGTGGGGGCCAGGAGCCCCACCATACTGCCCAGAACTCAGCACCTGACTGTGAGGTGGGAACCAGACCCCTCTGTGGGTACCAGGAGTTCTCCTCTGCCTGAGCTACCATCCAACCTTTCAGCATCTGGCCCGGTGTGCCATTTCCAGCCTCCGGACTGGAGGGGGGCTGGGAATATCATGGAGGTCCCTCAGGCAATACTTGACCACAGGTTTGGGCAGAGGTCAGAGAGTCCTAAGTGGTTCTGTTACTAAGTAGCTCTCCCCCATCCCCTTCTCCTCCTCCCTCTTTCCTCCACTCCCTCTGAAGGTCACCTCAGGCCCCTCCCTCCTTTAAAGTTCAGGAAATCGAAACTCAAATTCTGGGTCCCTCTTCTCCCCCCTTCTTTCAAACGTCAAGGAAACCGAAAGTTAGCTTCTGGGCTCCCCCCTCTACCACCTCGGCCAATTCACTTTTTCTTCTCTGTCCCATGCCTCTTGCGGTCTGTCTGAAGCCTGTGGAACCCTGTCCATGGTCAGTCCTATGTAGGACCCAGAGTCTGAGCAGGAAGGTGGGGGGTGGATGCCCCAGGACAACATCCCAGGATCCTGCTGAGAGTCAAAACGTAGCTCAGGTCAAACTAGGTCTTCCCTGGATCGCTCGGTGCTATTTTACTCCCAAGGACTCGTGGGAACTCATATGGGGGCATCCTCCTCTTGTTCACAGGGAAGGTCAGTCACGTTAGTGAGTGTTATAGGCCTCAGTGTGTGCTTGCTACGGGGAGAATTCTTCCACAGACAGAACTGGGGAAAGGAGTGATTCCGTGAAACGCCGAGAAGCGCTCTGTTGTGAAAGCTTCTGCCAGTAGAGGGCGCGTGCGGCTCAGCCCGGAACCCGGGTTTGGCACTCTGCCAGTGCGATCCTTCTGGGACTGGTTGGTCCGCCTTCTTCCCCATCCTGCTGATGAATTAAAGGGATAAAAGCAGCCTCAGCTTAATAGGGAAGAGGGCACGGGTGGCGCGTCCGGGTCTCATGTTAATCATCAGCTAAAGTCACTAGATGCGCATGAGACAACAGCCACATATCACACCTGAGTCCCCATCTTTCAGCCCCTTGCCCTTCAACCCTCACTCACAGAACCTTTCCACTTGCTGGGCAGATAGATACCTGAGGCTCTTGGTCCAACAAGTCTTCCATCTTTCAAATTTCTCCAGAGGTCTGGGCTCCCACTGTGGTCCTCAGAGTACAAAACAGGGAGAAGCGCAGGGTTCCGGGCGTGCTCAGAACCCTGCCTGCAATCAGGTTGCCCTTCCAGATGAGACTGTGTCCCTCATCCCCACGCCCCTTAGCCACCAGAGGCCTAGGAGCTGCCTGGGGGTGCTCTAGGTTGGCAATTTCCAGTTAGCATAAAAAAATGTGTGTATGTGTGTGTATGTGTGTGTGTGTGTGTGTGTAGGTGTGTAGTGAGGTCTTGGGGGGAGAAGGAAAGGGACAGGATCCCAGGACCTCTGGAAGCTGAGGTTCAGTGGTCCAGGATGCTTGTGGCCACCAGGCCTGCTAACATAGGCTGGGAACTTTAAGAGTTCATTGCTGGGGCAGGTGTGTATAAGGGGGACAGGACCTGGAAGGAAAGCAGGGGGCTCTCAAGGACAATTTAATTTAATTTAGGTATGAGAGGAAGACTTGACTGGACTGGCACGTCAATCCTTTGGAACCTGACTACCTGGGAGAAATGAATTTATTCCATAGGGACATTTGCGCTCCTCTCTGACGCTAGCAGACTGCTTACACAAAGGATCTGAAGACATTGGAATTTCCTCTGAAACTTACTGCTGGGAGAACAAAGCCATGGAAGCAACAGAGGGAAGAACTTGTCCCCTGGAGAAAGATTTACAGCTCTGCAGACTTGGAGCTGAGGCCATGGTGGAGGCCCTCGTATCTTGGCTGGGCAGCTCCTGAGGGCCCCCACATCTTGGCTGGGCAGCTCCTGAGGGTCCCCACATCTTGCCTGGGCAGCTCCTGAGGGCTCCCACATCTTGCCTGGGAAGCTCCTGAGGGCCCCCACATCTTGCCTGGGCAGCTCCTGAGGGCTCCCACATCTTGCCTGGGAAGCTCCTGAGGGCTCCCACATCTTGCCTGGGAAGCTCCTGAGGGCCCCCACTTCTTGCCTGGGCAGCTCCTGAGGGTCCCCACATCTTGGCTGGGTATATGTCTCATCTTCTGTTTAAACCTTACCCCATGGTAAGACCCCAAAGATGGATTTAGGGAGGTCTGGCCACCGGATCTCTTTGTCCCTCTTCCCAATGTGGCTACAATGACTCTTTTAGATTGTCTTTTTGAGGATGGGTGACTGAATTTGGCTTGTTGAGGCACTAGTTGCAAACTTATGTGTCATTAATGCCTTTAAAATTAGGCATGGCGACAGGGAAACAGGGCAAAAGTCCACAGTGTCAGGGAATGCAAGCTTGAGCTTTGGCCAGCATCCAGAACAGAAGAGGGTAGGGTGAGGAAGGAGGCGCGAAAGAGATACAGAAAAGTGGGTAAGGGGGCTGGAGAGATGGCTCAGAGGTTAAGAGCATTGCCTGCTCTTCCAAAGGTCCTGAGTTCAGTTCCCAGCAACCACATGGTGGCTCACAACCATCTGTAATGGGGTCTGGTGCCCTCTTCTGGCCTGCAGGCATACACACAGACAGAATATTGTATGCGAAAGAAAGAGAAAAGAAAGTAAGAAAGGAAGGAAGGAAGGAAGGAAGAAAAAAGAAAAGTGGGTAAGGGTATGTGCTAGCTAGTTTTATGTCACCTTGTCTAAGGCTCAGTCTGAGAGGAGGAACCTCAATTAAGAAAATGCCTCCATGAGACTGGGCGGTAGGCAAGCTTGTAAGGCATTTTATTTTTAATTTAATTTTTTCTATGCATTGGTGCTTGGCTGTGGGTGTCAGGTTCCCTGGAACTGGAATCACAGTTGTTGAGCTGCCATGTGGGTGCTAGGAATTGATCCTGGGTCCTCTGAAAGAGCAATCAATGATGTTAAATGCCAAGCCATCTCTCCAGCCTTATAAGGTATTTTCTTAATTAGTGATTGATGGGGGAGGGTCCAGCCCATTGTTGGTGGTGCCATCCCTGGGCTGGTGGCCATGGATTCTATAAGAAAGCAGATTGAGGGGTCTGGAGAGATGGCTCAGAGTTTAAGAGCACTGCTTGCTCTTCTAAAGGTCCTGAATTCAATTTTGAGCAACCACAATGTGGCTCACAACTATTTGTAATGAGATCTGGTGCCCTCTTCTGGCCTGCAGGCATACATGCAGGCAGAACACTGTCGAATGAATGAATGAATGAATGAACGAAATAATGAATGAATAAAAAATATTAAAGTTTTTTTTTTTTTTAAAGCGGACTGAGCAAGCCACCAGGAGCAAACCAGTAAGCAGCACTCCTCCATGGCCTCTGCATCAGCTCCTGCCTCCTGGTTCTGGCTCTATTTGAGTTGCTGCCCTCACTTCCTTTAGTCATGCAGAAATGTAAGTCAAACAAATTCTTTCCTCTCCATCTTGCTTTTGGTCCTGGTGTTTCATGACAGCAATAGTAACCCTAACTGAGACAGTGCATACAATCTTTGATACTGATAAATTTTCACGTGAGGCTTCACAGCTTCCATTTCAAATGCCAATTCTAACCGTATGTAAGTTTGTTAAGTTGTTAGACTTTGGGTTGGGTTGATGTTTCATGAGTGGGACTTTACTTATTTTTCTTTTATAGATTTACTTTATGTGTGTGTTTTGTCTGTCTGTATGTCTGTGTATCACATGCATGCAAGTGTCCCTGAAGGACCACAGAAGAGGGTGGTACACCCCCACGAACTGGAGTTACAGACATCAAGTTGTGAGGGGCTATGTCGGTGCTGGGAATTAAACTTGGGTCCTCTGGAAGAGCAGCTGGTGCTCTTAACTGCTGAACCATTTTTCCAGCCCCTGGTTTGCAATCTTTTTTTAAAGAATAAAGTTTATTAAATATAAAAAAGAAAAGTTTTAATATTTTTTGAAAAGTGATAAAGAAAAGAAAAAAATAAAAAATACTTGTGTTAGTTGGTAAACTCTAGGCTCTTGTGTGTCCGAATTAAAGACCACACCAGGGACACACAGAATTAGAAATAGAGCTTAGACGGGAAACACATTCCCAAGGAATGAGCGTGGGCTAAGGAGGCCCCAAGTCACCCACCATGAGTGTAGAACTCCTCACAGGACCTTTCCATCGCCCCCGCCTTTTGTACTTTGGTACGCCGCGGGCTTTGTTCATCAGATGAAGCCCAAGTAAGGAAGTTTTCCTAGCGGTTCACTTCAACCTTGCCAGGGTGCAGTTTGTTGTTTGATGCTCAGGTGGAGAAGGGTCCTGGAGTTTCCAGTCTCTAGTTTTCTACCATGGGAGCCCTTAGGACCATGCAAGGAGGTTAAGGACCTGCTGGGTAGGACGCAGCTGGCAGGGTAGGATTGGGGAAGTGACTACTAACTGGCTAGGGCTTGGAGGCAGGACAGGCCCGGAACCCATCAGAGATGTGTTGGATTGGCTGCAGGGGAGGGGTCATTCCTATCTTGGGATCAGATGTCTGAATCTGACAAGGCCAGGCTGGTGGTCACTTGGTACCTCTCTTCAAAGCCTGGGTAGACCTTTGAGAGGAGCGTGTACATCCTTCTTCTCCTCTTCCTCCTCCTCTTCCTCCTCTCCTCCCACTATCTGGCCTTTCCTGCCCTCTTCCCTGCTCCCTCCCCCCCCCCTTCCTGAACTTTCCTGCCTCTAAACTTCAGGAAATTGAAACTTAAATCTGGGGCACCGCCTTTTCCCTCTCCAGAAAGTGAAACTTGGCCCTTGGCACTTGTCTCTCCCTCAGCTCTCCCTGCTCTTACCAGCTGTGGGCATCAGGAAACTGGCCACCCTAGCCTTCATTTTTCCTAATGTCGTCCTTAGAACTCTAGGTCCCTTTACCACCCTCCTCCTGGGAGGAATCGGACCAGAACAGCCACTGCCCCATGCTTCAGCCTTGAGAGGATGTGGCCCTGCAGACTAGAGCAGAAGGTGGCTTAGGTGTCCCAGACCACAAGTGACCTCAACGCTTGAGTCTTGTGGCACCTCCCCTACCTAACAAGAGGAAGCAAAGTCAAGATGAGGAACCCAGAGCTTGTTAGGTGTTCCTGTTACTGCCTGGTGCCGTTCTGGCTCCCACATTCTAGGGGTCTAACCCAGGGTCCTTCTCACTAATTCTGAGACCTGCTAGGGTCACGGGTCAATGTCTCTAGGAATCTTTTCTAGATCTGTCATGAACACCACAGTGGATACTGTCGGCGCCCAAGATTCCCGCAGAAGACTTGGCTTCCACATTTCTCTATTGCCTTTCAATAGTCCTGTGACAAACACCCCTCTGTCCCGAGTCTCAGAGGCCCCACAGTTGCTTTCCTGGCAAGCTTTCCTCAGAGTTTTTCCTTTCTCACTATGAGCCTGGGCAGACCCACTTGGGATGAGACTAGCTCCTTCCTATGACACCTTCAGGGTATATAGGTCATGGGAATCCTGGTCTGACAAAGCCACTGCCTTTGTAGACTTCAGAAGTCCACCCTGACCCCTGTGAAGTCCCCATGCTCGACATCCACCCCCACCCCAGGCAGTATCCCTGGGACACTGATATCGCCATAGCCAGGAACTGTGTGGATCATATCCCAGTGTAGTATCACCTGCCAGCCCAGAGACTTGGGGAAATCTGAGAAATAGGCATCTCCTTAGGGGCCCAGACACAAGGAAAGTTGCTTCAAGGTCTGTCTCCATTAGTCCCTTGTCCCTCAACAGCCACAACAACGAACCCCATTAAGCCAGGTGTAGTGGCAACTGCCTGTAACCTCTGTACCTAGAATTTAAGTGAGATCCTGCTTCAGAAACAAAACAGTCTTAGTGTCGGGTGTGATGGTGCACGTCTTTAATCCCCACACTTGGGAGGCAGAGACAGGCTTACTTCAAGTCTGAGGGCAGTGAGTCTAAGATAGTGAGACCCTGTCTTAAAATAACAAAAAAAAAAAAAAAATGGCATGTGCATGGGAGCACACCAAACCAAATTAGGAGAAAGAACAAAACAAAACAAAAACCAATCATATCATTAGTCTGGTCACACTTCTGTGGCTTAACAGACCACTGTGGTTTATGAAGGACTTGTACACAGCAGGCCTCTAAGTCCCTGGATGAATGTGTAACCAGCCTGGTGGGTCCACTTTATGGGCAGCTCTCTCTCTCCCTTATCCCTCTTCCTCTCCCTTCCTTTCTCCATCCCACTAAATGGGCCTGGATTCCTGGAATTTGCTAGGTCCACCTGGCTGGCCTCATAGATAGCTCCTTCTGCCTCGCTAGGGTTAAAGGAATGTATCACCACACCAGGCTGGTCTTTCAGGATCTCTTATGCAGAGCTGTGGGCTTGTGGGATCTCCGGGTCCCTCCAGACTAGAGGGGAAAGGAGACCCTGCAAGGTGGGAGAGGGGTAAGGACATCCAGGACAGAGCAGGAATGGGTGGGAACAGTTTATTTGAGGCACTAGAATAGCAGCAGGAAGCCAGTGTGGGCAGAGAGGGCAGGCAGGGACTCAGCTGGGTCTAGGGGTGGGAACCTTCATTGGGAGTGGCAATCCTCCACGAGCAGCCTCCTGCAATGGGTACAACCTGGGTACAGTAATGCCAGGGGGAAGGAGTTTTGGTGGAGACAATGGCCTTCCGCTCTAGAATCTCCCAGGTCCCCTTTGCCCATCCCAGACTCCAGGTGACTTCATTCACACACAGACACACCGAGTCCACAGGTGTACGTTCATTTGCTTAGACATCCTTGTCAGCGTGTCCCCAGGATTCAGGCCTGACTCTGAGACTCCAAAGAAGATTTTCACCCCTTTCCTGGTTCCCCAAAGGAAGTCACAGGATTGGCTCTGGACACAAGGGTAGCCAGTCCCATTTCAACAGAGCAGATGTGGGTCCATTTGTTGCTCATCCCTGATGCCGAGAGAGTGTAGAGGGGGACCAGACACACCCAGGAGGAGCTGAAGGCTCCTAGAGTCCCCTGGGATCTAAAAGGGGCTGCTTTTCTTCCTGAGCTGGGGGGAAGATGGGGAACACACGGGCGTGGTCAGGGCTCCAGTTGCAGCAAAGCCAGCAAGCTGAGCAGGAGTCCAAGGCCCAGCATGGGGATACTGGCGCGAAGACCAAGGCCGGCGGTACTGATGTTACAGAAGGAGCTTTGGCAGCAGTAGCTATTCACGGATGCTACTCCTAAGTTGACATTGATATTCTCACGAGGGCAGATTTCGGAACAGCCCTTATTCAGGGTGTAGCCAAGGTTGACATTCCCTGTATGGAAAGTGAGATTAGGGGATAGGCATATGGACACCAGGAAATGGAGAAAGTGCTGTGGATCCCTGGTCCAGGCCAGGGAGATAATGATACTTAGGATGCAGGCCAGGGAGATGATGATGGTTAGGATGCAGGCCAGGTAGATGATGATGGTTAGGATGCAGGCCAGGGAGATGGTTAGGATGGTACTCACCAAAGCCGGCGGCAGCGGATATTGTGACACAGTAATTGTCAGAGCTCGGGCATACAGTTGGCCACAGGCATTTCAAATTGCTCTTCTGATCGGTGCAGGAGAAGCACATTAAGGAATGGGCTGCAAAAAGGGACATGCTGTAGGTGATACCCACCTGCGCCCTGGGGAAGTCTTCCAGAGAAGGCTTCCATTCCAGTGGGGGGTGGGGCTTGATACCCAACCCTTTGCTGACAATGAGCAACTACAACATGTGCAGTGCTGGATCAGAGATGACAAGTGACATTAGACTATAGGCCTGGTGGGGCTAAAGTGTCTCCTTAAACACAAGGTGACCACAGTGTAGCTGGGCCAGCACTGAGGCAGGGGAACTCTGCTAGGGAGTGGGAGGCAGGAAGGCCAGAAGTTCACAGGAGAGCTGGCTCAGGGTAAATAAGAATGAAGGTCAGGAGGGTAGGAAGGCCAGGCTGCACCTGGGGTCTCAGGGCTCCATACCTTGCTCCACACCCAAAAGGGCTGCCAGCAGTACAGGCAAGAAGACCCTCATGCTGGAAGCGGCAGATACCTGCTGAGGGCTCCAAAGAGGCCTGCTAATGAGAGAGAGAGAGAAAGACAGAGAGAGAGAGAGAGAGAGAGAGAGAGAGAGAGAGAGAGAGAGAGAGAGAGAGAGAGAGAGAGAGAGAGAGAGAGAGAGAGAGAGAGAGAGAGAGGCAGTTGGTTAAGAGACAGGCTACCCACTCTCAACCCAGGATCCCACACCTCCCCAGTGAGCCATGTGTGTCCCCTTGGTAGATCAGGATTCAGGCTCCAGGTAGGGCAGGAAAGCAGTATTAACTCCCTGCTGCCCTGAGGCTATTGAGACAACCTGAGTTACTGCCCAGTTCCTTATCCAGTGGCTTCCTAGCCCCTGCACCAATCAGAGAGCAGTTTGCACTGCCTAAAGCCAGCGTGTGCTACAGTCACACTTACATAAGCCATATGTTATCTGGAGCCCCTCCTCCTTTTGAAACCTGTAGCAGCCAGAATTTTTTTTTTCTTTACCCCATAGGCTGCTAATCAAATCTCTACCTCAGTACAACTGGCCCCCTCCTGCTGCTATTGTGGCCAATTACTTAAAGAGCTTTTATCTGACATCCCTTTTGGCAGCTGCAGAATCTTTCTCTGAATTCATCTAATGGTACCTTCCGGTTAACATCCCCTTCCCAAACTTGGGGGCACCCAAGGCCAAGTAGGGGGAGCCAAGAACTCCCTGGATGCCACAGAAGTGGGGGGCTTAGGGAGTGGAGCTGAGGTCAGGGCAGTGCAGGTCACTCCTGGAGGGGACTGGGGGCCTCTGGGCTTCACCATTTCCTCCTGTACCCCTACTAGGTGTGGGGGGGGGCGCTCAGGTCCCATTTCCAGAAGAAGCCAACTCCATTCCTCCACCTGGTTCTGGGAAGGGCAGCAAGAGGCTACCTGTATCTGTCAGCACACTAGGCAGGCAGGTGGGCCATGGGGCTTTTCTGGGCACCTGGGCAGGAGTCTGTGGCACAGGGTAGACAAAGCTGGAGAAAGGACCAGCTTGCTGGGTTTTACTGTCCTATTTTTGAGTACCGCTGGCCTCCTGCGGGGGGAGCACACTGGTACCATCTGTTGAGTGGGAGGGACCAGAGACCGAGAGGAAAAGGGGTGGCTTACAGATTTGGGGAAGTCCTCTAAGAGAAAGGGCATGCAGTAGGAAATGAAGTTGTAATGTCTTCCAGGACCAGCCCTAGGCCTCTCCTGTCTTAAGCCTTGCTAACTAACATCATGTAGTGGGTAGCAAAAACCACAGATGGTCAAGTTCAGTGCCAAACCTAGCTGGGCCTGTTCTCGCTTCCAGGCAGTACATACAGGGAGAAAAGAAGCCTCCTGTTTTGTGTTTTTTTTCTTCCCTTCTAAACACAGTGAGGTTTTGGAACGAAGGAGCCCTGAGCTGTCTGCTAGGAAGCTCTGGCGCATGCCACAAACAGGTCGAGGAGGACTCACAGCATGACCAGAAGGGCTGAGGGGAGGTACCAGGGGAGTGGTTGGAATTGGAAACCAGTCCAGTGCGACGAGTCTGTGACCAGTCTGTCCACAGCTACCATCTGCAGGCCACTGGGCAGGGCCGCTTGGGGCCCAGGAACTCCTCCTAAAACTCACAGGGCTCACCTGTGAAAGCCAGGTGTCTAGAGGCAGGAGGGCAGCCGGGCAAAGAGCCTGTTTAGGTCAACGGAGCTAGCCAGGGACAAGGCACAACCGCGGGAACCTCAGCATCGGTAGGCAAAATCCTGGACAAAGACAAAGAGCTCCCGCTCCACACTCTGGGGAGGGTCCTGCCTCTGGGCAACCAATCCACCTAGTCTGAGGGCCTCACAACTCCTGCTCCAGTTTACAAGGGTGTATCCCTGGAGATCCCAAGCAGACAAATCAGCATTGGTAGAGTTGAGAAAAGGACACCTAGTGAGGGCTCAGCAGGGGCCTTTGTCCCTTTCTGCTCCAGATCTCCAGAAACATTCCGGGAGGAGGGGGGGAGGGGGAGGGATGGGAGGAATGGAGCACGCTGCAGGGGGCCTCGCAAGCTCCAACCACTCCGCACCCGGGTACTGAGTGCCCAGACCCCAGACGCTGCGACCCAGGCCGCCGGCTCTCTCCCAGCGCATCCGGTCCTCGCGAGACGCGTGAACATCTGAGACCGGGCCCCGTGGACTCACCTCCGGGCGAAGCGACCCCAAAGAGCTCCGGAAACCTCAGGTCCTGGAGATTGCCACAGTCTGGAGATTCCCAGGCGGCAGAGCCGGGCTCGGATGGCGGGGGCGGGCGGCGGGCGGGGCGCTCCACGGTCTGTGGGCGGGTCTCTACTGGATGGGGAGGACAACCCCGGCCACTCGACTCAGGGTCCTGCGGCTGCGCCCCTGGTCTAACAGCACAGCCCCTCCTCTGAGGTTCGGATCCGAGTCCCGACCCATGCACCCACGGCTACTGTCTCCAGACCCCGGTAGCACCCAGAAGTCTTCCCTAAATGCTCACTAAAAGTGGCGACTGAGCGCTGGCGTGGCCCGCCGCTTTCCACCTGGCCTGCGGTGCAGCCTGTCTGCCTTCTCTTGCAGGACAGACCCGGGGAGGGTGGAAGGGCTAGGTCTTTGCGGCAATTATTGATGCTAGGACCTGTGCGCAGGCTCCGCTTGTTTCCGGAAGGAGAGGACAGACTGCATCCCGAAGCCCTAGGCGCTCATGGGAATCTCCGCTGCCGCGGGGGCTGAGGAAGTGCTGGACCGAGGACGTAGCATCTCCCGCCCTGCTGGTTATCAGGTCCCTCCGGGCTGAGCCCATCCCTCTCTTGGGGTGAGGCGACAGGATATGATTTCGGGAAAAGAAGTCGTTGCGGCACTGGTTTGGACAGATCTGGTTCTCAATTCCCCTTCCTCTGGGAGCAGGGCCACCTCTTACACTCCACTAGCTGGGTATGAAACAGAGGCTCCAGAGCCCAGTCAGCCTGTGTTGGCTGTCATCTAAAGTGCTGAAGCTCCAGTTTTTAGAAGGAAATCCCCAGCCCTTCTGTTTTTACCTAAGCATCTTTCAGTATTTTATTCCTAGTACTCAGGAAGTATTTCGTACCCAACAAATAGTAAAGACCACTTGCTGAGTGTGAGCCCTGTAGCAGGACTCTGGGGCCCTTGTCCTGCTTCTGGATGATACTTCTGGGGGCGGGGCAGGGCACAAGGAATGGGCTTAGTTTGCCTCACAGGACTGCTTATCTCCTCCCCTGCCCTCCTCCCCTTCCTCCTGCAGAACTCTCCCCAGGAGCTTGTGGGTTGCTGAGTCTCTGCCACCTGCTTTCCCGAGAGTCGCACTTCCATTTTTGATCGCACATGTGGAAATAGGGGTTTTGCACCTGATCTTCCCCCACAGTCTAAGGAGCTGACGGTGGTGGCAATGGCTGGCCCTAGGAAGGAGCTTCACAGTCTGGGGGTGGGGTAGAGGAGGGGTGGTAGGAGACGGAAAAAGTTGTGAAACTGGATGGTAGATTGGCCAGGGTGGGGCTGAGGCCAAGATGCCCAGGAAGCCAGCTGTTGGGGTGGGGGTGGGGGGCTTAGGAGCATATGATGTTCCCTCACAGATCGTGCAATGGGTCAAGTGGAGGTGGGGGCCACATGCTCCTAGTGCTCATTTCTCAGGCGTTGAAGGTGAGCCTCAGAGTGTGTCCTCAGATGTCCAGGCTACAGCATGGTGACATTTGGCAGTTTGGGGAGTCCACACAGTCTGGGGTGATGTACTTGCTGTCCTCAGAACGGAAGCCATCCCGCGGGTAATGACCAGTCTGAGTCCTTGGCTTTCTGTCCCCTCGTGGGTCTCACCTGGGGGTAGGACAGGTCTGAGTAGCCAAGGATGGAGGTGTCTTCCTCATTTTAGAACATCTTTCTCATACTTCCCCAGTGATCTGAATGCCTACCAGGATGTCACTATTGAGGGACTGAGGGCAGAGAATGTCATCCCCTGGCTGACACCACGTGCAGCTCATGGCAGGGTCTCAGTATTTGAGGAGTCACGGTTCATCAGCGCAGGCCCCTCCTCTGGGTCTGGAAGACAAGTGGCATTTTGAGGGGCCTTCATGGTTTTGGGTGTCCAGCTCACAAGTGTCCTAATGGCTGAGCCATTAGGCCTAGATGCCTCTGAAGTGCTGTCTAGAGGATCCTCGCTGTGCAGTGAGCCATGGGGTTGCAGGAGTCTGGCTGGCTCCCTAAATGCTGTGCAGGTAGGAAGAGACTGTGTGTGTGCAATAAGCTTATAGGAGCTATGACAGGCACTGGAGTCCACGTCCCCAAGGGGGACAGTGATCTCGGGGATGATGCCAGGAGTTACTACACCAGGCTGACCTCACGTGCTGAACTTCTTTTGGTTTGTCCCTTTATCCAGTCGGTTCGCTGGTGACAGACACCACGTGAATGGGCCAGGTGATGTCTGTCCCTCCACAAATGTGATCCCATTCCACTGGTGGCTCAGTTCTTCCTGTCTACTCTCACCCGAAGGCAGTCCAGAGTCACACGGGAGAGCCTCTCCGCTGTCACGCTGGCTTCTGTAACACCCAGACCGTGGATTTTACTTGCCTAACCAAGGTCTTCTGTTTGACTTTATCTCCTGCGTCCTGAGTTCAGACCTCACAGGACCTTGTGACTAGGACATTCAGATTCCTAGTCAGCTTGAACAGCTGTCCCCTGCAGAGATCCCATCCCCCACTGTTTTCCTGGATAGAAGGCTCCGGTCACCACCCTTCAGGAGCAGTTGGGAAGCAGTCCTGAGTCCATTGATCATGGTGGTGTCTGTCTCCCTGGACCTGAAATGTCTGCCCTTCTAGAGCAATGGTCACAAGAAGCTAATCTTTTTAAACAGGGTCTGATGTAGCCCAGAGCAGTCTTGAACTCACCGAGTAGCTGAGGATGAACTTCTAATCCTTCTACCTCTGCTTCTGAGTAAGAATTACTGGTGTGTGTGTGTGTGTGTGTGTGTGTGTGTGTGTGTGTGTGTGTGTGTGTGTGGTGTGTGTGTGTGTGTGTGTGTGTGTGTGGTGATATTTTGTTTATGTCTAACAAAAAAGCTTGCCTGGGGATCAGAGTGCTGAGGTAGCCACACCAGCTAGCCATAGAGGCCAAGCAGTGGCACACAATTTTAAGACAAGAGGCAGATGGATCTCTGTTAGTTCAAGGCCACGCTGGGCTACGTGAAATTGATCCAGTCTAAAAGAGAAACAGGGCTCACACAAAGGTGATCCCCGCACTTGGGAGTCACACGCCTTTAATCCCAGCACTAGGGAGGCACACAGGAGTGATATGGCTGGGTGAAGAGAGTAATATAAAGCAGGAGGAGACAGGAGCTCAGTGCAGTCAGTTTGAGGATGCAGTCTGAGGACAGGATCACCCTTTTGGTCTGAGCATTGATAGAGGTAAGAACTCTCTAATGGCTGACTGCTCTGCTTCTCTGGTCCTTCAGCTTTCACACCCTGATAGCTGACTCTGAGGTTTTATTAAGACCAACTAGAATTCATGCTACAGATGTGTACTGCTGTACCAGGTTTATGAGTGCTGGGGACCAAACCTAGGGCCTTGTGTGTGCTAAACAGTGGCTCTACTAACTGAGCCACATCTCCAGTCTCAGTTATGTTAATCTTTCTGGTTCCTCAGCATTGACTGACAATGGCCATCCATAGCATGATTTAGGCTTATGCCAATGGCATAGTCATGGGCTGGTGTTCTCTGGCCATTGAGCCTGTCCCACTCTGGTGGGATTCTCTTTCTGTCCTCTCTCTGGGTATAGAAACACTCACCCACTTCAGCATTCCCTGGGGACTTTCAGGAATAGGGCCACTATGTCTTCAGCTCAAGTGGACAGGATAATCTGTCTGAGGACAAGGAATTTCTTCTTTGGAACTTTGGGCTCTCACTCTCCACCATGCAGGGCAGCAGTCCTTCTATCTAGGCAGCTCCCACTGGGCTGTGCGGTGGTTTGAATAAGAACCCCGCCCCCGGGCTGGAGTGATGGCTTAGCGGGTAAGAGCACTGCCTGCTCTTCCAAAGGTCCTGAGTTCAATTCCCAGCAACCACATGATGGCTCACAACCATCTGTAATGAGGTCTGGTGCCCTCTTCTGGCCTGCAGCCATACAAGCAGACAAAATACTGTATAAACAAATAAATATTAAAAAATTGCTCTCTTAAAAAAAAACTAAAAAAAAGAAAACCCCTATAGGCTTATATATTTGAATGCTTAAGGGAGTAACACCACTTGAGAGGGATTAGGGGATGAACCTTACTGAAGGAAGTGTATCACTGGAGGTGGAGATGGGCTTTGAGGTGTCAAAAGCCCAAACCAGGCCCAGTGTCATTCTTCCTGCTGCCTCTGGATCTGAGTACAGAACTCTTAGCTACTTCTCTAGTACCATGTCTGTTTGCATACTGGCGTGCTCCCCACTATCCTGATAATGGATTAAACCTCCGAAACTGTAAACCAACCCCAATTAAATGCTTCCTTTATAAGAGTTGCCATGATCATGGTGTCTCTTCACAGCAATAGAACAGTGACTAAGACAGGATGTAACTTGTACCACTTCTTCCTCTCAAGTCCCTTGACTTTCCTGGATAGAATGTAATCTCACGAGGATGGCTGAAAGTTGGCCGTCCATTCATCTGCAGATCATAGCAGGCTCTGGTGCTAGCCCTGAGGACTTGATTGACTCAGCCTTAGTCAGCCCTGAGCCCGCTTGTCAGTTTGGTCCACACTGACAAGGTTAGTGGGGTCAGAAAGTTCCTAGTTTTCTTCCACAATCAGAGGGTGCTGGATTGAATCCTTGCACCTAGAGTGGAGGAACCCCTGTCTGCAGTCTGCTAATCTTGCTTCTGGAGTTTTTATGGGCAGGATGATATTCCTCTTGCTGGCTGAGCCATATCGCTGCACAGACCTCTTCCAGGCAGGCTCCTGTCCCAAGGCAGGCTCAGATGAAAGAGAGAGCCAGTACCATTCCCATGCAAAGCAGAGGGCTACCCCAGCAGTCGGCAGTCCTCCCTCCTGCAGCTCTCCTTGAATCTCCTCTCATGAGCAGTTGAGTGGGTGGCAGGCAGCTCTGGAGTAGCTCTTCTGGCTCTCAGTCTCTCATCTGCTGTGTCTCCCAACCCTGGATCCCTTCCTCTTTGGCACCCCTTGGCAGCAGTTAAGCCCCTCCTGGAGCTGTTCTGGCCATTTTTATTTGACTTAGTTTCCCCTAGTCCTAGGGTGCCCAGCTGTTCTCAAAGTCAATGAACAAACAAACAAATGATTGAATGGAGACACCCCACATTTTGATGCCAGCATAAGGAGAAAGTATAACTTCCTGCCCATACAGTCCTAACTGAGGGATCAAGTATGCAGGCTGAATATACTGTAGGGGACCTCTGGTCACAAGTGGGGAAGAGTTTTGTCTTTGGTAGGTGCTCAGGAATGGGAACCCCATAACTGGGGGAGCCTGGGATTTGGGGAAATAAATTCAGCAGAACAAAATGCATAGATGTGCTAACCTCAAGAGAGTGGGTGCCCCAAATCTACCTGCAGAGGATACTGAGGTTTGGAATTGTCATCACATGTACAGCTAGACATTTCCAGTCACTGAGATACTTAGTGGGCAGATGACTAGGCATTAGCAGGCATGGAGGACACTGGCGCTAGTCTCTCCTTCATGGCCAGCAGCTTGAAGGATGAAGAACCTGAACAGTTTTCCCAGCTGTGGGAGGACAGGTAATCTCATAGGTCAGTCTCATCACCCGAGTTTCCTAAAAGATTATTAATGAATAGCCATATAAGCAGGCTTCACAGAGTCATCAGATCAGACTCTTTCAACCAAAAGGCTAAGAATATTAACAGACAGCATCTGAGGCCTATAGCAGAGTCATACCCACCCCTTTTGCTATGTCCCGCCTACCTGATGTTTCCACTAGTGTGTCTGGAAAGTGTTTTATGACTTTGTCGGTTCCTATAAAATAAGTTCATCAAACAGTTGCCACATCAGAACATGGAATTTAGGGTAACCTAAATCAGCGTTCCTGGGTCATGTTCATTTCTGTTTGGCTCCAGAATAAACTATCTTCTCTTACATAAAAAGAACCTCTCTTGAGTGAACGAGATCATGACCAGAAAAGCTTAAGAAGTCTGTTGAGGGGGTGGAGATACAGCTCAGTTGGTGGAATATTTTCATAGCAAGCAAGAGGCCATGGACTCATTCATCCCCAGCTCTATAGACACCAGGAACAGTGGTGCAGGCCTGTAATCCAAACATTTGGGAGGCAGAAGCAGGAGGTTGGGAGTTCAAGGCCATCCTTAGTGTCAAGGCCAAACTGGGATAGAAGAGGCTCTGTCTATTAAAAAACAGGGGTTGGGCTATTAAGAAACTAAGCAGCTGTGAGAAGACAATGTAGGGACACTGGAGTCTGTCCCATTTGGAAACAGCAGTGCTGGTCTGCTCTTAAGAAGAAGCTGTCAGGGCTTTCTGTTTATTTTATAGCTTCATTGCCTCAGTTTTGATTTCATAATGCCCTGCTTGAATGGTTTTTGTTGTTGTTTTGCTTTATTTTCTTCTTTTTGTCTAAGACAGGATGATGTGGGATTCCCCACTGTATGCTGTGAATACCATTGGTTAATAAAGAAAACTGGCTTGGCCTGATAGGGTAGAACAGAGCTAGGTGGGGAAAAACTAAACTGAATGCTGGGAGAGAGAAGGCAGAGTCAAGGAGAAGCCATGTAGCCCCACCGGAGACAGATGCCGGAACTTTACCCGAAAAGCCACTGCTACGTGGTGATACACAGATTAATGGAGATGGGTTAAATTTATATATGAGTTGGCCAATAAGGAGCTAGAGTTAATGGATGAAGCAGTGATTTAAATAATATAGTTTCTGTGTGATTATTTTGGGACTGAGCCTCTGGGAACCAACAAGCAGCCTCTCACAACAACAGGGTGTAGTCACTACTTCTCTGTGGCAGAGATAAAACACCAGGACCCACAGCAACTTTATGGAAGAATTTATTTGGGTTCAGGATTCCTAGAGGGATAAGTGTCCATCATGTTGAGGAAGGCAGGGCAGCAGGAACAGGCAGCTGAGAGATCACATCTTTGAAGGCAAGTGTGAAGCCAAGAGAAGGAGCTGAAAGTGGAAAGCGGCTAAGAACTCTCAGAGCTCACTCCCTAGTGACATCCTTCTGGGTCTTTCTCCCAAAGGTTCCATGATCTCCCCAAACAGCATCAACCCAAACGCCTGAGCCTATAAAGGACATTTCTCTTTCAACACCCCCACATGGGGTCTTACTCTCTACAGTCCAGCCTGACCTAAAACTGTTCACAATTCTCCTGCCTCAACCTCCTAAGTACTGGCATTACAGATTTAAGCCCCCACCACCACCCCACAGCTGGTGCTCTGAGCAATTTAAGCTTTTTGCTATGCTTGATAAATTCTAAAATAAGTAATTTTGGGTCAAGAATTAACTAGGGTGTACAGAGACGGCTGATAAGTGTTTTCTCTGGGTTTGGTTTAACCGTGATCATCATGAGGTTGAGTGGCTATGGTGACCTGCAGGAGGCTGTATCTGCTGTTATGGCAGCAATTAGAACTGTTCAGTCAATAGATAGGCCCCAGTAATTAGGTTATTAATATTCCTTCTTGGTAAAGGGAGGGACGGTCACGGGACCCTCCTAGGGCTTTCCCTTGAAGTTCTAATCACCAGTTCCTCCTGCTGAAGATGCATGGAATCCTAGAAATGCTTTAAGTGTGTAATAGATAAGAAACTGGCTGGGCTTGGTCCCAAGAAACTCAACCACCCATCAAGCTACACCTGACATGACTTTCAGTCATCAGCCTCTCCCTATTTATGCTGAATACACACTATCTCCCGCATCTCCCCAGGAGAGTCACAAGTCCGGAGACTCCAGCTCGTGTCAAGGTGACACAAAACTAACCAGCACAACTGACCCTTGGCAACTTGACATACAAACACATCACTATTCAGACTGTAACTTTTTCTTTTTTGTTTCTCACGTTAATATTAACTAACATGTTCTCATGTTATCAATATCAACGTCACAATATAAATCATTGTGCAGCTTTAAAGGCCCTACAGTCCTTAAGATTTTCAACACTTTAAAAAGACCAAGGTCTTTTTTCAAAGCTGCTGTCAGGTTTTTGTACAAACAGAACAATTTAAATAGTTTCTCACTCAAAGAGGGAAGAACCAGGGGATCATTGCCATCAAGCAGAAGCAAAACCAGACTTCCAACAGTATAAAGCACTTTAGTGTCGTCTGGGATTCACTCGTGATCTGAGTGCCAAGGGACCTGAACAGTCCCACTTCTCTGGTTTGCCACTACTTCCTGTTCTTGGTGGTGACCTCCGATAAGCTAGGGTCTTCACTGCAATTTAGACTGTACCTTCATCTGGCCTCTTTATAGGAACTCTAACCTGCTCCACGTTGTCAAGACTCAGATTTTCTCCATGACCCCTTGAGTTCTAGGCTTACACTGCTACTGAGGCTGTACCCTCACCAGCAGCCTCTCCTGACCTTCACAGTGCCAAGCCTCAGTTGTTCTCCATCACCCCATGACCCCCTCATGACTCAAGTCCATGTGTGAGTCTCTTACATAGGACCAACGAACTGTGCCCCCTTGGCCCCGAGCCCCCACACTAGACCACAACTTCTGTTTGCTGACCCTGAAGAACTTCTCCCAGAGGAGTTAGCCTTGGTGATGCTAGTTTCTTATTAATATAGCTGATTTTTCAGTCCCAGCTGACCAGAAACTATAGATGCTTAACTTAAATACATCACACAAATTGTCCTACTAGAGTCTGCTCTTAAACGTCATGATCCAGGCCTCCATTGTCTGCATTACTGTCAGATTTCTTATCTCTTACACTCCTATTAATCTTTGGATACTTACCGACTTTTCCAGTCCAAGGTTCCAGATACTTCCACAATCCACCCCAAAACACCATTGCTAGGTCTGCCTCAGCAAGACCATGCTCACAGTACCAATTTCTGTTCTAGTTTGCTTTGTACTGCTGAGAAAACAAAGAAAAAACACTGCCAAAAAACAACTGGAGGGGAGAAAAGGGCTTACTTGGCTTACACTTCCACATCATAGCCCATCATGAAGGGAAATGGGGCAGGTATCCAGGGCAGAAACAGAAACAAAGACCACTGAGGGGTTCTGCTTACTTCCTGGTGCCCTGTGACTTACTCAGTTTGTTTTCTTACACAACCCCGGCCCACTTACCCAGTGGTAGCATCACCCACCATGGGCTGGACCCTCCCACATCAATCATTAACCAAGAAAATGCCCTGTCGACTTGCCTACTGTTAAACCTGAGAATCATGACAAGAAAAGACCAAATCCACCATTGTCCTATTAAAGCAAGCTGTATTTTGGGGTGCCCCTGAGACTGAGCTGGGGTCCAACCATACATTGGGATTTGAGAGAGCAGCCCCTGCTGGCTTTTGAGGTTCTTTTTATATGAGAGAGAAAGAGTTCACAAGGGTGAGAGAGTTGGCTGTTATGGTTGTTAGAAACCTCATTGAAAGGAAAGGAACAAGGTAAGGGTGTGCATCCTGTGAATGGGGTTGCAAGTTTAGTGTAGGCTGAAAAACATGCTTTGTAGTTTACATCAGATCTAAGAAACAGAAATAGTGTGGGAGGTCCTTCTGTCTATGTGTTGATTTTATCAGTTAATGAATAAAGAAAATTGGTTTAGCCTATAGCATAGGAGGAAGAAGATGGAGTTAGAGAGAAGCCATGGAGCCACCACCAGAGTTAGACATGCTGAGACTTTGCTGGTAAGCCACTGCCACTTGGCAATATACAGATTAATAGAAATTAGTTAAATTAGTATAAGAGTTAGCCAATAAGAAGCTAGAGCTAATGGGCCAAGCAGTGATTTAATTAATACAGTTTCTGTGTGATTATTTCAGTTCTGGGTGGCTGGGACGAACAAGTGGCCTCCCTACTACAGATTGGCACTCCAACATGGTCAACTATATCCACATAAAGCCTGAGAAAGCTTGAAAAGAAATTCTAGACACTAAAAAACAAAGTTTAGCTGCATTTTTTTTCCCCAAATGAGCTTTGCTTAAGGAGGCATGCTGTGGCTCCTTTAAGAGAGGGCTGACTGATTCTGCAGTAGCAGCTGTGGGGGTGGGGAGTTTCAAAATGGCAGCTTCCCAGCTGTGGGCCCTGCTACTAGCACAAACTCTGATTCTTTTGAGAAACTGAACATTTCGATGGGGTTTGTGAGCAGTGTGCTGTGGCTTGCTTGGTGGCAACGTGGACTGGCTATGTGCCTTGAAGTATGGTGATGTGTGCGGCTCAGAGGCTCCACCATGCTGGACTGGGTGGGGCAAGCAGGAGGTACCATATAAACCAGAGTAATGGTGCAGCTTAAGTTTTAGACTTTCAAGTTTGGGTCTAAGGATATGTTGCTTTGGAAAAGACGTTCTTCTCTTGTTTCCACAGAGGATGAGAACCTGTGGATTGCTTCCAGACTGGTGTGGTTTGATGGAACAAGATCCCCTGAAGGTTGCCGTGAACACCCCTAAAAATTACTACACCCAACAATCAACAGGAAGCAATATGGAGAAAACTATGCCATCCATATTCCCAAATATTGTCTACAAATGTTTGTTTATATTTAAAGAGGGAAATGATATATATGTATATATATATGTATGTATGTATGTATAATTTGCATTGGTATGATCTTAGTTTATTATTATCACACAACACATTGTTGTTATTGTTATTATTATATTATTATTTCTTTGGGGCAAGGTATATAGCCCTGGCTGGCCTGAACCTTGTTATGTGGGCCAGGCTGGTCTCAGGCTCACAGAGATCTGCCTGCCTCTGCCTCCCAAGTGCTGACAGGCCTGGGAAAAGCCATGATTATTACGTGTTTCAAAGTGGTGAGAAAATACTAGAAATTGAATATGTCTTGGTTATCATTCTAAAGTTAAAGTATTTGTGCTTTGTGGTGATTCCCCTGCAGGCTTTACAGAAGGCAGGGGAAAAGGATCAGGGCAAGGCTAGGACTGAAACCTGGCTCAGCCCAATTTTATTGTAACTGCTGCTGAGCCAGAACTTCTAGAGTTTGACCCAGGTTATTTTATTTTAGCCATATTTAAGAGCAGCACGATTTTGGAAAAGTATTCAGATAACAATTAACTTATCCCCCACAAGAAAAACAAAGCTTAAGACCTGTTTACATTGAAACTCTTAACAAAGTACATATGGCTTTGTCCCTAAGATGGTTTCTTGTTGACTTAGAAACCATGCTCAAGCCAAGGTTCTAGGGAGAATGACTGAGAAAAACATGATGCCTGGCCCTAAGATAACGTAGAAACCACTTAGGCTGTTGTAAAGTACGAATGACATCTGGAAGTCACACTCAGGGTGTTAAAGGAAAAGGGTCTGGGATCAGTAAAGCATAGATTCTGGAAGATAGAGATGATCCTGGCTCATCAGTAAAGAATCATCAGGCTGTAAACTGCATCCATTCCCAGCATTCCAGGAGGAACACTAAGTACCCCATTCCACTGGAGAGGTAAGCTGTGTGTTCAACTTTCCTGGCTTCTCCAGTGCTTATTCATGTGCACAAGACCCGTTTTTCCCTTCACAGTGTCACAGATGGAACAGTCACAGGATCTTTTTTTTTTTCTTTTTTTGGTTTTTTGAGAGTTTCTCTGTGGCTTTGGAGCCTGTCCTGGAACTAGCTCTTGTAGACCAGGCTGGCCTCGAACTCACAGAGATCCATCTGCCTCTGCCTCCCGAGTGCTGGGATTAAAGGCGTGTGCCTCCACTGCCCGGCTCTGTCACAGGATCTTTATCTCTGACTGTCCTGAGTCTTTTGCTGTCCGTAGTTCTGATTCTTCCTTTAAGTCAGTTCTGGCAACACAAAACTTCTTTTATAAACTGATTTGTGATTGTTTGGTTCAAAATTAGAATTACTTTAGCATAATTATGTCTTATGGTTCAAAACCATTAGGTTTGGGTGAGGTTTGCTCTTGTTGATTTTGTTCAGTCAGTTCTCCACCCACATACACACGGGAGCACTGGCCCTGTGCCCCCGAGATGATACCCATTGTAAAGCTTGTGGAACTAAACTTAACCTTCAACTTCAGATTCTTTCCACAGGGGGCTCCCAGGAACAAAGTAAAATGGGTAAAAACAGACATTACACCAAGGAAGGTAGATAAAAGCCAGGCTTGAGATTGCCAGTCTGACCAGCTTAGAAGGAACAGCACTAATGACTGTCTCTGCTTGCTCCTATGGGTGGCAGCAGCGGTGAAGGTGCATTTTTACTTGCAGTATTCTCTGCTGGGGCCCAGGGGTCTGGATGCACTAACACTTACCTCGTGACTGTTCATAAAACTTTGAAATCCACAACAGAGGCCCACTAGGCTTGCTCCCCACCTTGAACAGTCCACTCCAGTCTCTTTGGAGTGCTCAGTTTAGCTTTCCTAAATAAACCACTTCTTTGCTAAGTAAACTTACTTAAATTGTTTATTATCTCTTGACTGAATTAATTCCTCCAGGGAAGGTAAGAACCAGCCAGGTGGTGGTAGTCCCTGCCCTTAATCCCAGCCCTCAGGAGGCAGAGGCAGATGGATCTCTGTGAGTTCAAAGCCAGCCTGGTCTACAGAGTGAGTTCCAGGACAGCCAGGCAGGGCTACACCGAGAAACCCTGTCTTGAAAAACAAAATCAACAAACGGAAAAAAGAAGACCAAAGGACTCTTGTAGCATCTGCCTCAAAAGGACCACGTGACTTCCTATGGAAAGGGACCCATGTCTAAAAGCTCTCTCAAGCATTAACCGCTTCCTGTGCCACACATCTGGGTAAGCCTCAGGCTTCTCACGTATGTCAAATTCAGAGCTGCTCTTCCTGAGGGACAGCCAGGAGAAATGCCACGTGGTACTCAAGTGACACTCATCTCCAGCCAACCACAGCTGGGAACCCATGACCCCTGAAGCACTTACTTCAATTGACTCCACTCTTAATATTTTTCTTAGAGTCTTTTTTATTTTTTTTTAAATTATGGACTTGCTATGTAGTCCAGACTGGCCTTGAATTTGTGGTGATCCTTCTGCTTCTGCCTTCCAACTTCTCTGATTACAGGTATTTGCCTGGCTTTACAGTGTTTAGAGGCCTTCATGATTGACTTTCCAGGAATTGTCTGAAATATTGCCTTGATTAAAATCCTCCCTCCATCACTCCTTTCTTTCTTCTTCTTCTTTTTTCATTTTTGATACTGATACTTGAACCCAGAGCTCTGGGCATATTAGACAAGTCCTCTGCCAGGCTTACATGTGTGGTTTTAGTCAACTACAAACAATATTGATGTCATGTTCCAAGGCTAATTCAGGTTTCCGCAGTAACTGCTTGCCTCCTTGGCTTTTCTGCCCTATGTGAGACAGTCTTTTAGCTGTGGTTGTCTGTAGTCCTGGGAATAGAAGCCCAGATCATATCCATTCTAGGCCAACATCCTGTCACTGAGCTGTGTGCCCAGCACCCACCGAGTCTTTACTCTTGGAAAGATTCAGATTTGACACGGCCTCCAGGAAGTGACTCATTATTTAATACAACTACAAACAAAAACAAAAACAAACAAGCAAACAAACAAACAAAAACCCAGAAAACTCCAGGTTTTGTAAAGTTGTGTTTTAAACACTGAAAAGAAACCCCAGATCCAATCCCCACAAGCAAAACAACTACGAGGAAAGAGGAACAACACTCACTAACTGGGTCCAACTGGCTGGGTTCTGAATTGCTGTTGCAGTGACCTTGTTCAGGGTCACTTCTCTTCTGTCCACTCTTGCAGAGAAGACCCAAGGATTCTGGTTTGACTTTTTATCCAAATTGCACAAAACCAATTAGTCTCCACTGGCAGAACTGTTCATGGTGAGTTTATTAGAATTAACCAAATACTGGAACTGAAATAGGTCATGCTGGATAGAGGTACTAGAGGTTTCTTTATGTAAAGGTACCCAGGGCTGGAAAGATGGCTCAGTGGTTAAGAGTGCTTAGTGCTCTTGCAGAGGACCTGGGTTTGGTGCCCAGCACCTGCATACCTCATGACTGCCTGTAACTGTAGTTTCAGGAGACCTAAGGCCCTCTAGTGGTCTCTAAGGGTTCCTGCAAGCATGTGGTGCACATGGGCTCATACACATACGCATAATTTAGAAATAAATTCATTGATTTAGAAATGACATTCCCACTGGGCAGTAGTGGTGCGTGCCTTTAATCCCAGCACTTGGGAGGCAGAGGCAGGTGAATCTCTGTGAGTTCAAGGTTAGCCTGGTCTGCAAGAGTTAGTTCCAGGACATGCCCCAAAGATACAGAGAAACTGTTATGGTTTAAGTAAAATGCTGCAGGTCCCTGGGTGGCAGCAGTGGGCAACAGGCCATGAGACCACGTCGCAGGTCCCCAAAGTGGTGGCAGGCAGTGGGCTGCAGGTCCCGAGCAGCCATCCCAGGCAGGGATGGCACAGTTCCCTGAGTGGCTGCAGTGGGCCATGAGGGACAGTGAGTCTCATGAGGAGAGACAGACAGATGGGCACACCACGAGACCATGCCACAGGTCTCTGAAGGTGGCTGGTCCTGGGCAAGGAGCCATGTGGCAGGCAAGAGACAGAGACATGAATAGCACAACATGCAGAGTGAAGTTGGATATTTATTTAGTGGGTTATGGAGGGGAAGGGGAGAAGGGGAAGAGCAGAGAGAGAGAGACACACACACACACTGAGTGAGACAGAGAGAGACAGAGAGAAACAGAGAGGGGAAAGGGGAGAAGCAGGGAGAAGGGAGAGACAGAAGCTGCCTCTTCCAGAGAAAGTCTGGAAGCTGAAGATCAGCTTGCCTTGCTGAGGGAGTGGGCGTGGTTTGTCTCTTAAAGGGAGAGGACAGATCATTACAGAAACCCTGTCTCAAAAAAAAAATAAATAAATAAATGGCATTCTTTAGAAAATAATTGGCTCTTGAGCTGTGCATGATGGCTCACACCTGTAATCCCAGCATTTGGGAGGGCTGAGGCAGGAGACACATTAGAAGCTTGAGGCTAGTCTTGGTTACAAAGTAGGGGCTGTCTCAGATATCCCCATTGAGCCCCCACAATCTAACCAGTTGGTCTCTGCATTGTATCCAGTTGTTAGCATCCAGACAAACCTGGCTCTGCACTTTGAGGACCTGACAGAATGCATCATGCTCTGCTTCATGCCTGCATGTAGGGCAGGCAATACCCTGTTTCTTTAAAAGGAAAAACTCTGCCTATTCTCCCTCCCTCCTCTTCTTCCCCCATTCTCTTTATCTCAATAAAACTCCCCACTTAAGTTCTGTCTGTCTGGCATATGTGTCTCACCTGCCATGAGGCCTATGGACTCTCACCCCCAAAGGTCCCTCTCTTGCAAAATCATTACAGTTGTGGTTTTCTGGGATGGTCTCCATACACTGCAAAGAGAAGCCTCTCTAATGGGGGTGGTAGCTACACTTATAAAAGATTAAAATATAGTTAGGATTTATTCTGGTCTAGTAGAGTGGCAGTAGTATAGTTTGTTCTAAGATCTACGACCTCACTAACCCCAGGAAGTTGGCTAGGGTTCCAGTATCAGGTATGATTCCCTCCCCACCCCAACCCCCGTTGCATGGGACATAAGTCCAACGAGACATCTGTTGGTTACTACAACATGTGAGAGCCACTTATTGTAATTGTTTGCTGGTCATTGTCATGGTTCATGGGTGAGCACCTGGGTAGGATTACTGATTGCTTCACTCCCTTGGCAGCTCCTGCATCTATGACTCAGGGAACCTTGCAGAAGAGGAGGCAGAAAGATCGTAAGAGCCAGGATACCAGGAAGTCTTTCCTAGAAACGGTTGCATAACCATGACCAGAACAATGGCAGCAGCAATAGACACGCTAACATGGAAGGAAGAAAATCTCATGGTGTCTCAGCCCTAGACAAAGAGCTACAGACAACAATGAATGATTGCTGAGAGAGGGAGAATTAGCCTCCAACAGAGAGGAGCCCCCTGACTTTTCCCCAACACAAAGTGGCCAGCCCTGAAACCATAGGCACACAAACAACAAAAACAAACACATCAAATTGTATTTATATATTTGTGCATATATGTGCACACCCATATACACACATCTAATAATTATAATAAAAGAAAAAGAGGCTTTCAATTTAAGGGTGTCAGGGGACATGGAAGAAGAGTCAGAGAGAAGGAACTTGGGAGAGGCTGGAGGGAGGAAGGACGGAGAAGAAGGAAAGTGATATAGTTATATTTTAATTTTAAATGCATAAAATAATTTTCTATAAAGATAAGACATTGAGACAATGTCATTTCAGGAAGAGGAAAAACACGTGAAACAAAAAATTGTTATCACAAGAATATACCAAAAAAAGGAGGTGCTGGTGTGATGGGTGTGACAGGTATAATGGGTGTGATGAGTGTGATGGGTGTGATGGGCATGATGGGTGTGTTGGGTGTGATAGGTGTGATGGGTGTGTTGGGTGTGATGGGCATGATGAGTATGGTGAGTGTGATGGGCATGATGGGTGTGGTGAGTGTTGGGTGTGATGATGGGTGTGATGATAGGTGTGGTGGGTGTGATGATGGGTGTAATGATGGGTGTGGTGGGTGTGACGGGTGTGATGATGGGTGTGTTGGGTGTGATGGGTATGATGGGTGTGGTGAGTGTGATAGGTGTGACGGGTGTGATGGGCATGATGGGTATGATGGATGTGGTGAGTGTGATAGGTGTGATGGGTGTGATGGGCATGATGAGTATGGTGAGTGTGATGGGCATGATGGGTGTGATGGGTGTGGTGAGTGTTGGGTGTGATGATAGGTGTGGTGGGTGTGATGATGGGTGTGATGATGGGTGCGGTGGGTGTGACGGGTATGATGATGGGTGTGTTGGGTGTGATGGGTATGATGGGTGTGGTGAGTGTGATAGGTGTGATGGGTGTGTTGGGTGTGATGGGTGTGGTGAGTGTTGGGTATGATGATGGGTGTGATGATAGGTGTGGTGGGTGTGATGGGCATAATGGGTATGATGGGTGGGGTGAGTGTGATGGGTGTGATGGGTATGATAGGTGTGATGGGTGTGATGATGGGTGTGGTGGGTGTGACAAGTGTGATGATGGGTGTGATGGACATGATGGACGTGATGGGTGTGATGACAGGTTTGGTGGGTGTGGTGAGTGTGGTGGGTGTGATGGTGTAATGGGTGTGACGGGGTATTATGACGGGTATGATGGTGTGATGGGTGTGATGATAGGTGTGGTGGTGTGATGGGTGTGACAGGTATAATGGGTGTGATGGGTGTGGTGGGTATAATGGTGTGATGGGTGTGAGAGGTGTGAGGGGTTTAATCGGTGTGATGGGTGTGATGGGTGTTGTGGGTGTGATGGGTGTGATGACAGGTTTGGTGGGTGTGGTGAGTGTGGTGGGTGTGATGGTGTGGTGGGTGTAATGGGTGTGACGGGTATGATGGTGTGATGGGTGTGGTGGGTGTAATGGTGTGATGGGTGTGAGAGGTGTGAGGGGTTTGATGGGTGTGATGGGTGTGATGGGTGTGGTGGGTGTGGTGGGTGTGGTGGGTGTGATAGATGTGATGATGGGTGTGACGGCAGGCACTTGTAGTTCCAGAGCAGAGGAAGCTGAGGCAGGAGAATTCCTGGAAATGCCGGTCAGCCCGAATCATATGTAACAAGACTCTGTTTCAAAAAGACAAAGACATCCAAAGCCAAACCTTGTACCAGGCTTTTTCTTTTGGGCCACCAACCAGCTCCCAAATCATTACACAGGGACTTGTGATTAGTTTTGAGTGCTCAGCCTAGCTTAGGCTCGTTTCTGGCTAACTCTTTTAACTTAACCTGTTTCTCTTTATCTACCTTTTGCCTTGGGGCTTTTTACCTTTCTTACTTCTGTATATCTTACTTTCACTGCTTCTGTATGTCTGTCTGTCTGGTGTCTGCCTGGCTTCTAGCCCCAGGTGTGTCCCTCGTTCTCTCCTCCTCCTTCTCTCTTTCTAGGCCTAGGTTTATCCTCCTATTTATTTTTTTCTCCCAGCCTATCCTAGCTACTGGCCATTTAGTTTTTTAATAAACCAGTCAGGTGCTTTAGGCAGGCAAGGTGAAACAGGTGCAGCACACCTTTACATAAGCACACATCCTACATCATTAAACAAATGCAGCATAAACAAATGTAACACACCTTTACACAGTTAAAGTAATATTCATAGCATGAACAAGTGGAACACATAGTTAAAATAATATTCTACAATAAAATCCAAACAAGAAAACAAACAGAAATAAGGTTAAACTGCCCAGGGCTGTGCCCAGACTCCCAGGTCGGAAGAGCTAGGCTGGGCAGGATGTTGACAGTGTTGACACCAGTGGGGTCTGAAGAGAAGGGGGCGGAGGCCAGCACATCTCAGAGCCAATGGCTAAAGGGAGTTTTATGGAAAGTCTCAGTAATAGAGAATTGTAGAACAGACTTGTCACCTAGTCATGGCCACAGGAGCCTATTCCTAACTAAACAAGTCTTTAGCCAATGCAGAGCAGTGAGTCTTGACATGGAAAACACAGGGGTGTGTCCATGTTGCCAGGAGAAGTGGACAGCAGCACTGATCAGACACTGATCATGAATAATGATTCAGTCATGGCCACAAATTCTGCCAAATGCTGACTTCTCAGAAGTCTGGCTCCTTGTCTTTGTTCTCATAACTAATAATATTGGGCATAGAGGTAAGGGAAATTTTGTTTTGTTTTGTTGTTTATTTTATTTTTGAGGCAGAGTTTCTCTATTAAGTAGCTCTGGCTGTCCTAGAATGGGCTATGTAGATCAGAATGGTTTTGGACTCACAGAGATCTACCTGCCTCTGCTTCTGGAGTGCAGGGATTAAAGGTGTGTGCCACCATGCCAGGTCCGGTTTGTTATGTTGAGACAGGCTCTTACTATGTAGCTCTGGTTGATCTACAACTCACTAACTAGACCAAGTTGGTCTTGAACTTGCAGCCTGCTTCTGCTCTCTGAGTGTCTAGACCACTGATGTATACCACCTCTCCTAACCTGGTAAAGAACAATTTTATCGGGAAGGAATTAAAAAATGGTACTGCAATATTGTTTAACTTTCCCTTTGGTTTCCCTCAGTGGAATCCGGCCCAGTATCAAAATATTAGGACACATCAAATTATTACAAAGATTGGGATGTTGAAGGCCAGTCTTAACGTTGGAAAAGGCCACTGCACCTGAGGCATGTCCTAATTTACAGGTGATGCATAATGGGCATTGGGTCATTCTGGCTAAAGAGCTGGATAACACACGCACATGACCCTGCTAGGATGTCTGAGCCACGTCAATGCTGCTTCCTCCTTAGGCCATGCTGGGTTCTCCACTCTTAACTGTGTGTGAGGCCTCTTTCTTAGTGCCTTTGCCATTGTCTCTCCTGAGGACAACTTCCACCTACTCAGTTTAGCTTTACCTAATCCCAGGAATGAGCCTCCCCACCCCATGGGGGAATAAACCACACTGGCTTCTTCATGCTGTGTGGTGCTGGCCTGGGAAAAGAAGCCTTGGAGACCAGAATCTGGGGAGATGGGCAAACCCTAGTGGAAAGTATCCTGTTGGGAGATGCAGCTGGCAGGTCCATAGCTGTCAGTTGTCTTGGACTGTCTAGGTCCTTCAGGAGCCATTTGCTTCTGATCTCTGTGGACCATAGGTTCTCATGTCTATTTAGTAAAATTCTTGGAATGTATTGGTAAGTTTAGCAGACCTCAGCAGCCACCGGCCCTAAAGCTAGAACACTGTAAATAACCTCTGAAAACCTTAGAAGAGGGTTGAGTTCCCGAGCTCCCTAACATGTCCCAGTTGCTTGAAACCCTGCCAGGATGACTGAGACATGTTATTTCATGTTGTAATTTTTATTGTATATGTATAGATTTCTGCTTGCATGTATGTTTGTGTCCCACATGTGTGTCCAGTGCCCGTGGGGATCAAAAGAAGGTGTGAATCCCCGAGAACTGAAGTTTTATATGGTTGGGAGCTGCCATGTGGTTGCTGGGAACCAAATCCAGATCCTCTGGAAGAGCAGCTAGTACTCTTAACTGCTGAGTCATCTCTCCAGCCTCCTGGTTCAGGTTTTGACATAGGATATTTTCGTGTCCTGTGGCTGAGTCCATGTCCCCTCTTCCACAGAGAAGCATCCCTTTATGGGTGATTTCATTATACATTCCTTGGCCCTGGCCAGTTCTATCTGGTTCAGAATAAGCTATTTTCTGATTTTCATTAAAGCAAAATTGCTAGATAACTGGTACAAGACAGTGATCCACCTCTGGCCAAGTCCCAGGTCTACAGGCCTGACTCCCACCTCTACAGAGTGCTCACGTAACTCTTGTGTCTATTTCAAGCACAGTGGCCCTGGGAATTTCCTTTAAGAACTTCCTCTAATTTGTACACCCACCTCAGGGCTTCTGCACAGGCGCTTCCTAATCTTGGTGCTAAAGTGGCCTATAGCTTATTCCCTCGCCTCCCTGATGACTTTCCTGTCTCTAGGTGAGCCCCCCTGGGACCCTGTGAACACATGGCACCTTACCATTCATGTATGAGTTCCTTGTCTCACCTCCTCCCATTCGTTTTAGGTCCCATGAACACAAGTCTTTTGCGTGTACTTTAAATGAAAATGATACAGTCTAGGGATCTTGGTCGGGTTTTCTCTGCCTATTAAAGAGCAAAAAGGGTGGAAAAAATCTCAGTGCATCAGGTAGGCAGCAGAGAAATATCAGAACAAGGCAAAGGGAGATGACAGCTCAGTAGCTGGAGAAAAATGTTTACTGGGGGTGAGGAGACACATGTATGTAGCAGAAACCCAGAGAAAGACCCTCTGCTTTGCAGAGTGGTGTGGTTCTAGAAATCTCCAAAGAGTTTCCTTCCCTAATTAAGGTTCGTTGGTTTAAAGAGAGATACAGTGGTTGATTGGCCCAAAACTGCTCTGTGATGTCCTGACCTCACTTGGAACTTGGTGATCCAGTCCATCAGCAGGGGTCTTCTGGTGTGGGGGCAAAAGCCTGCAAGGTCTTTGTTTTAAGCTGCCAGACTTTTGTCTCTGGTTAGGAGGATGCAGAAGAAGGCAGCCATCTGGGAAGGCCACCACCTTTATTACCCAGTCATGCCCCTCTCCCATCTGTCTGCCTACCAGTGAATTGTCCCTTAGAAGCATGGCAGCGGTGATGACAGTGGATGGGTGGCATGTTGTAGTGATAAAAAGCCTCAGGGCATGATGTCATAGTCACAGGAAGAAGGAATAGGGTCCATTGCTCACAGTTCTTTCAGCCCCTAAGACTCAGGGGCTTCCCAGTCCTCTCACCTGCCCTATCCGGGCTACTTCCTCACCAGCTGCTTTGGGAATGACTGCCACTGTGTGAGGTGAAGCTGGACCTCCTGTCCCTGGTGCCAGCTTGGAAATGGGTTCACAGTGACTCCAAAGCAGAGGGCAAGACACTGGCTGTGGCCTCTATGTGCTTGTTCCTTTTCAACTGTTCCTCGGCCCAATGCTGAGCCAGCCTTGAATGAGCACTCAGCAGGGCAAATTGCTATTCCTCACTAAGAGGGCTGTAGGTGTGTGGTCAAAATCCCAACGGCCTTACTTCAAAAATTTTCTTCTGGGTCCAACAGGGTTCTTTTCTTAAGATTCCCTTAGAAGCCAGGCAGTGGTGGCGCACACCTTTAATCCCAGCACTCGGGAGGCAGAGGCAGGCGGATCTCTGTTGAGTTCGAGGCCAGACTGGTCCACAAGAGCTCATTCTAGGACAGGCACCAAAGCTACACAGAGAAACCCTGCTCCGAAAAACAAAACAAAACAAAACAAAAAATCCCCACCTAGTCAGCATGTCAAGACCTGCCCCACTCACCCGGAACACTTTCTATATCTGATGGGGTCATATCCCATTCGTCCAAAACTTTCACTCCCATCTGGTCTGAGCTGCTTTACTTATTTTTGCCAATAATATGGCTAGGGTGATTTAGCCAGAATCCCCAGAATTGTTTCCGGAATTTTCTATGATACTTTGGGACTGTGGTTGGCTGCAAGTAACAGAACCTGAAGTATGGATAAGGTGCCTGCTCTAGAACCTTACTCAAGAACTGTAACAAGAGCCGAGGAGTGATCTTGTGGTCCTCAGGCCCAGTAAAGCAGGAGGGACAGCAGCTTGGTTCTGAGGACCGTGTAGACACTGAGGACCGTGTAGACAGCACTTCCAGTTCTGCACTGAGCCCTGCCTCTCTGCACCACCCATTGTTGCAAAAGTTTCTCAATATGAGGCAGTTACCAGAACGTATTCATATGGGGAAACTGAGACAGACAGACACACACACACACACACACACACACAGAGAGAGAGAGAGAGAGAGAGAGAGAGAGAGAGAGAGAGAGAGAGAGAGAAGCAGAAGCACAGAAGCAGGCCCCATATTCTGTTTTCTACTATGGGCCTGTCTGTGACCCCCAACTCCACCCAACAGGCATAAAGATTGTTAATCCCAAAGATGGGAGGAGAGAGACGACTGACCCAAATCATCATGGCCAAATTAACTGATTAAATTAAACAAGCAATTAATTAAAGCCTGCTTTTTAAAAAAATTTGTATAATACTAACCCCAAATATGCTAGGAGAATGACCAAATCCATGATTGTTCCATTAAATAAGCTTAATTTAGGGGTGTACCCGAGACTGGCCAGCTGGCTGTCTCACCCAAATTCAGGACTTTAGAGAGCAGCCCCACACTAGATTTTTGGGGTCCTTCTTTACGGGGAAGAGCCATAAGGTTAACAGAAAACAACTGTAAGTCTTACAGGACAAGGCTGTTAGAAAAAATATAAAGAATGTCAAGAGTAAACGCAGGAATATACACCATGTGGAGGGCGCCATATATTATTGTTTGGGGGTCCCAGCTATAGATCAAGGATCCCAAAAACACAGTTTGCAAGACAAAGGGCAATCATACATCATGGGGTCTTGAGTTTGGTGCAGGCTGAACAACATGTTTTGTAGGGTGCATCAGGTTTAGGAAACAGAAACTTGTTCATAACTAAAATAGAAGCTTATTCTTGTAGGGTATGGAAACTTAACAAACCCTGCAGCTCCTGTTCTGGTTTCACAGGGTTCCAGAGAAGAAGCCCCCCACCCCCTTGCCCGAACCGAGGTCTGCAAAGGGTCTCTGCACCCAGGGCAGGTGTGACCTCTGGCCTCCTAAGCCTAGTCTCCTTAATAAGGGCTTCCTGACAGCAGAACTCACGGTCTCTGGATTCTCCAGCTATGGTGGAAATACCTCCCCACCCCATTAGATGGTGTCTAGTTTCTATTTGTCTTTGCCCTCACGTGACCTCCTTTGAGCACCCCACCTGCCTTCCTCCTGCCTTTGAGCCCTCTTTCCCAATCCCCACTTCCCCAGCCCGGGAACCCATGAGCCCTCTAGTGGCAGTGTCTCTCTTCCCATATTCCCACTTCCCTAACCCGGGATCCCATGTCCCCTCTAGTGGCAGTGGCATGCATTACCGCCTGTCCAGTCCGCCGTCCTGTCGTCCCTCGCCCCCCCCCCGCCCCCCTCGCCCCCCCAACCGCGTCCGTGTCGTGCCACCCCCGTCCCCCGCCATGAAGAATCTACAGCTCTCAGAGACCGAAGAGCCAGATTAGGGCATTCAGTGGATTCACTCAGGCTGCTCAGGAAGCTGGTGCGCTTTGTCCTTTCCAAACTAGCTGTTTTGTCTCAGAGGCCACATAGCTGTCCCTGCACAGGCCTCCTGGCCGGCCTAGCAGGTGGTCTCAGCTTGTGTTGTGCGGTTCCTTCTTCCAGGCAACTTTGCTTCAAAGTCCGTGAGATGTCCTCATACTGGGTTGGGAAAAGAATCCTTTGGGGACAGGATCCCGGGGAGCCCATCTTGTGCTCTTCCTCATGCTGGGGCACGGCTTGGCCCAGCTCCAGGACAGGCAACCAGGGGCTGATTAAGTAGCCCACCAGTGTGAGACCTAGGCGTCGGCTGCCTGGAGACCAAAAGGTCAAATGCCCATGCAGCAGAGCTGCCAGCATTAACCAGCTGGGCTGTGATACTGCCTCTGGATGCCTGCATGCCCTCAGCAGCCTCCGGTGGAGCGAACCACTTCCCAACATGAGAATGCCCTGGAACTAGGCTGGCCTTTAGGTTTAGAGCTTGTCAGCTAAACAGTGTTGCTACCTAAACTTGAGTATGTGGCAGGGTTATTATTATTATTATTATTATTATTATTATTATTATTATTATTATTATTATTTTGACCTGATCTTATTTATCGACTTATTGTAAGGCCAGATTTTAGTGCATCAGCTTTTTCTCTGGTCCAGAACTTGGGGACCAGTCTCCCACCCCCATGCCTCTTGCTCTCCACTTCCTCCAGGGAGTGAATGGGAAGCAGCTGAGCAGTCCCCAAGGTGTTTGGAGGGCAGGGTGCACCTGTCTGAGGCTGAGTTCTGGGCCATCACTGCTTATATTTGGCTCCAGAATAAGCCGTCTCTGGTGTCCCTCTGAGGCGAGGACTCTTGATTTTGCTGACACCAGCCCCTGTCATGAAATCTTCTACTCAAACGAAAACAATTTATATTTAAAAGGCATATGCTTATAACATATCGTTAAGCTCTTGGGAGGCAGAGGCAGGAGAATCTCTATGAGTTTGAGGTCAGGCCAGTCTATATAGCAAGTTCCAGGCTAGACCCTGTCTCAAAGTAAACAGTAACAACAATGAAAACAAACAAAACCAAACAAAATCCACCAAAGACCCCGGAGCTATCCAATAGACTCTTGGAGGAAGCAGCAAGACATTTTTGGCAATCGGGTTTAAGGTAAATATAGGGAATGAAAAGCATAAAATATAGCAGAGATAGATAATAAAATGTTACCTAAGACCACGATTAGTAGATGTCAGGATCATGAGTCACACCACGTGGCTGATTTACTTTATATCAGCCCAGGGCTACAGAAAAAGAAAGGTAGAATTCAGGATGTTGCAATCAGAGCTTACTGAAGGAGCTCCCAGAGGGACAGAAGGCTCAGCTGATGGGGTATAGGGATGGGGAGGTGTGTGTGTGGGGGAACAAGCTACTCTGTAAGGAAACAGGAAAACTCCACCCAGCCAAGCTGTCCTGCTGTTTCTGTCTCCCCACCCTCCCCACTGTCCTAGTAGACAGTCATTTATGAGCCTCCCCGTCCACCGCAGCATTGGCCAGGACAACTGACAAGGTGTCCAAAAAGATGGCACGTAGTGCCGCGCTAGAAACAGATGCTGTCTTTATTCAAGGTCAGAATTTATGGACTGGCAGAAGGGTCACAAGGTAAATAAGTTTTGTTAGCTACACTTTACCAAATAGTCCTGAATTCCCTTGGTAGCTGTCAGAGACAAGCGCAGATTCTTTCATTCTAACCGATCACTATTATCAATTCTCAGATCAAATTTCAAAGACCACATCTACCTATCCATCCATCTACCTATCCATCTATCTATCTATCTATCTATCTATCTATCTATCTATCTATCTATCTATAATCTACCTACCTACCTACCTATCCATCCATCCATCCATCTATCTATCTATCTATCTATCTATCTATCTATCTATCTATCTATCATCTATCTACTTACGTAGGTCACAGAATGGCTAGAGAAGGGTTAAGTGCTGAAGAGTTCTAAGAAATCAAGTCAGGCTCACTGGAAGCAGAAGCAGAGAGGGCTGCAGGTGGAGAGATAAACAAACCCAGCTGGAGGCTGCAGAACGAAGCTGTAGGGTTGTAGGACCTGGAGGTAAGGTGCAAGACCAGGTCTGGGTGGGTGGACAGATAGAAGGACAGGCAGGTGGCACTTTGAGGAGACCCCAGTCCAGCAGCAGGCACTGAGCTAAATCCTGGAGATAGCCTCTGGCCACTGTTCCTTTGGTACACATACCCAGGAGTCAGAGGAATGTCAGCTAGAGCTGTCAGCTGCCAGGTTTGTGGTTTCTCCTCTTTATGGGGTCTGGATGAAGCTGCTCTGTCTTCCATCAGTCTGGTGTGTTTGGTAAGTTCTGAGTCCTAATTTTTAATACACCTGCCTCTGTGTTTACAAAGTGGAGCCAAATGCTACTTGTAAAATGGGGTTGCCAAGGGCATGATGTGGCCTTAATGCCACTGTTCACTTAATATGCAGTGACTTGGAACAGGGCACAGACTGACGGATACAAGGCAAAATCTCTCAGAGTTAAAGTTCAAACAGGTGAAGTATGACTGGCTTTGAGGGCTCAATGGCATCTCCATGGTTCTCCACGCGCACTCTGGGGCCACGGGTCCTGGAAGGCCGGTGTCACTCCACCTCCCTCTAAGGCAATGCTGCTTCCCTTGGAAGTCTGGGGGTGGAGAGCTCATCTGTAGGGACAGGTCCCAAAGGGAGGGACCAACCACAGTTCTGGATGCTGTGGTTTTATGTGTGAATTTCGTTTATGATAAATCTGGGGCTTTAAAACTATGCTCAGAGTGACCAGTCTCCCAGTCATGGTCTGCCTGTTTGTACTGAAAGAAGTGGTGGGGGTGGAGGGAGTAGATAAGTCATCCTGTAAGTGAAAGGAGCCGTACCAGTCAACAGGCACACAGTACTTAATAAGGGGACATTCTTAACTTTATAATGGCAACTTTGAAAATATAGAAGAAATGGCTTTCTAAAAGCATTCTTATTTAAAAGTGGCTCTCCCCCAAGTACAAACACAGCTTCAACAACCTTGTTAAGTTAAAAATGATTTATTGTTGCTGTGTTGGATAGGGCACTGCCACGGCCCGTGTGGCGGTCAGAGGACAACTTTATGGAGGTGGCTCTATCTTTTCATCTTGATGTGGGTTCTCGGAATGGAGCTGAGGTACCCAGGCTTGCTTGGCAAGTGCCTTAATCTGCTGAGTCATCTCCAAGGCCCTGCTAGGACAATCTGGATGTCGCAATTGTGCAATAAATGTTTCCCAGATACAAAATGAATACCGACATTGGAATTTGTCTCCCAAACACATTTTAGGGTGTGTGATGGTTGCTTTTGATTAGGTTAGGGAATGCCCTGGAGGTTGGTAAAGCTCACTCTGGGGGCATGCCAAGAGTGATGTTTGCACAGTGTTAGACTCCAAGGTTTCTAATTAAACAATGGATTTGTCCCTTGATGGATTCATAGTCTGATGGCCTTGGTGGACATTGCTGGGGGACAGAAGATTGACGGCAGTGAACCACTGCGACCTTCTCTCTTGCTGACCTCCAGCTGTGTTTCCTGTCTCCCTATGCTCCCTCCAACACCGGGGCTGTTAGCGGTGGAGTCCAGGCCTTGGTTCCCACACCAATAGTGACGAAAAGAGAATTGAGTAGATGCGTTAGCAAGACCGCAATGGGAAGAGGAACAAATCACTGCTTGAGTTCCTGCTCTGATGTCCTTCAGCGGTGGACTGTGGTGGGGAGGTGGAAGTGAAACACACCTGTTTTCTTCCCCAGTTGCTGTTAGTCGTGGTGTTTTAGCACAGAAATAGTCACCCTAACAAAGACAGCGGGTATAGGTCTGGGCTCAGCTGGGTGTGATCAAAATCCTTGGCTGCTGGTGACTGTGCTCAGCCAGCAAGGGCGGCTCAAGCTGCCAGAGGCCTGCTTTGCCGGCTCCTTCTCTTTCTTGGCACTACCGTACGTTCTGCACGGTGGCTTGTCTGTGAAGTCGCCACTAGACATAGACACGTCTTCTCTCTATCCCACGCAGGTCAGCAAGACCCCCTCCTGCCAGGGTGTGTGTGTGTGTGTGTGTGTGTGTGTGTGTGTGTGTGTACTGTATGCTGCTTACTCTTTCTCAGACCTTCGTGGGGAGGGAGCCTGCTTCCAAACTGTTCAAGGGTGAGACCACACCAGCAGAGGGCAGAGAAACCAAGGAAGCTATGCATATTATCTTGCCTGCAACGTTTAAAAAATGTCCTTTGAAAGAGAAAGCAAGAGGGAATCTTGAGACCGTTGTTTTGGACCAAAAGCTACCAAGAGCTCCTTCCTCCCCTCTCCACTCTTGTCTTCTGTTTGGAGGTGTTGTGTAGATAACTGGGTTCTGGCCATGCTGAGCAAGTGCTCTGCCCCAGCATGAGGTGCAAGACTTCAGCATGTTTCATTTTTATCTTTATTTTTATGTGTATGGGTGTTTTGCCTGCATGTGTGTCTGTACACCACATCCATGTAGTACCCACAGAGGTCAGAAGAGGGCGTCAGATCCCCCTGGAACTGGCTTGTGAGTTACCACGCAGGTGCTGGGAATCAAACTCAAGTCCTCCGGAGAGAATCTGCGCTCTTTAACTGCTGAGCCTTTCTTCCAGCGCCATGTGACTCTTAGGAACATAAGAGCTCTCTCAGTAATGGGGGGGGGCAAAGAGGGGTTTTGTGGTGTTGCAGGAGGATTCTAGCCTGCGGTACATGGGATCTCAGATGAGCTCTGGCAAGAGGTGGGAAACTGAGGACCTGGGGAGGGCTTCCCCTCAGCCCAGGTGTGGTGGATTGAAACCTCCACCTCCAGAGCGGGGCACTCCTAACTGGCGAAGGTGCTGAGAACAAGTAACTGTTGGATGTTCTGCCCTAAGCAAGCATCTGTACCGCTGCATCCAGGTCTAAGAACACTGTGGAGGAAGAGGCAGAAAAAACGCAGGAACCAAAGGAAGTGGTAGAGTGTTGGAAGACCCCCCTCGAGCCATGGCATGGTTCTTGAACTCTAATTCTTAGCAGATGGGACAACCGACCTGTGTGAGGCCAGCAGAAGGATCAAACTAAGGTCCTCGGGGGCAAGAGCTGCCAGCCAGTGTGCTTATCTGCTGAGCCACCCCCTCCAGCCCTCTTGCGAGCCTTTCTTTGTTTAGCTTGACCAATACATAACTGGGAGAGGAAACCCACTCTATACCACCAGAACCACTTAAAAGGCCCCAGCCTTCCCAGGGGGGGTGGATTCCAGTTTCCCAACCCCTTCTCTGCCTGTTGCTGTCTACTGCATGTGAGACTTTCCCCCCTGTCTTTCAACTTTTTAATTGGCAGAGAAAATGAGTCTGATCAAAACTCCTCAAGGGTAACTGCAAGCTCACTTTGTTTTGTCCAGCCCCGGAGCTCTGTTGGATGAAGGATAGAACTGGACAAGGCTTGGTGCGCCAGTGTCCCGCTGTGTTCTCTTCAGGTCGCTGATATCCCAGGGCAAGGGAACCTGTCGGGATATCTCTACAGCCTGGTCTTGCTGTTTGGCTGTTCTCTGAAGACCCCCAGCTCTTCAGTAAGTCAATGCCCGAGGTTCAGGCTGTCCACATTCGAGTTATTTGAGTGTTATGTAAGCAGCAGCAACGGTCTGGGGGGTCTCAGATGCAGCGACCTCCCAGCTCTGTGGGGTCTCAGATGCAGCGACCTCCCAGCTCTGTGGGGCATCGCTGGAATGGAGACCCTCTGAGTTGCTCCCACAGTGAGTCTTGCTCTTTAAAAGCTCACAGGGTCCCTCTGAAGCGTAGGTAGAGACGGCCCTTACTGCTGAGCACACAGCTCGGAGGCTGGAGGCTTGCGAAGAGATGGTCGAGGCAGTGAGGAGCGCAGTGGTGGAGTGGGGGGGGGGAGCCAGCTGGGTAATGTGAGAAGAGTGGGTCACGGCACCTCCCCCACATTTGAAATAATTTTGTCCCCGAGGCCCTGGAAACCGCAGGCCTGTGAGAGGAGGGGCGGTTGGGTGATCTTGTCAATGCTTTTGTGGCTGTTCCTCCTTGGTAATGGATGATTCCAGGATGGTGGATCAAGGCCATCAGGTCCCACACTCTTGACCTCCCTAGCATATTTTCCCATTTCTTCAACAAGCAGGTGGGGAATTTTGCACATTTTAAAGTTGTACTTCCCTCCTGATTAAACATTGTACCTTGGAATCGTTTTCCCTTTCTCCGTTCTGTTATAAGCATTCGGCAGCACCAACCCGCACCTGCTACACAGTGCTCAGCCATATCTTCTGCTAAAAATCTACTTCTTTGCTTGCAAGTTCTAAAAATACGAGGGCAGGAACAGAATTAGATAGAGTTCTTGGCCGCTTTATGACAAGGGTAACCTCCCCCCCCCCACGTCTCCAGCCTCGTGCTCCCCACTCTGCAACCCCTTAGAGTCTTTGCTGTCGTTCTTTTTCAGTACTGTGTTGGTGACCATGCCTTGATTCCCAAGTCCTCCCTGGAATCACCCTTTAAGGTGAGGAAGAGTCAAGGCTTAACCATAGGTTAGCTTGGCTCTGAAACCTGGGCACTTCCTCTGGGTCCTGCTTTGTTAGTTTATCAAGAGACTCCGCCCTCCGTATCTGATTGGTCTCTCATCTGCATCCTTTAGGTAACGCTCTGCACCCTGGCCGGCCAGAGTTCCCTGCATCTTGATGTTTTCCCCTTAGGTTTTCGGTCCGCTGACTCCCTGTTCCTTGGCTCTCAACCCGTAGCCCCCTATTGGTTCATGTTGAATTAAGAATTGAGACCAATTCCCCCTTGCCCCCGCACACAATCCCTCATGGGTGGGCCCTGCACTTGCTTGGCTTTTACTAGAGTCTGCCTTGTTACTTTAATAAGTGTCATGGATTAAATTTCTCTGTCTCTCTGAATTCATTCTACTGCTCAGACTGACCTGACCCGTCCATCCTCCTGCCTCAGTCTCCAGAATGATGGGATTACAGCTGTATACACCATACCACACTAATTTTTCTTTAACAAAATTCTGCCTGCTGCTCAGAATTCTCCATCACCTGTTCCCACATATCAGGCATCTGTTACAGCGCCATCCCATTCCCGACACCAGTTTGCCTGGCCCTTCAGGCGTTCACAGCACAACACAAGGACTGGGCAGCGTATAACCTGCAGGAGCTGATGAGACAAAGGTCCGGAGTCTACAAGTCCCAGCTAGAAGCCTCTGCAGACCTAAGGCCTGGCAAGGGCTCACCCCACATAGCTAAAGGGACAGGAGGCCCTTGGGGGTTCTGTCTAGTGGCCATGAGTGGTGCCTACCCCACTCCATCCTTGGGTGGGACATGAATGTGGTTGGGTCAAGGCTGAATGCTCCCACAGAAGGCTCTCTGGAAGTGTGGTCTGAGCTGCATACTGTTGATGCCACAGAGGGGACAGAAAGACAGGCAGTTGCACAAAGTGGACTTTGCTCTTTTCCCTGGTCTTTGATCAAGAATCCTCTTCTGCCTAGAATCAGGTGTCATCCCAGGAGTCCTTGGGCCACACTCCAGGAGTTATTGTCTGGAACCCCTGTCAACACTGAGACCCTCTGCACTGTTGACTTTGCCTGGAGGAGCTATTTGACCTCCACTGTGGTTTGGATAAGCACCAAAGGCCACTTGTTGCGAGCTTGTCCTCTCCTGTGTCGAAAACTCATATAGACTCACCACACATGCATAGCGCAAACTCCAAGGGCAGCTGAGTGTGTTATGAAGCCTTGGACACACAGAAGGACCAGTCGCCCTGGCTGTCTTTAGGATGAACTATGTCCCACTCAGGATAGTCAGACCTTCTGCTGAGGTCTCATGACCCAGCATCCCGAGAATGTGCCTGTGGCAGGTAGGAGGACTGCACTTGGTCCTACAGAAGTGTGATATCCTCGGGGTTGGGGATAAAGTTCAGTGGGTGGAGTGCTTGCTTACCACACACAGGGCTCCATCCCTAGCACTGTGTAAACTGGGCGTGGGGATCTACATCTTTGAATCCTAGCACTCGGGAAGGAGAGACAACACGAAGCCTGTGGTAACTGCTCTGCCCAGCATGAGCGAGGCTAGAAGCCCGATGACCACCCTCATCTATGAAGCACTGGTCCTCAGGGCCCCCATTCACCCACTTCCACAGTCCCCTCCCCCCCACTAAGCAGAGTGTAGGAGCCCGCTTCTACAAGGTCAGCTAGGGTTCCTGGATAGGGGTTCTTCAAGGCCAAAGAAAAGTCAGAGGAAATAGAAGACAGGATAGAATCAGGAGGTCTGTCTGGTCATGCCGAAGCAGCCAAACAGCCCCGAGTTTATTTCAGAACTTGCTTACATACAAAAGCAGAACAAAGCACAGCACAGACAGTCAGTCGGTATCTAATCACAAGACCATTCGTGTCCTTGAGTGAGCAGCCTCCTCTCCAACACGTGCTTGCTTCTCGGAAGCCTTACTTTCTATCTTGATGTTCCTGAGGTTTGTCATCAGCGGTATACTTTCTACTAGATAGAAAGTTCCTTTCTTTTCTTACGGGATAAATCAGAAGTCTCTCCCAGCCCTCAAGGTTATCGGAAAAGGCAGAGCAGGCAAGCTTGAACTCAAATGACTTCTTTAAGTCAGAAATGACTCTAGATGGAAACTGAGTCACATGTGGGCTCCCACAGCAGAGGATCCCTTTCAGTTCTGCCAGGTCTGACCCCCATCTCTCCTTGGTCTCATACCCCCGTTCTGAAGCTGCTTAGGGCAAGGGATGGGTCCCACCTAGGAAAGATAGCTGAGAAGAGCAGGCAATGGCCTGGACTCTGTCACAGTGTCATCGAGGGACTGGTTATCCCTTCTAGACAAGTTTTCTGGAAGCTATTCTCTGCATTGGTGACCAGTGCCTTCTCTGGGGGGAACTGTCCTGTGGACATTGGTAGAGGGCACAGTGCCAAGTAAAGTATTTATTCCTTTCCCAAGGCTCCCAGACTCCCACCTCTACAACCTGGTGGAATTGGGGGCATCTCACCAAGGGCCTGGTTTCTCACCCAGAGGCCAGAGGCTCCAGCAAACTCTCCTAGCATATTCAAGCGCTGGTAGGACCCTTGTTTTTCTTCCTTGCTAGGGTTGGTCTTCAAGTCCAAGATGGGTGGGGAATCTGGCACGGAAGTCAAAAGTTCCAAAGGTCCAGTTCTGAGGAAAAGTGGGGGGTTGCCAGGGTTCTACACCCTCCACTGTCAGGATATGTGGCCTCCTTGGGTAGCATTTCTTGATTACACCACCCACCATATCGCCATACCCATGCGCTCTCTCTCTCTCTCTCTCTCTCTCTCTCTCTCTCTCTCTCTCTCTCCCCCATACATTACATGTATAAACACACCACCTACAGCGTGTACAGCCCCACACGCACAATACTTTCTACGTGTGTACCTCACATGTTCGCATTATACAAACACACATCCTACCCTCATCTTACACGTTGGGAGGCTTTCCAGGCAAGTGTAAGTGTAAGCCACAGCTGGGGCCAAGGAGGATGTTAGACCACCCACCCATGCCACAGGGAGAGGGCTGGGCTCTGGCCACGGTCGCTCTGGTCTCCACTTGTGCTGCAGGTCCAGCAGGAACAGGCGTTGAAATCTAGGACCCTGGGAGGGCTCCCTCAAGACCCAAGTCAGCCGGTCTCCCTGTGCTTGTTGCTGTGTGAAGATGCACCAGGGCTTCCCTTGCTGTGTGTGTTCTGTGGCCTCTGGGCAATAGGGCTGCACTTAAGACTCTGTGTCTGGGTCCTGGGCATGGGCCTTTCAGTTCACAGACAGGTGAGGAAGTGCTGCCATCCAGAATGCTGCTCAAAAACTTTGATGTGGGGATTTAAAATGAGAAGGGAACAATTTTAGGATCTAAGGTGACAAAGGCCAGGATGTGATAGAAAGGACTCCTTGCCAGACCGCAGGCTTGCTCTCCATGTGGGTCTCAAGCAGCCCAGCAGTGGCCATACTAATCTCTGTCCCTTATGTAACAAGTCACATTTGGTAAGCAGCAGAAGAACATGCAGAAAGAAACCCCGAGCTATTTTTATGACATCTCTGTAAGTGTGAACTGATTTTGAAACCGAGACAGTGCAGGCAGGGGACTTCTGGGAGCTTCTGACTATGGTTTTCTAGAGGAAGGAAATGGGCACATGGGAGGTTGAATGGGATCTGGCTACCAGGTCAGCGGAGAACAACACAATGATACACACGGTGCATGAGGTGTTCTGCAAAGCCCAGCCCGGCCGCACTCACAGAGAGGCACGTGGGCTGGTCCATCTCAAGCCAGAAAGTCAGTGTCTGAGGCGAGAACCGACTCCCTTGGAGTGTGTGCATATTTGTGTGAGCGCACACACACACATACATTGATGTAAACAATTCTTTAAAAAGAGAAATTTGCCCTCTGAGACTCAGATTTAAAAAATATAAGGAAGCTTCTTTATGCATTAAATGAGAGAAAATATTTATCTCTTAGGTCAATATGTTTGAATATATTCACATGATAAATTCCAAAGATGGTTGTGTGTGTGGAGGTATGTGGTGGGTATGTGAGTGTATGAGTATTTATTTGCATGTGCAAGTGAGTATGTACACGCATGCAGGTATCTATGTGCAAGCTGTGAATATATGCACACACACACACACACACACATATATATATATATGTATGTATATATATGCCTGCATGTCTGTTCATGTACATGCACATGCATCTGAGCAGGCGTGTTTGATAGCTCCATTTCAAGAGTGGTTCTCTGCAGGTTCTACCCTGCGCCCCTCTGGTGTCTAGAATATTGTGCTGTGAATCGGATGCCTGGGTTCTGTGCTGACTATGCCTCTGCCTGACTGCATGGCTAGGGGAGGTGCCCCAGCTCTTCGGCCCACTGTCTGAGTGGCCCACTGTGCAGGGAGGAGGTGACCTCTAACTGACTTCCAAGAGGTGGCCTTCTTGGGGAGGGTTCTCCCAAACTCACATGGTTTGTACTTCCTGAAGTCTAGCTGATCTGTCCCCTTCTGTCTGCCTCAATTGCTACTGCACCTGGGAAGGATTTTTTTTTTTTTCCCTACTGCCTAGGCCGTACAGCAGATAGCTCTGGCCTTCTAGGAAGGAAGGGTCTGGGGAAACGAGTTTGCCATACCTTCAGGCTCAGAAGTAGACATCACTTCAGAATCATGGGTTAAGGGAATCAAACAGGAGAGAGACTATGAGCAAGGCCTGGTCTACACTAGGTGGTGAGATTGTGGGAAGGGGTCTCGGGAAAGCTGAGCCTGCTTCTCTCGTTGGCTGACTTAATGGCATGGTCAGTCTTCAGTGTCCTCAGGACATCACGGGTACCTTGGTCCATGCCTGGTCAAGTCCCTTCATGGGCTGTTATAGTATTCACATCTGGTCTGCAGCATCCTATGCCTCTGGTCCTCTGTAGATGACAGCTAACGCCACGGTGTGCATGCTGTCTATCTAAGCAGCTGGTAGGCCAGGTGTGCTCCAGTCAAATGCATGTTTTCCTGAATATTTCCTATTCCTACGAGGCTGACTCGGCATGATGTCCGTGTGTAGCAACTGGGCTAGGAGGAGTGACCTCAGCACTCGTGGTCGATCAAATCGAGGGTGAGTGTAGCCAAGATGCCTTGAGAATTTGTTCATAGCCACCGCAAGCAAGTCAGACAGTTCCTGAGACGAACCTTTGGTTTTGAATTCCCACAGCTGTGTCTCCTTTGTAATAAATGCTAGGCTGCTGGAAATATTTCCAAACTCCTCTTGGTGATAAAGAACGGAAAAGCCTCCGCTTGAAGGGAAACACAAACATTTTCACCCCCAAACTCAGCGCTGAATTCTATTTTAGTTCTCCAGAATCTTACCAAAGCCGACTGCACCCCCACCCCCACCCCCCACGCCTGTGCATGAAGCTTTACTAACCATGCTGGGGCATCGGCTGAATGAAAGAGGAATCTCAGCATGTGGGCACCATTTTGAGGTGGATTTGATGATCCTTACCAGTGCTGGGAGCCCTTGGGAGGATCTCCTCATTCTGGGTCTGTGACTAAGAACTGTGAATTGATTGCCATTGGTGGGAGGGTCAGTGTCCCTGGGTCCCCAGACCGTTTTAACACAAGGTAAAGCTTGGGTATTGGAGAATCAAGACTTGGCCTTGGTATGTTTGTTACACGCATGCATGTGGGTGGGAGTCTGAAGACTCCTTTAAAAGGACCGACCAAGAAGCATGATAGCAAGTGAATTCCCACAGGCCCCGCCACTCACGTTAGAGGGCCTCTGGGATCCCATAAAGGATGGAGAGCAAAGAGCCCTTGCCTTCCCATGATCCCATGGGGCTGCGGTCCTGGGAATGTAGCTTGTGGCTTCAGAGGGAGGATCAAAAGCCTTCTATGCCTGAAGTGTTCCTGGGCCTTCTCTCAGGCTTTCCCTGGGTAAAGAGTTGAAGGTGGAGGCTGGGTTTGGGAGACAGCTTCTGTTAGCCAAGAACACTTAAAGGTTTCCGAGAAAGTCCATCTGGTTCCCTCCCAGCTCGCATGATTTCTGTGTGGCGGGTGTGTCCTCAGCTGGTGATTACGGAGACAGACAAGGGATGGTTTGCGTTGGCTGGAAGGCTCTTGTCTGTCACAGACTGGCAGAGGCTTGGCCACCTGTCTAGTCATTGCCCAGTCTGGGAAGGAAGATGTCTTTGTAACTCCCGCAGCCCCACTCCTTGCCGTCTGCAACCACGTTCTCGGGAACTGCAGAGGAAGGGGAAAAGTAGTGAAAAGGGGAGTGGCTTCTCCTCCTGGTCTGACACAGATAGGGGACTGTAGGGAAAGAGCATTGCCCACCCCTGTCCCCAGCTTGCCAAACCCAAGAGTAGAGCCTGCTGCTTACTCTGGCGTTTAGAAGGAGGAACCAGGCCCTCCCCCATCAGCCTTCACCCTTGAACCTCTCCAGTCAGGGAACCCTGACAAATGCCTTCCCTGTGGAGGGTTCTGGGAGAGTGTGGTTTCGGAAGGACAGTGGGGAGTAAATACTGGGTAGTCAGGGTCACGCCCCAAGTGAGAGGTCAGAGTTAGGCCCTGGGAGGGAACAGAGCCGCCCAGGCTAGGATGAGGGGAAAAAACTGAAACTAAGCTTCCAGCAAAACAAATGACAGGGGCTGCTATTAACCCCTATTGGAACTGAAGGCCATTGCAGGGCAGGGGCTTTTCTGGGAAGCATTCATTTCTCCGGATGGCTACCTTGTGCCGCTGGGGGACCCTGAGCTGTATGTCTAATGGTGCTCGCAGACGTCAGATGAGCGTAAGGGTATAAGGCATAAAGGTAAAAGGGACAAAGCAGAAGGGTAAAAATGGGGGGGGGGTGATCTCCACAAAGCTTTCAGTTTGTATAGGCATGCAGACACGTCAACAATGCCATTGGTGGTAACAATAGTATCAAGCACTCATTTTCACGGTCACAAGACACTGTGGATCTGGCAAGGAGGCACCTTATGTCTCAGAGGGGGCGTGACTGTGAACTTCCTCTGCAGCTGGGAACACAGCGTTGGTGGTTATACTAACCTGCGGGGGCTTGATTTGCATGAGCGTCCAGCTGGTTGAGGTAAAATGAATCTCTTCTGGGAACCTTGCTTTTGATTCCAGCAGGGTGCCCAGGTGAGAATTTTTTCTCTTTGAAGCTAGTTTTAGAGACACAGGCCTTTTTCCTGTATAAACAGTTAATTTTCTGGGCTATGATCCTATTAGTTGAAACCAAAGTGAAGGATAAATACAGAATATTAGTAGCTTGTTAGGTCAGAGCAAAGGATCAGTGGATTCCACCTTCCTGAGGCTGCTGTTGGAGCAGACACATTGCCTGCTGTGTGAGGCTCCTTTCTTATCAGTGGCTACTGTCAATAAAGAAAGTGTGTGGGGGAGCATTTTTATGTAGATTTTAGCTATGAGAAAAGGACTTGACTGAATCCTTTTCACGCCACGGCTTCACGGTGTGGGGGGAGGTATCCAGTTACCCTACAGAAAAAGTCGGTTCATACACTGCATGGATACTATAGAAGGGAGAAATGCCATGATTTCACAGATTTCTACAGAATTGACAGTGACTTATCCAAAGGACAAGTGTGCCCGTAGCTCTGCAAAAGCAGGTTCTCCAGGTGGAGTGTGCGTATACACATCCCGTGGACAGTCCAGTAGATCTGTCAGCTGTCTGTTCACTGTATAATACTGTGGGCTCACCACAGGTGATAAACTGAGAATCAGTGGCGTTATATTACATCTTGGTCTCGTGACCCATATTCTCAGCCCTGCCCAGCTCTCAAAAGTGTGTGTGTGTGTGTGTGTGTGTGTGTGTGTGTGTGTGTTGGAGGGGTCTCCACAGCAGACAGTAGGCTCAGCCCTTATCCCTGGAGAGGAGTGTTGCCCAGGGCATATTGTTGGCCTTCTCCTCTGTGGTGATTTGAATGAGAATGTCCCCATAGGCGCATATATATCGAATACTTGGTCCTCAGTTGGTGAAACTATTTAAGCTTTGAGGTGTCAAAACTCCATGCTATTCCCAGCTGGCTCTCTCTGCTGTGTGCTTGTGGGTCGGATGTAAGGCCTCAGCTACTGTTCCAGTGCCATGCCTGCCTCATGCCATGCTCCCTGCCATGGTGATTTTGGACTCACCCTTTGGACCTATAAGCTCCAATAAACTATTTTTTCTATAAGTTGTCTTGGTCATCATATCTTATCATAGCAATAGAAAAATAACCAAGACACCCTATGAGTAGAACTGGTAGCCCTCCCTCCATCTTCCACCCAAAGGAGTCAGTCTTGAAGATTTGATCCATGGGAGCTGATGAAGACATAGTCTGATGGCAGGACAGCCACTCACCGGGAACCGAAGGCCTTGCTGGCTCCAAGGAACACACCTAGACATACATTTAAATTTAATCAAGCTCCGAGAAGAACACACAGAGATGAAGGCCAAGGTCAAAGCAGAGCTATGTGAGGACAGTCACATTCATGACTGAGTTAGGAAGAAGATAGAGTCGAAGGCCACTGGTAATCAAGACCCAAGAATGTCTAAATGCCAGGAAGAAAACAAAGACCCAATATGGCCAGGGACACAGTATAAATGGAGGTTGATACCAAACAATACACCCCGGTACTGAGACCAAAACCAAGGCCAAGGTCAAATGAACTCAGCAGAGAGGCTGGCAAGGTAGACCAGCTGGCTTCTGCCTCCACGGTGGGAACCTGCACGACTTGTCTTGTAAACAACACAGTCTGGTAAGCAGGGTTGGGGGCAGCCTGAGGCTGGGCTAGAATTGGAGTGTTTGTGTAGGTGAGTGTGTGTTTCAAAAAAAAATTTTTTTTTTTTTTTTTTGCTAGTTGGTTGTAAGACAGGGTCTTATGTAGGCTGCCCTCAGACTTGTTATATGGACCAAAGCTGATCTTAAACTCCTGATAGTCTGCCTCCATCTCCTAAATTACTCAATAGGGATGCACTAGTCAGGCTCCTTTAGGAAAACAGACGAACAGAATGTATGTAAGTGGAGGGAAATTATCAGATTGGCTCACACCAGAGACTGGAAAGTTCCAAAACGCCATCTTCAGACCAGGGAAGCCAGCCGCTGTGCAACAGTGAGATTCTAGACTTCACAAGATGTGATCCAGCCCATGCCCGGAGACCCCAGAGTCTCCTGGGGGATCTGATGGTTCAGGCTCACGCTCAAAGGCTGAAGAATGGGAAGCGTGGTGTCCTTGTGACTGCACCAGGAAATGGAGCTGCTGGGGAAGAAAGACTCCCTTCTCCCATCCTACAGATTCCTGGTCCATCCTGGCACCCAGCCTGTTGAGGGTGCACCTCATTTTGGGGCATACCTTCCCTCCCTACATATTTCTCAGAATACATCACAGACACACTAGAGAAGACCCGTATCCATTCTTTAGGGATCTATCATGGCCTTTTCTGGGGAGATGTGAACAAATGTCCATTTGCCCCAGCTAGGACACGGGTGACAGAGTGAAGAACCCATTCTACCCAAGCCTAGCTTGGTGAACCCGTGAGTTTCTGGGTGCTACTTGCAGGAGCGCAGGTGACTCAATGGCAGCTGCAGCGCCCCAAAATGAACAGAGTTAGCTCTTGGCTTATGGTGTCTACTGGATTCCATGAAGTGACCTCACATGTCCCATGAGACATCACAAGACCTAGCAGCACTGCTGAGGTTTACGTCAGAAACGTGGCAGACCCAGGTGGCCTCTAGACCGGAAAGAACTGTGAAGTAAGCTGGAAGAAACAGACTTTGCGAACTTGTTATCTTAGCTTGTTGTTGTTACCTTAGTTTTTAAGATTTATTGATATTTAATTATTATTTGGTACAATTATTTATTTATGTTTGTGTAGTTACATTTTTAAAAAACTTTTTATTCATTAAAATTTATTTTGTGTATATGGGTGTTTTGCCTGCATGTGCATGCAGTGCCTGTGGTGGCCAGAAGGGGGCACTGTATCTCCTGGGACTGGAGTTCAGGTGGTTGTGAGCAGCTATGTGGGTGCTGGGAATCAACCCCCCTCCCTTCTGGAAGAGCAGAAGAGCAGTCAGTGCTCTTAGCTGCTGAGCCATCTCTTGTGGTTTTTACTTTATTTTATTTATTTTTTTGAGACAAGGTCTCACATAATCCAGTCTGGTCACTTCAACTCCCGATCCCCTTGCCTCCACTACCCAAATACTGGGATTATAGGTCTGCATCATTACACTCAACTTGCAATTACATCTTAAAAATTATTTATTACATTTCTTCATGTGTGCACGTCTAAGCATGAGCATGTACCTTGGCTTGAATATGAAAGTCAGGGAACAACCTGCTGGAGTCAGTTCTGGCCTCCCACCACGCCGGTGCTGGTGCTGGGGATTGAACTCAGGTCGTCAGGCTTGGCAGCATGCACCTTTAACCGGCTGATCCACCTCCCTTCCAGTAGTTTTGATTTTAATGCATGTTTAAAACCTCTTTACAAAAGTCCTGACGTCTTCACCCTCAGCTTGCCAGCCCAGCAGCTGTCGGCAGCACATGTGCCTCGGTTGCGGCTCCCGGCTCAGCACTCAGGGTTTTCCTGTAGCTGATCAGCGTGAGAGAATGGGCTGAAAGGTGAGCTGGGCCCATGGCCATGTTAGCTGGAAATGGAACACGAGCTTGTTCACGCATGCATACACTCACACACACGTCCTACATGGAGGTTAGAAGTGGGGTGGGCAGGGCTCTGAGCCAAGGATCCCTGCCATCTTGGGTCCTGTTGTAGATACCTCATCTGTAGAGGCCCTTCCCCATGTCCTTTCCTGTCCCTGTCCCCTTTCCCACGAGTGCCCAATGCTTCTTGTCTTTTCTCCCCACCACCTCTTTCTCTCCACTCTTTTCTGGATGTCTCTGACATTGTACTTTTCCCACATGAACCCAAATCCATGACCAGAATTAGGGATTGGGGGTGGCTGGGTGTGTCTAAAGAGCTCCAGTGAGCTGAAATCAAATTTTTATTAGAAACAGAGGCCAGAGGATGAGACCTGATTTAGGGAACTTACAGGTTCTCTCCTAGGAACAGGGTCTGTTGAAAACTGAGATTCAGCAGACACAGCAACATTTGAGAATGAAAGGAGTTTGTGTGTGTATGTGTCTGTGTGTGTGATCTTAGAATGTAGTAAGTCAAATCTCATCCTCTTGAGTGGCAAATCTTTTTTTTTTTTTTTTTTTTTGAGGGTCTGGGACTCAGGCACAGGGTGATGTGTGTGCTAGGCATGTGCTGTCCCACATCCCCAGGGCAAAGATTTTTCTTAAAACAAAAATAAGCGGGGCCAGCGAGGACAAGCTGGGATAGTCGCGTCCAAGATCTGTTTAGAAAGCAGCGTGCAGACGGATGCTAAGTGGCCAAAGGGCCAAGTGAGCAAGCAAATGAATTTGTATTTCATGGGATCGATGATTCAGACACAAACCAATCAGGGGGAGGCTTGGCTCGGGTTTCTGATAAACAGTTCTGGACGCAGAGAGGGAAGGCATTGCTAAGCAACACAGACTTTCCTACAACTGTGTGCAGCTGTTAGAGAGATGTTTTCACGTCTTGAAAGAAATGCTGGTGTGAATGCGGATGGGGACTGGAGGGATGACTCAGAGGTCAGGATCACTGGCTGCTCTTCCAGAGGCTCTGGTTTAATTCCCATCATCCATATGGCGGTTCACAATACCCATGATAGTTCTAAGGCATCTGATATCTCTTCTGGCTCACACAGGCACCAGGCAGATACACATACACAGACATACATGCAGGGAAAACACCCATACGTATGAAATAAGAATTTTAAAAAATCCTTTTAAAAATGTGGACAAGGAGCTGACAGTATGCATGTGGCCATAGGTTCAGTTTCCTGCACCCCATAAAACAGTGTGATGTAGGCCTATGATCCCAGCACTTGGGCTGTAGAGACAGGAGGATCAGGAGTTCAAGGTTATCCTTGGTTACTTAAGAAGTTTGAGGCTAGCCTGAGCTATGCTATCTCAAATCAACAAACACAACAAACCTGGAAAATATATGTAACATAAGAAAAATGTATTTGTGCTAAAACTGCCTGGAATAGAAGACAGAAGCATCAGCTGAGTTACCATGGAGGACAAAGGCCTGTACACAGTTTGTAGACACTGTGTCTAAAAATTGAAAAAAAAAATGAAACTAAGAATCTTTTTATATAACTGAGGTTAACCTTGAGACCCTCTTGATTTAGTCTCCCTAGCAATGGAGTTACAAATACGTTGCTGGTTTTCCACTCTTTTTGAAAAGTAGGGTTTGTATTCATGTGTTTGATGGATATGTATTTATAGAGAATGTGTCCGGTTGTTTGATGGGTATTTGTGGAACGTCTATCTTGGGTCTCCCTTGCTAGAAAGCTCAGTTCAGTGCTCTAGATACCTGGTCTGGCTCACACTGGTCCTTGCTCTGGCCACTTCTTTGCTGCCTAGAGAGCCTCTAAAGTATGTGCTATGTCACCTCGCTCTCCTGAAGCTGGCGTCCACTCCTGCTAAGACTGCAGTATTCAACTGCAAAGTTCCATCTTCCAGTACAGCCCTGGCCAGACTTGTGTGCCAAACTCAAGCATAGTAGAACCACAATGCTGGCACCACCACTCTCTTTGCTGGACTGGGCACTCCCTGGGCTGCCGGATGCTGCAGGGTCCATTTTAGGAGGCGGAAGTGAGCCTCCTTGAAGCTGTTCTCCTGCAGGTTGCGGAATGAACTCATGTCACTAGAGAGTGGGAGCAGGTGGACAGAGGATGAAGTGAGGTGCATGGGACCGTAGCTCCTGGCAGAGAAGGCTTGGGAGCATGGGCTCTGATGATCTGAGGCAGTGGGGGGCAGATTGCTGGACAGACATCAGGCATGCATGTGGAATACAGACATACACACAGCAAAACACAATACAAGGTCTCTTGATTTGCCCTGCTAAGCCCAGGAGGGCAGATCTTTTTATTGGGAGCAACTGTTGTGTTCTGAGCACTGGAAGGTGTATGATAAGGCAGATGCTACTGAGTATTTGTCAGAAGCCTGTAAAGTGGCAGGGATGGCCTACCTTCAGTTTTGAAGTATGCCAACCAAGGCCCAGACAGACCCTACCCAGGCCTTGAGCATAGCAGCAAGGGACAGCTGATGTAGCAGAACGATATAGCAGCAGTGCTGCTGGCGTGGTCACTGGCTTCCCTTCTGTCTGGTCACAGGCTCACCCTGAGCCTGCCCATGGGCTCTTGGCCGGCTCCACAGACTCAGCTGAGGACCCTGGCATGCACTCTGAGACTGAGTAAGTCGCTTTCTGAGTGACTGCAGGCCAGCTATCCATTGGGAACTTGAGACACAAGGGTGCTCTTGAGCCTTCAGAAGAGAGGACGCCTGGGACAGCCTTTGTCTTGCACCACGAAGATGGCCTCTTCGATAAGGACAAGGCCCTCTCTACCTAACAGATGGCAGACAGATGTAAGGGTTGTAACTGAAATAAGGGGTCTGAACCCAACAGTCTGAGGAAATGACTGAGGTGAGCGGCCTTTTACCCCCAGAGGGAAGAAAGGGGTCTCGTGAAAGGTGATAAACAGGACAAGCCATCATATAGAAGCAAAGGCTTGGTGACTCTGGGAAACGTAGTTCCCAGGTGACCCTGGCTATCCCTTGCTCCTGCCCCAGTGGCCGTCTCCAGCTTAGAGGCTTCACATTGCTTCTGGTTCCCTCAGCCTCCCAGTGTGGGATCCAGAGTTGCCTCTGCCGGTTCTGTGGTTACCTGATCCGTCCTCATTCTGTTCTGTGTTCCCCAAGGATCCTATATGAATTACTACCCATTTTGTAACTCAAGAGAGAATTAATTTGATTAAGTATTAAATATTCTTAAAAGCTCCAAGTGTGAATACCAGCCAGGTGAGCTGGTTAGTTTTATGTTAACTTGGCACAAAGCTAGAGTCATTTGAGAGGAGGGAACCTCAATTGAGGAAATACCTTCATAAAATCCAGCTGTAGGGCATTTTCTTAATTAGTGACTGATGACCCAGCCCATGTGGGTGGTGCCATCCTGGGCTAGTGGTTCTGGTTTTTTAAATATCTATCTATCTATCTATCTATCTATCTATCTATCTATCTATCTATCTATCTATCTATTTATTATGTATACAATATTCTGTCTGTGTGTATGTCTGCAGGCCAGAAGAGGGCGCCAGACCTCATTACAGATGGTTGTGAGCCACCATGTGGTTGCCGGGGATTGAACTCAGGTCCTTTGGAAGAGCAGGCAATGCTCTTAACCGCTGAGCCGTCTCTCCAGCCCATCTGGGTTTTATAAGTAGGCTGAGAAAGTCATTAGGAGCAGGTCAGTAAGCAGCACCCGCCATGGCCTCTGCATCAGCTCCTGCCTCCAGGCTCCTGCCCTGTTTGAGTTCCTGCCCTGACTTCCTTTGATGGTGACTGATGTGGAAGCCTAAACTGAATAGACCCTTTCCTCCCCAAGCTGCTTTAGGTCATGGCGTTTCATCCCAGAAATAGTAATCCCAACTAAGACAAATTCCCAGCCCCCACGTGACAGCTCACAACCATCTCTAACTCTGATTCCAGGGAATCTGACTCCTTTTGTGTCAGATTCCACAGACAGCAGGCATGCATGCGGCACACAGACATACACGCAGCAAAATACAATACATACAGAATAATGAAAATGGGAAGACTTACTTTATTATTTTTATTTGTGTGTGTGTGTATGAGTGTGTGTATATGAGTGTATGTGTGTGTATATGAGTGTGTATGTGTATGTATGTGTTTATATGAGTGTGTATGCATGTGTATGTGTGTATATGAATATGTGAGTGTGTGTATATGAGTGTGTGAGTGTGTATATGTGTGTCTGTGTGTATGAGTGTGTGTATATGTGTGTGTCTGTGTGTATGAGTGTGTGTTTATGTATGTGTATATGTGTATGAGTGTGTGTTTGTGTGTGTATGTGTGTGTGAGTGTGTGTGCACATGCGTGCACATTTCTATGCACAGGCGCACGCAGAGACTGGAGGGAGTCAGAAGAGGAGGTTGGGTCCCCTGGCGCTGGAGCAGCTGGCACCATCTAACGTGAATGCTGGGAGAGCAACTGCAAGAGCAGGGGGCACTCCTGACCACGGAGCCAGCTCTCCAGCCCCTTCCTTTTCATTTTTAATTACGTATTTTTTCAACTTTTGAAAAATTTAAAGTTTAGAAAAGCTGAAGCATGTGCCGAAGTAGAATCTTTCCATACCACATGAAGTCGCTTTGGTCACGGTGTTTCATCACAGCAGCAGAAACGCTAACGAGAAAACCAGGGTCACCTGGTCCCTGTGACCTGGCCTCATTGCTGCCCACCCTGAGCTGGGCTCAGAGATGAAGCTGCAGGACTCACAGTTTGAAGAGGGTAGGTAATAGTTAGAGATGGGTCCTGGACTTAGAGAGGGGCTGGCAAACAACCTCCAGGGACCCAGCAGGTTGTGACCCCCGTGGGGAATGAGAAGGGTGTGGGATCCATAGAGAACCATTCTCCAGGTGCCTGTGTAGGACTCCAGCAAAGAGATCACTCTGAACAGCTACTGTGAGCTCCAGGCCCTCACAGAAGCCCTGGCGGTCTTTCTGGAGGATACCCAAAGAGACCCAGAGAAGAGAAGTGGAGGCCCCAGGAAGTAAAGAGGTCCTGAGAACTTGAGCAGACTTTCCATGCTACTGGGGACCTGGGGGATCCATGTAGGCTTGAAGGGGCAAGCCTCTGACCTGGTGTGCTTCTGGTTTGCAGCAAGAATGTCCTGCACTTGTACCAGGACAAGTGTTTCAGGTCCAGAGATGGGGAGAAACTGCTTGGGAGTTCAAACTTCTTACCCAACCCGCTGGGGGTTCCTGTCCTGTTCTACCCTGTCTTCTTACCCTCTCTGAGCAGGCGCAGTGTGGCTGCTATCTTTCTCCCAGGGTTAGGGTGGGTTAAGTTTGACTCTGTAGAATTCTGGCTCTGTCCACAACCCCGTGTATTCCTGTCCATCCTGACCCTCCACAAGCCCAAGTGCATCCGTTCTGCATGATTCCTCCCAGGGGAGGTGGTAGCCAGGAGAAGCAGCAGAGGGAGCCCAGGTTGGGGGTGGGGCTTGGGAAGGAGAGGAGGAGCCTGGGGCAGAGTTTCCATTTCCTGAGGCCTAGGCTTCTGTGGGTGGTGGTGAGCGAGGATGAAGGGAGGACCCAGAGGCTGAGTTTCATTTCCTGAAATGAGGAGGAAGGTGAGGGGAAATGATGCGGGGGAAGACAAAGGAGGGGGAAGAGGTGAGGTGCCAGGTGTGGTGCCACCTGCCCTGCCCTGCCCACGCTGGGTTAGGAGATCAGATGTCCTAGTCACATGGTTCCACTGCCCAGACACACAGGGCAAGACCTCCTCTGCAGCCAGATCCACTGCATTCCAACAGCTGCAGACATGGGGCTGTGGAGGTGGAATTTCTTTCTGCACACCTCCACTTCTGTCTCCCGATCCTGTCACCTGGTCCAAAAGGCTTCCTCTGCCCCTTCCACCCCTGCTGTAACCTCTAAGGTTGCCTAGCCTTCTGGCCTGGGTCTCTCATTGAGATGCTCTTAAGTCCTCTGCATACTGGATGGCCCCAGGACAGCTTGGGCTCAGTACCTTAGCTTCCAGGGGCTCCTCGGGCTCCTCTGGACTTCACTTTGGGGGCTTGGACCTACCCTCTTTCCTCCTCCTTCCCCTTCTACTAAGACTCCTCCCCCAGCAAGTCTTCATGGGGACTGGAGAGACCAGTATACCCCAGACAGTTTCTAGGCCTCAGGTGGCTGGCTGCCTGAGACTCATTCCCATTGGAAGGCCAGCCTGGATACAGGAGGGCCCCTGTGATGGCTGTTCAGTTGTCAACTTGTCACCTGAGGACTGGATACCATCAGGTTGGCCTGTGGACGTGACTGGGAGGCATCGTCTTACTTGATAAATATGCAGGAGGACCCAGCCCACTATGGGCAGTGCCATTCCTAAGAAGGTGGGCCTGGACTGTGTAAGAAAGCTGGCCGAGCAAGCCAAGGAAGGCAAGGCATCAAACAGCCGTCCTCTATGGGCTTTTGAGTACCTGTCTGGGCTTCACTTGATGACAGACTGTCACCAAGTTGGATTTTGTCAGTGCTTTATTTATCACAGCAGCAGAAACTTCTAGAACAGCCTCTGAGTCTGCACTGGGGAGTCTTCTGGGGCCCTGTGGTTAGTAGCTCTTATTCTATATTCTGGGAGCTGAGACTCCAGGGATTGTTGGGCCAAGATCCTCTGCCTACTTTGGGGCAGGCAAAACTTCATTGGTGAGGGTGTGTAGTCTCTGGCTGTCCCGTGGCAAGATCCATGCCAAGACCCGTGGCTATAAACTGGTGGCCAGTATGAGAGCTGAAGGCGCCACCCTCATCCTACCCTGAACCCTTCCTATTTATTGGCAGGGACAGCTGGAGTAGGGCTTGACTTTGGGCTCTGTGGGATCTCAAGTGGAGCTGAAGTTCCCGAGCTGGGCTACATCTGCCCCCTGGTGGCAGAAGCTCTCACAGCCATGGTCCTTTTCAGTCTCTACACTCCACAGCTGAAGAACCTCACCTTCCTGCTGCAGAACGAACCCAGCCGTCACAAATATTAGCCACATAAGCCAGAAAACAGTCTGAGCAAAGTTCAAAGAATTGTGTGCATGAGCGTGTTTGTAGTGTAATGGGTAAGCCCATGGTGTGTGTATGTGAGGTGTGTGTGGGGCTTTGATAGTATGTAGGTAATATGTGTACACTGTATATCCTGTCTGATTCATGTGTTGTGTATGGTGTGGTTCTGTATAGAAGTTTGTGGCATCTTCTGTGTTGTAAAGGTGACAATTTCTGGTGTGTGAGCTACATGTATGTGTAATCTATGTATGATTACTGTGTGTGATGTGCACATGTGTGCACATGTGTTATGTGTACTTTGTAGAGTATGTTGTATGTGATGTGTCTGTGTGTTGCTTTGAATGCGGAGTAATGTGTGTGTGTGTGTGTGTGTGTGTGTGTGAGAGAGAGAGAGAGAGAGAGAGAGAGAGAGAGAGAGAGGAGAGGTATTTTAGGATAAACTGAAGGCTTCAGGCCTCCCTCAGTTTGGGAACGAAACTCAGATCCTCTGCAAGGAGAGTGTGCACATTAACCACTGAGCCATTCCTCCAGTCTCCCAACCCCTGTGTGGGCTTTCAAAATACTAGCTTCATCATTAAAGTCCGACCACATGGCTGGGCACACGGTTCAGTGGCAATTCCCAGCACTTCAGAGATGCAAAATAGAACAACATTCCAACCATCCACAAACTCTCGTTCTTTAGCTTTGCATCTCTGTGTGCACATGCATTTTTGTGTGCATGTGTATGTATGTATATGATTTTGTGTGTGTGTGTGTGTGTGTGTGTGTGTGAGAGAGAGAGAGAGAGAAAGAGAGAGAGAGAGAGAGAGAGAGAGAGAGAGAGAGAGAGAGATTTATGCGTTCTGCTGCTTCAAAAGCCTGGCATTTTCCTGTGACCTTGGCATTCAGGGAAAGGAAGACATTGTTGCAAGGAGAAGTTCACATCACTGCCAGAGAGGAGCAACTCCAGACCCCTCCCCCTTCCATCTTTCTGGGTTCACTGTGGTGGAGGGGACGGTGAAAGGCTGACCCGCAGGCAGCCTGTGGGTATGGTGAGTCCAGGGTCTGTGCTGCAGTCCGATGCCTCTACCCTACTTGTTAGGACCCACTCAGGGGGCAGCCCCCCCACCATGTCCTCCCTATGCCCTCGGTCATGTAAGGCCTCACATTCCTTCCATGTCAGGCCTCTTGCTTCCTTTACATCTCTGTCCTCACAGGCTTCTCTGACTTACCAGAGCTCCTGGACTTCAGAGATGTGATGGGCAGTTTCTTTTTTGTGTGTGCATGTGTGTGTGTGTCTCTCGTGTCAGTTTTAGGACAATTCAGATTTTATAGGGTAACTTGTGTTCTCTTGATTTAACTAAGTCTCTAAACTTTGTCTCTATGCTGTTTATACCTAACAGGGCCCAGAGCCCATTCGGTGAGTTGGAAGGATGCTTGGCAGGCCTAAAGTTAGCAGAACTCCCAGCATAAGCAGAGAAATGGAGGCATGGAGTGTCGGGAGTGAGCCGATGGGAATGCCTTGCAGCAGGATTTAGCGCCAGCTCCATAGCTGAATTCAGACTGTCCCCAAAGGCCCACACATTAGAGGTTCATCCACAAGAAGAGCTTCTGAGGGGGTATGGAACTTTTAAAAGGTTTAGCATCAGGTTTTAGACCATTCGGGGTGTGCCCTTGAAAGGGGTTTTGGAAACCAGTCTTTTGGTCTCTCTTTTTCTTTTCCAAGTTGCGAGTCCTGCCATGGTATAGTGACTTTCCACAGGCCCACAGGCAAATTGCTTTAGTTACTATGGACCGAAACCGAGCCCAAGCAAACCTTTTCTTTTCACGAGTTGATTATAGCGGGCATTTTGTCACAGTAATGGAAAGCTGACTATACTGTCAATACCAGCCTCCCGGTACCCTGGCAATTTAATCCTAGACTTTTATAGACAAGAGAAATAAGAAGGGAAGCCTTCAAAACACTTTTAGAATCATACTCATTTCTAGCTGGAATCAATCCCATTGTTCATCAACAGGCGAATAGATGAAGACCTCGTGGCATAATTAAAAGCTCTGGCACATGCAGGAGGTGCTCAGTGGAGGAGAGAGCTCCCCAGCTTGACTCTCCCATCCAAGAACAGATGAGGTCCAATGACCCCGAGCTGACTGTAGACACGGCCCAGGTATAACCATGTGAAAATCATAGGACGCACACATTGTGCAGATATACTTATGTGCCTCCCAGCTGATGGCACACGCCACACACCACATGCCACATGTTAGATGACAAGAAAACACAACAGCAGCAAGACGTTCAGAAAAGTTCCAAATGCAGAGGGCAGTCAGAGCCAGGGAGGACTGACGGAGGCCAAGGGAGTCTGGGGCCACCATCAGCTGCACTGGTCAGGGTTTCTACAACCTAGGACAGGAGGGCCATAGATGCAGGTGGGGGCAGGACCTGAGTCAGAAGAGACAAGCAAGGGGACTACTGAGACCAGCTCATGGCCGGAGAACCGGAGGGACTGAACTGATCCCCGCCCATGATTGAGTGAGGGGGGATCTGGGGAGGAGCCAGCTCGAATCAAAGAAGAAATATAAGTCGTCTGGTGGAAGATGACCAGGCAGCACCTGGAAGGGCTGGCTGGTCCTGGCACAGCGTGGGAGGAGGATGAGATGATGGAAGGGACCCGATGGACCAGGGAGGCAAGAGCTGGAGTGTGCTTAGGGAGGCTGCCTGGCCAAACCCCTCAGGAGAGTGAGAACAGAGCAAGGCAGAGCAAGGGGGTGGTAAGAAACAGAAAGGAGGTGGGAGCTGCAGCGAGAAAAAGGCTCCCGGAAGCTGCTCTTGGCATCCAGAAAAGAATGCTGGCAATACCGAGCCTGCCTGTGACTTGGCCAGCATGCTTGATAAACCACTTTCTTTCACCTGTCCCAAAAGGCATTGCCTGTATGGGGCTTACAGGTGAGAGGCAGAAGCGGGGAGGCTGTGCATGCCTGACCTGTGCTGAATTATGAGCTGTTCCCAGCCTCTGAATGGTCCTCCAGTTCACAGGCGCCGGTGGACTGTACAGAGGTGTGGAGAAGCACCTGGGTGGGGCCGTATGCAGGGTGGGGGGTGTGAAGACAGAGGGTAGCCTGGGGCGCGGTGGCTTCTGTGCACAGGGAGGGTTGTGCTTCTGGCTAGCTGTGTGGCATGTGTGGGCACAACTTCCAGGTCCCACATGACTCCCCTCTCCCGTGGGGTGAGGGTTGGATATCAGCTATGCAAAAAGCACCGCTGCCTCGCAGATGCAGGTGAACTAAATCTACGATGGTGCTTCCAGAGGCCAGAGTCCTCTAGGTGTGGACTTGTGTAGAGAGCCTGGGCCAGGAGCCAGAGAGATAGGGAGGGGTCCAAACAGAGTCACAGGTGACTAACTTCCAGGATCCTGTGTGGAGCTGTAGAGGCGCTGTGACTCACTGGAACACTCGTGAATCAAGGGGTCAAGGCTGCATGTTAACCATCACCGTGGAAACTGATGGACCTCTTTCCCAGCAGCCTCTGGCTTCCTTTCCTGTCTGCAGTGTGTCATGTTGAAGGAACTGACTCTGGGCTGGGCAGGGGGCAGCTTCCCCATCACAGTTCGTGACACCTTGCTCTAACTCCATTGCTCAGGCCATGACAAAGGAGCTGCCCAGCGTGGCCAGGGGAACAGGAACTCTAAGGCCTCCTTCTAACTTCTACCAGGGTCTGTGAGGCCTGGGCCTTTGTGGCAGGTGAAGAGCTTGGGTGGTTTGTGTGTTGCGGTGATCAAGTTGGTTAACACCGTGTCAAGGTGTAGGAGGCCCGTTTTAGGGATCCGTGCTTATTAAACTCACTTGATTCTCCCCTAAGCCTTAGGAGTGGGTGCTGTTATGAAGCCTAAGCTATAGACAAGGGAAGTGAGGCATGGTGTTAAATAACTCGCCCGAAGACTCACAGCAAGGAGGTGGCCGACTTTAGCAAAACAGTATGAGTTTGGGATTCCATTTTAACACTGGGCAAAGGAAACGGAGCTCACAGTGACGGGGTAGACTTGATCTGGTGGAAAATGGGCACTAGGGGAAGCTTGAAAGGCTGTGACTTAGAGTCAGTGTGTGCAGGGGAGAAAGGGCCATGGCAGAGAGACACAGCACGTGGGCACACTCTGTTGTGATGTTTTCCTCCATTTCTGTCACTATTATTCAGAAAACAACCCCTACTGTCTCTACCATCACCACCCTACTAGTAATACCATCCTAATCACCCCCAATATCACCCCACCACTGCCACACCATCACCCCTCTCACCACCCCCATCACCAACCCCACCCCCATCATCACCCCCACACCATCACACCATCACCATCACCCCCATCATCATCATCACCCCCATCACCATCACCATCACACCATCACCATCACCCCCACACCATCACCATCACCCCCATCACCACCATCACCCCCATCACCATTATCACCCCCATCACCCCCACATCATCACCATCATCACCCCTACATCATTACCCCATTACCCCCACTCCATCACCATCATCACCCCCATCACCATCATCACCCCCATCACCACCATCACCCCCACTCCCGTCACCATCACCACTACTACACAGGTGCAGTGCTAAGTGGGTGGAACTCTAGAGACCAAATAAACTACAGTAGCACTTTTCAGTAGAAGCTGCCCAAAAGAGAAAAGGGGATCCGATTGCTGGAAATGCCACCCCTTCCCATTGTGGCAGAAGAAAGTATAAAAAGGTGGCAGGTGGGTGGATCATAGCAGCATCACCAGAGTGGATCAAAGCCAGAAATCACGGAAATCTAGGTCCTTTCATTTGTGATAGAGTCTCACTTTGTAGTCAAGGCTAGCCCTTGCATTCATAGCAATTCTCCCACCTCAGGCTCTTAAGGAATGAGAAGCCAGGTGTGAGTACCACACCCAGAAAAATCTTGATACACAGCACAGAGTCGTTGAAGACACGGCGTTCCTGGTGAGACTCTCACACCATTCCTGCACGAGGCTCCCTGTGACAGTTAATTTCCAGTTAATTTTCCCTATCACATCGATTAGGCCGGTAAGTGAGGCACACAACATGACTAATATGGCCATCAGCATGCCTCTATAAGTGCCAGGGCTCAAGTCCAAGCGCTTGGGATCCTCAAGGTTGAGACTTTAACCAACACTTGATATTGACTCATGCCAGGAAAAGCTTGTAATATACTCTCCACTCTTTCACCACTGTTAGTCGGGAAAAGCCAACACTACTGTCTCCATCTTTACCATGCCGCCAGTAATGTCATCCCTATCACCCCCAGTATTGCCGCCGCCATCACCACTATCACAATCTTCATTATCGACATCACCCCCCACCATGACCACTTCCCACCATGACCACCATCACCACCATCACCACCACCATGACCACTGCTCTATCATCACTAACCACGAGTAATGTTACCACTTTTAGGCAACGAGCAAAGCCCAGCACTTCACAGAGTTGTTGACGGAGAAAACTAATTAATTCATTAAGAAACCTACACTCACAAGGTTCGCGGCCACCTCCAAGCTGAGGTGGGTTCTTTACTTGGAGTTCCTTCCTTTGCTTTCCATACAGCCAAAATGGTTCATCCTTTGTAGTATTAAAACCTTGGTCTGGGAAGATGACAGATTGGAAAGCAGCAGAAACCGCTCTCCGTTCCTAAGCAACAATTGCACATCTGTCTGATGTGACTGTTTGAGTGCCGCGGTCTAGCGAAGGCTGGCCGGGTCCAGGCTCACTTAGATGGCTGATTTTGCTCCATTTCAGCTCTCAGCACAGTAGTGACTGCTTATCATCCAGGGCAGACAATCAGTCACAGGAGCTGGAAGGGTCTGGAAGAGGCAGCAGGACTCTGTTCTCCAAAACGTGGGGGTCTGTGTCCTCATGGGAGATTGCATCTTCTCAGCTCAGACCCAAAGACACAGCCAGTCAGCCTCTCTCTTAAAGGCACCCATAGGTGGTTTACGGGGCTGGGGATTTTATCCCCATCTCTTTCACTCATCCTTTGTTTATGTCTTCTGTTCCCCCTTCTGAGTCAGACACTTAAAGTCATGGACATTTCAAAGTCACCATATAAACAGGACTATTAGAAAGTCACCATAGGCACTGACTGAGTGTCCACTTTAAAAAAAAAAAAGAGGTTGAGGGGAGCGGCTGGAGATGGCTGACGTGCTCTAGCCTTGAGTCTGGGTGCTCAGCACCCGTGTAAAAAGCCAGGGTCAGTGGCATGATCTACAGTCTTAGCTCAGGATGTGGGGCATGGAAGTGGAGAGAAGCGCGTGCATGGAGCTTGCTGACTAGCCGGTGTAACCTACCCGAGAGTCCCGGCCTCAGCAAGTGGAGGATGACTGACGGGGACTCCAGAGTCACTACACTGTTGGAGTCAAACGCTCAATTTTCAATTCAATGCATCATAAGGTTTATAAAGAAACAGACATACGGCCCATTCAAAGGCCCCCAAACAAACAATTAACCAAAACTTCACTTGAGAACAACCAGAGAACAGACATGGTAGACAGAGACACTAAGTGACAATCTTAAAAATGCTCAGAGAATGAAAAAAGATGTGGGGACAGCCCAGAAACTGAGGTGTCAACAAAATGAGAACACCAGAAAGGAACCAAGAAGTCGCTCTGAAGCTGAGAAGTAAAACTTGTGAAATAGCTGACGTAAGAGCCAAAGGCAGACCCGAGGGGAATCAAGACTGGCGACTGGACTGAGGAGCCAACAATGGATGATACAGAGCAGAGTCTGAGGGACCGAAGGCTGCCACCAGGCAGACCAAAGGACACGCCGCGGGATCCAGGAGGCAAACAAGCGAGAGAAAGGTCTAGAAAGATTGTTGGGAGAAACATGCTGGAGAGTCCCCAGTTTAAAAAAAAAAGTGAATTCCAACAGCCAAGAAGTTCAGTGGATTCTAAGATGGTGGCATAGTGACCCAGACTGAGGCATTCCAACAAACGTCTGAAAGCTGAAGACAAAGAGAATTTCAAAGCAGCACATTAGAAAGAACCCTTCACAGACAAGGGTCCTCAGCGAGGCTGTCCACACATTTCCCACAGACCCTCTGGCGGTAGAAGGTCGTGGGCTACAGATTGCTAAAGTGCTGAGAGGAAATAAGAAGGACTCTCAAGGCCAAATCTTATATTCAGCATCCCATTCTAGGAAGCGAAGACATTCCCAGACAGGAATGCTGGGGGAGGGCTGTTGCTGCTAGGGAGACACTGCAAGGCAACCCAAAGCCATGGGAAGAATAAAGGTCTCAGAAAGGGAAGTGTGTGGGCAATTAGGAAGTAATGTTTACAACGGGACATGACTCCAGTTCCCCTACAAAATTCATGAGACTGGGGAATAATAAAGAAATTATTCCAAAACTGCCATTGTTAGGGTCCAAGAAACCATGAAAGACCGGGTTTGAGCAAGCCAAAAATTTACTTAGGAAAAACTGGTATCACGGAGGTGGCAGCAGAGTTCAGGCTCCAAACCATGCTGCCCAAGCCAGGGTTAGCAGCCAGTTTTAAAGGGGAAAACCACAAAGACAATCCCATCTAATCATAATGTAATACAGCGAGGAGTAGTTGGGGACTTTCCCTGGTGACACACGTTCAGCCTAACAGGGAGTTCTGTAATTTGGTGGTTTGGACTGGCTCTTGACCAACAATCAGATGGGTGTGTAATGTTTGTGGTTTACACCTGTGTGAGGGGCTTGTGGGGTTGCAGCCTAGCCTTAGGAAATTGTGGGTAGCAGCTCAGGGCAGAATGGCAGCCTGGGACAATATGGAGAATCTGCTGCTAGCTATATTTTGGTGTGGAAACCCACATTTTGTTTTCTACATGTCACAGAGATTAGTAAATTGAAACAATGGTTAATTTATGATTTGGGATGCACGGTTGGATACAATGTCATGTTATGATGCCAATAACATACTGGACTGAGCTGAGGCTAGACCTCTAAAGGAGAGGGGTTTTACATGCTGTTGAAGTTGATGGGTGTGTATACAACAGGTGTGGAATGTTACTTTATGATGTTTGACATCACCACAAAGAATTGCTACCCTATGTCTTATATGAGCGCCACTGTGAAAGTCAGCCAAACCGAAAGACAACCGTGACCAGGACACATGGGACAGAAATGAGAAATTTAGAAAGCAAATAGCAAAATGACACAAAAAGCCTTATTCTCAATAGAAGCCATGGCTAAGTGAAGCCCTGCTACCCTAACAAAGATGATCAGCCCAGTCAATGGAGATTGGGCTGGGAGGTGGCTCAGTGGCAGAGTTCATGCCTAGCATGCACAAAGCCATGTTTGGCAGCCAGTTATGTGTAAAATGGCTACAATCGTGTCTTCCTGTAATCCTAACACTAGGGAGGTAGAGGCAGGAGGATCAGACATTCAAGACCACACAGCTACAGAACGAGTCCAAGTTTGACTTGGGCTGTCTGAAACCCTTGAGAAGTATCTGGAGAAAGTCAAATCCATAGACACAGAAAGAGGGATGGGGGTCCCAGGGTCTGGAAAGGATGGTGGGGTTCAGTGTGCTATAGGAGGTTTCTGTCCTGCCCAGACTTTCTGAAATAATCACACAGAAACCAAATTATTTGCAATACAGTTTGGCCAATAGTTTAAACGTATTTCTGCCTAACTCTTATATCCAAAACTAGCCCATCTCCTTTAGTCTGTGTATTGCCATTGGGCTGTGGCTTACCGGGTAAAGTTTCGTCCGGAGTGTCTGTCTCCAGAGGGGCTACATGCCTTCTCACTGACTCCGCCTTCTTCCTCCCAGCATTTAGTTTATTTCCCCCACCTAGCTAAGTTCTGCCTTACTATAGGTCCAAAGCAGTTTCTTTATTAATCAATGGTAATCATAGCATACATAGGGGAATCCCACATCATCAGTGCTTAATGGGGACAACTTCTGTCTAGACAGATGAAAACATTCTGTGGATTATTAATAGATAACAATGGTGGTTCATCACTCATGATGAATGGATGGTGATGGTGGCTCAACATTAATGTTCTTACTGCCACTCAACTGTTTAGATAGCTACAAAGGTAAGGTAGATGCTTGTGTGTGTTTTGCCACCATAATAAAGTTTTATTAAAAACCAACTCACTACACTAGGTGTGGCAGTACACGTTTGTGCTATCAGCTCTCTGGAGGTGGAGGGAGGAAGATCAATAGTTCAAATCTGTCCTGGACTACATGTAACCAAAACAAAAAGACTTCCAGAAAATAGACAGACACATCTTTTCGTAGAGCTGCATCCTTGGTTAAGACTGCATCAGGTCACAGTGACCTAGAATCCCAGAGACAATGGGTCCAGTTGTGGGTCCTGTACATCCCTTCCTCTCTCTGTCTGTCTGTCTGTCTGTCTGTCTGTCTGTCTGTCTGTCTGTCTGCCTGCCTGCCTGCCTGCCTGCCTGCCTGCCTGCTTTTTGAGACATGGTCTCTCACTGGCATGGAGATACCAAGGAGGCTAGCCTCTGGGATCCATCCCTCTGTACTTCTCTACTGTTGGAATTATAGGCACATACCACCACACCCAGCTTCTCATGTGGGTTCTGGAGACCAAACTCCAGATCTCATGCTTGCAAAGCAAACAGTACACTGACTGAGCCACTTCCCCAGCCCTCTACCTCCATGAAGGTTCCATAATGACATTTAGGACTCTAAGTGACATCTCCCTATGCCTAAATCTTTAGCTTATTCCCATCTAGTCAATCACCTTTGGGTGAGGCAGGGCACCTACACTTCTAGGCTTGGAATGCAGACAGCTCCATTCCTGGCGGGTTGTAGCCCTGCTGACTTTCTACTGTTCTGGTAAGTTGTCTAGAGGAACCAAGACAACAAACAGGCCTTCAAGGATGTCAGCTATGACTGGTCAAGGTGTTGCCTAAGTCCCTTATCAGGAATGTGTGCCTCACCAGGATAACCCCTGAGCCTTGTTAACCAGAGGAGGTAATCATGACAGCAGAGTGGCTGAGGTCATACAGCCTTTAACCTTAGATGGTTCGTCTGGGAGGTGTTATGAAGTCAGCCACTTCCCTGGATGCATGACAATGTGTAAAAGGCTCTCACTGCACAGCTGGCTCAGGCAGAAGGCCGTTGTGCTTGGATGCTGGCCAAGATCTGGGTTGGATGAGATGCTGTCACTGTTGGGGTGGGTATGGTAACTAGCCTGTCTAAATATGACTGGGACCCCAGAAGGGGAGCAAGACACAAGCCTGTGGCACAGCAGGATACTTTCCTTATCCTGGGAGCCTGGGAGTATGCCAGGGGAAAATTCTCTGCAATGGGCAGATGAAACCTCCAGGGGGAGGGAAGCCCTAACTCACAGCGCGACCTCGCTGGTCCCTTTTCCCTTTGGGCTATTTCATTGCCATAAAACGGGAACAAAAATTTACATTTAGGATCCTGCAAGTTGGGAAGGAAGACCAGTTTTTACATTTGGCATATTTTTACAGAGCTGAGCCCTGCTCAGCCTATGAACAGGATTAATGGACACTAACCTGCTTTCACACCCCTGCCTCCCAGCATCTCCAGCCTGTTGCTTCTAATACCCCCAGTCTATTGATGCCCAGTATCCCCAGTTCACTGGCCCTACAACTTCCCCAGTTTACTGCTTCCCAGCATCCCCAGCCCACTGTCCCCCAGCATCCTTGCCCACTGTCCCCCAGCATCCTCAACCCAGTGTCCCACAGTATCCCTAGCCCACTGTCCCCCAGCATCCCTGGTCCACTGATACCCAGAATTCCCAATCCACTGCCCCTCAGAATTTCCAGTTCACTGACACCCAGAATTCCAAGCTCACTGGTCCCCAGCATCCCCAGTTCACCAACATCCAACATCCCCAGCCCACTGATATCTAGAATCCTCATCCCACTGGCCCCCAACATCCTCAGCCCATTGCCCCCCAACATTCTGAGCTCAATGTTCTCCATTGTGCCTCATTTTATCCTGAGTGTGGTGTGAATGTCACTGTGGATTCCTCTTCTGTCCCCTGACAGGCCATGGAGGGAACCCTCCCGGGACTTATTGGAGGAACTGAGGGGCCTTGAAGGTGCTCTGAGGAGGTCAGTTTCATATCCTTCTCTCTTTCACACTTTGTAATTGTGAACAAGGCCCAGACCCTGTTGAAACTTGGCGAGGAAAAGGCATATTTTGGTAACACTTCTGTACCACAGTTCATCTTCAAAGGCAATCAAACAAGAAACTCAAATAAATAAGAACTCAAACAGGGCAGGAAAGTGGAGGCAGGAACTGATGCAGAGGCCATGGAGGGGTGCTGCTTACTGGCTTGCTCCTTATGCTCAGTCTGCTTTCTTGTAGAACACAAGACCACCAGTCCACAATGGACTGGGACATTCCCCACCAATTACTAATTAAGGAAATGCCCCCCTACAGGCTTGCTTACAGCCCCATTTTATGGAGGCATTTTCTCAACTGAGGCTCCATTCTCTCAGATGACTCTAGCTTGTGTCAAGTTTACATAAAACCAGCCAGCACATGAGCTGAATTCTATCCCCTCAAAATCATATGTTGAGATCCCTAGTGCCCAGTCCCTCGGGTTGGGACTTTTGGGAAACTGCCCTCTAATAGACTATTGAGGTACATGGAAGTTATTTATATGATCCAATCCAATCTGGCAGGTTTTCTGTCTAGAAGAGGTCAGGGCACAGGCACACAGAGAGAGTGACATGTGAGGATATGAAGGGGAAGTTGCCCTCTATATACCAAGAAGTGGAACTTTGAGAGGATGTCACCTATAGGCACTGTGACCTGGGGCTCTTTCCTCCTCCACCAGGAGAAGACAATTTCCCAGTGTTTCAGCCCTGCCTGAAACATCTTCTAAGATGGACAAGGGACTGACAACAGTCCCTGGACGATGGCCTGACTGGAGTAGGAGCAACACAGCCGGATGGAGTTCAGGTGGGGGTTAGGGAGCAGGAGAAAGGGAGGATGGACATTTGGAAAAGGCATTGGAGCACCGGACAAGGCAATCTTGGAGGTATTTATCTTTCAACCACACCCTTAGAGGTGACACATGTCAGAGGTGAGAGAGGGACCGAGGCCCCACCCACCACAGCAGGAGGAACTATAAAGACAGGCTGGTCCAGCACTAGCCTTACACAGACACACGCTCTGCTTGCCCATTGCCCAAGATGAGGACTCATCTGCTTTGGTTGTTGCCCCTGATTCTGCTGGGCTCCTCAGGTAAGCCAGGAAGTAGGAATTCTGACCTAGGTCACCAGAGTCCCTCAGGACTCTGGCTGACATCCCGACCTGGCTGGACCTGCCTCCAGATGATGTAGTCCTGCTGTCCAGAGGAGGTGCTGGTATAGGGAACAGGACCTGCTGGAGGCCTCACAGCTGGGCTGCCTGATCTGGGAGTGGGACACAGTCTAGCTGTGAAACTCTTTTGTGGTACCTTCACTAGCCTTAAAATTCTTTCATTACATTTATATTCTCTCTCTCTCTCTCTCTCTCTCTCTCTCTCTCTCTCTCTCTCTCTCTCTCCTCTCTCTGTGCGTGCGTGTGTGCGTGTGTGCGTGTGTGTGTGTGTGTGTGTGTGTGTGTGTATGTGGTCATGTCAAAGTATGCATGTGGGGATCCGGGGACAACTTGACAACTTGTTGGAATTAATTCTCTTCTACCATGTGAGTTTATGGAGATTGAGCTCAGATCTTTGGGGGCTTGGCAGCAAGCTCCTCTACCCACTGAGCCATCTCACTGGTTCTCCCTACTCACCATTTCTATTAAGTCTAGATATTCTGTTGGACTTTCTGTCTCTTTTACCAAGTCTTGTGGGATTAGCATCATGTGGCTGGTGACCTTCTGCTGTGGGTTATGACCAGCAGCATGGACTGCTGGTTGCTTAGAGCTTTGGTTTCCTGGACCAGAGACAGAGCCCTCTGCCCCTGTGTCTCAGTGTGGCTGCTGAGGGGCTGTCTATGTGGGTGATTGGGGGACAGAATGGGTTGCTCGGTGGTTAGTGCTTCCCACAGAACTGTCTATGCATCCTGTGCTGTCTGGTGTGGTTATGGAATCTGACCCCCTGGTGTGTCCCTCCAGCTCAGGCACTGAAATGTCACGAGTGTAGTAGCACCACAGGAAACTGCTACAACCCTAGATCTTGCAGCGACAAGAGCCGCTACTGCTTGACCAACTGGTATGGTGAGTACCTTGGTCCTAGGGGGGTGGGACAGGGGATGGAACCTTTCATCTGGCACCCGGGGATGCTAGGGTAAGGCAACTTGCTGGTAGAGTTGGGGGGGGGGGGCTGGGAAGATATGGCCCTGAGAGTCCTCTCAGTTGTTGAGAGGTTTTGAGTGCACTGCCCTCCCTTCAAAATGGAACCAACAGTACTGTCTTAGAGTGGGTGGAATATTCCAAGTGAGCCACCATATGTAGTGCAGCCATGAGAAACATGCAGTTCTAACCCTTCTCAAGAGTGCTGGCTGCTCAGAAAGGAAAGAGGAGAAAAGTAGGGAGTGGGTAGCCCTAGTCGTATTCCTGAGCCCTGACCTTGGATCCCACTTTGAGTCCTAATTCTGGTCATATTCTGAACCTTATACCTGGTCACGATCTGAGTCTTGGTCTTCATCACAATTATCTCCGACCCTGGGTTACATATTAATCCTTAATCTTGGCCACATACTGAGCCCTGTTTCTGGTCACAACTTGAGTTTGACCCTCCTGACGTCTTGCTGTGTGTCCCTCTGAACTGGAGGTTGTAGGTGGCCTGGGTTTGTTAATAGGGCCAGGAGTGGTTCTTATACGTCTCTCAGTAAATGGCTCCCCTTCTGCTCTCTGTTTCCAGCACCCCCAGGCCAGCAAACACTCATAACAAGAACATGTGGATTTACCTGTCCTGATGTCCTTCAGAACCAGAATAACTCCAAGGTCTCCTGCTGCAACACGGACCTCTGCAACAGTACCGTGAGCCTTCACGCCAGCTGGGTGCTGCTGATCCTCAGTGTCTGCTTTATCTATCTCAGCCGATAGGCACAGAACTCCCACTCGGTCCAGCTCCAGCTGCTTGGGGCCAGGTGTCATCATGTGACGGAAATGTTTCATAGCCTTAGGTGTGGTACTTCTACTCCAGTCAGAAGGATTCTAAGAGAGAATGTTCACTGAGTACAATCACTAGAGCTGAAGACGGGAGGTCCTGGAGCTGGACCACAGGCAGAGGCTTTAGGCTGAAGGAGACCCTTGCCACTGTCCAGGGTGCTGTATGTGGCGCTCTGTCTCCAAGGTCGCCATCTGCTGGCCTCCACGTGCTGGTGCAAGGAAGACATCATGGCTGTGAATCTGTGACTGGGGATTGTGGAAGGTCCCTCCCCCCCCCCCCCCAGGAGGCACAGTGAACTCTTTGGGGGGCTTCTTCTTTTCATATATCCCATGGCTCCCTCCTTGCAACTACCTCAGAGGACCTGAGTCTGAGAATCACCACTTCAAAAGAGCTGACCTCCAGTGCATGTTACCTGCTGATTCCTGGACCGGTAGTGAAGTTTGCTGCTTTAACCTGAGTTCAAAGATTCTTGGCAAATGAAAACCCTGTGGAGAGGCCTGCAGTCTGGCTGTGGGCGAAGGGCAGATGCTGGGACAGGTTTTCCTTGAACAAGTCGTAGGTCAACCCTGGCATTAGCACAGTTGCTACGTGTGATGCCATCTGTGTAGCCTTTAGCCCCAGGATACCTTACCCTTCAGATGGACCCTGAGGATTCTATTTTAGGATGACACCAATCTCATCAGGACTTCAGGAGCTTCTGTGATCTCCAGTCTATTCGGAAACAAAGGACAGTCACAACTGGGAGGGTGAGGGCAGGCTTTGTCCAGCTGTGAAGCCTGAGGGGTTTCTGCTGTGGAATAATCCTTCTGCACATTGTGAACATGTGTTGCCCTCATTGTTAATAAAAATGGACTGGCCGATAGCTAGGCAGGGCTTTCAGGGCAGAGAGAATGCCGAAAAGAAGAAGGGCAGGGTCTGAGGAGTCTTGAACCAGATGTGGAACATGGGAAGTTCATAGATGAGGTAAACAAACCTTGGGGCAGCAACAGATTAATAGAAATGGGTTAATTTCAGCTGTAAGAGCTGGTTGAAGATAAGCCTAAGCTATCGGTCGGATATTTATAATTAATATTAAGTCTCTATGTGGTTATTTGGGAGGAGCTGCTAGGACACAGAGAAACTCTGCCTACATGTTTTCTCCATTCTTTGTCTGTGGTCCAGCTCCAGGACCCCATCAGTCAGCTCTAGTGATTGATTGTACATCCTCCATCAAAGAGGAGCTGCCCCTTCCAGTGTGTGTCTGCCTCTCTCCCCATGTCTGAAAGCCTGGTCAACACCATACCCCCATGAAGAGAATGAGCCTGGGAGCTAAATTCTAGGCTGGCAGTAGTTTGGGTGGGTAACCCCACTGACTGGATTCTCCCTAACTTTCCAGACCTGTGTAGGGCAGAGAATGAATTCATGCTTGTTCATTCACTTCACACCCTTGTTCCATTTTGGGCCCTTTTACTATGGTGTTTTCCATGCACTGTGCCTCATCTAGACCTGATCACAAGGCACCCACACGGTGCTGCTGCCACTTTATTACACAAGGCTGTTGCTGGGAGGCACCAGCTCAGTGCCCTGGGAATGACAGAGGGCTGAACTCAGGTGGCCTCCCACTGGTCACCTCACCAGGTGCCAAAGAGCAGGGTTGGTTAGTAAGGGCAGAGCTGGTGCTGAGCCCAGGATCTTACTTGGTGCAGGTCACAAGGATACTAGAAAAGAGAAGACCTCTGCTGGGGGTGGGGATTGGCACTGACATTGGTAGGCTATAATGTCTGATGAAACCACAGGACTCCAACAGAGAGGAGGTCGTGAGGTGAGCGCAGGATCGCAACAGAGTGTGTGGAGCTTCTCGAGGGACGTTGTTGCTCCTGAAATGGGGACTTCCACAAATGCCCTGTCTGGTCTCTAAGCTCCTCAAGTTGATGGGCTCTCGTGCAGAGCATCCTGTGACTGGGGCTTCCCACATGCTCTCCCCACAATCCAGGCATTCACTGGTTTTCTTGGCAAAGTGTCCATGTGCTGGAGACCCACTGCCGCTGAGCTGCCCACCCCCGAGGCTGATGCCGCAGAGGTCTGGAGGCTGGGGCTGGAGGCTGGTATTCCGTAGGTTTCAGAGGTCCCACGAAATTTACTTTATTGCAGTGTCCCTCTTTCAAGCATTCACTAAAGGATGGTTTTCCATGCTGCTGTCACTCATATCCCACTACCCACTGGCAGGACAGACCCAACCTGGCAGGGACCACCCCATGCTGCCATTCACTCCCGTGTCCTCGGGCACAGGCCCTAATTTCTCTGGTTATCAATCAAATGAGAACATGAGACTTTGTGTCAAAAAATAAAAAAAAAAAAAACAACCAATTAAGGCCCGAGGAGGCGGTTCAGATGGTAGAGGGCTTGCTTTGCATTGTGTGACTCCCCGGGTTCCGTCCTCAGCATTGCGCTGACAGAACATGCCCATCTGTAGCCTCAGCACTTGGGAGGTGGAAGCAGGAAGACCGGAAGGTCAAGGTCATCTTTGGCGTCACAGCAAGTTTGCAGTCACACGAGGCTGAGTTGGATGGCATGAGACTTTTTTTTTAATATATAAATAAATAGGTAAATTAAAAAAAAAAAAACCAAAAGTGTGCTACCGTATAGTCTCATCATGTCTCACTTGACTGTAATAATCTGTTTTCCATTCTGTGACAGTGTTTCCTAACTCCTGGCAAGATCTTTGCAGCACCAGATTTATGGAAATGATGAGGACCAGAGAAACTGGACCACGGGGTCAGGCTCCACAGCTGCTCCCTGAGCTGGAGCTGACCATCTCTTAGGCAGTATATACCACACTGAGCATCTCTGCTAGGCGCTCACTCACCAGCCTGGGTGAACATGTGCTATGACTCAGAGGTCTAACACTCTGTCTGGTGTTGCTGGCCAGACACCGAGGATAAAAGGGGGTTTCTCAGTGCCCAACTCTGATCGTCCAAGGATAGGAGCCCACCTGCGCTGCTGAAGTCGCCTGAGCTAGCTGCAACCAGCTACTGCTTAGCTTTGATCCAGGGTTCCTCTCTTGTCAGTTGGCGTCTACTTGAGTCAGTGTAATTAATTTCTCAGTTCCCTTGAAGTCCCTGGTCCTTATCTTATCTATGGTCATTTTTCTTTTCTTTTTTAAAGCAATTTCTGAAGGTTCTTGGGATGAAGGTCTTCTGATTACCAAACTGATTCCGTCATCTGTTGTTTGAAATGTTTCATATCCCATCCTCTTTAACAGACACTGAGCTATAAACTGCTCCTGTCTGCTGACATTTAACGGTGCCACCAAAGTACATTCTAGGTCATTTGTCTTTGCTTCCCAGGGACTTTGAACACATTTTTTTTTTTATTATGGACCTGTGCAGAAACTATGAGAATGCTGGTTTTGATACACAGTTGCTTCTGGATTTGGGCAAAATTGCTTAATCCATGGCCCACTTTATATTGCCATGTTGGCTTGCTTATGGCAATTACTGTGTTCCAAAAGGAATGGCTCTAGAGGGATGATAATTCATGGTTATAAAGTTGATGAAGAAGGCAGTGCCACACACCACAGCTGGGATAATGAAATGCCCCAATAAACATCTGCTTTATCCACCTCCTTCCTCCTTGTCGAGCATGCAGACTTCCTCCAAAATACTCGTTCACTGGAGATGTAGCATCATAGACAAATATGATTGTACTGAGCATTGATCCCCTCTCTTTTTGGGGGGGTGGGGGAGAAGTTCAACCAGAAGCTCAGAAAAACAAAACAGCCAGCCACTGACTGTTGTCTCTACTTTGATCCGAAATGGCGATCCTGCCTCCCAGAATCTCAGAGTGAGACAGAGACAGAGAGCTGTCTCTTCCAGTTTTATAATCCTCTCTAGATTTGGGATTAAAGGCGTGAATCATTGTTGCCTGGTCTGTGAGGCTGGCCAGTGTGGCTGTTTTACTTTCCCCATCCCCAGGCAAGCTTTATTTATTAAAATACAAATGAAATACCACTACATTACTGAAGACAGAGCTACAGTGAAGAAGAGAATGGCAAGTGGATTTATGTTCACACTGTCACAAAATCAAGACACTGTAGGCCCAATTGTTATAAGTCGGGAACATCTGGGCATTGTGTCTGAAGGGTGTATTTGAAAAAAATAGATAGGCAGGACATCCCTACACTCTCCCATGTCACTCCGTTTATTGTCCTATGAGTAATAGTCCCATTGAGTGTTTCCACGTGGAGCCAGTCTTCTTGACGTCTGGCCTACAGGATGGGTGGCGCTGCACCTCAATGAGTCCTTGTTTTGCCATAAGCAATCGCATCATATTTATATTTGACATCACCAAAATAATTAGTCTCATTATGCTAGCACCCCTTTCTGTAGCTTCGATTCACTGTATATAGTCACCCTGAAAGCGGAGACTCCCCTTTCACTGACACATCACTCAGAGCCTGGCACGGTGTTCTCAGCAAATACCTGTTGGCTGAGCACATAAACAGGTGGGGCTTGGCTACTTTGAGTTTTTATGGGCAGTGACACTGCTGGCCAGTATTCTACAGAGAGTAAAAGGCCAATGAGCAGCCATTCTTAAAATGTGGTCAGATTCCTGCAAGGAAAGCTTGGAGGAGGCGCAGAGCAAGGAGACTTCACCAGCACTGAGGCAAATGCTGCCATGGGGTCCTTGCCTCTCCGGTGCAGCCATGGGGGCTCTTCCACAGACACTGCAGCAGATGTCCTTAGGGCCCCCACAACGCAGAGACTCTGGTAGTACTGACCCTCTTTCTTCATCCATCAATTTCAGATACTCAAAATCATGTTGAAGTGCATCTCTGGGGTGCAGAAAGCGCATAGCCTCTTCTGGAGCCCGTAAGGAGGAGGGACCTGCACAAGGGATCAGCCGGCATAGACACCAGGTTAGCAGGCCCTTGGTGTGGACGCAATTGACACCTGTTAGTGTCCAATGGCCTGATATCTAAGGTGAAAGATAAGGGGTTGAGCCAGATTAGAAACTGAAATGGAAACCCCATACAGGGTCTCAGTCCACAGGACTGTGGATTCCTGAGAAGGTACAGCCATAGAGGGTCTCAGTCCCAGGACTACAAATTCCCAAGAAGGTAGTTATAGAGGTCTTCAGTCCCCAGGACTATGCATTCCCAAGAAGGGACAGCCATAGCGGGTCTCAGCCTCAGGACTGTGCATTCCTGAGAAGGTACAGTCATAGAGGGTCTTAGCCCCCAGGACTGTGGATTCCCGAGAAGGTACAGCAGTACCTGTCCATCCACGGGGCAGAAGGAAGTCTCTTTCTTCTTAAATATATTATAAAAGTTTAGGGGAGCGGGAGAGATGGCTCAGTGGTTAAGAGTACCGCCTGCTCTTCCAAAGGTCCCGAGTTCAATTCCCAGCAGCCACATGGTGGCTCACAACCATCTGTAATGAGATCTGTGCCCTCTTCTGGCCTACAGGCAGAGTACTGAGAATACTGTACACATAAATAAATAAATAAATAAATAAATAAATAAATAAATAAATAAATAAATCTTTTAAAAAAGTTTAGTAGGAAACATTTAGGGGGAAGTATGTGAGAACTCTGCTTTATTGTTCTGAAACTGCTCTTAAATGAGCAAAACAAATCCATTAAAATGAAACCATTTCCCAGGTAAATAAGCACTTAACAAGTTCAACTCAAGGTATCAGGAGTCACCGAGGATGAGTAAGACCCTGCACACTGTTAGAGGCAAGCTGATTTGTCTATGGACACTCCATCGTTTGTTTTAGAAACGGGAGGATGGATTCCTAAAGACTAATGACCCTTCTTGTTTTGTTTTCCTTAAGTCATTATCAGGAACGCAGAAGGTTTCTCTTTGCTTCTTCTAAGTCCTTCAGGTCAGAATAAAACTCTGTTGTTATCTTGAGTGACCTATTTGGGAGTAGCATAGTGTGTCTCTGGCACAGATTCTCCCTCTGGTGACAGTTATTTCTGTCGTGATCTTCCTATTCCTTTGAACACAGTCGGGACATTGCACACTATTTTTTTCTTTTCTTGGGGATGGGAGAATGCAGTCTGGTAACAGGGAAGCAAACTCATGGTCTGGGGACGGGAGAGCACAGGCTGGTAACAGGGAAAATGAGCTCATGGTCTAGGAAGTACCCCTGACCCAGGTCTGGTCCTTGTGAAATTTCAAGTACACTCAGCCTGCCATGTCTGCAGAAAGCAGTCTGCCCTGGATGGTGTACTCCTGGCACTAGAGGTTTGCAGCACAAGGCCTCCTCACAAGCAGGAAGAGTATAACACCTCACTGCCCAAGGCTGAACAGCTCCAAACATGGACTCCTGAGTTGAAATTTCAACTTCGGCTTTCAGTTGCTCCTCTCTTAACACTTCTGTAGCTGTCTTGAGGTCTTGGTCTCTCCCTCATTCCCTTCTTGGAGCCTGACTTCAATGCCTCAGATAATGCACTAAGAATATCATGTTTTTTTTTTGTTGTTGTTGTTGAGGAAATGCATGTCTCTGGAATCTCAGACAAACCTCTATTAAACTGTTGACACCAGTCCCTCATGGTGGCATTGACAGGATCAAGGCAGCCATAGGGGAAGCACTGGTCTCTTGTATCTGAATTTTTCAAGAGAGTTTGATTTGCTCACAAGTTGGCAGAGGGGGGAAATTGGTTGTTTGAGATTTCTGGTGGTTAAAATGTTTGATTTCATTGGATGTTATGTGGCAGGATCCTCAGTAACTGGGTCAAGTGTTAAATCACACTCATCGAAGAATGCCTTCTCTGCGTTGTTCTTGTCAGTGTCCTGACTGGAGTTGCGTGTTTTCAGGTGGGGCTGGGAGAAGAACAAGGCAGCAAGGATAAGGCTGTCTGCAGCTCACTGCTGTTATCCAGAGAATTCCCAGCATTTCCTCCTTTATGCCTCAGAGAGAAAAGCATTCCCTTCAGAGAAGTAGGCGAATGCCATTACATGGCCTTAAGGCTTATTTATTTCCTTATTTAGTTTTTTTTTTTTTTAAATAACCAGGGTCTCAGATTGACCATGAATTTATAACATAGCCCAAGATGTCCTGGAGTAGAAGCACGTAGGGATCCTTCTGTCTCAGCCTTCGGAATGCTGGGATTGCAACCATGGGCCACCTACTAGTCAATTAATTCATGTACAATGTGGGCCTCTGCAAGAAGCACTCTTGGGAAAAAGAGAAGAGATGATCCCCAGCCCATCCACATAACACACCTAATAGATGTTGGAATCTGGAGAATCCAGGGGTTACAGAAACCAGAGTCAAGTATGTCATCAAGTCTCTGGACATCTACAGTTCTCTCAAAAGACCCAAATCTCAGCCGGGCGGTGGTGGCGCACGCCTTTAATCCCAGCACTCGGGAGGCAGAGGCAGGTGGATCTCTGTGAGTTCGAGGCCAGCCTGGTCTACAAGAGCTAGGTCCAGGACAGGCTCTAAAAAAGCTGCAGAGAAACCCTGTCTTGAAAAACCAAAAAAAAAAAAAAAAAAAAAAAAAAAAAAAGAAAAGAAAAAGACCCAAATCTCCAGTCTCCTTGTGGGTGAACTGTGAAGGGCCATGGGACCCTTTGCAGAGCAGAAACCCTCCAGGATTAGCTAGGGATTATGCAAAAGGGTAGAGTTGGGTAAAACATTCTGAGACCGAGGAAAGAGCTGACTGCTCTGCTCCCCCAAGGCTGCATGTTTCTGCCAAGGTCATCTTTGATCTCATGTGGACTGAGGCATACAGCAGGCCTGCCATATATTACAGTTTGCAAAATAGCCATGGCAGTTCTGATATGCCGCCTCCCCCTCCCCATGGCCATCCTGCAGAGAAATATGGGAAATGGGGAGCTGGGGAAATTAAAGAGAAATAAGAGCAACAAAATCATGACCATCCCTGATAACACCCACACAGTTCCTCCTGGCCTCCAGCACTGAGCACGGGGGTCCCCTCACCTATTCCTTGCTCCTCTTGATAGGTACTCCTAACATAGAGGATCCATGTCCTATCTGTCCTCTCTGCCCAGAGGCTTCTTCCATTCCAACTCCCTGGCAGCTCCATTTTCTTCCTTCATATCTTTGTGGAATTCACCTCCCTCCACTTTCCCTTTTAGTCTTAGGAATTCTTGGGGTCTCACTGCAGCAGCATCAGCATCAGCATCAGCAGCAGCAGCAGCAGCAGCAGCAGCAAGAAACACACAGGCAGGAGCCCCACATGTTTGGGTTTCCTGAGGCCTGTGTCATTTGGGAAGTGTCTCATCTTGAGTCCAGATAGTCCTAAGGGATGCAGATATGTGAACCTGACTTCATAGGGAATCCTGTCTGATTACAGCCATAGTGGTCTATGGGGAGTGCAACCCCTGAGACCCCCCCAGCAGCTGGGGATGGAGTAGTGCCTGCTAAGTTTGCCTTGGAGTGCCAGTTCTCTGGGCAGAATGGAGTTTGGGAGCCTCTGTGCTGGCAAGGCTGGTGGAAGAGTCACCTAGTAGTTTCTGAAGAACTGAGAGGCTGATGGGATGAAGCTAGACTGTTCCCTCTGAGAAATATGTAGAATCAAAATGGAGTCATGTTTGCCAAGGCCTGACCTACCCTATCCTACTTATACCCTATACCCTATACGCATACCCCATGAAAGAGGCCCTGTGTACTCTGCATCCTCCAGCAACAGAATCTATCCTGTATGCTTACTACAGACCCTTCCTCTAGGTCCTAGTCCCGAGCTCAGCTTATCAGTCAGTAGAACTTATTCTTATTGTAAAGGTCACAGGTGCTCTGCTACTTTGCTAGGGAGTTTAGATGTAGCTCTCCCTAAAGCTCTGTTGTGACAATTGCCACATGTAAACCCTTCTCAAAGGTTTTTACTATGCTTAGAGTGCAAGAAGAACAAACCATGAGGGGAGATCTTGGAGGTTTTCACCCAGGGCCTGCAAGGATGGTACTAACTCGAGTTTCATCCTTCATCTTACAAGACCCATCCCCCCACTGGCTGTGAGGCTTGGGGGGGGGGGGGGATACCAAGAACCCAGTGCTCGCCCTGGAGGCTGGATGTCTCAGCAGCCAGAATATCTGTCTCTCACGAAATGGGCAAGGATGCTGGTGGATGTGAGATGGTGTTACTCCCAAAGGTGGGAGGGGAAAGACCTCTGTCTTAGTTAGGGTTTCCATCGCTGTGACGAGACACCATGACCATGGCAAGTTTTATAAAGGAAAACATTTCATTGTGGTGGCTTACACTTTCAGAAGTTTAGTCCGTTATCATCATGGTGGGTAGCATGGAGGCATGCAAGCAGACATGGTGCTGGAGAAGAGAAGTTGAGGGGTTTCTATCCAGATGTGCAGGCAGCAGGAAGTAACTGGCTTGCGCTTCTGAGACCTCAAAGCCTCCCCCTTAGTGATGCACTTCCTCCAACAAAGCCACGCCTGCTTCAACAAGACCTATAGGGCAATTTTCTTTCAATCTCCACAACCATCAACCCAAATCATCATGGCCAAGTTAAGTAAAGCAAGCTTTCTAATTCATGTACACAGGCTGCCTCTCCCTAAACTAGGGTCCAAGAGGTCAGCATTAGATGCAAGGAAGACATGACTTTCATAGTTCAGGGGTAGGAGGTTTCCAAATGGGGAATTTGGTGGGCAAAGTAGGTGGGATTACAGGAGCAGAACATAAAGCACAGCAAGTTAGTTCCTCGGGAAATAAAGACAGAGTTGTAAGGTGGGCATAACAAGGTAGTCATAGGTGGTCACATAACCTTTTGAAACAAAGGTAGGGCTGCAAGATGGTTAAAAACAACGTTTTGAAGCAAAGACATGATTGGCATTCCTAGAACAGGCAGTACTGAACCATTTGCTAAGGTTACAGGTGGAGCATAGCCCCAATCCTTGAGAAACAGAGATTTAATCATAAGCAGGAATGGACCTAGTTTGTCCTTACTATAAGATGGCTTTGAAGCCTGAGATGAAGGCAGGCTGGTTTAGTGGATCCCCGCATAGGAGCATTGTCATGCGAGCCTGGTGACCTGAGTTCAGTCCTTGGATCTCATAGTGAAATGAGAGACCTGACTCTTGAAAATTGTCCTCTGAGCTTGGCTTAGGGCTTCTACTGCTGCAACAAAACACCATGGCCGAAAAATTAGTTGGGGAATAAAGGGTTTATCTGGATTGCAATTCCACATTGCTATTTGTCACTAAAGGACGTCAGGACAGGAATTCAAAAGAGGCAGGAACCTGGAAGCAGGAGCTTATGCAGAGGCCCGTGGAGGATGCTGCTTGCTGGCTTGCTCCACTTGGCTTACTCAGCCTGCTTTCTTCTAGAACCCAGCACCACCAGCCCAGAGATGGCACCATCCCCATGGACTCCCCTCCCCCACTGGTCACTAATTGAGGAAATGCCCTATAGCTGGATCTCATGGAGGCATTTCCTTAACTGAGGCTCCTTTTTCTCTGATGACTCTAGCTTGTGTCAAGTTGACACAAAACCAGCCTGAACAGACCTCTACACATGTACTACGGCATAAGAACATCCATACATGCGCATAAAATAATAATAATAACAATACAATTGAAGTTGATTTTCCTAATCAGTCTTAGCTAAAATGTAAACAACATGTTTACCTCAGAACTCATTTGGGAGAAGAAAGGTAAAAAGAGAGGTTTTAAAAGGAGATTTATTTATTTTTAATTAAGTATATGGTGTCTGGGTTTGTGTGTGCATTGCGACTCCAGGTGTCCAATCAGTAAGAAGAGGAAGTCGGATCCCTGGAGCTGAAGTCTCAGGCAGTTTTGAGCTGCCAGGTATGGTGCTGGGAACTGAACTTGGATTCTTTGCCAGAACAGGGAAAAGTTTCTGTAACCTGATGAGCCTCTCTGCTGATGCAAAAATCCAAATCAGACCAAATCTAAGCGAATTAGAAAAAGCCCATGTTTAATGATACAATGCTTCCAGATGATTTGTCAGCCCCCCAGAGAGGAGACGGACGGGAAAGGAAGACCAAAAAACTGCTTGTCTTTTTTTTGGGGGGGGGGCAGTTTAAATACCCTGTGGGAGTGGTCTTGAGCATCTCTGGGGGAGGGGTCATCATCTGGCAGGTTTTCTGAGATGCAGCAGGGTTTGGAGAGAGATGGGGGAGGGGACTTGGAGAGGAGCTTCCACTCGAACATTCCAGACTCTTGGGTATGTGGGCACCAGTTCAAGTCTGGCTACTTCCTGCAGGCATGGAATGATGTGTGTGGGGGGGAAGAATTGGGAGTTTGTGGGCTCATGGTCAGCGGGAGGTGTAGGTGGAGAGGCATCCAGTTAACTGCCATCCTGGAGACCTCAGGCATCTGTTCTTTGAGAGAGCTGAGAAGGCAGGCTGCTAGGAGAAAAAAATAGATTTTTTTTTTTTTTTTTTTTTTTGGTTTTTCGAGACAGGGTTTCTCTGCAGCTTTTTTAGAGCCTGTCCTGGAACTAGCTCTTGTAGACCAGGCTGGCCTCGAACTCACAGAGATCCACCTGCCTCTGCCTCCCGAGTGCTGGGATTAAAGGCGTGCGCCACCACCGCCCGGCGAAAAAATAGATTGTTATCATCTATCATCGGCCCTATGAACGGGGCTGGCCATGGGAAGGGTGACATTGCTAGAATGATAGGACTGGAGAAGTGCCCCGGTTGTACAGAAGAGGCACGGGTGAATGAGTGAGGCATGAGAGCAGATGAGCCCTTTAAAACCAGAGTCCAGTTGCTGGGTAGGTGCCCACTTGAGCCTGGAGAGGCAGTACCAATGGTGAAGTCCCAGGAGTTGGTGCAGGTGCTGGCATTATCTGGAGAACCTGGTTGACTTTGGCATGAGTCTGGTAGGAGGGGTGGACCTGCGCAGGAACCTGCAGGTATCTGTAGAACAGCTGGAACAGATTTACCCCCAAATTTTATCCATATTTACTCTAATTAGGATGTATATATATTTTAAACCAAGGGTCATGTGCTGAAGATGTGGTCACCAGCCTGTGGCACTAAGGGGAAACAGTGGGCTTTTAGGGGTTAGGGATTTTTAGGGTTAGTGGGAGGAACTTAGGTTATTCTGGGAGAGTGACCTTGAAAGGATCCAAACCCTTCTTCTCTCTGTAATCAGACTGGTGACTACCCTAATTGTCATCATAGAATCTTCATCCAGTAAATGATGGAAGCAGATGCAGAGATCCATAGCCAAGCACTGGGTTAAGCTCCTGGAGTCCAGTCAAAGAGAGAGAGAAGGGATTATATGAGCAAGGGATAGGGGTCAAGATCATGATGGGGAAACCCACAGGGATAGCTGACCAGAGCTAGTGGGAGCTCATGGCCTCTGGGCTGACAGCCTGCATGAAACCAAACTGGGTCCTCTGATTGTGGGTGACATTTGTGGGATTTGGTCTGTTTGTGGGGCCCCTGGAAGTGGAACCAGAATTTATTCCTGATGCATGAACGGGCTTTTTGGAGTCCATTCCCTATGGTGGGATGCCTTGCTCAGCCTCAATGCAGGGGGGAAGGGCTTGGTCCTGCCTCAGCTTGATCTGCCAGGCTTTGTTGACTTCCCATGGGAGGCCTTACCCTCTCTGAGGAGTAGATGGAGTGTGTGTGGTGTGTGTGTGTGGGGGGTGTGAGGTAGCTGAAGGAGGGGGATGGGAAAACACAGCTGGTCTGTAAAATGAATAAAAACCAAAACCAAACAAACAAAAAGCAAAGTTAAAAATGGTAAAAAAAGAAGCCTATGTGTAAAGTCTACAAGACTTAGCGCTATGAGAAAAGAAAGCAGCGAGAGAGGCCTGGGACGGCTCTGCCCAGCATCAGGCTGGAGAGATGGCTCTGAGGTTAAGGGCACTGGCTGCTCTCCCAGAGGACGTGAGCTCAGTTCCCAGCACTCATGTTAGGCAGCTCACAACTGCCTAGGACTTGAACTCCAAGGGTGATCTGACCCCTCTGACCATGGCCAGTGCCTGCATTCCCATGCACATACCCACATGCTTACACACACACATACACATAATTAAACATGATAAGAATAAGCCTTTGTATTTAAAAGCCCAGAATGGGGCATGCACTTGTAATCCCAATGCTGGGAAGGTAGAGACAGTTGGGTTCCTGCCATTCACCGGCTAGCCAGTCCTTCCAGCTTGGGAAGATTCAGGCCAGTGAGATATTCCTGTTCAAAAAGAGAAAGAAAAAGGTGGGCAGTGCCTGTAGAATGATACCCAAAGTTGTCTCCTGACCTCCAATTCACACACACACACACACACACACACACACACACACACACACACGTAAAGGAAAAAGAAGTGGGAGATTAGAAAGGTCAGTGGTTCTCAGAGATGTGTGAAGGGGGCTGAGAAGGCAGAGGCAGATATCTAAGGAGATGACAGCGTCCTGTATGGGATGCCACTGGTGCCACAGCATCCTGTATGGGACACCATTGGTGCCACTCTACAGGTGTCAACACCGCAGCATGTGGAGCCCCAACCCCCGTGGAAGTTGAGTCATGGAGCGATGGAAATATGTCAGCCTGGGTCCGTCGACTCGGAAGAGCACCGCTGAAGTACAGGCTGACGGGGGAGGCTGTGCCGGGGAGGGGCGTGTTCGCGGGAGTTCTCTGTGCTTTCTGACCTTTTCTTCAATGAGCCCAAACAGTTCTTAAGGAAAGGTCTAGAAGTCACTTCTCTCATTATAGGTTTTCACAGTGTCACACAGAATACCAGCTTCATTGCAGGCAATCCTATTAGATGTATGTGCCCGGGACTCTAACCATTGTACATGCTCACAAGGATGTTCCCAATACTTGGTGTGTACTCTGACCCGCTAACATTCAGTATTTAACTAGTGAGAGAACAAGCAGATGCTGAGTTCTGACATTCCTGAGGTAGAACTAGGCGTGTGTTACTATGAGTCCTGAGAGTTTTCTCTAGACGTGGAGGAGACTAGGTGATGTCCGTCCTCCTCCTTATAAAGTCCCAACAGCAAGCGAAAGCACAGTTCTACCAAAGTTTGCTGCTGGGGAGGCAATGAGTTTATTAGACTTACTTACAGAGCAATGGGTGAAGGCATTTGGGGCAGGAGACTAGTGACCAAAAAGAAGCCACGTTGGAAGGTGTGCACCCAGCTGGGATGCTGGCTTTCCCTATGGCCTTAGTAGATGGAGCCCTTCCTCCCCTTCTTCCCATCACATATCCTCTGTCCTCTCGGAGATCCAGAGGCCATTTGCAATTAGGCTACAATGACATACAATGGGTTTGGAGGGGTGATGGAATATTTAAATGAGGACCCTTCTATGAGGGAGAGCCAATAGTCAGCAAGCTCAGGTGAGAGGATCGCCTATGACGAGGCCCAGCAGATCTCCTGAGGAAGGTGAGAGAATTTGGTCTGAGGACAGACCTGTACAATACCATTGTCCCAAACAGCAGACACCCTGCAGTCGAGAGGCCCTGATACATGTTAGAAGGGGATGAGAGCTGAGGGTGGGACTTGCCTGACCAGACTGCGGACTGTGCAGAGGACAGTCCTGGCGCATGAGCAGAGTTGCCCTCAGGGTCTCACGTGTCACTGGGATGTCACCAGCAGCGTTGCTCTTGTTTCACACGTAGCGACAATGAGAAGTTGTCTTCCTTTTAAAAAAAGAAACTAAATTCAAACTTGCTATGGAAAAAATACAATGCTTTCGTACACTTTCTAGTTCTTAGATTTATTTTTACTGAAGTCACTAAAAAAAGACAAAGTCTATTAAAAGAAACCAAGGTCTCCTATCATATCTTCAAAAGATAAAGGATCCATCCATCTTCCTTTTTCCATCTATAGGGAGAAGAGAGAGATCTCTGCCCTCCTCTTCCTCAGTCAACATAACCCCCATGCGGACACTGTGTCTGCTCCCAGCCCCCACCCACCAGCAGACTTTGGTGAGATGGTGTTAGGGAGCTGGTCATACACGGCTACTGACAGGTGAGCCCGAGCCACGATCACAGCCCGGATCTCTCAGGCAAGCCCAGGGACAGTTTCTTCCATGACGTGATCAGTCGAATAGAATGGTCCACAGGCAGGATAAAAGGCTGTGGGCTAAAGAAGAGAGGAGGAAGCGATGGCACTCAGGGTAAAGGCAGATGTGTGGCTGGCAAGACCCTGGAAGTGCCTGCGCAGGACAAGGGCACTGGGCACCACAGCAACCCTGGCCCCCAACACACTGCAGCCCTTTGAAGCCATCCCACAGTACTCCAGAAACAGGTGGCTGAAGATGATACAGATCCTGAGGGAGCAGGGTCAAGAGAATCTGCATCTGGAGATGCATCAGGCCTTCCAGGAGCTGGGGCCCATTTTCAGGTAAGGGCCTTCCTGACCCTTAGCTGAGCTCAGACAGAGCTTCCCGGCCCCCTGGTTGCTCTGGCTCTGCAGGGTATGAGGTGCTGCACCCCCCAGTATGCACCAGGTACTCTCTCCTTAGGGAGACAGGGAGGGAGCACAGGAGATTATGGACCTGACTCATGGAGACCATGGTTCTCCACATGGACAGAGAAAGGCACTGCTCATGGCTGAGAGGACAGAGTTGTCAGGAGGGCTGAAGTGGAGAGAAGTCAGGCAGACAGTGGGAGGAGCCCTCCTGAGGGGAGAGCCAGGGCTAGGAGAGAGGCTGAGGTGAGAGAGCACACAGACAGGGCTGGGTTTGCAGGGCGCTCAGGTGGAGGACGTTCCCCCCACAGGAAGGCGCTGTTCTTCACTCCATAGGTACAGCATAGGGAGAACACAGATTGTGTCTGTGATGCTGCCAGAGGATGCTGAGAAGCTGCACCAGGTGGACAGTATGCACCCTCGTCGGATGCACCTGGAGCCCTGGGTGGCCCACAGAGAACACCGTGGCCTGAGACGTGGCGTGTTCTTGCTGTGAGTGGACATTGAACATGAGGAGGGATGTGAAATTGGTAGCCCGGACACAGGTTGCAGCTCCTGCTTGGATGGGGGTGTGGAGACCAATCACTGCCAAGCGTGGGTTGGTACCATGCTATGTAGATCCTGGGCCTGAGGAGAAGGGAGGTGGCAGAGGAATGCCTCCTGCCCCAAACTCCTGCTCTGAATAGACTTTTTCAGGCTGTGGTTCTCCCTCTTACTAGTTTCAAAGTTGGCCCAGGAAGAGGAGCCCCTGGCTCAGAGCCATAGCCATCATTAGCTACAGCTTGATGTCTGTCAATGCAGTTTCCCTTTTGTAGGGGAAATTTCACTCACAGATTTGAGGTAGGCAGTGGAGAATAGGAAGCTGGCGCTCCTTTGGACTCAAAATCAAATACCACCTGGGTGAGAGAGCATTCCCTCCTGCAGCTGGATACATACCTGGAGAGCTAAGCAGGGGTTCCCAGTGCTTTGAGTGAAGAGGCTGCCAAGAGGCCACTAGTGGGCATGGGGAAGCCTACAGAAGGAAGTCAGGCTGAACCCAGGCACACTGGTCCATGTCAGAGTGAATCCTTTCGTTAATAAGATAGCTTTGGGAGGTGGGCATGCTGGTTAGGCCCTTAACTGAGGGAATCTGGCAGGAAGGCCAGATGAAAATGGCAGCTGAGGGTGGAGTATGAGCATGTACCGTCAAGAAAGCAGGGAGCCTCTGTGTGTGTGTGTGTGTGTGTGTGTGTGTGTGTGTGTGTGTGTCTGTGTGTGTGTGTGTGCATGTATGCCCCTGCGTACATTCTTGCATGTGTGTAAGTATGTGACCATGTGTTTTGCCTAGGTATGAAAGTGTGTGAATCTGTGACTCTCTGTGTGTATTTGCATCTTTGTGCATGGCTGTTGTCTTAGGTTTATGCACAGAGGAACTAAGGTGTCCATACGTGTTTTTGAGGTCCTGTGTGGGCAAGTGTGCATGTACATGTACATGTGGTCACTGGCAATTGTGGTGGGTTTTAAAACATCAAAGGCCAGGCCTTCTGCATGTGTGGCTCAGGATGCAAACTCCTGCTGTCATTCATTGGAGAATCTCCATGGGAACCCTGTGTCCTGTGGTGTGTGCGTGTTGTAAGTGGTCCTCTGACCTTAGCTGAGACAGGCAGGTGCTGATAACTCAGAGAGCACACACTCCACAGTGCTGACAGGGTAGGGGAACTCAGCCAGGGCTTCTCCTCTGTGGGGAGGTGGTGTAGGTCAGTGGGCAGAGCTTGACAGCTCAGCCTTCTTTCTCTATGGGTGTGGCTAAGTCTAAGTCCACGTTAGACTTAGTGACCTCTGTCCAACACATGGAAACTGTGTTGGAAGAAAGAAGTGGGGACAGGACTTGCCGAGCCTGCTTCTGAGCCTGCAACCCCTCTGCCCCAATTTCTCCGAGGGGCAGAAAGATGGGCACAGCCTGGGCCAGGCCTTTCCTGAGAGGTCCATACCTCTGCTCTGTGCTCTGCAGAAATGGGCCCGAATGGCACTTCAACCGACTAAGGCTGAACCCAAATGTGCTGTCACCAAAGGCTGTTCAAAAGTTTGTCCCCATGGTGGACATGGTAGCAAGGGACTTCTTGGAGGCCCTGAAGAAGAAGGTGTTTCAGAATGCTCGTGGGAGCCTCACCATGGATGCCCAGCAAAGCCTCTTCAACTACTCAATAGAAGGTATGTGTCCAGGGGAAGGCCCCAAATTAAGGCTGTTAGGGAGGGGGCTGTGGGGAGGGAGAGCTGCAGTTTTGAGTCCAGGAACTGCCTTGTCTCAGGGATATCTTTTTTTTTATGCAGCCAGCAACTTTGTTCTTTTTGGGGAGCGACTGGGCCTCCTTGGCCACGACCTGAGCCCTGGCAGCCTGAAGTTCATCCACGCCTTGCATTCCATGTTCAAGACCACCACACAGCTCATGTTTCTACCCAGGAGCCTGACTCGCTGGACAAGCACCCAGGTGTGGAAAGAACATTTTGAGGCCTGGGATGTCATCTCTGAATATGGTGAGGGTCACTAACCTGCGCAGTGCCATGGAGCAGGGACAATGGTCAGTTAATTGCCATTCCCCTTTACTTGTGGCTACATTGGGATAATCTCAAATGACAGCGACTGCTGCTTCCTGTACTTTTAACATGTTTCCACCAATCCTATGGCTGAACTGACCCAGAGATAGTGGGAGAAGATCAGGCATTGCCATGGGTCATGGGAGCGGGGTACACAACGGGACAGTGGGAGCTGCCCATTCTCAAGCTCCCATCTTACGTCTCCAGCCAACAGATGTATCCGGAAGGTGCACCAGGAGCTAAGACTTGGCAACCCTCAGACCTACAGTGGCATCGTGGCAGAACTAATCGCCCAGGGAGCTTTGTCTCTTGATGCCATCAGAGCCAACTCTATCGAGCTCACCGCTGGGAGTGTAGACACGGTCAGGCCATCCTGTGGGAATCCCCTGTGACTCCCTGTCTGTGTATCTTCCAAAACATTTCCTAGGAATTGAATTCCCAGGTTGTTTTCGCCAGGAGCCTGTTGCCCTTGACTGTAGGCTGCGCCCAGAGGTGCAGGAAGAGAGATCTTCAGGTGAAAGTACAGGAGCAGTGCAGAGATCAAGGGAGCTTAAGACAGGGGACCCTTCAGGGCGGAACCATTTGCAGGGAGCAACACAAAACTCATGGGGGTGGCGGACTGCCTAAGGCAAGAAACAGGGAGACAGATGAGGCCATCAGGGGTGAGGGTGCCATCAGGAAGGGCCATGGATCAGGGCATAGATCAGATGAACCCAAAGTCAATAAGCTGGTGACATCAGCAAGAGACTTGAGACTGCTTCTGTAGGCTGTGCCGTAAAGAGAAATTCTGGACATAGGAGCTCAGGGCTCACTCTGGGGCTTCTCACTGATGGAGGGAGGAGGTAGCGTGGGGAACTAGGACCCATTTCAGGCTTGAGCAGTGAGGTCAGTGCTGAGGGGCCTATGGATGACCATCAGGCATTGGGAAAGGTAGATGTGAGTGGCAGTGTCCCTAAGTGACACTGAAGGTCTGCCCCAGTACCAGAGCGGGTTGTAAGCAGCAGACCCTGCAGGTGCTGAGATGGTGGCCAGGATTGGGATGTCTGTGCCCTGCCCCTCAGGATTTAGGGTCATGGTTCCCAGAGTCACACCCTGCCCAGAGAGGGGCATCCTTTTGTAGTAGGGGTTCTCTTTGTGGACGACTAGGGACAGTGACTGAGACTTCTGTGGCTCCTGCAGACAGCCTTCCCCTTGGTAATGACTCTCTTTGAGCTGGCGCGGAACCCAGATGTTCAGCAGGCCATTCAGCAGGAGAGCCTGGCAGCTGAGGCCAGCATCGATGCAGATCCTCAGAGGGCTATGACAGACCTGCCCCTGTTGCGGGCTGCCCTTAAAGAGACTTTGAGGTAGGTACTGGCTGCCCATTCCCTGCTGTTCTGTCCCCTGTCTTTTCTGGGGCTGAGGGCAGCCATGTCCTCTGCTCTTCTTCCTATGGTTGGACGCTGTTGCTCCTCTGGAGGTTGGCTGAGCTCCCTGGGGGAATCTGAGGGAGAGAGGTGCAGATGTGAACAGGAGAAGTCCTCCACAGCTGAGGCTCTCCTGTTTCTTCCCATCTGCAGGCTCTATCCTGTTGGTGGCTTTTTGGAGAGACTTCTAAGCTCGGACCTGGTGCTTCATAATTACCATGTCCCTGCTGGGGTGAGTGATCCTCATTCAGCCACCAATTGCCCTGCTCTGTACCATCCCAAAGAGGCAGGTGACCTTGCCCTTGGCGTCTGCCCACAGACATTGGTCCTACTCTACCTCTACTCCCTTGGCCGAAACCCTTCAGTATTTCCAAGGCCCGAGCGCTACACGCCTCAGCGCTGGCTGGAGAGGAAAAGGAGTTTCCAGCACTTGTCTTTCGGCTTTGGGGTGCGCCAGTGTCTGGGGAAGCGCCTGGCACAGGTGGAGATGCTGCTCCTACTGCATCACGTGAGCAGCTCTGGGCGGGGCCTGTGGGATAGGGTGGTCTCCACCTGCACCTCGTGAGCAGCTCTGGGCGGGGCCTGTGGGATAGGGTGGTCAGGGTGGTCTCCATCTTCACCACGTGAGCAGATCTGGGCGGGGCCTGTGGGGTAGGGGAGGTTTCCATCTGCACCTCGTGAGCGGCTTTGGGCGGGGCCTGTATGATGGGGTGGTCTCCACCTGCACCTGGTGAGCAGCTCTGAGCGGGGCCTGTGGGATCGGAGGTGCTAATGGGCAGGTTTTGTATCAAAAACATAGGCCTCCAAGGTCTGCCTGGGCTTCCAGTGCTCTGCGCTGCTGAGGAGGCCAGATGGAGCGTCTCCTCCCTACCTTGTGCTCCAGGTGCTGAAATCCTTCCGGGTGGAGACACTGAGGCAAGAGGATGTGCAGATGGTCTATCGCTTCGTTTTGATGCCCGGCTCAAGCCCCCTCCTCACTTTCCGGCCTGTCAGCTAGTCACCTTTGCCCCTGGGGTCCCAGTCAGGCCGCCAGCCTACCTGTGTCCTGACACCCAAGGTTCACACTTCTTTGCCAACGGGTTGTTTTTTGGGGCCACACTGTCATCCTTAAGCACTTGTGCAAGGGTCACAGGCTAAAGACCTCAAAGGCCAGGGACTGCAAGGCCAGGGAAGGGACAACAAGCAGTCCCTGCTATGTGATTGTTCTGTTCCTTTCCAGCAGAGACTCCAGGCACTAATGACCTTCAAAGGCCTCAGTATAAAGCCAGAAGACATTCCCTTTCTTATGTTCTCATTATTATGACATGAGCCACAAAAATACATCCTACGTTTTTACACACACACACACACACACACACACACACACACACACACGCGCGCGCGCGCGTGCGCGCGCGCACACACTCACACACACGGGTTTAAAGGTAGATAGATTATGTGTAGATATAGATGTATATATACAGATAGATAGATAACTAGGTATCTGTGTTTTGGCTCAAGTTGGCTTGACAACGGAGTCAGAACATATGAACTGGTGACTCAGTAAAGCATATACAAACGTATGCACTCGCTAAGGACAGGGTAGCGGTGAGATCAGAGATGCAGGCCAGAGGACTCGCTGGAGGTCAAGCTGCTGACTGACTTAGGCCAGTGTCCCCTGGATGAACCTTTCATCTCCCGAACTGCGAAAGTGGCTCAGAACACAAGGCTCTTGGGGTTTCCTTTCAGCTGTGAGAGTTTAGGGAAAAAAGCTTTGTTCAAGAACGGTTGTTTCCTAGGCTCTCCTGTTGTCAGTACTGAAGTGTGTCTGCCTGAGTTTTATGTGCCAGTCTCCAAAGTTCACGGCCTTTGAGTGTGGGTCACTGTGGAGACAGGACCTTTAACCAGGTAATTCCTATGAAGTGAGGCTACTGGGCTGTGCCTCATCCAACACCCCAGCTCCCCACCCTGGCCCCCGCCCTCGCCCTCACCCCCCGAGAGCCTCATAAGAGAGTGAGGTCACAGGTGGGCAGAGACAGCCTCCATGCCTCCACATGGAAGACAAGAAGTTGATCTTCTGCAAGCCGTGGAAAGAAGTTGGGGAATCCCTGCCCTGTCAGCTCCTTCACTCTGTCTTCCACTTGGTTGTAAAAAGTAACTTCTGTTGTTGAAGTCTTTCGCCACAATAGTCAGGGCCAAGTAACAGGACCTGCTAAGCAGAAAGCACCTGAGGCTAATTGTCCCCTAACACCAAGGAAAAGTATCTAGGTCATGGCACTATTGTGGGTTGGTGAGATTTTACAGGATATAGATCAGTGGAAGGAAGTCTAGGCTTTAAGGGTGTGTTCTTAAAGGGGCTGTTAGGATCTGGGGGCTCAGGTCTTCCATTTCCTGAGAGTCACAAGGTGAGTCGCCTCCTCTGCCCGCCCTCCGCTTGTGACATACTGTCTCATGGCAGGCTCGAAGCAATTGGCCTTGTATGCTGTAATGATTCATTCTTTAATATCAATATTATTTATATTAGTGCACCAATGTTGGCTCCATTGTGATGTTCTCATATGTGTCTTCTTCATGATGGCTGATCTTGACTTGCACTTCCAGATATGGCTCTGGACCTGGGAAAGCCTCAGGACCTCACAAAGCGCTGAGGCTGAAAAGGCCTGCATTTAAGAGAGTGGCAAGAATGTTGTTTGTCCATCCTGAACTTACTCAGACAAACGTTACAAATTCTTTTCCTTCACAGTCGCTCAAAATACCCCTTAATAATAAATTAGCCAAGTGAAAAGTGACGATAAAAATTACAGAATAATTGCTGAACAAGACCCAGTGTTGCTGACGTGTGTTGAGCTTCTCTTTGAGTGTTGATGTTGCCACTTACCAAGTGTTACCGTGTTGTAGGGCTGTGTCTTAATTTCGTTTTGGGTCAAGGCATTTTCTGACTCCCCAACTCCTACTGGACTATGGTGTCCAGTATGTGTTTACTATGTTGTTTGCACTCGAAAATTTCCACTCTTACTTGCAGCTTTTAGTTCAAACCTTGTCTTCCTTTGTGTCTGTAAAAGAGGCTTCATTAGGGATTGGTGTTCTTGCTCTTGTACTGTGCAGCCTCTGGAGCTGTCACCCACAGAGGTCTGGTTTATGTCTCCTGGGCTGCGCATTTTGTGAGGCAGCTTATACAGGCTACTGCACTGACGGACATGCATGCCATGTTGTCGGGGAGCAGAAACCAAAAGCAGTCATTACTCTTCATCTCTTGTCCTCTGAGCGCCGGCCCGCGGCTCCTTACACCATAGTCAGTCTCTGCATAAAAGCCACTTTAAGCTCCTACTTCTTGCAGAGAGATCGGGTAGTGACGCAGCTCTTGCTTCACAAACAGAAATACAGCAATCGAAAAAAACACCTGTAGGATCACAAGGAACTGACCGACGGCTGTAGAGACAATCTAGAGACCGGAAGGAACGAAAAATAGAGCCACACATTTTATAAGCCCTATATCCTCATGTAAGACATACATGTCCTGAAGTGTCCCAGCCTCCAAAGACAGCCACCAAGTAGAGAGCGTTCAATCAACTCAATTAGCAAGGAAACAAATGACAGGTTCAGCAAATGGGCCAAGGACTTGAACAGATATCCTTAAAGGAAGACACACAGATGACAGTGGGCACACGAAAGATGCTCAGCTCCACCAGTCATCCAATTCAGTCCGCTGTGAGAAACACCTGATGCTCGTGAGAGTGACAATTATAAAGAAGAGAAAGATCCCAGGCACCGAGTAGGGAGGAGGGAAAGTGGACATCTGTCCATTGTTGGTGGGAAAGTAAATTGGCCTCGCCACAGGGAAGAGCAGAGGGACCTCGGAAATCAAGTCCGGAGCTCTTACACATGCACAGTTAACACCCAAAGGAAACAATTTTTATCTCAAAGAGAACTCTCCCTCTGCCGTAAATAGTACTGTCACAGCACAGCACTCAAATTAGCGAGGAAAGAAAGCAGTCCAAGCTGGGTGGTGGTGGTGCGTGCCTTTAATCCCAGCACAGCTGAGGCAGGCAGATCTCTGCGAGTTTAAGGCCAGTCTGTTCTACAGAATGAGTTCCAGGATAGCCAGAGCTGCGACACCGAGAAACCCTGTCTCAAAAAACCAAAAGCAAAAGCAAAAGCAAAAACAAGAAAACAAAAGCCAAAGGAAAAGAAAACCCTTCAAAAGAAAGAAAGAAAAAAACACAGAAAGAAAGAGAGAACGAAAGAAAGAAAGAAAGCAAGATAAAAAGAAAACAAAACAGTCCATCGATAAGGGAACACCCCTTGCCCTGAACCAAGAGGGGAAGGAAGCATGGCATTGGCATCAGCACAGAAGGACCCAGAGGGTGTTATGTTAAGTAAATCAAATGATGTACAGGGACAGACACTAAGGATGTGGGACGTCCTTCTGTATGAATATGTGTTGCTTTTATTGGTTGATGAATAAAGCTGTTTGGCCTTTGGCAGGGCAGAAAATAGCTAGACTGGAAATCTAAACAGATAGAGGAAGAAGGAAGGTGGAGTCAAAGAGATGTGATGTAGCTGCCAAAGGAGAAAGATGCCAGAACATTACCAGTAAGCCACGACCACACATGGATTAGTAGAAATGGGTTAATTTAAGTTGTAATTTAGTTAATAATAAGCCTGAGCAAATTCAGCCATATAGTTTGTAATTAATATTAAGTCTCTGAGTGTTCATTTGGGAACTGGTGGGCGGAAGAGAAACCTCCATTTACACACTAAAAGTGGGCATATAAGTAGGTGAGCTAAGCAAAGCTATGCTCACAAAAGCAGAAAGTAGAAAGACAGTAGTAACAATTGGTTGGGGCCTCGAGACAAAGCAATGGTTGGCCAAAGGCACATAAAGTCAGTCAGCAGAGAGAATAGGTTCTAGAGACTTTCCGAGCATCATGGTGGGACCATCCATTGTCAAATGTGTTGTGTTGATGTTTACAAACTGCCGAAAGATCAGACTAACTTCTCACCACAAAAATAGCTGCTTGTGACCTAAGTACGAATATTAGCCACTTTTCTTGTTACTTTTTATTAGAAAGTCTGATAAAAGCAACTTGAGGGAAGGGAAATTATTTCAGTTCATGGTCTGAACATTGTGCTGGCTTCATTCTTGCTGCTGTGATGAAACACCCTGACCAACAAAACAAAACAAACAACTTAGGGGAGAAAGGGATTTATTTTAGTTTAGAATTCCAGGTTACAGTCCCATTATTGTGGGGAAGTCAAGGCAGGAACTTCAAACGGCTGGTCCCATCACATCCACAGTCAAGGTCAGAGAGACACAAATGCGCGCACGCTCGCTTGCTTGCTTGCTTTGCTTGAGCTCATTTTACTTTGTCCACTTTTATACGATGCAGGACTCCCTGTCTAGGTAATGGTCCTCCCCAAGGTGGGCTAGTAAAGACTAGCTGTCACAAGGGATACAGTTCCTTGTGGTAGGGAAGGCACGGGGCTAGCTGATTCCATGGTGGCAGGAGTTTGAGGCCTGGATTTCTCACCCCTTTATATCTTGATGGAACAGGAGACAGAAAACATGGGTCAAACATTGATAGGCCAGACTATAAATCTTAGGGCTTTTCCTCCAGAGATCCTCTTTCTCCTGATAGGCCTTATCTTCTCAGTGTTCTACAGCTTCCAAATCCAGAGCCATCAGTTTGGGGCCTAGCATTCAAATACATGAGCCTGTGGGGACATTTCACAGACAAACCATTGCACTCTGTCCCTGACCCCAGTAAGTCTGTAGCTACCTCACAATCCAAAGTTTTTCCAGTTCACTTTAAAAGTCCCCATGACTAAGTAGCTGCAACACTGTTCAAAAGTCTAAAGTCTCTTCTGGTGCCCAGGGCCATCTCTTAACTGTGAGTCCATATAAAAATAAACACCAAATAATGCATTTCCTACCAGTCTTGCTCAGAGTGACTGTCTCCATTCTAAAGGGGAGAAATACGGGCTCCCCTAGTTTCATCTCTGCTGTGATAAAAACAGCCCAACAAAAAACAGCTTAGGAAGGAAAGGGTTTGTTTGGCTTACGATTTTCTTTTTACGTCATAGCCACAATCAAGAGCAGAAGCGTGTGCCTGACTGTTCATTCTTACTTTCTCTCAGCTTGGCTTCTTCACTTGTAGCTAGATTAGGCTCCCTGCCTAGGGAATGGTACTGCCCACCGCAGCCTGGGTCTTCCCATACCGAGGAACTTAATTAAAACCTCTTCACCCATAGACATGTCCAGAGGTCAACCAATACAGACAATCCCTCATCGAGATCCTCTTCTCAGCTAATCCTAGGTAGTGTCAAGTTGACGAATGAGCTAGCCATCACAGGGACACAGTACATGGGGATCACACCAAAACAAGATTGGACTCAGCAGGGCAAACATCAAATTCTTAAGTTCCACATTTGGTCAGAATCTTGTGCTCAAGATGGCGCCAACAGGGCTCAGTAGGTTTGGCAAGCCCTCCGTCTCTAGCTCTTTTGATTGCAGAACGTTTTCTCTATCGGCCAAATTCTGCTCAGCAGCTGCAGCTCTTCTCGGCAGACCTGCACATTTCTGGCACCGCCAGCATCCTGAGCCCATTGCAGCATAAGACTACTCACCACTTCCTGCACAGCTATTTCAAGAGCTTCCCATTGCCTGGCCTCAGAAGCGGTCTCGAAGCTTGACACAAGCCTCTCTCATTCTCTCATGGGTGCGTCCTGCATCATGTAGATGAGGCCGGAGTTCTGCAGTTTGAGATACAGCCAAGGGCCCCTTCTAACACAGCCTCAGTGGTCTCTGAACATCTCCCTGTAGGAAACTGGCAAAACTTCCCTAGATGGACCTTCTGGAGAAGGCTGCCATGGGAGTTCTCTGTTAAGTTCCTTTCTTTTGGATGGAAGCTTTCCAAATGAGCTTGCATTCTGTCCCGAGTCTCAGAAAAGACTGGATGTTTAAGCTCCCCAAGAGTGGGGTCTTAGCTTCTAGATGCCGTTCCTCTTATTCAGGTGTAAGTGTGTGGGTTCTCCTTATGTGTCAGTCTCTCTAACAGCACACCGCTGACCTCGTCTCGCTGTGTACAGCATTAACTCCAGTTATACCCTTTCTTCGCCAAACCTCAAGTGTTCATCTTTTGCTCCCCTTGCTGTAAATCTACGAGCAGTGAGCAACCAGCCCCAACCTTAGTGCTGTGCTGTCTTGAAATTGCTTCACCAGACAACTTAGTCTATGACTTTTGCTGTGGCCACATTCAAATTTCCAAGGCATGGGTCGAATGCTGCCAGATGCTTACTAGACGCTAACACAATCGTGTATAAACCCATGCACAGCAAAGTCCTTGCTCTCCTCTAACTGTGCTTCCCATAGTCCCTAAACTAAAATTTATCCCTACTGTCTCCCCCCGCCTCCCCAGGCTTGTACTCCAGAGAATTACAATCTTCCCATATTGAATTAGCACAGCCTCATATTCCTGTCTTCCTGGGGCTCAAGATTCCCCTCCCTCCTCTTTTTGGACACATGGATTTTGGACACAGTCACGTAGCAGACGGTCTGCAGCTCTTCAATCCTAAAATGAGCTGAGAGCAACTAGCAGGCCCCAGCTTCTAGCTAGGGAAAGACAGGAACCCAGTGCTTCTCGCTTATTTGTGATCCACTGATGGATTCTAAACAGACCTCATCTTTAAAGCAGACCATAAGGAACCCATTTGTTATGTTAGGACAGAGAACCTGGGTACCACAATGGTCACGATTGGGGGTTGAGGTGGGAGATTAACTAGGGAAGGGGTCGAGGATGAAGTCAGAAGGATGAGAGTTGACGTAACAGGAACTGAAAGGGAAATGGAGCCTTCCCTTAAAAAAACCTGGAGAGGGGGCTCCATCAGAAGCTTAGAGAAGGTGAATAAGTGAGACAGTAGTGACATACAGAAAGGTGGGTGTGGAAGGGAGGTCTGGAGGAGAAAGAGAGCCTTCGGAGACATCCCCTGAACATCGGACTTCCAAAGCTTTTCGGACAGGGGATGGGAAATTCCACTATGAACTCAGTGCTAAGGACCCAGATGCTGGCCAAGACCACAAACGCATCTGGCAGCTCTGAGGGGGGAGGAGCTGGGCTTGCTTCCATCCTCTACGGGGTCTATGTGTTTGCACAGCAGGGACTGTCTGCTGCAGGGGCACAGCTTGAATTCTGAGAGCAAGGCAGCCATAGCACCGGCGGCGATCCAATGGAGCTTGGCAACAAGCTGCTGTAAAGCAGGAGGCAGGAGACTGGGACTTCATCTCTTTACAGATGTCAAAACAGGAAACACAGGGCAGATACGGAAAGAACGTGGGCTGAGTGCAAGACCCAAACACTCAGCACAGAGGTCCAGTTTTTCCAGTTAAGCCCCACCTGCTGGACGCTCTGGAATCTCTCCAAACACATCGGCGTGGGCAACATGTTCAGACATACAAGCCTATGGGGGTGGTATTTCTCACACAGATCACAACAGTGTGTTGTTTAGCTCAGCTTAGTCATACAACAGTTTATACACGTTTTAAAAACTCTTCCTCTGTGGCCCAACCCCACCTGTGGCAGGTGAGAGAACTGGCCCCAGGAGTGGGAGAGCTAGCTCTGGTTCACAGGCTCTGCACCCTGTCTGGTCAGCTTGCTAGAGCTGACTCTACTCTATTGTTGGGGTACTCAGGTAAGTAGGTCCTGAGTGCAAGAAAGCAGGAGAGCTGACAACACCACCCCCCCCCCCACACACACACCTGGCAGTCTGTGGCATGGGTGAGGGAAATATGCCCTCCCCGCTCCACCCTTTGCTATCTGCAAGAGAGAAAGTTGGCCCTAGGGTCACTAGAGTGAAAGAATTAGCTCTGCCCCTCACCAAATTCAGCACACAAGAGAACAGGGGTGGGTGCTACACCCCTCCTGGGAAGCACGCTAGAGCTGACCCTTGTCATCCTGAGTACAGGTGAGCCAGTCCTGAGGGTGTGAGAGCAGGGGAGATGGTCCCCTTCCTCTCCCCCGGAGGTTCCCCACAGCAATCCAGAGAGGGCCCTACACCTTGCCTGGGCAAAACAGTAGAGCTGGCCCTGGTGATGCCAAGTGTGGGTGAGCCAGACATGAGAACCCGAAGGCAGAGAACTGGCCTCACTCATTAATTCGGGTGGTATTAGTGAACTAGCCGAGGCAGTGCTGGAGCGCTTGTCCAGGTATTGATGGTGAGAGGAAACTGGTAGCTACCACCCAGCCCCAGAACCAGGGCTACGAGTTAGCCCACTCCAACATCCACCTCATCTATGAACTGTTGGGGCATGTGAAGGGGCTGAACCTACAGCTCCAAAGCAACAGGATCTCCATGCAACAACAAGATATTAAAGAGGAACCCCAGTGAGAACCCATTATCAGCAGGGTAGCAGAAGCCAGAGGCCTTGAGCCAGACCAATGACTCCAATGAGTCGTGGCAATGAACCCTTGTAAGTAGAGATGAATGGACTCTGTGTGACTCAGCAGGCCCCACTCCAGCTTCCACGGTGAGATTTCTCTCCTTTCCCTCCCCTTTTGGCTCGCTATGTTTGGTCCTTGGTTTTTCTTTTAAATTTTGTTTTGTGGGGAGGTTGCAAGGGCAGAGGGAGAATATAAGGAGATGGGCAGATTAAGTGGGATAGGAATGCATGATGTGAAATTCACAAAGAATCAATAAAAGTTAAAAGTATTTTAAAAACCTTTTCTGCATGGGAAATGTGTATATAAATATTTGCACATCTGTGGGGGAGAGGTCTGGCTCCGTGTGTGTGTGTGTGTGTGTGTGTGTGTGTGTGTGTGTGCATGTGTGTGTCTTGTACTAAACCTAGAACATTCACATTTGACTGTGGACTGAAGCTCTGTCTGTTTCAGTTCCCAGATGTTGGCCTATGCTTTCCCACTGATGGACCTTGCTTTTACATAGTTTTGAGGGGTCTGTACTCAGGTTGTTATGCTTGGCCAACTAAGCCATCCCCCTACCCTACGCTAAATATATTTGTTAGTTCTCAATCCGAAGAGAAATGAGAAAATTTCAAAGAAGACATTTAAATGTGAGTCAGAACAGTGAGCAAAAATCCACCCTCCTTATCAGGCTAGTGATCCTCAAAGCAAAAATGAGGGTGACTCATTCAGGGCTCCACAATAAAGCAGACTCTGTTCTGACTGCTCTCAGCTTGGGGAGGAGAAAGGGGGCTGTGCCCTCCAGTGGAAATTCTTCAAGTGTCCATGTAAACTCTGCACCTGACCTCAACTCCCACCCTCCTACAGGCACTGCAGAGACAGGCCCTGGAAGAAGGCATCTCCTTCCTCTACCTCCAGCAGAGCCATCCGCCCTGAATAGAATTCTGGGGCAAGCCCAGGGACATATCCAGCAGGGACACTCTTAGTCCACAGTTTGTGTCCTCAAGGCAGGATAAAAGGCCCTGGACTGAAGAGAGGAAGACGCAATGGCAATGACACTCAAGGCGAAGGCAGATGTGTGGCTGGCAAGACCCTGGCAGTGCCTGCGCAGGACAAGGGCACTGGGCACCACAGCAACCCTGGCCCCCAACACACTGCAGCCCTTTGAAGCCATCCCACAGTACTCCAGAAACAGGTGGCTGAAGATGATACAGATCCTGAGGGAGCAGGGTCAAGAGAACCTGCACCTGGAGATGCATCAGGCCTTCCAGGAGCTGGGGCCCATTTTCAGGTAAGGGCCTTCCTGACCCTTAGCTGAGCTCAGACAGAGCTTCCCGGCCCCCTGGTTGCTCTGGCTCTGCAGGGTATGAGGTGCTGCACCCCCCAGTATGCACCAGGTACTCTCTCCTTAGGGAGACAGGGAGGGAGCACAGGAGGTTATGGACCTGACTCATGGAGACCATGGTTCTCCACATGGACAGAGAAAGGCACTGCTCATGGCTGAGAGGACAGAGTTGTCAGGAGGGCTGAAGTGGAGAGAAGTCAGGCAGACAGTGGGAGGAGCCCTCCTGGGGGGAGAGCCAGGGCTAGGAGAGAGGCTGAGGTGAGAGAGCACACAGACAGGGCTGGGTTTGCAGGGCGCTCAGGTGGAGGACGTTCCCCCCACAGGAAGGCGCTGTTCTTCACTCCATAGGTACAGCATAGGGAGAACCCAGATTGTGTCTGTGATGCTGCCAGAGGATGCTGAGAAGGTATTTCAGGCAGACAGACAACAGCCCTGCCGCATGACCTTGGAACCCTGGGTGGCCCACAGAGAACACCGTGGCCTGAGACGTGGCGTGTTCTTGCTGTGAGTGGACATTGGGAATGAGGAGGGAGGTGAGACTGTAGTTCTGAACACAGGATGCCAGAATGGCTGGGGTGAATGTGAAGACTAGTCACTGCCAAGCATAGATTGGTACCATGCCGTGTAGTTTGTGAGTCTGGGGAGGAGGGAGACAGCCACATAGGTGTGAGAGAAGCTATGATTCTCCATCCAGTACTTGCTTTGAGGTCTTTCCCGGGGTATGGCTCTCCTTCCAATAGCATATAGCAATGCTCCAAGAAAGTGTGTGTGTGTGGCGGGGGAGCCACTGACTCAGGGTCATAGACATCTTCTGTCACATCCTGATGTGTAGCAGGCAGGTTTGCTTCCCTTGGAGAGCCATCGCTCACAGAGATCTGGGATAGACAGCCCTCCAAATGAAGAACAGGCAGGGGTGGAGAGCAGAAAGTTGGTGGCTCTTGTGGGCTCACAATCAAACATTGAATGGTGTGGTGAGAGAGGGGAGAGATTCCTTCTGCAGCTAGATGCACATCTAGAGAGACGATCGGGGGGGGGGGGGTCTCCTGGTGACTTAGGCTACATGAGCCGCAAAGGGGTTATTACTACTGGGAGTATAAAGGAAGTCAGATGGTGGACAGCTACCTGAGACCACACAAAGAGCAGTATTTTCTTAGTCATGGTTTAGAGAAATGAGTTCCTTGGAACCTTGACTGAAACCATCTGGAAGCAAGGACATGCTCAACAGGCAGTGGGCAGAGCCATGTGTACATATATGTGCATGTGTCTTGCATCTGTCTATTTGTGGTGTTTAATTTGTTAGTATTTATCTGAAAGTGTGACAGTATGTCCAGATTTAGGACTTCACTCTCTGAATGACTGTGTATTTGCCTCGCTGTCCATGGCTGTTCTCTTAGGCTTATGCACACAGGGACTAAAGTGTCCACACGTGTTTTTGAGGTCCTGTGTGGGCACGCGTGCATGTGCATGTGGTCACTGGCAATTGTTGTGGGTTTTAGAAATCCAATGGGCAGGCCTTCTGCATGTGTGGCGCAGGAGGCAAACTCCTGCTGTCATTCATTGGAGAATCTCCATGGGAACCCTGTGTCCTGGGCTGTAGTGTGTGCGTGTTGTAAGGGGTCCTCTGCTGTCTTCCTGCCTTAGGGAGGATGGGATCCCTTAGCTGAGACAGGCAGGTGCTGAGGACTCAGACAGCACACACTCCACAGTGCTGACAGGGTGGGGGAACTCAGCCAGGGCTTCTCCTCTGTGGGGAGGTGGTGTGGGTCAGGTGGGCAGAGCTTGACAGCCCAGCCTCCTTTCTCCATGGGTGTGGCTATTCCAAGTCCACCTTAGACTTAGTGACCTCTGTCCAACACACAGAAACTGTGTTGGAAGAAAGAAGTGGGGACAGGACTTGCTGAGCCTGCTTCTGAGCTTGCAACCCCTCTGCCCCAATTTCTCCGAGGGGCAAAAAGATGGGCACAGCTGGGCCAGGCCTTTCCTGAGAGGTCCATACCTCTGCTCTGTGCTCTGCAGAAATGGGCCCGAATGGCGCTTCAACCGACTGAGGCTGAACCCAAATATGCTGTCACCAAAGGCTGTTCAAAAGTTTGTCCCCATGGTGGACATGGCAGCAAGGGACTTCTTGGAGGCCCTGAAGAAGAAGATGCTGATGAATGCCCATGGAAGCTTCTCCATGGACTTTCATTCCAGTGTGTTTAACTATACCATAGAAGGTGTGTGGCCTCGGGAAGGTTCCAGCTTGAGGGATATGGGGAAGGCAGAGGCCAAGAAGGAGGAAAGGGGAGAACATTGAGACCAGGGACTGCCTTGGTCAGCGATAATATTCTCTCTGCAGCCAGTCACTTTGTTCTTTTTGGGGAGCGACTGGGCCTCCTTGGCCACGACCTGAACTCCGGCAGCCTGAAGTTCGTCCACGCCTTGCATTCCATATTCAAGACCACCACGCAGCTCATGTTTCTACCCAGTGGCCTGACTCGCTGGACAAGCAGCCGGGTGTGGAAAGAGAACTTTGAGTCCTGGGATTTCGTCGCTGAGCATGGTGAGGGCCACTGACCTGGGCAGCACCATGGGACAGGGGGACAATGATCCCACGATACCCACTCACCTTCATTTCCTTCAAGGAGCTGTGGCCGCTTAAGACCCTTCTGTGATTCCACAGTGAGCTTAGGATTGTGTGACCCTGCAATGGTGGCACACAAGCAGGGATGCTGAGGTGCCAGGGACAGGATAAGCTGGGACAATGAAGAAGGGGTCTGTCCCAGCATTGTGACCCCATGTTCTCTCTTCTTATTCAGTCACGAAATGTGTCAAGAAGGTGTATCAAGAGTCGGCAAAGGGTCGCCCACAGTCCTGGAGTGTCATATCAGAGCTGGTAGCAGAGGATGCTCTGCCAATGGATGCCATCCTGGCCAATTCTCTGGAACTCATCGCTGGAAGTGTGGACACGGTCAGGATCCCACGGAGCATAAATTCCTCCGTGATGCCCTCTGGTATTCCCCCAAAGCGCAGTTTCCTCCTCACCTGGGTCCCCCAATCTTGTTCCCTCATCATAGCCATTCCCCGCGAAGCCAATGAAATGTCCGAGTAAAGGGAAAGGAACCCTAGCTGGAGAGTTTGTAGAAAATACCTGCACATCCAAGTCCAGGCACAAATCAGGTTAGAAAACCCACACAAGCAGCAGACTGCCCTCACTTCCTCCAATGCATGAGCACGCTGCGGGGCTAGGAGGGCAGCCCGGAGTGAGCAGAGTGAGCAGCCCAGAGTCCTCCGTTGAACTGTGGAGCAGGCATTCTGGTCAGTGGGAGCTTGAGGCAGATGCAAGGAAAGGCAAGGCAGATGGAGCGACCAACACCCAAGCTGCCCGCTGACGCAGAAGGGGGAAGATCGCGGTGCAGTTTCTAGGAAACGTGGGTCCAGGAACAAGATTCCTGGCAGTCAAAGGACCCTTCTCCGAGAGACTGCTCTGGGCTAGGCTTCTTACTAGGAATAGAGGCCTCAGGTTCTAGAGAAGGAAGAGTCTGTGACGCTCCCACCATGGTGGGAGTAGTATTTGGGAGGGGATGAGGACCAGCACTGGGCTTGTGGGAGTGAGAAACCAGGGCTGCAGGAACAGAGCAAACAGAGATCAGTGAGTGTAGTGTGAAGCGGCGGGCTGCCACCCGCCGCCGGCTAGCTTTACACCCGAAATAATTACACGGAAACTGTATTCTTTTAAAACACTGCCTGGCCCATAGTTTCAGCCTCTTATTAGTTAATTCTCACATCTTCCTTTAACCCATATTTAGTAATCTGGGTAGCACCACGAGTTGTGGCTTACCAGGAGAGATCTTAACCTGCGTCCATCTCGGAGAGGAGCAGCATGGAGACTCACTCTGGCGAATGCCTGAAGCATCTCCCTAACTCTACTTCCTTGTTCCCACAATTCTGTTCTGTCTACTCCACCTACCTAATTTTCTGTTCTTAAAGGGCCAAGGCAGTTTTCTTTATTAATTAACCAATGAAAGAAACATAGACAGATAACTCTCCTCCATCAAGTGAGCCCATGAGAGGGAGTCTGAAAAGCCCGAGCTGTATGCATAGACAACAGGGCTTGGGAAGGCAGCAAGCTACCTGAAGTAGGGGACAGAGGGCCAGACGAGGCCAACGGGGATCTGGTCCCCATCACGAAGGGCCAATAAGTCAGCATAAAGAGCCACTGATATGCCCAAGGTGGAACCTAGAAGCAGACCAGTGACTTCAGGGAGACACCTAGGAGACTGTTTTTGTAGGCCATACCATTGAAAAAGGCATTCCGGATCTAGAAGCTTAGGGCTCACACCAGTCAGGAAGAGTCAGTGTGAAAAGCTGTGACCCATTAGAGGTTTGGACAGTAAGGCCAATCTCAAGGGGCATGTGGCCCACCAATACAAATCAAGTGTTTGGGAAGGTAGATGCGGGTGGCACAGTTTCCTTTAGTGACACAGAGCCCATCTCAATGGGCACCAGATCAGATTGTGAGCACCCAACTCTGAAGGTGCTGAGGTGTTGGCCAGGACTGGGATTTCAGGGAACGTTTGAGGAGGAGGTCAGGGTCTGAGGGTCCTACATTGCTGTGGCCATGCACTTCTCTAGGGGAAAGGTATCTTCACAGTAGGGATGCCCTTTGGGAAGGTCAGGCTTGATATCCGAGATTGCTCTCTGGATCATGCAGACAGCAGTCCCCTTGGTAATGACTCTCTTTGAGCTGGCGCGGAACCCAGATGTTCAACAGGCCATTCGGCAGGAGAGCCTGGCAGCTGAGGCCAGCATAGCTGCAGATCCTCAGAGGGCTATGACAGACCTGCCCCTGTTGCAGGCTGCCCTTAAAGAGACTTTGAGGTAGGTGTTGGTTGCCCATTTCCTGCTGTTCTGTCCCCTGACTTTTCTGGGGCTGAGGGCAGCCATGTCCTCTGCTCTTCTTCCTATGGTTGAACGCTGTTGCTCCTCTGGAGGTTGGCTGAGGGCCCAGGGGGAATCTGAGGGAGGGAGGTGCAGATGTGAACAGAAATCCTCCAGAGCTGAGGCTCTCCTGTTGCTCCCCCACCTTTAGGCTCTATCCTGTTGCTAGCTTTTTGGACAGACTTCTAAGCTCGGACCTGGTGCTTCATAATTATCATGTCCCTGCTGGGGTGAGTGATCCTCATTCAGCCACCAATTGCCCTGCTCTGCACCATCCCAACGAGGCAGCTGACCTTGCCTTCGGCATCTGCCCACAGACAGTCATCAACATGAGTCTCTACTCCCTTGGCCGAAACCCTTCAGCATTTCCAAGGCCCGAGTGCTACATGCCCCAGCGCTGGCTGGAGAGGAAAAGGAGTTTCCAGCACTTGTCTTTCGGCTTTGGGGTGCGCCAGTGTCTGGGGAAGCGCCTGGCACAGGTGGAGATACTGCTCCTGCTGCATCACGTGAGCAGCTCTGGGCGGGGCCTGTGGGGTGGGGGAGGTCTCCACCTGCACCTCGTGAGCAGCTCTGAGCGGGGCCTGTGGGATTGCGTGTAGGCTGGATGGATAGAAGTGGGAAACTAAAACAGACCCTCAGAGTTTATCTGAGCCTGGGGTCTGCTTACCAGAGCGCGCACACAGGTAGGGAAGGGCCTTAAGATTAAGGTGGAGCAGGATGGGACCTGCAGGGCAGCGTGCGTAAACACAGCCTAGACAGATCCTTTATGGTTACTTGGTGGGTGGGTGAGTAGGGCTATGTGTGGTGCAGGAGGTCCTCTCTGCAGCATGGTGGCAGCACTGAGCAGCTTAGCAGGAGATGGGCCAGTGCTCTGCCTCCCACCGTGCCCCTTGTGTTCCAGGTGCTGAAATCCTTCAAGGTGGAGACAAAAGAGCAATCAGATGTGCAGATGGCCTACCGCTTTGTTTTGGTGCCCAGTCCCAGCCCCCTCCTCACTTTCAGGCCTGCCAGCTAGTCACACGACCTGTTTTTGGTGTCTCAGAAGGCCAGCAGCTTCCTCCTTTTCCTTGGGACACTAAGCCTGTGACCATGGCTAGCTTCTTGTCTAGGATCTGACAGACTGTGGTTCAAAGCCAGGGAATGGCTTTGGAGGATTAGTGTCCCTTCTTTGCCACCTCCTCCCCGCCACATCCAGCCTCCAACTGTGGTCATTCAAGTGGGTCCATTTAATGGCTTTGCCTTCCTGTCTGGTCCCAAACATCCTTGTTACTCTCTTCCTGAACCCTCTCCTAAAGCTTCTTTGTATTGTATGATTGTCGTACAAGAGGAACCCAGCATCAGAAAGGACATCTCATATCAACAGTGAAAGCCCAGGAGATCACGCGTGACACATTCTCACACGTGAAGAGAGACAGAACTGGTTGGCTGGGAAACTACTGTGTATGTTGCACACCCCAGATGTCATGTGATATGACTCAGAGCTCAGGGGGCACAGTGGATGCTCAGCAATCACCCTCCAGTTCAGTCCATGCGCAGACCCTGGGGAAATGTCCTGGTAACACAAGGTTCAGAAATTGGATCGCAGATTTTGCAATGGTTTCTGTACACATCTTCTCTGGTCAACGGGTGAGCATATATCTCAAGTCAGACTGAGTTGGGGCATTTGGAGCAGCAGTGTGGTACCCTTCAGCACCTGTGTTCCTGGTCTACAGACACCACTGGTCAAAGCACAGTGCAGGGAGGGAATGTGCCCTGGGTCACAAGCATACCTAACCACACTCTCTTTGCCTCATTCCTTCTCAGCAGCCCTGATAAAATAGGAACTGTCTCTTATGAACAATAGAAATGTCTCTGTTTCTGCATTGAAAAAATCAACCCATCCACCCAGCAACCAAAATTCAACTGGTGAATTGCCAGAAAATGCTTCTAACATTCAGTATAAGGTTTTAAAGCCCTCAATATAAAAATCACTTTAAGGGTTAGAGAGTTGGCTTAGTGGTTGAGAGCACTTGCTGCTTTTGCAGAGGATTTGGGTTTGGCTCCCAGCAACCATGCAAAGCAGCTTACAACAGCCTGCAACTCCAGCTTTCAAGGATATGACACCCCTCTGGACTCCTTGGGCACCTGCCACAAGCATCTAAAAAAGAAAGAAGAAAAGTCACTTTGAGAAGGAGAGAAAACATCAAAACCCATGGTAAAATAGGGAAACTCTGTGAACAGATCACACACACACACACACACACACACACACACACACGGAATGCAGAGTAACCTCCAGCTCTTTCTCTCTGTAGTGGTCTCTCCCAGATGTGAAAGCATTCTACTCAGGAGAACACACCAAAAATAAATAAATAAATAAATAGATAGATAGATAGATAGATAGATAGATAGATAGATAGATAGAAAAGAAAAGAAAAAAGAAAACACCAGATGATTCCACATTCATTGATGTGCTGCAGAAAACCCCAACAGAGCTGAAGGATTCATTCAGAAAGCACACAGGAAAGAAGAGCCTAGGGACATCCACTGTACCACACACTGCAAAAGGTGGCTTGGGTTCCTACCTAGGAGCAAAGCTAATGGCTGTTACTGGAAAAACTGGTGAAAATAATTGTTTCCTTTGATTCAATTAATATCGCTCTATAAAGGAGGTGTGTGAGCACACACGTATGCATGCATGCATGCATGTGAAGACAGAAGTAGGCACCAGGCACCTGCCTCTGGTACTCCTCAACTTATTTATTGAGTCAAGGTCTCTTGCTGAACTCAGAGTACACCAGTTGGTAAAAATAGCCCACCAGTGAACTCCAGGAATCCATCCACCCCACATCCAGCTTTCATGGGGTTTGTCTAGACTCAGGATCACGAGAGCACAGCAGACATTTGACCAACTTTGCTATCTCCTCAGCCCGTCAAAGTTCATTTTTTTTTGTATTTATGAACACCACATTGATTATGTGAGATGTCAGTTCCAGAGGAATTCGGCCAAATGAGAGAGTAAATTCTTTGTACTTGTCTACAAGCCGTGGGTAATTCTAAAATCACAATAAAGTGAACAGGGAGAGATGTATGCATGGGCTATGTCATTGCCACAATTTAGTAATATGTGCTGCATGTTTATATAAAGCAGAGTGGTTGAATAAACCACAATTTGTTCTCAAGTGGCTGGACTGCCCAGCTCTCACAGCTTGGCCTTGCAGGGAACAAGATGAGGCAGGCCACAGAGACCAAAGCGTCCCCTGGTTCCTTTCCTCTCAACTTTGAGTCACCTTTACATCCCTGATCAGAAACACCAAGGAAGTGAGAGATGGGCTCAGCAGTTAAGAGCACTGTCCTTACAGAGGATATGGGTTTGGTTCCTAGCACCCACCTGGCAGCTCCAAAATATCTATAACTCAAGTTCCTGGGGATCAACACCCTCTTCTAAACACTACAGTCACTGCACACATGTGGATCACAGACATACAATGCGGAAAGCCATTTACACACATAAAATAAGAGAGAAATTTAAAAATGAAATGTGTATGTACAAACACACCCGCACATACATATGGAAACCAGCCCACGTGCAGAGCACTTTCTAGTCGGAGCTGTGCTCAGTCTCAGGACACAGCTTGCTGTTTGTAAACCTCACCCAACTGAATGATGTCTGTGTGACACTCAACTCAGCTCAGACAAGACCCCACCGAGTTTTGAATATGCAAATCTCAGCTTGTCCATTTCTTCTGTCATCATCTCAAAGTCTTTTAAGACAGTGTTTGTTGATGTTGCCCTGAGCAAGTTAAAATAACCTGTAATAGATCAGCATGAGTCAACTCTTACCTTGCTGGTGACATGAATCAGATAACCCTGTCATTTTTTAACTCTTGACTCTTATAAATTCATTTTAATATAATGAAACTTAGTGACTTTAAGAAATTAACTTGTGAAGCAATTAAAAGGAAGTTGTACTCAAACTACAGTCCTTGGAAGAGGATTATATGAGAGTTGTCAAATAATTTCAGATTATAAACTATCTCGCTACCAACAAAGGCCACAAAACTGTGTATTAACCATGTGCTTCTTGGTCAAATTAAAATTTTTGAGAACAAGTTTTCTGAATAAAACCAACACATTAAAAAAACAGAACTTAAAAAGTCAGCTCTGAAACACCTATTTATTTAAAAATAGGCAAATGTGTTATGAGCTTAAGAGAAATCATAAGTCTTAGCATTCATATCAAATGTTTTAAATACAAAATATAGATATTAAACATAGAATCACAAAATAAATTATATGTTATGTGACAAAAGGCTGGTAAGCAGGGAGCTGATGAAAGTTACTTACTGGGGAGTGTGGACCAGATTCTGGAAAAGAAGCTGTGTTAGAAAAGGCTGATTTAAACTGCACATGGGGCTTGAGAGATGGCTCAGCACTGGCTGCTCTTCCAGAGGACCAGGGTTCAATGCCCAACACCACATAGTGGCTAACAACGACCTGCAACTTCAGTTCCAAATGACATGACAACCTCTCTGACCCCCACTGCCACTGCACACACATGGTGTATAACACACAAACGTGCAAAGCACCACACACATAAACAAAACAGAACAAATAAAAAAATCAAATAAATTTAGAGAAAGCCGCAGCGATGTGGTGTGGCTGGGCTGCTGCAGCCCCGGAGGCTGACTGCCTCACCTTCAGCTGTTTCATGCTCCAGGATTTCTGTGCCTAGGGTTTATCAGATGGGACTAAATCAGAAACTAGAAATCTCACACATTATCCTGGATTCTCACTAGGAACTTCTTTCTTTTCTTTTGCACAGCCTACACCGAGGCTGTGCATGGTGTGGGCTCCCCTTGATTTATTGCTTATTTGGGGGTGTCTCCTCCTAAACTTTTCATTTATGCTTTCATTTTAGTTTCCCGTCTCTCAGAGCAGTGCCACCGTCCTCCACCACGTGACACCACAGAGCCTGAGAAAGCAGACTCTCTGGAGGTAGCTGCCAGCTTCCGGAGGTCGTGACCAGGGTCAGGCACCATAATTCATATATCATCATTTTTAGACTTTATTGTTTTATTTTATGCTTCTGACATGCGCAGAATAGGTTGGCATATAGTTGAAAAGCATTTTAAATGTTCTTCACTGGATGATTTTAATAGTTTACAAGAGGGGTTTTCTGAGCCATTGCTGTACTTCGCCTGTCTGGATCTCTGAAGAATTCAAGCAGAAGCCCAACGTCATGGTCAAGGAGCTAAACAGAGGAAGTCTGTGGTAGGTGGGTAGGCCACACAGGCCGTCTCTTGTGAATTAGAAGCCAATATAAAAGGCATGAAGGGAGAGCCCGGGCCCATTGATCCCTCTACTATGTGTGGACGCATAGAAGGTGACGTCCATGAAGGAGACCTCTCAATAAGGCATTAAATCTTCGACTTTGCCCCCAATCTTAGACTTCCCAGACCCATATTTGCAGGCATTAAATATCTAACATTTATAAATTGTGTATCCCAAGGAATATTGTTATAGTAACACAAAGTGATTCAAGCAGCAATGAGTGAGACATCTTGTTAGAAACAGGCAAACAACAACAATAACAACAACACCCCATTCTTCCTGTGGTTCTAATTCTACTTTCCTCATTGGCTAAGTCCTTCATCTTAATGCTCTGTGCCGTGGAGATAACTCTTGTTTATTTTGGTTTTGGTTTAGGTGGATCGTTTTAATACCCCAGCACTAAATCTGGTGTTTGTTCTAGGCTTCATGGGGGTAACTCTTATCACATTGTTGATATTCCCATCAGCTCTTAGGTCTCTCAGGTTAAAAGTCACATAAAGGGACTGATGACATTCCTTTGTGTGTTTGCTTTTCTGAGGCTGGATCTTACGATGTAGTCCTGACTGGCCTCGAACTCTGTAGACCAGGCTGGCCTCAAACCCCTAGAGATCTGCCTTCTCTCTGTCTTAGTCACTGTAGTTGTGAAGAAACATGACGAAAAAGGCAACTACTAAAGCAGCCATTTCACTGGGGGTTCGCTTACAATCTCAGAGCGTGACTGCCTGAGCATCAGGGTGGGAAGCACAGCAGCAGCAGCAGGCAGGCATGGTGCTGAGCAGTAGCTGAGAGCTTACATCTCACAGGGCAGAGCAAGGGAGACAGCATGGTGGGTGGGGCTTTTGAGACACCAAGGCCGCCTCCAGTGGCACTCCTCTAACAAAGCCGGACTTCATCATCCTTCCAAAAGAGCGCCACCAAGTGGGGAGCAAGCGTTCAAATATATGAGGGGGTCATGCTCATCAAACCTCCACAGGCTTCCTCTGTTGGAGGCTGTGGTTGAAGGCATGGGCCACCACATCCGGCCTAGCAATAGTTTTCTTTCTTATAGTCTTCTTTATAAAAGTGTTATGTCTTTTTGTTTCATGTGTAAGAGTGTTTTGCCTGCATGTATCTGTGTACCACATACATGCAATGGCAGAAGAGGGTTCCAGACCCCAGAACTGGAGCTACAGGAAAGAGAGGGAGATGGATGCTGGTGCCCGCCCTGCTTTCTCCTTTTATGCATCCTGGACCCCAACCCATGAACGGAGCTGCTACATTTAAGTTAGTTCTTTTTATCTCAATTATCCTAATCTAGAAAACTTCTCACAGAGAGTTGTCTTGTGGATGATCACGGATCCTGTCAAGTTGACAGTATTAACAGTCACACCCACGCACCCTGCCCCTTTGGCTACTCTTTTGAAACCAAGGACAGTTATTTCTTACTCTGTGGCCTTGTGGAGTGGCTTGCAGTTAGACACACATCAGTCCCCTGACTTCCCACTACTGTCCAGGGAAAGTCTGAGTTCAGTGGCTTCCACAGTGCTGGGGTCCCTTACGACAGCTTCCTGCCTCCTACCTCATGACCTTTCTTCTCTCTTGCCCTTAAGGAATGCTTCAGTTTGCTATCATGCTACCCAAAGGCCAGCCCCATTTAAAGTCTTGTTCTGAGTCAACCAGAGAGACACAGAAACAAGCATGGTTTCCAAGTGTGGTGGCTCGCACCTGTAAACCTAGTACTTGGGCTGCTGAGGTAGGAGGGGCACAGGACTGAAGCTATCTTGGGGGACAGAACAAATTCCAAGCCAAGCTTAGGTATAGAAGGAGACCTTATCTCAAGGAGAAAGGGAGGGTCTTTCCCCTTTCTAGAGATCTAGTTTATCAGTGTCATTTACTGAACTTCGCCAACCCTCGATCCCCATCCCCCACCCCCAGGAGGTTTCTGTGTCCTCCCCATTGCTCTTACGGGTTGAGTGGAGAATGTCCCCAGCCTTCTTGTGTTCCCCGCAACCAGTGGGGCTGTGTTATTTGCTCTTAATGAGCTTTCTTCATATAAGGTAGCGCCCGTCCTAGTCCTTGACTTTCCCAAACACTAACCTCTGCATCTCCTTCCTTCTGCAGAAACCTTTCTAGAAAGAGAATCTAACACTTGCAGACAGCATATGCTTATTTCATTCCAGCTCTTCATCCCCATGTCAGTCCAGTACAATCACAAACACAACTCAGCTGCTGAAAATGGTTCTTCCTAATGTGGCTGGAGGCTCACCAATTCCAAACTGAAGCCATTTCTGTGTCTACTTTTAAAGGCCGATTTTTTTGCTAAAGATCACACCCATTTAAATAAACTCCAACAGGACTCTGCCACGTGGCCTTGTCTGCTTTCTGTTGCTGTGATAAACACCATTACCAAAGGCAGCTTGGTGAGGAAAAGGTTAAGTTCCCTTTGCAGTTGTCCATCCTGTAGGGAAGGCAGGGACTCAAGACAATAACCTCTAGAGGAAGGAGCTGAAGCAGAAACTAGGAAGGATGCCTGCTTCCTAGCTTGCTGCCTGTGGCTTGCCCATTTTGCTGATACAACCCAGGACCCCATGGGTGGCACCACCATCAGTGGGATGGGCTTTCCCACGCCAGTCATTAATCAAGAAAATATCTCCAAGTACTCGGGCATTGGCCAATCTGATGGAGGCATTTTCTCAATAGATGTCCCTCTTCCAAGCTGACAATTGGACAAAAAAAATCCAATCAACTAAACAAACAAAAACCCTCAACAGGCCACCATATTAATTTTCGTGTATGTTCACCTTCCCAGGGGTACTCAACTCTCTGCTCTCACAAAAGTAGCACTCCTAAACTTCACCCCAGAGGTGGAGAAATGGCCTGGCTGTTGTTACCAGGTGGTCAAGGGCGGGGTGTGAACTCAGAGCCTGTGATAGACAGCTGATGTTAGAGGTCAACTCCAGTCCTGAAGGACCATTCCTGATCCCTGTCCTCCAAACAGACTTTGACTCCTATGACAGAGATGCCTCAGAATCAGTACAGAGATTTTCTAGAAGGTTCTCCAGTGCTCTCCCTCTAGAGAGAAGATGGAGTGTATAGGCACCCCTGCCCTGACAAGAGCTAAAATGCAGGGAAGGAAGTCCTTGTTTGGTAGAGGTCAGCTCCTATGGATGGCTGCAGCTCACTAGAAACACGGAGGACCTATTCCTGCTGCCATCTATGTGGCTCAAGCTTCTGATGCCAGATTAATCCATGGGTGGAAATTTACAAATGGATGCAGTGTCAGATAGTTGCATAGATGGCAAAGAGGAGTTTTAACTTGAGGATGTTTGCTCCTGTTATTCCATCTTTCCCTTTGATCCTTGGTCCCAGTGCATGTTGTGTTTGTGGAGGAGGTGAGGGTTCCCTCTGCACCAGCTCAGAGACACTCAAAGGCACTCAGATGTAGTGGAATGGAAAAGGGAGGGGCAAGGGTTAATTTCAGAGGCACTGACCAGCAACACTGGTAAGACTTGCAAATGGCTCTTATGGAAGACAAGGAGCTGCTGGGCTGACAGCTATGGAGCCTGGCTTCCCACCTGCCCATCCAGAGATCACAGGACTCAAGTCAGGAGGTTAACGAAGGAAAACAAATTTAATCAGAAGGGCCCAGGGGTCCAGGGAATTCGTGACCCACAAGGCATGCTCCGACCTGGACCCATCTGCAGCTTACAGCAGGCTGAGGTCTGTGAGCCCAGGAGCAGCCAGGACCATGAAGCCAGGCAGGAAGAGCTCAGTGTATCTGTATCTTCTCTCACTGGCTTTCCCGGGCTGCTCCTTGAACTGCGGGATTGGAGGCCCATACTCGTTACACAAGTTCCATTTGCAGCACCTTACATATAAGAAGGGCAAGGGCTTTTGGGCCACAAAGGGCTTCGGCTGCGGCGGTCCAGCACGGGAGATAACAGTTTCATCTACACTCACTGGGCAGTACCTGGTGCACTGCTTTGAAGAAATGTAGAAACGTCCATAGAATTCTAATAGAAAAGAAAGGAAAAGATGTGATGAGCTTGAAGTCCTGATACGGGAGTCTCTCGGGGTTATCTGCACCCTTGACACCCTGTCAGAGATCCTCACTTAAGGAGAGCATCAGTCAGAGGGGCGGAGCCACCGCTCGGGAGGAGGAAGTCCAGGCTGTTCCAGGGTGGACTGTATGGGGCTCCACGTGCTATGGGATTTGTGCCTGTATTTGGAAACACAGGATCCTTGAGCCTCAACTTTTTTAAAACACAGAATTGACTCAAGCGACTGAGACAGACCAGCAGATCGGAAGGAGCACTGGCCATCCTGAGTGAGATCCAGCTGAGAGGCTAGTCTTTGAATGTCATCCTGCATTGCACAAGACTGTTTTCTTCATATTAAGGAATAAAGTTCCAATTAGCTGAATCCAGTCCTGTCTACTGCTCCCCCATCCTACAAACTTCCCAGAACACAGAGAGACACACAGGGATGTGTGTGTGGTAGTGGTGATGGGGATTGATTTTGAATGCTCATGCGCTGAAAACCCTCATGTAGGTAGAATGGGATGGGTTCCCTGGATCCACTTTGGGAAGGAAGCTCTCTAGTATCCAGAATTTCTAGTATCCAGAATGTGTGTGTGTGTGTGGGGGAGGGGGGGCAAGTCAGTCTGCAAACACCAAAGCAATGGACACTTCCCCAAGTGGATGAAGGAGTAACTGACCCTCACCAAACCTACCTAGATGCTGGTCTCAGTAAGGCATTTGACATCATTAGAGTTCCATTTCTTTCAAAGAGAAATGGCTGCAGACAAATCTCTACTCTTCTCCCAGCTCTCTAGTGCCCATGGCTGACTCCATTGTTCCTGCCTGGCTTTGTTTCCCCGCACTCAGGCCGGCACCTGCAGCTCGTGACTTTCCCTTCTCAGCATTTTGTCTGTTTGTTTTTTTTTTTGTGTGTGTGTGTGTGTGTGTGTGTGTGTGTGTGTGTGTGAGTGTGTGATCACTGTTACTGTTGTTTTTGTTTTTTATGGGTCACTTTTGATTGACAGCTCCTATTCCTAACAGCATTTGTGTCCTGCCCACAGGATCCCAGGACGAATCCAGAATGAAGCAACACTTACGGATGGCAGCCACCACACACAAATTTTCTGGAGGTTCACACTGCTTTGGATTGGTGCAGTTAAAGCTGTTCTCTGCCTCACAGGAGTGACAGGTGATTCTGTCTGAAGTCAGGGATTGGAAAAGAGAGAAAATGGGACCATTGTTCCTCCTGCAGTACCAAACCCGTCATCCTATTCCAACTGGTGGCCAAGTCCAGTGAGCTCCCAACTCTCCCCATGCCCACAGTCTGTGCATGCCTCCTAAGTTCTCAGCCTGCCTGTGGATTCTCCCCCACCTGTCCACTGGGTATTTCACTTGGTCCTTCACATCCGGGCACACTGCATGAACCCACGCTCTCAGACAGACACTCTTGAGTGTCCAGAAATACCAAAGCGCATCCATTTCCACAGCCACCCTTTCTCCTGTCCCACCCTCCTCGTTTCCAGGTCCCTTCCTAGGTGGGCAATATAAACTCTCCTGCATCAGCATTAGCACAGGTCCAGCTTGGGGAAGACAATGGAGGCACCCTCTCCACTAATACCCCATCCTCAGGCAGTGCTGAAGCTCCAAGGTTAGGGTTGACAGACCAGGAGCCCCAGGGAATGAGTGCACAACTCTTGCCCCTAGGGGAAGTTCCTAATCAGAAGCACACCCTTGCTGGCCTTCACCAGCATACCCCAACCCCTCCATCCCCAGTAGGCCCACACCTGCCCCCCAATGTCACCCCCATCTCCACACTGAGACATTGGGTCTCTCATTCCTGGACTTTAGTGTGATCTATCACAGTAGTCTCCTGGCGTCACTAAGCTTCATCATCTTGGCTCTTCTAGGGGCACAGGGATGCAGCACTTACTTGCTCCTGCGGTCGGCACCCATGACAAGACCATGGCTGTGAGCAAGGCCAGTAGGACAACCATCTCCAGAGGGCGCCTGGTCCTGTCGAGGAGAGGAGTGAGTGGCTAGCTCTGCTCCCTGATGTCCCCCGTCTGCCTGTCACAGAAGCCTCCTATCTCCAGGTCCGGAATCTGCTCCCACCTCCCCACCCTCCGGACTCCTGCTGCCCTCACCCCGTGTTCTGCCCCCCACCGCCCCACGCACTCACACCTCACGCACTCACAAAACTTCCTCACACTTTTTGCCCCACAGAGTCTATGCTCTGGACCACTTGCTGACCTGAGAGATGAGCGGTTAATTCGCCTACAGCCCCAACCACACTCCCTTCCTCAGCAGTCCTTACCTCAGTGTGTCCATGAGTCCTGGCTTCTGACTGGAGAGGTCTGAGAAGCAGCTGGTTTGGGGCCGCTCTCCTCACACTGCCCCCTACAGGTGCCGCTGGTGCTCCTTCTGGAAGATTCCAGCTCCTGCCATTCCCGCCAGTGAGGTTCAACCAGAGGGGGCGACTCAGGGTCTGCGTGACACCCGGCAAACAGCGCCCTCTGCCTGACCCCACTGCAATCATTCTTCACGTGGTAGGACCCTGCTCCCATGGGAGCTGGGCCCCCGAGAGCCCCACCCTGATCTTCCTAAGCCACCTGGGGCCGATGTGGTGCCAGAGTCTGTGACCAGATTAGTTCCATGAGTGAATGCACACGCAAACACTGCTGGAGGGACTGGGTTAAGGAACACAGCACCTTTCCTGGCACAAGAAGCGCTACTGGGGATTTGTCAGCCAGATGTCCCTTAGAGAATTCCAGCCAAACTCATTCCAGTTTCTCTTGCTCCCTTTTTACATTGCTTTCTCCCCAGAAGCTTGTGATAATGTTTCTTTTTTTTCACAGCTGCGTGTATCCTGTATCCGAAATTTACCACGGCGCGTCCTTAAAATAACAGTAATGTTGGGGGCAGTATTTTAAATGTTCTATGCAGTACTGAAGTATCTCGAAGGTCACTCTTAGTGTAGGAAAGTATGCACAAGGGCAGCACTGCTAGCAATGAGGTAAAGAGTCAGAGGATTAGTTGCATTTGCAGCGTAGACCCGTTTTCTCCAGTTGCTGCATCAATCAGTGGGTGACTTTGTCAGTCTGTTATCATAAACGAATACCTGAGTCCATGATCTCTATTTTTTTATTAGGCAAAGAGCATTCTTACCCATCCTTTGGATTCTCACTATCTCACAATTTGAATAGAGCCTGGCATAATTTTTATTCTCCATTTTGAATGAACTAAGGTGAACAAATAGCTTTTTTTCTAGTGGATATTAGCAATCTCTATTTTCAATCTATCTGTTTCTCTCTATATCCATCCATCCATCCATCCATCCATCCATCCATCCATCCATCCTTTCGTGTATGTCTGTGGTCCATTTTCCTATTGATTTCTTTATGAAGAGATTACTTTGTTCTGGTTAATAATAGACATTCACTTCTCCTTTTACCATTGATTCCCAATACTTTAAACCTGGATATGTGTTTATTTGAATGTATGTGTCCCAGGCTCCTTGGGCAACTCTAGCAAATGCTGAAAAATGAGGGTATGAACAAGAGACAGTTATGTCTCACAGCTGTGGAGGCTGAGAAGTTCCAAGATCAAGGTGCCAAGAGTCTCTGTGTCTGCTGAGGGCTTGTTGCTTTTAGCTGGCTTTGCCTGTGGTTGCATGGTAGAAGGGAGGAAGAGTGAACTCACATCCAACAGCCCTTTTATAAGGACAGCTAGCTCATAAGCTGGTTAGCTGGGAGCCTAACCAGACTCCCCGTCTCAATACCAGCACAAAGGCTCTCTCTCTCGTTCTCTCTCTCTCTCTCCTCTCTCTCTCTCTCTCTCTCTCTCTCTCTCTCTCTCTGTGTGTGTGTGTGTGTGTGTGTGTGTGTGTGTGTGTTGAGGGACACCCACACTGAAGCCACTGCAGGATATGGATGCTACCATGCTCACCATCTTGAAGGATGGATCCTGTTGAACATCCCCAGCTTGGCTTTGAGATCCAGGTCTGCCTATTGAATTCTCTGATATCCCCCAAATTAATGCAATCACAAACCACGCTCAAACAGTGGGAAATAATTCTCTCTTACAGATTCCTTCAATCAGCAAGGAACAGAAGGCTGCCGACCTGCTGGATCAACCTGTGGGTTGCCCTCTGTGGGTCAATGTACAGCAATGAGAATACATGCTGCATATCAGATACTGACATTCCAGGTCATAGCAATTGTCAAATTAATTTCATGAAGCAACAGCGAAAATAATGTTATGGCTGGGGCCAGCACAACATGAGGGACTGTAGCAAAGGCTCAAAGCATTGAGAAGGTTGATGACCACTGATGTCAGGATTCAGAGATTGCAGATGCTCTTCTTGTGATAATGTGTTTCCTTGTTACTATTACAGAACCCATGGCAAATGCAGCTATTTTGAGAACAGTGGTTCTCAGACTTCCTAAGGCTGCGATCCTTTTCTATGGTTCCTCGTGTTGTGCTGGGCCCAACCATAGCATTATTTTCCTTACCACTTCATAACTGTGATTTTGCTACTATTATGAATTGTAATGCAAGTGCCTGGTGCTTCTCTTGGTTTTACGCAACCCCTATGAAAGGGTCTTTCAGTCCAGGAAGGGGTTGCGACCCACAGGTTGAGAACCAATGAACTAAAGGAAGGAAGAATTTAGTTTGGGTCCCAGCTGACTGGGGCGCAGTGAAGGCATGGTGGAGCAGGGGGATGGTGATGGTGGATGACGACGGGGAGGCTCTGAGACTCACAGCTCCAAGGAACAGGCAGTGGAGTTCAGAGAAAGAAGAGGAACTAGGCCCAGGCTTTAAAACTCAAGCCCCCTGCTCTGAAGCAACTTCCTTCCTTCATGTAAAATCTCCCTCACAAGATTCTCCAACCTCCCCAGCCAGCATCCCCAGCTGAGGACCAGTCATCCCATGGTTGTGTTTCACATCTAAACCACAACACTGGTCCTGCCACTTGGAATGTTAATGACACCCCGAGCACAGAGAAGAAAGCATTAGCCAGGGGTTCCCCCCGGGCCTCTGCATCCACCTGCAGTTGTCAGTGTGTGCTGTCAGGAAACCTACAGCCAGGAGCCTTGTAGAAGCTCTGTTGACATGCTCAGGCTTTTGTGTCACTTCCCTGAGAGGACAGGACAGAGAGCAGGAGCAGCAGCAGTTGATTCTGCTCACAGGGCAGCCAGGCCACAGCTACTCCATGTGATTCTTGTCCACCAATCACAGCCAGGATGAAATGCCCAACCAGCTCACCGTGAGTGCTTTCAAGGACCAAGGTCAGGCAGGTCACAGACACCAGGATTTGAAGCTTCCTCAGGCTGTTGCTTTCATCTCGGCCTTAGGCTGTCCTCACTTCCAGGGTCAGAAAGAGCAGAGCCCTGGCGTGGAGATTCCTGGCTGTTTCAGGTCAGCTCAGCTCAGGTGTCCACAGCTCAGAAGATGGATCAGTATTGACTATTTATTTACTCAGCACCTGGGAGACTGCTTGTGAAGCATCTCGCATATGGCTTTTCAACCTGCATCCTGCCCTTGTAACCTGCCTGGCAGGAATGAAGATAAATCAGAGAAACACCTGTGTCCCTCCTTTTGGTTAGCAGACCCTTGCATCGGGTGACCCCAAGAAACTAGAATATCCCCCAAGAATCTCATGCTGAAAAAAAGAAAAGACTGAAGCTTAGTGGCAAACAAAGCAGGAAGATGCCTATGAGGAAAGAGATCTCCACAGTGCTGACAACTTCTCAGACTAAGCTCTCTAGCCTGGTCCCTCAACCAGCACCCCGGCCTAGTCTAGTCACACATGCTTGCGTGGTCCTCAGCCTCCAGGCATGGGCGAAGACACACCTGGCCCACCCTCAACCCTCAACTTCAAACTCCCTGATTCTATTGGGGGAACAGAAGAGAAGAGATGACAATCCAACCAATCAGAAAACAGCCACAAATTTATAAGATTTAGGTCAGGTGTGGTGGCACATGCTTTTAATCCCAGCACTCAGGAAGCAGAACCAGGAGGATCTCTGTTAGTTTGAGGTCAGCCTGGTCTACATACTATCTCCAGGATAGCTTGGGCCACAAAGAGAGATAGAGAAAAAAAGAAGAAGAAACACACCTCATTGGTGAAGACACTTGCAAAATGAGAGTCAAATGTTGAAAATAATTTTTTGAGAAAGCAAATGCCCCAAATGAGCTGGTGTATTATTTTGTTAGTGAACGAAATCATTCATAAGCAAAAATTTGAAAATATAAAGAAGGTCACTACATAAAAATGAGAAATATTCATGAAGAACACCTAGCAATTATAAGTATGTACACAAACCAAAATTTTTGTTAGCAACTGCATAAAAGAAATACTAGTGAGCATACAGACCAGGCAAGCCTGGATACAAAAGCAGGTTTCCCTGCCTTTAACGGCTCAGCCTCATCTTTAGATTGGTCATACAGCTCAAAATCGAACGAAGACACTTCAGATTTAAACTCACCACAGATCAGATATATTCAGAATATTTTATGCTACAGATGTAAAATACGCAGTCTTCCCTATAGTCCACATTAACATTAGCACTGTTTGACATCTGTACTTAAATCTACATTATAGAAAAAGCACCTATAGGTGTCTGTAAAACAGCTGAAGTAGACTCATGCCTTTGGGTCACAGCAAAAGCTATGGCTATTGAAATCTTAGTATAACAATAGCATAACAAGAGAAACATTTTTATATACCTTTAGTCACTGTCTTAAGCCTTTATGACCTGCATTTCTGTCTCTCGAAGGAAGTTTTTTCCATTTAACATTTTAAATGCCACGGTCAGCAGATCTCCGAAGAATTTTGAAGGCCATCTATTAAGCATACCTGATTTTAGGTAAACTTTACTTCCTTTCATCTATCTGCTTGGGCCTTAAACATGAAAACATATACAGGAGGATAAATGAAACTTATTTCTGTAAATAAATTACATTTGTGCTTAGTGTGTCTGCAAGTTTAGTTCTGAACACATTAACGAATTTGGTTATGTATAAGGTGATGACTAATTTGAATATTCTAATTATATTTTCATCATTACATTACTAACAATAAGTTAGAAGCTTTTATAGGATTAGGATTTGCATTTTTATCCCTGTTAACTCAGCTTTAAAAACATTAACAGTCTTTGAATTGAAACTCTTGCTGCATCATAAGATAGAAACATCCCAGTTTCTCATGTTTAGTGTTTGGTGCTCATAGCTAGGGTACTAACTCTTTAGCCTTTTACTTTCCTTAAGATTATATGCTAATAAAGACATCCTAATATACAACATTTAAAAAACTTCAAGTGCCACATAATAATCATAAATGATCTTAAATGTTTAAAGGAAATATCAAGTTTCTAAATTTCAATCTTCGGTGAATATCCAAAACTTTATTTTTTAAAAAGGTTTAAAATCTCTCAATTGTGGGCTGTGAAATATGAAAATTTAAGTCCCATTGGATTATGTATTTGTTTGTTTGTTTGTTTCTAATCTTCAAGAGAGATGAAATAGAGTACAATCACAATCTAGAGAAGTCAAAAATCTAACTCCCAACAGTACACATGACTCAATGCTCAACATCCGATATCCACTCATGGTCCTGTGGGCTCCCTCAAGGGGCCTGGGTCACCTCCCTGGCCCTGCCCTTGGCATCACATACAGCCTGTCTTCTGGCACCAGCGGGCTCCATTTCACTGTGACTGTTGTTTCTGATGGCCATTACTTGGCATTGGCATCCACAAAACTTCTGGGGTTCCACTCCTGGGCTCTCTTTAGGAACTCCAGCCCTACCATACAGTGCCACACCTCAGCTGCTGTCTATTACACCCCACTTAAAAGTGTAATTTTACTTGTGAACCAAGGTGAGGAACAGAAGAAGACATACACCACATTTTACATGGGGAGCAGTTTAAAGATCTACAATTTTGCCAAATCTGTCTCCTGAAGGCGGTCTCTACAAATCTTAAGGGGTCTGTAGATATCTGCCCTTCAAAAATATCATCATCTTGGTCAGAGAGACCTCTGGATATGCCCTATGCTCAACCTCCTCACCCCCCAAAGTAAAGGCAGCTATACAGCAATGTGACCATCTACTTCCAGAGTCCAGGTTGATCCACCCATACTGATGCGGCCTCTGGCCATGCACATGTCTCGGAGCAACCACAGGAAGGAGCTGGCAATCACTGTCTTCCGTCCTCACTGTCATCTGCTAAGTGTACGTGGTTATTATTCCCTCAGCCTCCAGAGGTAACTGCATGTCTGCCCACTCTGAGGTCCCGGTTCCATTTCAAAGTTTTGCTTTTTGCTCTAATTGTGAAATAACACACAAGCCTCATCCTTAGTCTTGTTAATGATATTCTGCAGTTTAGTTTGATCACTTAAAAGTTTATTTTTATTTGTGTTTGTGCTCTTGTGTGTGTGTGTGTGTGTGTGTGTGTGTGTGTGCATCTTATGCATGTAGGACCCACAGAAGCCAGAAGGGCGAGTGGTATCTCCTGGAGCTAGGGCTATAAATGGTTGTAAGCTGCCATGTGCGTACGTGGAATTGAACCTATGTCCTCTGCAAAAACAACCAGTGCTCTAGGTCCCATGCCCTGCTGCTTCATTTCTAGACTCTCTCCCTCCCACTTTGTCTCTCCCCTATTTCAAACATAATAAGAAAACATTTTATTTAAGGATACCTAATTGTAAATAAAGAGGCTGGGGAAGTGAGAGTCTTGCCTGAGAATGTTCTATTTCATAATGTAAGTGTTAGTAATATTATTGTTTTTGTAATAATCTACTATATACTTACTTATGCAAGAAAATAAGAATATATCACTCGGCTTTTGATGGGCAAATCACAATTTTCCAACCCCATCAAAAACAATAAGGATATAATGTACTTAGTTACTTAGGATTTACGGTTATAATTATTTAGGTTTTTCTGAACTTCATAGTCAAACTTTTCTTGTTTTGTAGATAAATTCTTATTTTAATTATTTTATTGATTTTACTGAGCTATGCATTTTTCCCTGCTCCCTTTCTTAGTGCTTATCCCGTCCCCTTCAATCCTTTTCCATGGTCCCCATGCTCAAATTATTCAGGTGATCTTTATCTACTTGCCATGTAGATGAGATGCATGTATATCTTCCTTAGGGTCCTCCTTGTTGTCTAGTTTCTCTGGGATTGTGATTTGTATACTGGTTGGTTTTTTGTCTTTGTTTGTTTGTTTTCCTTTATGTATAAATGCCACTCGTGAGTAAGTACATATAATATTTGTCTTTCTGGGTGAGGTTCTGGGTTACCTCACTCAATATGGTGTTTCTAGTTCCATCCATTTGCCTGCAAGTTTCAAGATATCATTATTTTTCTCTGCTATGTAGTAATCCATTGTGTAAATGTACCATATTTTCTTTATCCATTCTTTGGTCGAGGGGCATTTACGTTGTTTCCATGTTCTAGCTATGACAAACAAAGCTGCTATGAACATAGTTGAGCACATGTCCTTGTGGTATGTTTGAGCATCCTTTGGATATATACCCCAAAGTGGTATTGCTGGGTCTTGAGGAAGGTTGTTTCCTAATTTTCTGTTACAGTAGTGGGACTGAGTTACATTAGATTGAGTTATTGTCTCTGAATATCTCTAAACATCCCAGGCTGATGCTAGGACTCAGGTCACCCTCTGAAAACTGACAATAGGGCCCCATTACCAAGGACAACTTCCATACTGCTCACTAAATGTAGTTATGTTGAGCTGGTGAGGATTTGGAGCCTTCACCCCTACGTTCTAGTGTCTTTGGCACCAAAAGGTACCTTTCAGGCTGTGAAAAGAGAGACCTGGACACCAACCCAGTCACAGCAGCCTCAGGGTACAACCTAATTCCTAATGCTGTGTTATACTCATAGATGATTCTTCTCCACCTGTCATCAAAGAGGATTCCTCCTGCAGCCAATGGCACTAGGCAGAGTGGCACAAGGCCAGACATTAATGGAAGGGAGAGTCTGAACTGGAGGTTTCATTTGGGTCCCACCCTCTAGTGATCAGGAAACACCAGAGTAGAGGGGGAGTACAGCCTTTTGGAGTCAGAGGGTATGGAGGACACCAAGAGAAAATAGAGCCCACTGAATCACATGGACTCACAGAGACCGAAGTGGCAAACATGGGGCCTGCAATGTTCCGCTCCACATCCTCTGTGTATGCTATGGCTGTTAGTTTGGTGATTTTTCTGGGACTCCTAACAGTCAGAGAGGGAGTATCTCTGACTTTTTATAATGCTTTTGGGACTCTTTTCCTCCTATCGAGTTCCCTTGTCCACTCCTGATATGGGGCTTTTGCCTTGCTTATTCTTTCTTATTTTGTACTATTTGGCTGTCGTCTCTTAGAGGCCTGTTCTTTCCCCGAAAGAGAAGCAGAGGAAGAGTGGATCTGGAGGAGAGGGGAGGGGCTGTGGGGGAGCTAGGAGGAGTGGAGGGAGGGAAATATATAGTTACGATGAATTGTATGAGAGAAGAATCTATTTTCAGTTAAAAGAGAGACAGAAAGAGAAGTGGATTTTTCAAAAGAACCTTCTTGCTTGCTTGTATACCTCTACTAATCAAACTCTCTCTTTCTCTCCCTCTCTCTCTCTCTCTCTCTCTCTCTCTCTCTCTCTCTCTCTCTCTCTCTCTCTCTCTCTCATAAACACACACACACACACACACACACACACACACATTACATGCTGTAGCGCTTGGTTCTAGAGAAACACATAAGTGTTGAAACCATCTAACTGTCAGAGAGGCTTCCAGCTAGCTTGCTTTCTTCAAAGTAATGTTGAAAATCTGAAACTAGAATTCCAGAGACAATGCCCCTCTTCTGCCACTCTCCTTGCCCCCAATATAAACCAAAATAAGACAAAGACATCTATCTGATGCTGTTTGTGTGGCTAGACACCCTCTGCATGCTTGTTTAAATGAGTTTAAAGATGGGGTGTAATGAAAGCATTCCCACAAAACTCATTCTGAAATAAATTTTTATTCTTAGTTACTTAAGAGGATATAAATGTAACCTGTCTATGGTTTTATGGAAGTCAGACTTTTGGGGAATAAAGGCTGTTAAATAAGACCATGAGTTAGGACACTTGTCCCAAGGGACTGGTGGCTTTACAAGAGACCTAAGCTAGAATGAGAGGAAGAGAGAAAGAGAGAGAGAGAGAGAGAGAGAGAGAGAGAGAGAGAGAGAGAGAGAGAGAGAGAGAGAGAGAGAGAGAGAGAGAAACTGGGCCTGTTGAGCATTTGAAACCCCAAAGAACACCTCTAGTGACACACTTCCTCCCACAAGGTCAAACCCCCTCATCCCTGTCAAGTAGCACCACCCCTAAAGTCCAAGCATTCAAATCTACGAGTCTGTGGGGGCCATCCCTATTTAAACCACACATGGAGTCAGACAGAAACATGGAATGTAATCAAGGCTCAGGATCGAGGCTCAGGATAGTTCCCTTAAGTCCTGGTTCAGATGTTATCACTGATTAACACTCGAACTGTAGGGTCCTTCAAGTGAATACCAACAGTTAACAGCTCTAATTGTGAGACGACCACAGCTGGAACTGACGAATTCTATCTACGCTGTCTTCTGTCTGTCTATCCCCTCACCTAGCTACCTAGCCATCCACACAAACACCGTCCATCCAACCATCCATCCATCCATCCATCCATCCATCCATCCATCCATCCATCCATCCAGATTAGTTACATCTGTGTTTCTATGACCAGACACTACCATGGGGAGGAGGGATTTGCCTTGTCTCACAGTTTCAGAAGGGCCATGCACTTAGAACTTGGAGGCGGCAATACTGTGTGGTGAAGGATCTGATAATTTTTCATAGACACAAAGCTGGGAAACGGGGAAAATTAGAACTAAACATAACCACATGTTCCTATGGGGTGTGCTTCTCCAGGGACATCCCATGTCCTGAGGTCTCCATGACCTCTACAAACAGCCCTGCCAGGCGGCAACTAGAGACTATGGGGAACATTTCATATTTAACCCATAAGACTATTCATCTATCTACTACCTAACTATTTATCTGCCCTCCAAGCCCCTCCAGGCAGTCTTTCCTTTTTTCTTTTTTTTATTACTGTTTACTCATTTGGAGTTGTAGGGGGCAGCAAGAGTGTGGAGGTCAGGGGACAACTGTGGTAAGCAGCTCTCTCCTTTGACCATGTGGGTGCCAGGGATCAAACGCAGGCCCTCCATTTTGGTGGTAAGGGTCTGCACCCACTGAGCCATATGGCCAGCTCTCTAAACCATCTTTTTTGTTTTTCTCTTGAGATAGGGTTTCTCTGTGTAAGAGTTCTGGTATCCTGGAAGTCACTTCGTAGAACAGATAGGCCTCGAACTCACAGAGACCTGCAGTCTGCCTCTCGAGTGCTGGGATTTATGGCATGTGCACCACCACCTCCCAGCTCTCAGTCTTTAATATATTAATAAAACACTCACAAAGAGGCTTTATGCTCCATGAATCCCTCACAGGAAGCACTCCCAGTGAGCCAGGCAGATGTGCCACTCCTTCTCATAACCTAGCCTTTGAATTCCACAGGAACACTTTTCCTCATCCGCTGCCAGAACCCCACAGCAAACCAGAATCAAAGCCAGAGACACCATTCCATCGGGGGAGCAGCACTGGAAGAGGAATATGGAAGAATGTGGAGGAACCGAGGATGCCATATTTGAAGTTACCAGTCACCACAGGCTGAGCTCTGAAGAAGCAAAGGCTGAAATTGGGAGTCATTTGTGAAGGGACAGGGAAGAGGGAGCCTGTGTGACATGAAGAGACATCTTCCCAGCTCAGGTCACCACTGGGAGCCCACTGAAGGACCTCTGGCCTGCTCACGCATGGCAAGCATGACTCTGGCAGGCCTTGCCCTCTGCCCCATCCCTCTGACTTGCTAAAAACTCCTGTTAGGTTACATTCCCAAAGGTGGCCACCAAGGTCTATTTCGTCATTTGGCCACTTTCTCCTCCTGAGCCTGACTACCAAAGCCCAGCTATCAAAAGTCCCCTTTGGCTCACCTAATTAACATGCCCTTTAAAGTTAAACATCTCATCCTAACCCAGGGCTTCCCATTTTACCTTGGTAAACTGTTATTTGTCTATGGGCCTCTTCTGTCCCCCATCTATTCTGAGGTAGTCTTTCATCCCTCCAGGATAAAAGCCCTGCCCCTCTCCATTTTCCGTTCCCCCTTTCCGTTGTCTCTCATCTCCGTTACCACAGCATCATAGTCCATCCTAACACAGACTCCCTTTCCTACTCCAAATTATACCTGCAAGATCATTTGCTGCTGCACGAGTGGAAATCAGCCACTTTTTTTTCCTACTTAATGAAGAATCTGTGAAGCAGGTGTTTGGGAGTAATTTGTACCCAATTGGAGATCTGTGAGGGAGCCCCTGTTGTGAGAGTCCCCTTTGACCCCACTATCTGGCCCTCCAGGATGCAAAACGTTGGCTCTCCTGGCCCACATCAGTCAACTTCTGGCTAGGGAGCTGAAGGTACCTCACAGAGAGTTAAGTCCAGTTTCTTGAGAGCATTCATTACTCATGCAAGGTTTGCTGTGCAGGCCTTCAGCAGCAGTAGGGGAAAAGACCCATGGAAGGCTGAGTTTGACCCAAGAGCCTCTGCTACAGTAGGAAACAGGGCATATTCACGCGCTCTGGAGCAATGAGCAAAGACAAGGTCCATTACGAGCAAGGGAGGTCAGTCCTTAGGCTGTGAGATGTTGAAGACAGGAGCTGAACTCGCATGACCGATGTGCTTAATTCATATAGATGTAGAAACTTTATTAGTTAGTTTTTCACCCCAGTGACAATATAAAGGGACAAAGTACTCATTCTGGCTCAGGGTTTCAGAGGTCAGACAATGAGTATTTTCATATAAAATCATGACAGCAGCACCACATATCAGAGAATTCTTCAGGCAGACAGGAAGCAGAGAGGAGGCATCCCAGCTCCTTGTCTTGGAGTCCATCTAGGTTCTCAACCCTTGAAATGGTGCCCTCCATATTCAGGGTGGCTCTTCCTTGACTTCCTTCACAGACATACCAGTAGTGTCCCTCACGTGTTTCCTGGGTCATTCTGAATGCAGGCAAGGTGACAAGGAGTAACTCTATGGGACCCAATAGAGGACACTAGAGCCAGGTCTTCAGGCTCATGCCTGTGATCCTAGCCCTTGGGGGATGTGGAGGATTGCTGCAACCATGAGGGCTACACAGTGAACTTGAGGCCAGCTCAACTACAAAGTAAGACTCTGTCAAGGACAAGAGGGGAGGACAAACTAGTGAAGGAAAGTGGGAGAAGAGAGGTGAGAAAGACAGAGAAAGGAAAGAAAAGAGAAAGGACAGACACTGCAGGCAGGCAAGAGAATCCACAAAGTGAGCATAAGCAAACACTAAATGCATTGTCCCTAAGTGAGTGAGTTAAGAGAAGCTGCTGGGCTAAGCACTGGGCCAAGCTCCTGGAGTTTAGTTGAAGAGAGGGAGGAGGGGTTATATGAGCAAAGGGTCAAGATCATGATGGGGAAACCCAGAGAGACAGCTGACCTGAGCTAGTGGGGACTCATTGACACTGGACTGACAGATAGTAAATCTGTATAGGACCGAACTAGGCCCTCTGAAAATGGGTCACAGTTTTGTGAATTGGGCACTCAGTGGGGCCACTGACAGTGGGACCAAGATTTATCCCTATTGCACAAACGGGCTTTTTGGAGCTCATTCCTTATAGAGGAATACCTTTCTCAGCCTAGATACAGGGGAGGGCCTTTGTCCAGCCTAATTTGATATGCCAAGCTTTGTTGAATTGCCCTGTAAGGTCTTATTGTTTTTGAGAAGGGGATGGGGGTTCATTGAAGAGAAGGTGGGGAGGGAGCAGGAAGAGGGGAGAGAGAAGGAACTCTGGTTGTTAAGGAAAATGAAAAACAACTTTTCAACAAAAAATTATTTAAAAGAAAGTGAGATGGGAAAACAACTATAGCAAAATGCTTTGGTTTTGTTCAGCCGTGATTGGCCCAGTGCCAGTGACGTCACAGGGAGTCATTGTGAGGTCAGCTAGGGACCAGTCCACATAAGGCGCTACCTGAGGCTGTGTTTTGTCCTTGTACCTCAGAGGAGGAGTTGGCTGGTGGGGGAGGATTTGGACTCAGTTATTTCTCACAGACTTGGACATTCCAAAGTGGGTGGATCCTGAAAAAGTGAGTTCCTCTGTTTTCTGTTTGTCTTTCATTGTTTGACAGTCATTGGTTGATTCTATATAAAATTTTGTTTTAAAACGCAGCTGTTAAAATTCTAATCCTACTGAGATTTTCTTTTTGAATACTTTTTGATTTGTTGGATTGTCTCTAATATAACTTTCACTCATTCCATGTTTTTCCCTGGTAATGGCATTTCATTCCTTTTCATGGGTGACAATGTTCATTGATGCCGGACTATGCTGTGCTCTTTTATCAGTTTTTGTATGTAGATTCACTCTTGTGTTCGCCCAAAGGCATCTCATCTTGATCATGAAAAATGATCGTTTTAACGTGTCACTGACTAAGAAGTAAACAGTCCAATGCTCTCCTTAAGGACAATCCTATGTTCTTAAGTGACCAACCCTTTCAGATTCTCATCCCTTTTCAAGGTGTCTTTACTTGGCTAGAGACTAAGGCTTTATGAGAAGAGTTTGTTTTATAAAAAGATTTGAAAGTGTGCCTTCCCTCAGTTTTATGGACTACTGGAATATTTGTGGATCTTTACAGTTATTTCTTTAGATTGTTGGATTCATCAGTGAGTTTTCCCGGTAACAAAACAAGAGAGGGTCATCCCATTGGTTGTTTCCGACTGTGTTGCCTAGTTTTATATTTCAAGTTTTAAGTTTTCCATGGATTCTTCTATCTTTCCTTGTGATATGAGTCTGCATCTTTATGGGGAGTGAGGAGAGATGGGATCTTCAGAGAGACGGTGGTGCTACGAGAGATCCTCCATCCGGGCACAAGGAATCCAACAATGATGGCCTCGCAGTGGGAGTCTGAAGCAGTTTCATTCCTGTCAGACAAAGCATGTCTCCATGGAATTGCAGGTTTCTGAGGAAGGGGAGGTCCTGTACCAACAGGAAGCAGGTTTATTTAGTACGATACCTGTGCTACAACTATAGAGGACGGGACCTGGGACTTGAATGGGGGAAATGTTTGTCTGGTGGAGGTGTATGGAACAGACACAGTCCATGTGTGACTGTGTGACAGCAATGAGTCTGCTTGACTGCTGGACGACACGGGTGGGTAGTGTGGTGATAGGGATCAACCAGCTCTGCTAAGACCATGTTTATTGGCTACCATTCTGTTGTGGTAAAAGTTTACAAACATGGCATTTTAAGAAAGAGTGAGCATACCTGTCTGTCTCGGTATGGAGGAATAAGAGCCTTTTGGGGTGGATCAGTGTCATGGAAGATAGCAGGAGATTGAGATGTCACCAACTGAATCTCAAGCAAGAAGCAGGAGAAGACATGAAGACTATACTGATTCAACCAAGACAGTCCCACTGATGGAGTTCTGCCAATAAGACTCAACCATATAAAAGTCTCAAACTGAACCATCATCTGACCTTGTGTGTCCATGTGTTCAAATGTCACATGTGTATGATATATTTCTAATTCAAAGTACCACAGTGGGATTGTTAAATGTGTGTCAGATGTGTTGAGAACTTGGCTTCTAGTTTGGGAATTTGTGGAACACATGGACGTGTGGATAGCTGGAGGAACTGTGCCACTTGGGAATAGACAACTTCTAATTCAGTGTCACCAGCCACCTAACTATCAGTTCTATTGGGAACAAGATGCTCCACCACCATTGTTCAGCGTGTCTTGAAAGCACACCCACATACCCACACAACCACACACACACAAGCACACACACATACACACACACACACACACACACACACACAATTTCCTGGATTTGATTCTGGTCTTGGATTTCATGCCAGGCATGAGAAAAATACTCAGGGTACTGGTTTTGGTACAGACACTGTCAGCTAGACAAGCCATGATTGGGCAGCTCCTTGGGGTGACATCACAAGGAGACATTATGAAGTATGCTAACAACTACTCTGTTATAGGCACTGCCTACATTTGGGCTCCTGTCCTTGTATCTCGGAGAAGCTGTCGGTAGTCATTGGAACAAGTGTTCTGAATATTGGCTGTGACAGACTATGAATCTCCAATCTACTGGACTTTGTTACAGTGAGTGCCTTTCCAGTTCATTGGTTTTGGTTCCAGGGTTAAGTTTTGCTATTTCATGTTTCCATTTATGCTATTAGTTTGCATCCTAGGTTTGATTTGTGAATGCCATATCTATTTCTTCATTATTACCCAATTTCCTATTTGAAAAATTCATTTAGTCTTTACTTTTTCTACTATGGTTTCTTGTACTTCTTGGGCCTTAAAGGCATCCTTAGGTTGTTTGGGATATCTCAGATTTCAAGAGAGAGAATTCATACCTGTAAACTTCCATCCTAAAACTATATCATTTTTTCCCCTGGCTTCGTGTGTCCCTTGAATTTCTAACGAAATACAACGTAGTGAACATCATGGCCAGACCCCAGGAAGAGGACATCCTCGAGAAGGATTTTAAAATCCTAACATCTCTAGGTTGTGGTTCATTTGGGGAGGTGATGCTTGCCCAACACCTTCCCACAAATACAAAGGTGGCTATCAAGGCACTCCATAAAGCGCACAATGAAGTGGCATACATCAGATCTGAGGTAGCCATCCATGAGTCCTTGCAACACTGTAACATCATCCAGTTCTTCCACGCTATCAACACTCGGTGGACCACGTATGTCATTACGGAATACAGTGTAGGAAAAGACCTGGCGATATTCATCAGCAAGGTGGGCTGTTTAGAGGAGGAGGAGACTAGGCCAATATTCAACCAGTTGGCTTCTGCTGTTCACTTCCTGCACCAAAGAAGGACCGCACAGCGCGACATCAAATTAGAGAACATCCTGCTGGGCGGAAGCAGCAAAGTGAAGCTTTGCAATTTCGGGTTGGCCACTCAGCTTGTAGAGGGCCGGATGCTGCACGGACTCTGGGGCTCCTTCCTATAGTGGGCCCCAGAGATCTTAGCCAGAAAACCATACAACTGTATGGCAGGGGATATGTGGAGCTTGGGCGTTGTTCTCTATGCCCTGGTCACCGGACACTTCCCCTATGAAGAATCCACCTTGGAAGAAATGTACCATCATATCACTGCCACCGTGTGCCCCATTCCCCACCATCATTCTACACGCTGTTATATCATCTTGGCTTGTCCAACGACCATGGCTGGGCCATATTGAGGAACACATAACACCTCCTGCCAAGGAAATCCTCCCCAAGGTCATGGATACGATGTGTAAGATTGGCTACACTTGCCAACAGGTTTTAGGAGACCTAAAACACCTGAATTGGATAACATCACAGCCACCATCAATACCATCAAATTCAAACTGAGCTCTGGGGATAGCAGTCTGCAAAATATCATCCCTGCAGTTGCTACTAGCCTCCCTTATCCCATGAAGAGAAGAATAGCTTTACCCAGAGACTGGACAGAGAAACCTGACCAGAGATGCCAATGAAGGAAGAACAACACAGCAGAATTGGTCACCTGAACCAATGGGACCTTGGGATGGGATCTGAGAGGCCTGCCCATACCCTCAATAACGGAGTTGGCTTTTGGTTGTCCCCTGACTTCCAGAGTCTCTGTGGTTGACTCCATGCCTTTTTGCCCCCTCCCACAAGTGGTATCCCTGCAGGGTCACCCCCAACACAGGTTGATCTTGGCTCAATTTTTCTTCAAATCTCTCTCCCTCCTTCTCCTCCCCTTCCTCTCTATATTTTCTTTTGTGGTCTCTGTTCACAGGAGGCTCTCAGGAGCTTACCATCTCAGACTTGTCCTGGTTCTGTAGTAGGAGCATAGGCAGCAACAGCCCACTCTGTCCCCCCAGGCCACCTGTAAGAAGAGGATACTTAGTCCCAGTCAACCTTATCCTATCTCTCAGTGTCTTCAGCTTCAATTGCTCGGACTAGTCACGTGGCTATTGTCGAGCCAATCACTGTGTCCAAGGTAGTGTGATGTTCTGATTGGCCAGGCCTGAGTCATATGACCACCCAGGCTGAAGATGAAATTAGTTTCTTTAGAACCACAGACATTGAGAGTTAAGGTGAAGCAAGGAACAGGAAAAGAAGGGCAGTTATCAGATGTGGGTGCAGGCCAGCTTCCTGCTAAAGAAGGGAGCAGTCACAGGACAACAGTCACAGGGAAAGAAGGGCAGGTTAAGTCATCATGCCGTTCACACCTACTCCATTGAGAGACTGACCCAAACCTCTCTGCCCAGAGAAAACATAAAATTTCTTTCTTTTTTAAAATTTTAATTTCACAAGTATGTTGGTCACAGAATAGCTGACAGTCAGTTCTCTCCTGCCATGTGTGTCCCAGGGATCGAGCTCAGGCCTTCACTCTTGACAGCAACCGTATATGCCCAGGGAGAACAGGGGCTCTGCCACGTGCTTGTAGCTCTGCCTTCAGCACGGGTTTGAATTCAGGCCACAGCTATCACAGTTTTCTCCCTAGCTAACCCAGAAGGAGTCCCCAGTGACCACACATGGTTTAAGATTTACCGTTACTTTTCATTTGATAAAATCTCTGGTAAAGATTGGAGGTTCGTGAGATCAGATCGGTGAAGAAAATAAAAGGAATAGATGTTAATGGGCCAGGAAGAGTACACTAAAGCACACAACCTAAATGGAGGTACACTTAATGAACTCATCTCCCAAGAAAAGGGAATAAACAGTAGCAGTCATTCCTGAGGTCAGCTGAGGATGAAATTAAAAGCAATCCAGATTAATCGAACCCTTAGGAAATCAAACATGAAAAGAAATCTTTGTTCAACAATGGCCTAAATCTTAGTCTCTAATTGTGAGTCTCCTTTGAGCAGCAGAATAATTTAGTCTTCATCATCGGGTGGCAGAATGGATGGAAACCACAAGACTTCTGGGTCCAGGACTCTAAGAAACAGGATCTACTGCCTTTGAAACTTTATCTATGGCTAAAAGTGTCTCCAGAGCCTCCAGTATAGTCACCATTAAGTATTGGGCTGCGAGTACCAGACACCCGACTTTAGTGGTTGAAATGAATGGGGTGCAGAGGGACTGCTTTTCTTCTATAACAAAATCCTAAAGGAAACTCCCAATGGCCCTGATTTGCAACTCATAATTTTGGCTTTTTCTTCATAGTTTGCAAGATGTCTACCATCACCACCTTTCCTCAGAAGGAAGCAGGAAGCTGGTTCTGTGAAAGCTTGCAGACCCGAGTTCAAGTCCTCAACACCAGTGTAACGTCAGAATCATTGGTTCGCACATCTGTGATCCCGGCACTTCTACAGCAACTGGGAGGTAGAAACTGGAATGTCCACGGGAGCTCACAGACCACTAGCCTGTATATACCGTGGCCATAAAACCCTGTCTCAAACAAGTGGAGGACAAGGACCAACATCTAAAGATGTCCTCTGGCTTCCATATGTGTGCCACAGTGGCACACATAGCCCTGTCTATATTCACATATATCACACACACACACACACACACACACACACACACACACACACACAATTTCCTCTCTATATATGCCTCTCTCTGTGTCTCTGTCTCTGTTTTCCTCTCATATGTGTACAGACATGTACACACAGAGACACACACAGGTATACACAAAGACACACAGAGACATACACAAACATGTACACACTACTAAGAAGCAAAGAAGTAGAGAGTTGGAAGAGGGAGGAGGAAACAAGCAATCAGGAGCCTTCATGTCTGGCAAGGTGAGCTTATGTTTTGCCTGTCACCTCCGTCTGCAATGTGACTAAGAGGAAGGTGCGAGAACATGGTTCCCCAGTTCCACCCACAGTAGCTGTATCATCTCCAATACTCACCCGTGAGCAAGGGGGGTAATAGCTGATGCTGATGCTGATGCTGATGCTGATGCTGATGCTGATGCTCTCATCCCAGGAATAGCTAAACCACCTCTCTCTCTCTCTGTGTGTGTGTGTGTGTGTTTCAGTTTCCCAGCCAATTAAATATTACAGTTGGCCCTTGTACTCATCAGCATTCCCTAGAGGAAGAGTCGTGCATGGAAGGAGGTTTACTTCTCATTCGTGCTATTAATATTTTATATAATATTTTAATTAATATTAGTATTTTAGTATTGTGTGTATGCAAATTCTGGAGATCAAACCCAGATCATCAGGCTTGGTGGCAAGCCTCTTTACCTGGTAGCCATCTCAGTGGCCCTGGAAGGTTAATTGGACTGGGTAATGGTTAACATAAGGGCTGACAAAGTCCAGCATTGGCAACAGGCATGCGCAGTCTGGAAGTTGAATGCCTCAGCAGTTCCAGTCTGCTGCTGAAGACACAGAATCTCCCTAGCACTGAGTTCACACTGAAGGAAACAGGAGCTGGCATGATGTCCTTGGAGGATTGCTACAACATTGGGTCAATTCCTCAAAGAAGGGGCTTGCACACCCAAGTCTTCCTGTTTTCCTAATCTCCTCCCTGAGCTCCCAGCCCTTTGGAGGGTACCATTCGCAATCAGGGTGGGTCTACTCCCGTCACTGTCCCACATGCCAAGGCTCCTTGGAAAAACCCCTACAAATGCACAAGTGTGTGCTACCCATTCTAGACACTCACCCAGCCAGGTTGAGAACCAACACTTCACAGTTCTGCCTGTTAGCTTGTGAAATGCTTACCCACAAAATCGTGGTGGCACTGATTACCCCAGGGAAGATACAGCCACAGGACTGGACACATGATATGAAGTTGTAGTAATCTGAAGACCTGGTCCTGGTGGGGATCCTCTAGAAAGCCAGGTGCTCTGGGCCAGCCAATCAGCACCCCTCCACAAGGCTTTGACACAGAGAAAGAGACGGATCTCCCCAGCTTTTGGCGGTAGTTTCAAAAGCAGGATCTGCTGGTAGGGAAACTGAATTCTTAGACGGGAAATTGAGGGTCAGATGTTAAAGAAATGCCTGCGGTAGACAGCAGCCCAAGACAGACCCAAGAAAGGCTCCCCCAGGCCAGATTGGTGAAGCAGGGAGTTTCCTGGGGTTTTTTATGGGAGTGAGGAGGATGCACAGGCAGCTACAGGAGGTTTCTGGGTGTCATGCAGGTTACACCACTGAAGATGCCCCACTCAGAAATCCAGTGGCTGTTCACCGTTTATATGACCCCAGAGAAGCAGAGCTTTGTGGGTGTCTCCTCTGTCCTCAAGAGAAAATGAAAAAGGCATGGTCTTGTGAGAATTTTCTTTTTCGGACAGAACAACTTCCATGTCTAATTCTGATGGCCACGCACAACAATAAATGACCCAACCCACAGACAGCAAATACAAGGGTTGGTGGGGAGGGGCAGAGGGCTCAGTGGGGAAAGACCCTGCAGTTGAGCACTAGTGCCTGAGTTCATATCCCTAGAAGTCACATGAAGCTGGATGTGGTAGTTCATATCTACAATCCCAGAATTCCATGGCTCAGTAGCAGACACTCCCTCAAACACAGTAGAAGGTGAGGAGCTACTGTATCCTAGGATATTGCTTGAGAAACTTGGGTCTCAGATAGAATCAATTTCCAATCTGGTGTGTCTATTCCCTGGAGTAATATGAGCGAGTGAATCAGTTGTGCCCAGCATCTTATTTGTAGACTCTGGCTAAGCCAGCTCGAGTCTCTTCTGGTCCTGGATCTTTGTGGCTGCACATGCACTGTGGCTGAGTTCTGTCTCCAGGGCTATAGTCAGAGTGGCACAGTGAAGGCTGGGACGCATGTGACTCACTGTGCCCTTGTAGCCAAACACACATTTCTGTATTCTAACCACAGATGTCAAAGCCACACCTTCTCATAACCTGCCTCTTACCAACCTGTCTGTGATGAAGCAAGACAAGGCTCCGTGTGTGTGCATATCTGTGTGTCTCTGTGTGTGTATGTGTATCTGTGTGTTTGTGCATGTGTGTCTGCGTATCTGTGTATCTGTGTGTGTATATACGTATTTCTGTGTGTGGGTGCATGCATGTGTATGCCCATATCTCTAATTGCAGTCCTCTCCTGTAGTCAATCTATTGCCCAACCCTCCCTTACATTCAATGTCCACATTCGAAAGATCTTCAAGGATTATGAAGGTTTAGCCTCTGCTTAGTACATGTTTTGGAAAGTTTTATGTCAATCTGATATAAACTAGAGTTATCTGAAAGGAGAAAAATCTCTATAAGATTCAGCTTAAGGCATTTTTAAAATTAAATTTCTTAGGGGGTGCCTAGCCCATTGAGGGTAACACCACCCTGGGCTGGTGGTTCTGGGTTCTATGAAAGCAAACTGAGCGTGGTATAAGGAGCAAAGCAGTAAGCAGCACCCTTCTGTGCCTCTGCATCAGCTCCTGCCCTCAGGTTCCTGCCCTGCTTGAATTCCTGTTCTGACTTTCTTCACTGATGAACTAAAAGGTGGAAGTCAAAGAAATCCTTTCCTCCCATAGTTACTGTGTTCACGGTATTCCATCACAGCAATAGCAATCCAAACTAAGTACATGATCAAAGACTGCAATGTTTTCTGGAGATGTGGCTCAGTGAATAGCACCTCTTGCAGCATAAGCACGATGCCCAGTTCTACCCCCAGCTTCCTTGGAAGAAGCCAGGCGTGGAGGTGTTCATCTGTAACCCCAGCACTGGGGAGCAGAAACAGGTTAGTCCCTGGAGCTCACCAGTCAGCCAGTCTAGAAAAATTAATGAAATCCAGGTTCAATGAGAGACCCTGTCTCAAAAATAAGGTGGCAAGGGATGGAGAAATAAGCCAGGCTGATCCCTGACCCCCCTGGTTTATTCCTTTAGAATCACCTTGTAGACAAGCCTCTGGGCGTGTTTGTGGGGGAGTTCTCTATTGGCTTAATTGGTAAGTAAAGACCCACTGTAAATGTCAGCAGCCCATGGGCTGGATTCCTGAGCTGAATAAAAAGAAGAGATGATTGGAGGACCAGCATCCATGTCTCTGATTCTAACAGATGTAATGTAACCAGCAGCCTGAAGATCTTTCCTGCTGTGGAATAGGCCTCTTGTACATTGTAAATATTTGTCACTCGAATTGCTTTAATAAAACGCTGATTGGCCAGTAGCCAGGCAGGAAGTATAGGCAGGGCAACCTAACTAAGGGTGATGGCAAGTAGAAGGGTGCAGTCAGGAATCGCCAGCAAATTTAAAGAGAGCAGGAGATGAATGTGCCATGCTGATAAATATACTGACATATGGCAGAGCATAAATAAGGAATGTGGGCTAACTTAAAATGTAAGAGCTAGTTATTAATAAGCCTTAACTATTGGCCAAACATTTAAAATTTTTATTAAGCCTCCAAGTCAATTATTTGGGAAGTGCTTCTTGGTATTTGGGAACAGGCTGGCAGGAGAGAAATCTTCAGCTATATTTGGAGTTGTGCTTCCTCCCATGATGAACTGCAGCCTTGAACTGTGAGCTGAAGCAAACCTCATTCCTCAAGCTTCTCCCTCTGGCATGTCGTCACAGCAAGGAGGAAGGTAACACGTGTTCCTGCTATGTGTGCAGGTGCGTGGCTGTGTGCGCGCGTGCGCGCACACACACATATAGGCACGTACACACACAAATACACACACATGCAGACACACACATATACACACACATGTGGGCACACACACACACACAGGCCGGCACACAAACGCATATACACACACATACAGGCACACACACCCTTCAAACACCATAGGAATAGTGTCCTAACTTGAGAGTACAAAGACTTCCAAGGTACTTTCCCAAACTGGAGTGATGCAGAGGGTGGTATCCTCTATGAAGAGGTGCAGCAGAGGCACCCTTGCTGAGAAGAACAGCTGCCTTTGACTTAGACTAAGTCGTCCAGGACCCAAGAATGTGATATCCTATGAGTATTGATTTAGTTAAGATCCTCTCATCCTTGAAAATGGAGACTCAGGTGGGGTCTTCAGAAGTGGCTCTATCTCTGTTATGCAATTCTAATCCTTATATTACAAAGAGTACCATACTCCTCTACAAAACTCCACCTACTGCTATTGTTAGTGTGGCTACAGCAATGGACTCCTTGTTTCTGAAGAAACTGGTCAAGAGGAAGACAACTGGCTCATGTTGGCTCTCTTTGCACATGGCTGTTTGGGTTCTTCCTTTCAAATCGGAAAGCATTTAGAGCCCTGGTGCATGACGCAGCTTGCAGGAATGGTCTGGGTGCTGGCACAATTGTCTACTGCTTATTTGGCTTCAGCCAATTGGGTGCATTCCTATAGACTAAAGAATACTGGGGACATGTTTGTCTTACTGAGGCAAGAGACCTGGGATCCTGTTTTAGAATATTATTTTAGGATGGGTTACATTTGTTATGTTGTGGAATGGCTAAGGAAAATGTGGTACGTTTACACAATGAAGTACTACACAGAAGAAAAAATAACGACCTCTTGAATTTTGCAGGAAAATGGATGGAGCTAGAAAACATTACTTTGACTGTGGTAATCCAAACACAGAAAGACGATTATCACATGTACTCACTCATAGGTAGTTTTTAAATATAAAGCAAAGAAAACCAGCCTATGAACCACAATTCCAGAGAACTTAGACAACAATGAGGACACTAAGAGAGACTTACATAGATCTAATCTATATGTTAAGTAAAAAGAGACAAGATCTCCTGAGTAAATTGGGAGCATGGGGACCTGGGGAAGGATAAAACGAGGGAGGGGAGAAGCATAGATAGGAGCAGAGAAAAATGTAGAGTTCAATAAATATCAATAAAAAAGACAAAGCCATAGGAATATATGTATATAGTTTAATCATATATATATTAAAAACTCAGGATAGCCTAAATCATCTTAAAATCCTGTACAATCAAGGAACCGCTGAATGCATCACAATCACTGACTGAAAACTTCACTACAGAATCACAGCACTGAAATCAATCCACCTTGGATACAAATTCACATGCCTACAAACAGTAGATTTTTGACAAAGAAGCAAACTTGTGAAATGGAAAAGAAGCAAATTTAACCCAGTTATTTATTTTTAATAGTCCTGAAGGTGTAGCTCTCTGAGGATACCTTATTTGCAAACCTGCCTTTCAGCTTCTAGCACGGCAGGGGGTAGGACACAGGCTCTCTAGGTCTGCCAGCCTGCCCTCCCAAGCTCTGGAGGGCTTAGCTGCAACAATTTCTAGCTATCTTTTGTTTTTTTTTTTTTAACTTGTAATCATAAAATTAAGAGAATTCCTGAATCCTCTCCTCTGCACTATTGACAGCCTCCGGGCTGCTGACCGTGTGGTTCAATTTCTTCTCTAAACTTCCTCTGCTTGCCTTTTACCCACAGGTGGGTTAGATTTAGGTGGCTACTGTGCACACAGGGCACCTCAATTTCAGCGGTACCTAGGCGATTCCTTCACTTTTCCTACCCCTTTAGCAAGCGATTAAATTGTAGCTCTGCAACTATCACACTTACAGATTCTAAATATCTCTGCCATTGTTTCTGCTCCACTCTCTCTTTAGCTAACAACATATATAACTGAATACTTTCTCCTTATCCCATATATATAACTTATTTACAATTTTTTTACTCCTGATTTAAATTTTGTCTCTCTTCTCTACATTTCTATAAATTCTGATCTCTGTTTCTGAGTGCTCAATACTCACGTATCCACCAATTTTTTTCTCACAGGTTACTGATGTCTGGTAACTTCTTCCTTGTTTTTTAGGGTTCGTGGATTATCCTCCTGTCTGGGCACCATTATGTCAGGGTACAGTGCTAGCTCAGACCATCAATTATTTCTCTGGACCAGACCCCAACATAAACTATCTCTCTGGTCTGGCGTGGAGGCTTGGGAATAAAGGCATAACTCACATGGCTTTATCGGGAGGGAGATTCTCAGTGGTCCCTCATGAAATCCTGAGTTCACATCCTGAAGGATTCCTCTATAGTTTTGTATTGGGTTTGGAACTGTCTTATTTAGACAAAAGGGGGACGTGAAGGAGAACCTCGGTCAGCCAAAAACCTTTAAGAGATTGCCCCAGGTTGGGGAGTGACCTTTTGGGTACCCAAAGAAAACAACTGGCCCACCCAGCACTCGCTCTCTCTCTCTCTGGTTCACGCACTACACAGCTGAGGTTGGACTTCTTGTTCCTCTTCCATAAGTTTGCCCCTTATAATAATAAAAATATAATTGGAATATTTTGGAGTTAGCCTGGGATTCTTTGACCCATGTCTTCAACCTCCAACATGAATCTTGCCAATTTTGAAATAATAATTATACCTTAAGAAAAGCTTTGAAGAGTCAAAATAAAAACAAGGGATTATGAGACTATTGGCAACACAATATTCCCTTGATTTTTGTTTTTCTCCTGTCCAATATCAGCTGTCTCTTTTTACATGAGGCAGAGATTTTAGATTTTACTTTTACAAACATGCTTGAGTTTAGAGAAGGAGAGAGTCACGCTCCACTCCAAAGACAGCTTTAATTTTTAATTGGACTGGGAATACATAAAGTCCCCTTGTATTACGTGTCTGTAGAAAACAGCAGAAACAAACATTTGGTAAGATTTATGAAACCTTATCCTGTTAGGAATGTGTTATTCTAATAGAACAATTTACTACTTTTCTTAGGCATTTTTCTAGATGATTTGTCCTTTTTCTTCACATGTCTTATTTGTCCAGTGATCTCCATATTCCTTAGCTGGTTGACTTTATGGTGTGGTGTGTGGAGCAGAAATATGCTGATTTTGATGTTGCTGATGATAATCCAAAAAAAATCAGAATGAGACCTATTGGGCTTATTTTCCTGATCCACTGACTTTACATCCTGCGGTTGTAGAAGGAAAAGAAATTGTGGTCATGTTCAATGACACGTGACTATTAGATCAACCTGCCACGCATGAGTTCCCCATTGCTCTAAATGTTTCTTATATTGGGGATGGTAAAGAAATTCCTATGTTTTGCAAAGAATGTTTCTTTGGACGCATGTCTTGGAGTGTTTCCAGAAAACTAATAAGGGGACGTGATAAACAGTGTGCATACCATACCAAGTTATTGCTTGTCGAGGTAATTGGGTAAATGATACTTCACCCATTCCCTCAACGATTTCCTCCATGCATGGGAGAACTGCGAGAGTCTCACGGAACTTTGTTATGGAGATGCTGTGCTGGCATTATTCTGTGAAAGTCCAACATCCCAGGGACTTCACAGTACATTCTTGACTGGTCTAGAAGTCAAGATGATTATAGTGACTCTTACCCTGTGTCTGCAACAAAATCTTAGAACCAAGGATTCTCAGCCGGAATTTCATACTCCAGTATGAGATTTTCACAGGCTTATGTTTAAAATTTTCTGCCACTACGGAAACAATGGCAGGACAATACAGTTCTTCAAAATCTGTTTGCCCACCAAAGAAACTTTTTAGCTTGTGTAAAAATACCTGACTTTCTTTTTGATAGGGGAGGTAAAAATTTCCATAAATGGTTTTGTGTTTAATGCATCATATCCTAATTACATTTGACAAATTGTATTTCTCAACTGAATGATCATATTTGTGTATTCTAAAACAACATTATCGGTAATGTTGGAATTTTATGTAGATGAATCATGGTTTGATCACAAAGGGTTACAAGTGATTAAAAATATCAAGAAAAAGCTTTAAGTAGAAAAAATATGTTGAAAAATTAGTTATAGCAGGAATTTCAGCTCCTGTTTTAGGCTTACTACTACTGCGGTTGCCTCAATGACTTTATGTCAATTTATTCACACCAGAAGGCATGTTAATCAATTCTATAAAAATATCTATCTAACTTTGGATATACAAGAAGATATAGATGTAAAAATGTAACATAAGTTAAATGCCCTATATAATGTGATATGATTTTGGGGAAATGAGCTCCAGAGCCTACAAACCAGAGCTTAATTAAAATGTCATGTTAATTATAAATGGACTTGTATTACATCTTCTGTTTTTAGTGAAAGTTGTATTGGATAGAAAAGAGTTAAAACACATTTTAAAGGGATCTGGTATGATGCTAATGTCCTTAGATTTGGCTAAATTACATCAAGAGATTATGGAAATGAAGAGGGCTAAATTAGATTGTAATGCAACAAAAACAGCTAAAGATATTTTAAAAGAATTTAAAAAGACTGTTCCATCATGGTCAGCATCTACTTTATATCTTAATACTATTGCAGTTATTTGAACATGTGTTCGATTGGACATAATTTGTTTACCTGTAGTTTTGAAGCTCGTTTTAAACCTGCTGTGAAAAGTGGGCTTGGCACTTCATGGAGTAAACTCAGCACACACCCCTAATGATACCAGAGACTGGGAGCCAAAGCTGAGTAAGTTTTCTTGCCTCCTTTCAATCTAAGACAGACCATGAATAATGGAATTCATGCTCCCATGGCAGATCAGAATGTAAAAAGAACCTAAACAGACACAGTCATCTGAGAGACTCTGCGGAGTTTAATAAAAGGCGGGGGGTAGCCCACAAGTGACTCAGTTTCCATCTGGAGTCTACTCTGATTTACAAGTTATTTGAGTTAGGGCTTGCTTGTTTCACATTATATAGTGCAGTAAGAAAGTTCTGATTAGCCCATGGGAAAGAACACATTGAAGGCACATCCAGACAGAATATAAAATTGCTTGCGGCTAGCAGGACTCGCTATGACAGATAGAGAGCCTGCGTGCTTCTTGCTCCCAAGGACAGTGCAGTGAGATGGTTAACTGACCCTATTGCTCCTTGTTCTGCGTTCTGCCTTTGAGCTCTATGAAATCAAGTCTGAAATAAACCCAGGACTGTTTAGTGTGGACCAACAGACCTTCCAAATCTATCCTGTATTTCTGTCTCTGTTTCTTTTACGTGGCATTTCTCAGTTCTGGCACCTCCCTCCAGGTACCGCCCCTGACTCACTGGAGCAGGTTCTGACATTCATTCTCCCAAAAGACAAAAGAAAGCCTTTCTCCAACCCTAATTTTGGGGAGGTTTCCTTTTTGGCAAGTTATATCTGATCAAATAAAAAGCATTTTTGTAGTTTTATATGTTAATTTGGATTGAAAGACCATGCTGTTTGATGAACTATCATCTTTTCTGTTGCAAGGAGGGCACATGTTAGTTTCCTGGCCACCTAGCAGCTCAGACCCAAAATAATCACACAGAAACTATTGCTTTGCCCATTAGCTCGAGCTTTTTATTGGCTAACACTTCTATCTTAATTTAACCCATTTCTAGTAATCTGTGTATTGCCACATGGCTGTGTCTTACTGGTAAAGTTCCGGTGTCTGTCTCTGGCAGCAGCTCCATGGCTTCTCCTCAACTCTGCCTTCTTCCTTCCAACATTCGGTTTATTTTTCTCTACCAAGGCACTCTTTTTACTTACCAATGGTATTCACAGCATACAGAGCAGAATCCCCCATCATCTTTTAATTAAGAGGTTTCTCCTTGTTCAAAACGAATCTTTATTAATTTTGATGTTATCTATTGCTTTTCTTCTCCTGTGGAATCAAAAGCAAAACTCCTTCCCCAATGTAACACATATCCTGGTTTCCATTCAGAGGTCAGCACATCTTTAAAGTATACAGGCTGATTTAACTCCATAGTTTTTCTATTATCCAATGTCCTCAGCAGCTGTTGTTCTTTTCCCACTAGCATTTAGAAAAGCCAAAGTAGATAAGGATTATGCAATCTATTTCTGGGGATTTTATTACCAATTTCTCTTTAGTTAGCATATCCTTTTGAGTTCAATTTGATCTTGCTATAATTGCTTGCCCTATAGAATTGTGTGGTATAACTGTAATATGCTTTAATATTGTGATAGGCATAAAAATTGTTCCACGTTACTAGACACATATGCTGGAGCATTGTCAGTCCTAACTTGTATAGGTATACACATGATGGTCATACCTTCTAGCAAATGTGTGATTACAGAATCAGCCTTTTTCAAACTCAACGCTGTTGCCAATTGAAAACTTGAATAAGTATCGATGGTGTGGTGTACATATTTTTATTTTCCAAATTCTACAAAATGAAACACATCTATCTGCCACAGTTCATTCCTTTGACTGTTCTTCCTGCAGGCAATGGTTTTTAGTAGCATAAAGAACAAGTAGGGGAGCTGGAGAGATGGCTCAGTGGTTAAGAGTATTACCTGCTCTTTCAGAGGTCCTGAGTTCAATTCCCAGCAACCACATGGTGGCTCACAACCATCTGTACTGAGGTCTGGTGCCCTCTTCTGGCCTGCAGGCATACACACAGATAGAATACTGTATACATAATGAATAAATAAATTTTTTTTTAAAAAAAGAACAAGTAGGACATTTTCTTATAATTTCTTGGAATTGTTGTCAAAAGATGGAAAAATCTTTTCTCAAACCTTTGCTATTGACAGATGTTTTGATGAAATTCTGAGACCTCCATCACATTTATTATCAATAGTTGAATAATTTCTCTATTACTTTGTGCTAGAGGGTCTGGCAGATCTGTATGGGATCAGATGTATGTTTTATATATATATATATATGGGATGATTCCTATTCTTGCTTATTTCTTGTAACTGAATAAATAATAGTTAATTCGGTGTCATCTGGTATAAATTCAGCAGTTTCAATATGCAAAACAACACTTTCTGCATATTGTAAATCAGTAACTATGTTAAGAAGTTCCATAGAATCCATTAATACCATGAGACTAGCATATAATTCTGGCTTTTGGACAGAATCATAATGGTTTTGAGCCACTTTACTTACATTTTCTGATTTGTAACCTGCTTTCTTGATTTATTTGCATCTGTCTAGAATGCAGGGTCTCCAAAAATTGGATTTCCCATATAATATGAGAAAGATCCTGTTAGTTCTCTTTATAACATGAAATCTCTTGTTTTGGGATATTTGTTGTTAATTCGTGCAAAAAAAATTACTTCAAACTCTGCCCAGGTTCACTTTCTGCCCATAATTTGTCAATTTCATCATTAGTAAAAGATACTACAATTTCTGCTTGGCCTATTCCTACTAATTAACAAAGTCTCAATTTTCCTTTTAGAATCAACTCAGAGACATTTTCACATAAGTTTTAATTTTTTTTACTCTGTTTATGTGGTCAAACGATCCATTCTAAGATACTATCTTCCCTCTGCACTACTATTCCTGAAGGATAATGCATAAATGGTATAATAACCAGTATATAATACACCTCTGGATCCAAACTTCTCTTCCTGTAGTTTGTCTTCCACCAAAGCCAATTCTTTTTCAGCTTCAGCTGAAAATTCTCATAGGCTATTTAAGTCTTTGTCCCCATTCAAGGTTTTGAACGAATTACTCAGTTCATCATTTTTTACCCCAATAATGAACCATAGGTTGTAAATGTTTTTTAGCAATTTTTGAAATTCATTAGAATCTGCAATCAGTCTCTCCTAATTTACAGCTTTTAAGATCTAATATTTTGAAGACCTACTTCATATCCTAAGTAATTAGCAGAATTTTCTCTATGTATTTTTTTCAGGAGCAATTTGTAATCTCCAACAAGGAAAACTTTTCTTTACTTCTTCAAACATTCTTTCTACAGTAAGCATTGCAGTCTGAGATCTGTACAGACAGACAGGAAATGATATGGTTGGGCAGAGAGAGGCATCCAAGATGGGAAGAAACAAGAACTTGGTCTCTTTTCAGTCTGAGGATTTTGCAGAGGTAAGAACTCTACTATAGTAGCTGGTTGCTTTGTTTCTCTGATCTTTCAGCTCTCACCCCTATTTATCTGAGTCTGGGTTTTTATTATGAATGCCAATTAGAGCTCATGCTACAGTGAGGAACTCGAGTTATTATCTTTACAATTTCATAAACATCTCATAAAACGATGTTAAAATGGGTGATATTACTGTGATGAGAATTGGAAAGAATTATCAAGGAGAGTCACAGGCTATACTGGTTGACCAGCAACAGGACAAGGCAGAAATTTGGAGTAGGGGCCACTGCCACTGCTCTGCTTTTTAATGGTTAGCTAATAAGTCTGTATGGGTGAAGCAGTGGCCCTTAGCTAAAGAAAAATTAGATGCAGTTAAGCAGCTAGTTCAAGAGCAGTTAGATATTAAACATATTGAGGAAACTGCTAGTCTGTGGAAATATCCTGTGTTTGTAATAAAAAATTCTGGAAAATGGAGAACGTTAACTGATTTGAGAGGTATAAAAAAGTAATTCAAACTACGGAATATTTACAACCTGGAATTCCTTTACCTTCTTTATTACCTAAGACTGGCCTATTACAGTATTGATATACAAGCTTGTTTCTTCACCATCCCTTTGCAAGAATAAGATAGAGATAAATTTGCTTTTATAGTGGCTACTTATAATAATGCCCAGCCCGTAAAGATATACATGTATGTATATATGTATATATAAAGTCCTTCCTCAAAGAATGTTAAATAGTCTGTATCAATATTTTGTACATCAACCAATGAAAATGGTTTGTAAACAATGTCCTAAATCTATTATTTACCATTACATGGAAGATATCATATTGGCTTCCTCTGATACATATACCTTAGAATGAATGTTTAATATAGTACAAAGGATTTTGCCTTGTTGGGGATTAAAGATTGCTCCTGATATTCTCTTAATTTTATAGGACTTACATAAAGGAAACAGAAAATCCAGTCACAAAAGGTACATATTAGAAGAGAGCAACTGCACATTCTTATTCTCTTTCAGAAGTTACTAGTTGATAGTAACTGGTTGTGGCCTACCACTGGACTAAGCACTCAAAAATTAACTAATTTGGGGCTGGAGAGACGGCTCAGCGGTTAAGAGCATTGCCTGCTCTTCCAAAGGTCCTGAGTTCATTCCCCAGCAACCACATGATGGCTCACAACCATCTGTAATGAGATCTGGCGCCCTCTTCTGGCCTGCAGACATACACACAGACAGAATATTGTATACATAATAAATAAATAAATAAATATAAAAAATTAACTAATTTGTTTCAAATTTTGTAAGGTGACTAGGATTTAAACACTCCAAAGCAATTAACAGCTAAAGTAGAAAGGGAATTGGCTCAAGTAGAACAGAAATCAGAAAATGCCTATGAAGAAAGATTAGATCTCCCAATAGAGTGTATTCTAGTTACTCTATTTTCTACCCATCCCCTACTGGACTCATTAAGCAAAGGGAGGGTAATAATTTAGAATACTTTTTTAATCCAATAAAAGAGTGAAACATTAAAAACCTATATTTTAAAAAGTATCTGGATTAATTATAAAGGGAAAGAATAAGACTTCATTAGTAGTCTGGAAGGGATTCAGCTGCGATGTAATTGTTCTTACTAATGCTGAAATTATGCAATTGTGAATGAAGATGATTCGCCATGATTGACAAAGAGATTGTAGCAATTTCTTAGGGGAAATTAACAACAAATAGCTCATAAGTAAGTGACATCAATATATAAAAAGAATGGAATGGATTCTCCCCCCACATAGTTAGAACAAAAAAAGCACTTTTATCTGGGGCTTTTGCATTTTAAACTGACACAAATTAGGAATGGCTGGTTATAAAGCAGGAAACATAAGTAAGGTAATTCAAAGTCCGTTGCGTACGCTTCATTTCAAAGATCACAGTTATATGTTATTTCAATGGCCTTTATTCGACTTCAATGTATCTCTTAATATAATTATTGGTTCTCAATATACTGAGGGGTTATATTATTTATGGAAACTGTAAAACTTATTTGTGATAATTCAGAATTAACATTTCTATTCATGTAACTGCAATGAGCAATCTAGGACAGAAATTATTCATCATACATCACACATATCCATTCTCATACTGGATTATCTGGGCCATGAGCAAACGGAAATGAAGAAATTGATCAGTTATTGAAAGACAAATATTAATATATCATAAAACATCATGTTAATAGTAAAGGTTTATGTTATGCAGAGGTGGCACTTGCTTTTAATCCAAGCAATTGGGAGGCAGAAGCAGGTAGATCTCTGTGAGTTCAAGATCAGCCTGGTCTATAGAACAACTTCCAGTACACTTAAGGCTACACAAAGAAGCCATGTCTCAAAACAAAACAAAGCAAAACAAACAAAAAAATAAACAAAAAGAAATAGTAATGGCTTAAATTCTTTTTTTTTCGTTACCTGGCAATAAGCTAAAGAAGTTAAAATTCGCCCTCCTTGTTCTTTGTATAATCATGTTCCTCTACCTGGAGAGAGTAATCCTAAAGGTACACAAAAAATAAAAACTGGTAAATGGATGTATTTCATTTAACAAAATTTAATAAATTAAAATTTATCCATCATACCAGTGATACGTACTCTGGATTTCAATGGACATCTGCTTTTGAGTTCTGTAAAGGTTGATTATATAATCACACAATTACTAGAAGCAACGGCTGTAGTGGGAATAGCAATACAAATTCAAAATGAAATGCTCTTACTTATGTTTTCAAAAATAAAACAATATTTCTGCATGTTATAACATAAAACACATTACAGAAATACTGTATCGTTCTACAGGACAGCAATTGTTGAAAGATCTAATTGTACTCTAAAGAGATCCTTTTTAAATAGAAGGGAGATATGAGGACCCCCCAGGATAGGTTGCATAATGTTTTACTAATTTAAGAAAAATTAAATGCTAATTAAATAGGGACAAGAGCTGCTGCATTGGATTGTGGACTTAACTGCAGAACTGATTCAGCCTGTGTATTACAAGGATGTTTTAACATCATAATGGAAACCAGGGAAGGTGTTATGTTGGGGCCAAGGGTATGCTTATTTCTGCAGGAGACAAAAGGACAAAAAGGATATCATAAAAGGTGACAAAATCTGACATGAGCGAGAGAAGTCTCTGGTATGGGTGACATGACTCTGGGAAAGAAGAGATGCAGAAGCCTTTAAACTGAATGGCTGATCCTCCCACCTGGGGACAACTTATGCATTTGTGTGACAAGGGGACACAAGAGTTCAACTTGCATTGCTGAGCAATATTTAAAGGAACTTTGTTCCTTGCTATGGTGTCTGTGGTAACTGCACAGGTTATGGGTACCAATCATACATATTGGGCCTATAGCCCTAATCCTTCAATTAACATAGGAGTAAGTTGGAGAAATATGGATATCCTTGTAGTAGTTAGTGAATATTCTTGGCTACCTGGTCCTTATGACAAACAAGAACCTGCTAAGCCTATGGAGGAGGGTAAGAAAATCATAAATTATTCTGTGGGAGTTCAAGAAAGTCCTATTTCTATGGGTATAGGGTTTCAAAGTCTAAACATAACTTTTGGCATGTTGTTACCTGCAGTTGAGTCTACCCAGGATTATCCTAATAAGTTTTATATGCTTCGTACATCTGCTTTTAGAGGACAGGACATTGATGTTACTAGTTCTACAAATCTGCCATCTTGCAAGTGTCAGTTACCAACAAGGAATCTGACTGGGCACACTGACAACAATGTAAGAGTTAGACCCCAGAGCACGTACTAAGATCTCTCATGAAGACATCATTGATTTCAGCCTGTAAGGCTTCCCTCAAGGAAAATATTCTCACTCAGAACTGAGATGGCACAGATATACTTCAAATGGAATTGCTAAAACCGCTTCTACTGTTAATGAATCCATTCAATGACATGGAGCTGCACGTCAGGTCCTCTCCTGCAATTTGGCAATTCAGTTCAGAGTAACTTGTGTAAATTAGCAAGTGTCTTCTGCCCGCTTAGAGCCTGGGAAGGAAAGGTAAGCACCAATCATGATAAGTCCATTTTGTCTTTTAGATGAAATCAGGTGGCCCCTTTGTAGCATGTGTGCTTTATTTGTTACTGAAAAGGTCTGTACAATGGCGGTCTAATATACATAGCGTCATTCGTGAGCACTGTACTCTTCATACCTGTGTTAAATGTAACCTCTGAAAGTTTATAGAACAGCTACTTAGCTGGGACCGGACTTAACAGCCTACATGCTGACTGACATCAGAACACTTCTGTCTTTTGTTCAAAACACTCATATACCAAGGCTGCCCGGTGCCTTGGACCTACCTAGTGAGATGAGTATTTAGACTACAGTGTTTAAAGGGTGCCAAGCTGTCAAACTGTGATCCCATGAAGGAACTCTTAAGGATATAGAAGAGGAAGGAGCTGGTCTGAGTAGAGATCCCAGGCTGAGTAGTCCCGTGTAGCAAGAAAGCAATGGCCAGGGGCATTTTCAACACACAAATCTTTATTTCTTTCTTACAACAAGCTATGAATGGTCCCAACAGAGCCCTCAACACTACCTCTGCTTAACAAGGAAGACAAAGAGCAAAGTTGCTTGCAGCTGTGGGAAGGTAAGCACAGACCAAGGAGGCTTTCTCAGGGTGGTATTATGCTGGAGAGGATTAAGGCAAGGCTCAGGAGAAGGTTGAACTGCCCCAGACACACAGCTCTTGCAATTACATCTTCCTCAACCACACGAGGGGGTAGCAAGTCCCTCTCTATATTAGAAGGTCCTCCATCATTGCAAAATAAGCCCGTGCAGCAATTAGTATAGTAGAAACTATTGGTGCTTGCAAGCCTTCTAAGAATCATTGGAGCTGGACTTTGTAGAAACGGGCAGTCACGAATGCAAGCTTTGTGGACTAAGAGTTCCCGAGAGCTCATACCTAGAAAGGATGCCAAGTGGAGAATTACCACCTTCAGATCTTCACTGTAAACCCAAATTAACAGTCAGACACAAACAGCCACAGGGCATGTGATTTGTTACCGCATATCCTACAAGTCTTGCTTCCTCCGAGTCTGACTGGTGAGTCCATCCATCTTCTTTCCAGCACCGTCTAAGTCCTGAAAACTCTGCCTAGCTATTGACCATTAGCTTTTTATTAAACCATTCAGTTAGACACTACTTCACACTGTACATAAAGATTATTCCACAAGAAATTATCATGAATTTTTGACAGACAACACAAGAGGGCCTGATTGTTCCAGTAACAATCGCACTTACCTGTCTATGTGTGGCTACCATCTTTACATCTGTCACTGTCCTCTCCCAGGTGACAATTTAGTCTCAGGACACACAGCTATGCAAATAAAATGTCCTGTTCAGTTCTGGTTCTAGTATTACCATGAGTTACCAAGGTCTAAATGAAACAGTGACCAGAAGCTATGTTCTTTGAGCTCCAGGGAGGACTAAGCGCACAGAAGAGTGCCCACATTCACGACTCCAGGATGAACTCCCACCCAACCCTCAACCTGGCTTCCCTAACATGGGAATGCACGTGAAAATGCAGGGGCCCTTGATGACATGTTCTCCAGCATGGATCAGATGGTCCATTCAAGCAAGGCTCCCTAGAGAACAAGACTGCCATCACCACTGGACTCAACCACATAGAGTTGTGTGAAGTGAGCCCCATTGCCAACACCCTGCTGGAAGTCCTGGGCTAAAGGCTGGCGGCCTTGCTGCTGCTTGTTCCCTGGCAGTCTGTAGTTCCTCCGCTGTGGAGCTCACCCTGACTGCTTTAGCATCCACAGCCCTGAGACTTGTCTGCTACCCAACATCAGAAGGACCTCGTGATCACAAGCCAAGTAGCCCCCTCCCCACATAAACTCTGCGTCAATCCACAGTTGAACTTCAGCTCTCTGTCAGGGATCTCTACTCATTTTTGATGAGTCCTCTCTTCATGAGTCATCCAACACACAATATTTCCTCATTGCACGGTAGGCTGCCAGTCTCCTGGCCTGTGAAGAGAGTTGCTTCCTGTCAAGCACATGGCAGTCCCTTCCCTCACTATGATTCACAGGTTAATTGCACTGTGATGGAGAAACAACTCCACAGAGCTTCATTTATGAGGACCTTGTCAATGTTCAACATCACACTATTAATTTTATAAACCTGTGTGGGGAGCCATGCAAAATGTGTGCATTTGACCATTTCTGTGTTGTTCTCATATGGTGATTTCAATCTATTAGTAGTATTATCAGGTTGCCTGGTGCTGATATTGGCAAAGTAATGCCTAGAGCACAAATCCAGTCTCTCCCCTGCTCTGGAAAAAAGCCCTGTTGGAACACAACAGCAATGTCTTATCAGAACCATTGCTGTCTGCTCCTTCCCAGGCCAAGTTCTCCCATCCTCCATGTAGACCCATAATGATTTTAGTCTTTGTGCTGTGCAGTCTAGACACCATGTCAGGGAAGCTTGAAGTGGGAACGTCAGAGCTGCCTGACTGCCTACATTTCAGAAATGCTTCCCCTTTCGGCGCACATTCCCTAGTCTAGTGGTTATTTTTATCTAGTATTACTGGATGTAAAAGCCTAAAGATTGCTACGTCTTCTTGCAATCTATCCTTTCTCCTCCACAAAAGATCACTTGCAATCCATCCTTTCTCCTCCACAAAAGATCACTGCATCCTTAAGTAATATTTATTTTGCCTGCTGTGTACCCTGATCCAGCTCAAGCATTTCCATATTCGATGGCAGACATAACCCTGAGGTAGTGGGCACTTCAGTGCTTGAATCTGGCCAGGTGGGGTGTGGGGTATTGTGAATAGGAATGGCCTCCCTAGGCACCTATTTTGAATACTTGGTAGTCAGTTTGTAGTATCGTTTGGAAAGGATTACAATGTGTGGCCATATTGGAGGTGTGTCACTGGGGCATGGAAGGTTTTGGGATTTTGTTAACACTAGCACCTTTGACTGTTAGCCTTCTCTATCTCATGCTTGCAGATCCAGCTGTGAGCTCTCAGCTGTCCTTGCTACCATGCCTTTCCTCCACCATTAAAGACTCCCACCCTCTGAAGTCATAAACCCAATCAAATGCCTTGTTTTGGATGCTGTTTTGCTCAGGCTGTTTTACCAGAGCAAGAGAAAGGTAACCACTACTGGATGTGAATGCACAGGGTCAGAAACCAACATGCCCGCAAAGATTCACAAAAGTTGAACCAGGGTGTCTGCCCCTATGAATAGAGAGACGCCCGGAGACAAAGGCCTGGAGGGGCCACAGCAGTCTCATTCCCTGGATACTCAGGGTGTGTAGCTGTCAGCCTACTGTCCACCACAGGCTCTTGGTTCCTGATCAGCACAGGCACATTACCTTATGAGTGGGCCAAACCCAGTGCCTGTGAACAGGCTCTCAGTTCAAGGAACTGCCTGAAGAGTGCTGGATCTGGCTATAGAGACAACAGACCGACCCTGATCCCCAAGTTTGTATAGGAAGGATTGTTTACCCTGTGTTCATAATGTAAATACTTACGTGTGGCAATTATTAGACAGAATCTTTGATCCATATTACAAACTCTTTCCATGAGGCATTTGAAAGAGTTTGATTGGGCACATGCATAGCAACGCATTTCTGAAGAAGAAGAAGAAAACTGCAGTTGAGTTTTCCCCAAGAAGTCTTTCCACCAGCTACTCCCATCCTCACTTCTCTCACAGCTGCTTCCCAGTGCAGTGCTCCACACAAAGCCATCCCAGGGCTGCAGAGCTCAGAACCTGGCCTAGTCTAAGGCAGAGCCAGACCAGCTCCCAGGATAGGCGCGGTCCCTTCCAGAATCTTTTCTCTTTTTAAAAGGCCGGTCACATGTCAAATAGCTGAGGTCTTCAAAGCTGTCCACCCCTCTGTGGAACAGTGGCCGCCCAGGATACCACAATCCCTCAAGACTTCTCTGGACTCAGCACCTGCTCTCCCTGCAGGGAAATGCTATGGACACTTGGTCCCTTGGCTTTCCTGGTCAGTAGCTCTCTGTGGGAAACCTTCAGTCTACTCAGCCCTATTGAATCTCAGGAGTACCCCTCTAATCATCGTTACATATTAAAACCAGGTCACTATAGGATAAAATAAACTTTATTATGAGGCAAAATAAAGATCTAACTAATTTCCCTCCTTGTTTTTGCTGTGAGAAATGGAAAAGGGTCACTGTGACCTCATGGTCCACGTCTAGTACACAGAGCTGCCTGGTGTAGACACTAATACCCTTTTGGTTTAATTTTTGTTTTGTTCTTCTGAGACAGGGCTTCTCTGTGTAGTCATGACTGTCCTAAATCTCTCTCTGTGGATCATGCTGGCTTTGAACTTGCTTCTGCCTCCTGAGTGCTGGGATGAAAGGTGTCTACCACCAGTGCCCAGCAACACTAATGTTTGCAGAAATACAATTTACCCAGTGCATGAGAAGGAATGTCCAGGCTCTCGAGTTCTTCCTTAGTAATTTGACTGTGGCCCTTTGTTAAATTAGCAACAGCAGCAGCAGCTCAGTGTCCTGGGTCACACATAGTTTCAGGATTTTGAGACTGAGGAAGGGACATCTCTGGGAGTTTGAACTAGAGAAAGAAACCTTGTCTCAACAAGGCGGGCAATAAGATGCTCAGTGAGTAAAGGTGCCTGCCACCTGCTTCTGCTGAGTCCAATTCTAAACACCTCCTTCGAACCCTCGTCAGCTCTAAATCAAGTCACCTTCCATCCAACACACTGTGAGTCTTGAGATCAAACTTACGTTCCTGAGGGGATATGGTAGCTTCCAACGTACGGGTAGTGATGTTCAACCCACGGGAACTGTTGACAGCAGTGTCCACACATGGGAGCCCCAGGAGAATTAGCAAGAAGAAGGTGAGCATCATCCGCAACAGACAGGCAGACCTGAAAATGAAGAGGTTCATGGCCATCAGAGAGGGCAAGAATCCTTGACCCAAGTCCATGTCCCTAGCATCAATGCACAGAGGAGGCATCCATGGCCACGGCCTCGGCCTCAGCAGCCTACCCTAGTGCTCCTTCCCCAGGAACTTCAGGTCCTTGCCTACTTCACCCTGCTCATCTGCATATGTGGATCTTGCTTCCCACTTCTGAAACTGTCCGGATGCTTCTGCCATCTTCCCCCTTCTAGACAATCTTCTTCCCATGGGCATAGTCCACATCCTCCTCTCCCAACCTGTCCTTTTATGCTAACAGTGGATTCAAGGTTTCCCTACCCTTGTTAGAAACCTTTCCTCATCTTCCTGCTTTCCCATTCTAGAATCATCCTGCTGAATTCCCTGTGTTTTCCTTATGAAACTGTTCCACTGGGCTTGATCTCATCTCATAGCTGGAACTTGACTGTTTAATTGCTATCTAATGTGTCCTTCTGGAATGTTCCAGGTTAGTTACTCAAGCTGTTAGCACCTCTCAACCCGTTCACCCCACTGACAGGTCTGTACTCAGGGGAACATTCTAGAAGGCCCTTCCTGAGGAAGATGAGTGATATCCTCTTTCTGGAGACCATCCTGAAGACTGTCCCCACATTAGGGTCTCTGTACATCCATTCCTTCCTTCAGGCTCCAAGCTCTGGAGTGCCCCATTCCTCAATCACAACTGTGAACATCACTCTGAGTGGATCGACCAAAACTGAAACCCCTCATTTGGCATTCCTCCTGCAGGATATTGAATCTCTATTACTGCCATTCCCCAGACCCTGGCGCTCTCTATGCACTCCTCCCCCAGGCCCTCTATCTGTGTGCCTCTGCTCCAAACTTTCCTACTGGAGCTCATATTGGAGGCTCTGATCTTCTCTGAACATCCCTTCGTGCCCTTTCCTTAGTCCTCAAACATAATGGGGTCCTTCTTTCAATTCTCTGACCAACTCTTAGCACCACTACCTCAGTGCCCAAACCCTCTCTTGGTGTCCTTCCCTCAAGGATCCAAATCTCTCCCTTTCTCTGTCTGTTTATCTATCTATCTATCTATCTATCTATTTATCTATCTATCTATCTATCTATCTATCTATCTATCTATCTATCTATCTCTCCCTCTTCCTCTCTCTCTTTCCCTCACTGCCTAGGATCTTACTTTTGATTCTTATGCTTACTTGGTGCTCCTCTTTAAGCAATCCAACCCTCTTTGGCTCCCTTCTTCCTGGTCTTGGAGCCTCTCCTGGAGCCTATTTTAAGGGCTATAAGCAGCTCCTGGTGCCTTCCTCCGGGCCTCCTACTCTTCATAACCTTCCCTCTGGCTTCAGAACTTCTATTGGCCTGCTTCCCTCTAAGTTTCCATCCTATTAGCATCCTCAGGGCTCTGAGCCTTTCTTGGTCCTCTTCATCCTCATCTCTCTTTGTGACCCTTCTCCAAGTTCTGAATATCAAAGGGCACCTTCCCAAAAAGTCCTCGAAACTCTCCCCACACCCATTTCTGAAAGATCTCACACTCACTTTAGGTTCTTTCCTCAGAGCTCCTATGCTGTCTCAATGCTCTGAATCTCTCCTGGGGCCCAAGTTCTTCTGTCCTCAGAGCTCTAACTATCTTGGACCCCTCATTTAGCGATCAATACCTTCTTGGAACTCTCCTCTCAGACTCTGAAGCTCTCTTGGGGCCCCTCCTTCAGAATTCCAGTTCTCTCTTGGTGCGCTCCCTATGGATTCCAACCCTCTCTTCTAATGGAACTTCTTTGCCACACTTTCTCAAGACTCTTTCCGGCTCCAAACTTTTCTTGATACCCTTCTGTCAGAGCTCAGAAACTCTCTAGGACCAATTCAGTGAGGGCTCTGACCCTCTCTTTGCCCCTTTCTCTCAGAGTTCTGATCCTCTTGAGGCCCCTCCTTCCAATCAGGGCTATAGCTTCTGTTTTGTGAACCTACTTCTGAACTCCAGCCTTAGGCACCCTACCCTCTGTGCTCTGGATTTCTTTCAGTATTTCTCACTCTTGCCTCCCTCACTCTGACCTTTTCATGGTGCTGACCCCTGCTACCATTTCCTCGGGGCTCCCACCTCCCTTATCATCTCTTTCTTGGGGCTCCAACCATTTCTTGGTGTATCTCTGTCAACCTCTCTGGGTGCCCTTTTAGAGGAGCCTGGAGCTTTCTCAGGGTTCCAAGCCTTTCTCAGGGCTTTCTTCAGTTCTCAAATTTTCTGGGACTCCTAACTCCAAGGCCCCAACTTTCCCTTGGCACCTCTCCCTCAGAGCTTCCAACATATCTTTTTCCTTTCTCAAGGCTCTAAACTCATGGTGTCCCTCCTTTTCTGCTTTGATTGGCTTGTTGGCCTTCTCTGAAGATTCCAACCCCCACAAATCTCATCATCATCAACCTTTTTTTTAAAGGGGTCCAACCATCTCTTGGTTCCCATTTCCCTATGTTTTCTCTCTCTCTCTCTCTCCTCTCTCTCTCTCTCTCTCTCTCTCTCTCTCTCTCTCTCTCTCTCTTTCCCCTTCCCCTTTTGTTTTTATCATCTCTCAGTCCCACCTTCTGGTCTATCCTGTCTTTGCCCCTCTCCCTATGGCTCTGAAGCTCCCTTGACAATCCTATCTCACCGCGCCAATCCTCTCTTTCAGTTACTCCCTCAGGAATCTGACTCTCTTAGAGCCACACCTTCAGGACTCCCCCTTTCTTGACATAGCAACTGCTCCCTCATGGCGCCCAGCATCTCTAGGCAGCCCTCTCTCAAGGCTTTGACCCACTCTCAGGGTTTCTACAGTCTCTGGTGTCCTTCCTTAAGGCTAAACTCTCTAGATACACTTTCCTCAGGGTCCTTATCCTCTCTTCTCTTGCCTCAGAACTCTGTTACTTGGTACCCTCTATCAAGCCACTTCCCCTCTCTCTTTATCCCTCAGGACTCAAAGCATGTCTTGGTGCACTTACTTAAAAGCTACAACTCTCTCTCTCTCAACCTCTCTTTATGCCCTTCCTCAGGCCTCTGAAACCCTTTGGAGCCCTTCTTTAGAGCTCCAACTCTCTTGGGTAACTCTGCGAGTACCTAAAACCTCTCTTGGAGCCCTTCCCTCGGGATCCAAGTTTGTCTTGGCACTTTGCCCAATCTCTTTTGGCACAACCTCTATCAAGGCTCTAACCCTCCCCTGATGTCCCTACTTCGGGGTAGCTGGCTCCCTTCCCTCAGATTTCATGTCTTTCTTTGTCAACCTTGCCTCTGGGTTCCAACCACCTCTTTCTGCACTTCCTTTAAGTTTTTCTTTTAAGTTCTCTCTTGGCGCTCCTACCTCGGGGCTATCACTTAGTTTAAGGAACCTGCCTTTTGTCCCAATTTCTTTGTTGGCACCTCTCCTTCAGATTTCCAACTTTCTTGAAGCCCTTGCCTCACAGTTCTGGGCCCTCTTCTAACCCCTTATTTCTCTAACGGTCTTTTGGTTCACTTCCGAAGATCTCTGACCCTGAATTGGTGCCCTTCCCTCACGGTTCCGACTCTCTCTTTGTGTTCTTCCCTCAAGGTTCCAATGTTTTGAGGGGAGGATGCCCAGAGAGGCTCTGAGAACTAAGGGACGCATGTCAAGAGAGGTGAATTCCTAAAATATGGTATCGAAGGAAGGGTCCAAGCCTCAATGAGGACTACCTGAAGAGCATCAAAGTCCTGAGGTATGGGCCAAGAAAAGGAGCGCCACAATTGGACCCCCTGAATTGGTCAGAACACTGAAGTAAGTACAACAAGAGTGGGTCGAAGCCCAGAGGGAAACACTCCAAGAGAGTCAAGAGAGGGTCCAACCCTGAGGGGAAGTTCACCAAGAGACATTGAACTCTGATAGAAGGGCGGCAACAAACATTTGGAGACGGGCACACCACGAGAGGGATGGACTGCTGTGGGGCAAAGTGGACCAAAGAGAGGTGAAGTACTGAGGTGTCAGAACCGGAAAGGAAGAGCGCCAAGACAGTCAGAACCCCGAGGGAACTGCACCAAGACAGGGTTAGAGTTCTACATCCGTGCACCAAGAGACCGCTGGAATCTGAAGGGTTAGAAGAGGGGCTCAGAACCCCGATGGAAGGGCACCAAGAGGTTTGGAGCTGACAAATTCCTCGGCATCTGGGATGGACAGCTTTGAAGAGCTCAGCAGTTTACGTGTGACCGACCTTTTAGGAAAAGAAAAGAGTCTTGAAGGGAGCGCTCCTATCCTGGGAGCTGGTCTGGCTCTGCCTTAGACTAGGCCAGGTTTTGAGCTCTGCAGCCCTGGGGTGGCTTTGTGTGGAGAACTGCACTGGGAAGCAGATGTGAGAGAAGGAAGGATGGCAGTAGATGGTGGAAAGGCTTCTTGAGGAAAAATCCAACTGCAGTTTTTTTTTTCATTCTTCACATGAGTAACATTGCTATCATTGCTCTGTAATAAATAATTCAGCTATGACAAGTCCACACCTCTAATATGGCCACACATTCTAATCCTTTCCAAACGATACTACAAACTGACTACCAAGTATTCAAAATGGGAGCCTAGGGAGGCCATTCCTATTCACACTACCCCACACCCCACCTGGCCAGATTGAAGCACTGAAGTGCCCACTACCTCAGGGTTATGTCTGCCATCGAATATGGAAATGCTTGAGCTGGATCAGGGTACCCAGCAGGCAAAATAAATATTACTTAAGAAAGCAGTGATCTTTTGTGGAGGAGAAAGGATAGATTGCAAGAAGATGTAGCAATCTTCAGGCCTTACAGCCAGTAACACTAGATGAAAATACCCACTAGACTGGGGAATGTGCACGGAAAGGGGAAGCATTTCTGAAATGTAGGCAGTCAGGCAGCTCTGACGTTCCCACTTCAAGCTTCCCTGACATGGTGTCTAGACTGCACAGCACAAAGACTAAAATCATTATGGGTCTACATGGAGGATGGGAGAACTTGGCCTGGGAAGGAGCAGACAGCAATGGTTCTGATAAGACATTGCTGTTGTGTTCCAACAGGGCTTTTTTCCAGAGCAGGGGAGAGACTGGATTTGTGCTCTAGGCATTACTTTGCCAATATCAGCACCAGGCAACCTGATAATACTACTAATAGATTGAAATCACCATATGAGAACAACACAGAAATGGTCAAATGCACACATTTTGCATGGCTCCCCACACAGGTTTATAAAATTAATAGTGTGATGTTGAACATTGACAAGGTCCTCATAAATGAAGCTCTGTGGAGTTGTTTCTCCATCACAGTGCAATTAACCTGTGAATCATAGTGAGGGAAGGGACTGCCATGTGCTTGACAGGAAGCAACTCTCTTCACAGGCCAGGAGACTGGCAGCCTACCGTGCAATGAGGAAATATTGTGTGTTGGATGACTCATGAAGAGAGGACTCATCAAAAATGAGTAGAGATCCCTGACAGAGAGCTGAAGTTCAACTGTGGATTGACGCAGAGTTTATGTGGGGAGGGGGCTACTTGGCTTGTGATCACGAGGTCCTTCTGATGTTGGGTAGCAGACAAGTCTCAGGGCTGTGGATGCTAAAGCAGTCAGGGTGAGCTCCACAGCGGAGGAACTACAGACTGCCAGGGAACAAGCAGCAGCAAGGCCGCCAGCCTTTAGCCCAGGACTTCCAGCAGGGTGTTGGCAATGGGGCTCACTTCACACAACTCTATGTGGTTGAGTCCAGTGGTGATGGCAGTCTTGTTCTCTAGGGAGCCTTGCTTGAATGGACCATCTGATCCATGCTGGAGAACATGTCATCAAGGGCCCCTGCATTTTCACGTGCATTCCCATGTTAGGGAAGCCAGGTTGAGGGTTGGGTGGGAGTTCATCCTGGAGTCGTGAATGTGGGCACTCTTCTGTGCGCTTAGTCCTCCCTGGAGCTCAAAGAACATAGCTTCTGGTCACTGTTTCATTTAGACCTTGGTAACTCATGGTAATACTAGAACCAGAACTGAACAGGACATTTTATTTGCATAGCTGTGTGTCCTGAGACTAAATTGTCACCTGGGAGAGGACAGTGACAGATGTAAAGATGGTAGCCACACATAGACAGGTAAGTGCGATTGTTACTGGAACAATCAGGCCCTCTTGTGTTGTCTGTCAAAAATTCATGATAATTTCTTGTGGAATAATCTTTATGTACAGTGTGAAGTAGTGTCTAACTGAATGGTTTAATAAAAAGCTAATGGTCAATAGCTAGGCAGAGTTTTCAGGACTTAGACAGGTGCTGGAAAGAAGATGGATGGACTCACCAGTCAGACTCGGAGGAAGCAAGACTTGTAGGATATGCGGTAACAAATCACATGCCCTGTGGCTGTTTGTGTCTGACTGTTAATTTGGGTTTACAGTGAAGATCTGAAGGTGGTAATTCTCCACTTGGCATCCTTTCTAGGTATGAGCTCTCGGGAACTCTTAGTCCACAAAGCTTGCATTCGTGACTGCCCGTTTCTACAAAGTCCAGCTCCAATGATTCTTAGAAGGCTTGCAAGCACCAATAGTTTCTACTATACTAATTGCTGCACGGGCTTATTTTGCAATGATGGAGGACCTTCTAATATAGAGAGGGACTTGCTACCCCCTCGTGTGGTTGAGGAAGATGTAATTGCAAGAGCTGTGTGTCTGGGGCAGTTCAACCTTCTCCTGAGCCTTGCCTTAATCCTCTCCAGCATAATACCACCCTGAGAAAGCCTCCTTGGTCTGTGCTTACCTTCCCACAGCTGCAAGCAACTTTGCTCTTTGTCTTCCTTGTTAAGCAGAGATAGTGTTGAGGGCTCTGTTGGGACCATTCATAGCTTGTTGTAAGAAAGAAATAAAGATTTGTGTGTTGAAAATGCCCCTGGCCATTGCTTTCTTGCTACACGGGACTACTCAGCCTGGGATCTCTACTCAGACCAGCTCCTTCCTCTTCTATATCCTTAAGAGTTCCTTCATGGGATCACAGTTTGACAGCTTGGCACCCTTTAAACACTGTAGTCTAAATACTCATCTCACTAGGTAGGTCCAAGGCACCGGGCAGCCTTGGTATATGAGTGTTTTGAACAAAAGACAGAAGTGTTCTGATGTCAGTCAGCATGTAGGCTGTTAAGTCCGGTCCCAGCTAAGTAGCTGTTCTATAAACTTTCAGAGGTTACATTTAACACAGGTATGAAGAGTACAGTGCTCACGAATGACGCTATGTATATTAGACCGCCATTGTACAGACCTTTTCAGTAACAAATAAAGCACACATGCTACAAAGGGGCCACCTGATTTCATCTAAAAGACAAAATGGACTTATCATGATTGGTGCTTACCTTTCCTTCCCAGGCTCTAAGCGGGCAGAAGACACTTGCTAATTTACACAAGTTACTCTGAACTGAATTGCCAAATTGCAGGAGAGGACCTGACGTGCAGCTCCATGTCATTGAATGGATTCATTAACAGTAGAAGCGGTTTTAGCAATTCCATTTGAAGTATATCTGTGCCATCTCAGTTCTGAGTGAGAATATTTTCCTTGAGGGAAGCCTTACAGGCTGAAATCAATGATGTCTTCATGAGAGATCTTAGTACGTGCTCTGGGGTCTAACTCTTACATTGTTGCCAGTGTGCCCAGTCAGATTCCTTGTTGGTAACTGACACTTGCAAGATGGCAGATTTGTAGAACTAGTAACATCAATGTCCTGTCCTCTAAAAGCAGATGTACGAAGCATATAAAACTTATTAGGATAATCCTGGGTAGACTCAACTGCAGGTAACAACATGCCAAAAGTTATGTTTAGACTTTGAAACCCTATACCCATAGAAATAGGACTTTCTTGAACTCCCACAGAATAATTTATGATTTTCTTACCCTCCTCCATAGGCTTAGCAGGTTCTTGTTTGTCATAAGGACCAGGTAGCCAAGAATATTCACTAACTACTACAAGGATATCCATATTTCTCCAACTTACTCCTATGTTAATTGAAGGATTAGGGCTATAGGCCCAATATGTATGATTGGTACCCATAACCTGTGCAGTTACCACAGACACCATAGCAAGGAACAAAGTTCCTTTAAATATTGCTCAGCAATGCAAGTTGAACTCTTGTGTCCCCTTGTCACACAAATGCATAAGTTGTCCCCAGGTGGGAGGATCAGCCATTCAGTTTAAAGGCTTCTGCATCTCTTCTTTCCCAGAGTCATGTCACCCATACCAGAGACTTCTCTCGCTCATGTCAGATTTTGTCACCTTTTATGATATCCTTTTTGTCCTTTTGTCTCCTGCAGAAATAAGCATACCCTTGGCCCCAACATAACACCTTCCCTGGTTTCCATTATGATGTTAAAACATCCTTGTAATACACAGGCTGAATCAGTTCTGCAGTTAAGTCCACAATCCAATGCAGCAGCTCTTGTCCCTATTTAATTAGCATTTAATTTTTCTTAAATTAGTAAAACATTATGCAACCTATCCTGGGGGGTCCTCATATCTCCCTTCTATTTAAAAAGGATCTCTTTAGAGTACAATTAGATCTTTCAACAATTGCTGTCCTGTAGAACGATACAGTATTTCTGTAATGTGTTTTATGTTATAACATGCAGAAATATTGTTTTATTTTTGAAAACATAAGTAAGAGCATTTCATTTTGAATTTGTATTGCTATTCCCACTACAGCCGTTGCTTCTAGTAATTGTGTGATTATATAATCAACCTTTACAGAACTCAAAAGCAGATGTCCATTGAAATCCAGAGTACGTATCACTGGTATGATGGATAAATTTTAATTTATTAAATTTTGTTAAATGAAATACATCCATTTACCAGTTTTTATTTTTTGTGTACCTTTAGGATTACTCTCTCCAGGTAGAGGAACATGATTATACAAAGAACAAGGAGGGCGAATTTTAACTTCTTTAGCTTATTGCCAGGTAACGAAAAAAAAAGAATTTAAGCCATTACTATTTCTTTTTGTTTATTTTTTTGTTTGTTTTGCTTTGTTTTGTTTTGAGACATGGCTTCTTTGTGTAGCCTTAAGTGTACTGGAAGTTGTTCTATAGACCAGGCTGATCTTGAACTCACAGAGATCTACCTGCTTCTGCCTCCCAATTGCTTGGATTAAAAGCAAGTGCCACCTCTGCATAACATAAACCTTTACTATTAACATGATGTTTTATGATATATTAATATTTGTCTTTCAATAACTGATCAATTTCTTCATTTCCGTTTGCTCATGGCCCAGATAATCCAGTATGAGAATGGATATGTGTGATGTATGATGAATAATTTCTGTCCTAGATTGCTCATTGCAGTTACATGAATAGAAATGTTAATTCTGAATTATCACAAATAAGTTTTACAGTTTCCATAAATAATATAACCCCTCAGTATATTGAGAACCAATAATTATATTAAGAGATACATTGAAGTCGAATAAAGGCCATTGAAATAACATATAACTGTGATCTTTGAAATGAAGCGTACGCAACGGACTTTGAATTACCTTACTTATGTTTCCTGCTTTATAACCAGCCATTCCTAATTTGTGTCAGTTTAAAATGCAAAAGCCCCAGATAAAAGTGCTTTTTTTGTTCTAACTATGTGGGGGGAGAATCCATTCCATTCTTTTTATATATTGATGTCACTTACTTATGAGCTATTTGTTGTTAATTTCCCCTAAGAAATTGCTACAATCTCTTTGTCAATCATGGCGAATCATCTTCATTCACAATTGCATAATTTCAGCATTAGTAAGAACAATTACATCGCAGCTGAATCCCTTCCAGACTACTAATGAAGTCTTATTCTTTCCCTTTATAATTAATCCAGATACTTTTTAAAATATAGGTTTTTAATGTTTCACTCTTTTATTGGATTAAAAAAGTATTCTAAATTATTACCCTCCCTTTGCTTAATGAGTCCAGTAGGGGATGGGTAGAAAATAGAGTAACTAGAATACACTCTATTGGGAGATCTAATCTTTCTTCATAGGCATTTTCTGATTTCTGTTCTACTTGAGCCAATTCCCTTTCTACTTTAGCTGTTAATTGCTTTGGAGTGTTTAAATCCTAGTCACCTTACAAAATTTGAAACAAATTAGTTAATTTTTTATATTTATTTATTTATTTATTATGTATACAATATTCTGTCTGTGTGTATGTCTGCAGGCCAGAAGAGGGCGCCAGATCTCATTACAGATGGTTGTGAGCCATCATGTGGTTGCTGGGGAATGAACTCAGGACCTTTGGAAGAGCAGGCAATGCTCTTAACTGCTGAGCCGTCTCTCCAGCCCCAAATTAGTTAATTTTTGAGTGCTTAGTCCAGTGGTAGGCCACAACCAGTTACTATCAACTAGTAACTTCTGAAAGAGAATAAGAATGTGCAGTTGCTCTCTTCTAATATGTACCTTTTGTGACTGGATTTTCTGTTTCCTTTATGTAAGTCCTATAAAATTAAGAGAATATCAGGAGCAATCTTTAATCCCCAACAAGGCAAAATCCTTTGTACTATATTAAACATTCATTCTAAGGTATATGTATCAGAGGAAGCCAATATGATATCTTCCATGTAATGGTAAATAATAGATTTAGGACATTGTTTACAAACCATTTTCATTGGTTGATGTACAAAATATTGATACAGACTATTTAACATTCTTTGAGGAAGGACTTTATATATACATATATACATACATGTATATCTTTACGGGCTGGGCATTATTATAAGTAGCCACTATAAAAGCAAATTTATCTCTATCTTATTCTTGCAAAGGGATGGTGAAGAAACAAGCTTGTATATCAATACTGTAATAGGCCAGTCTTAGGTAATAAAGAAGGTAAAGGAATTCCAGGTTGTAAATATTCCGTAGTTTGAATTACTTTTTTATACCTCTCAAATCAGTTAACGTTCTCCATTTTCCAGAATTTTTTATTACAAACACAGGATATTTCCACAGACTAGCAGTTTCCTCAATATGTTTAATATCTAACTGCTCTTGAACTAGCTGCTTAACTGCATCTAATTTTTCTTTAGCTAAGGGCCACTGCTTCACCCATACAGACTTATTAGCTAACCATTAAAAAGCAGAGCAGTGGCAGTGGCCCCTACTCCAAATTTCTGCCTTGTCCTGTTGCTGGTCAACCAGTATAGCCTGTGACTCTCCTTGATAATTCTTTCCAATTCTCATCACAGTAATATCACCCATTTTAACATCGTTTTATGAGATGTTTATGAAATTGTAAAGATAATAACTCGAGTTCCTCACTGTAGCATGAGCTCTAATTGGCATTCATAATAAAAACCCAGACTCAGATAAATAGGGGTGAGAGCTGAAAGATCAGAGAAACAAAGCAACCAGCTACTATAGTAGAGTTCTTACCTCTGCAAAATCCTCAGACTGAAAAGAGACCAAGTTCTTGTTTCTTCCCATCTTGGATGCCTCTCTCTGCCCAACCATATCATTTCCTGTCTGTCTGTACAGATCTCAGACTGCAATGCTTACTGTAGAAAGAATGTTTGAAGAAGTAAAGAAAAGTTTTCCTTGTTGGAGATTACAAATTGCTCCTGAAAAAAATACATAGAGAAAATTCTGCTAATTACTTAGGATATGAAGTAGGTCTTCAAAATATTAGATCTTAAAAGCTGTAAATTAGGAGAGACTGATTGCAGATTCTAATGAATTTCAAAAATTGCTAAAAAACATTTACAACCTATGGTTCATTATTGGGGTAAAAAATGATGAACTGAGTAATTCGTTCAAAACCTTGAATGGGGACAAAGACTTAAATAGCCTATGAGAATTTTCAGCTGAAGCTGAAAAAGAATTGGCTTTGGTGGAAGACAAACTACAGGAAGAGAAGTTTGGATCCAGAGGTGTATTATATACTGGTTATTATACCATTTATGCATTATCCTTCAGGAATAGTAGTGCAGAGGGAAGATAGTATCTTAGAATGGATCGTTTGACCACATAAACAGAGTAAAAAAAATTAAAACTTATGTGAAAATGTCTCTGAGTTGATTCTAAAAGGAAAATTGAGACTTTGTTAATTAGTAGGAATAGGCCAAGCAGAAATTGTAGTATCTTTTACTAATGATGAAATTGACAAATTATGGGCAGAAAGTGAACCTGGGCAGAGTTTGAAGTAATTTTTTTTGCACGAATTAACAACAAATATCCCAAAACAAGAGATTTCATGTTATAAAGAGAACTAACAGGATCTTTCTCATATTATATGGGAAATCCAATTTTTGGAGACCCTGCATTCTAGACAGATGCAAATAAATCAAGAAAGCAGGTTACAAATCAGAAAATGTAAGTAAAGTGGCTCAAAACCATTATGATTCTGTCCAAAAGCCAGAATTATATGCTAGTCTCATGGTATTAATGGATTCTATGGAACTTCTTAACATAGTTACTGATTTACAATATGCAGAAAGTGTTGTTTTGCATATTGAAACTGCTGAATTTATACCAGATGACACCGAATTAACTATTATTTATTCAGTTACAAGAAATAAGCAAGAATAGGAATCATCCCATATATATATATATATAAAACATACATCTGATCCCATACAGATCTGCCAGACCCTCTAGCACAAAGTAATAGAGAAATTATTCAACTATTGATAATAAATGTGATGGAGGTCTCAGAATTTCATCAAAACATCTGTCAATAGCAAAGGTTTGAGAAAAGATTTTTCCATCTTTTGACAACAATTCCAAGAAATTATAAGAAAATGTCCTACTTGTTCTTTTTTTAAAAAAAAATTTATTTATTCATTATGTATACAGTATTCTATCTGTGTGTATGCCTGCAGGCCAGAAGAGGGCACCAGACCTCAGTACAGATGGTTGTGAGCCACCATGTGGTTGCTGGGAATTGAACTCAGGACCTCTGAAAGAGCAGGTAATACTCTTAACCACTGAGCCATCTCTCCAGCTCCCCTACTTGTTCTTTATGCTACTAAAAACCATTGCCTGCAGGAAGAACAGTCAAAGGAATGAACTGTGGCAGATAGATGTGTTTCATTTTGTAGAATTTGGAAAATAAAAATATGTACACCACACCATCGATACTTATTCAAGTTTTCAATTGGCAACAGCGTTGAGTTTGAAAAAGGCTGATTCTGTAATCACACATTTGCTAGAAGGTATGACCATCATGTGTATACCTATACAAGTTAGGACTGACAATGCTCCAGCATATGTGTCTAGTAACGTGGAACAATTTTTATGCCTATCACAATATTAAAGCATATTACAGTTATACCACACAATTCTATAGGGCAAGCAATTATAGCAAGATCAAATTGAACTCAAAAGGATATGCTAACTAAAGAGAAATTGGTAATAAAATCCCCAGAAATAGATTGCATAATCCTTATCTACTTTGGCTTTTCTAAATGCTAGTGGGAAAAGAACAACAGCTGCTGAGGACATTGGATAATAGAAAAACTATGGAGTTAAATCAGCCTGTATACTTTAAAGATGTGCTGACCTCTGAATGGAAACCAGGATATGTGTTACATTGGGGAAGGAGTTTTGCTTTTGATTCCACAGGAGAAGAAAAGCAATAGATAACATCAAAATTAATAAAGATTCGTTTTGAACAAGGAGAAACCTCTTAATTAAAAGATGATGGGGGATTCTGCTCTGTATGCTGTGAATACCATTGGTAAGTAAAAAGAGTGCCTTGGTAGAGAAAAATAAACCGAATGTTGGAAGGAAGAAGGCAGAGTTGAGGAGAAGCCATGGAGCTGCTGCCAGAGACAGACACCGGAACTTTACCAGTAAGACACAGCCATGTGGCAATACACAGATTACTAGAAATGGGTTAAATTAAGATAGAAGTGTTAGCCAATAAAAAGCTCGAGCTAATGGGCAAAGCAATAGTTTCTGTGTGATTATTTTGGGTCTGAGCTGCTAGGTGGCCAGGAAACTAACATGTGCCCTCCTTGCAACAGAAAAGATGATAGTTCATCAAACAGCATGGTCTTTCAATCCAAATTAACATATAAAACTACAAAAATGCTTTTTATTTGATCAGATATAACTTGCCAAAAAGGAAACCTCCCCAAAATTAGGGTTGGAGAAAGGCTTTCTTTTGTCTTTTGAGAGAATGAATGTCAGAACCTGCTCCAGTGAGTCAGGGGCGGTACCTGGAGGGAGGTGCCAGAACTGAGAAATGCCACGTAAAAGAAACAGAGACAGAAATACAGGATAGATTTGGAAGGTCTGTTGGTCCACACTAAACAGTCCTGGGTTTATTTCAGACTTGATTTCATAGAGCTCAAAGGCAGAACGCAGAACAAGGAGCAATAGGGTCAGTTAACCATCTCACTGCACTGTCCTTGGGAGCAAGAAGCACGCAGGCTCTCTATCTGTCATAGCGAGTCCTGCTAGCCGCAAGCAATTTTATATTCTGTCTGGATGTGCCTTCAATGTGTTCTTTCCCATGGGCTAATCAGAACTTTCTTACTGCACTATATAATGTGAAACAAGCAAGCCCTAACTCAAATAACTTGTAAATCAGAGTAGACTCCAGATGGAAACTGAGTCACTTGTGGGCTACCCCCCGCCTTTTATTAAACTCCGCAGAGTCTCTCAGATGACTGTGTCTGTTTAGGTTCTTTTTACATTCTGATCTGCCATGGGAGCATGAATTCCATTATTCATGGTCTGTCTTAGATTGAAAGGAGGCAAGAAAACTTACTCAGCTTTGGCTCCCAGTCTCTGGTATCATTAGGGGTGTGTGCTGAGTTTACTCCATGAAGTGCCAAGCCCACTTTTCACAGCAGGTTTAAAACGAGCTTCAAAACTACAGGTAAACAAATTATGTCCAATCGAACACATGTTCAAATAACTGCAATAGTATTAAGATATAAAGTAGATGCTGACCATGATGGAACAGTCTTTTTAAATTCTTTTAAAATATCTTTAGCTGTTTTTGTTGCATTACAATCTAATTTAGCCCTCTTCATTTCCATAATCTCTTGATGTAATTTAGCCAAATCTAAGGACATTAGCATCATACCAGATCCCTTTAAAATGTGTTTTAACTCTTTTCTATCCAATACAACTTTCACTAAAAACAGAAGATGTAATACAAGTCCATTTATAATTAACATGACATTTTAATTAAGCTCTGGTTTGTAGGCTCTGGAGCTCATTTCCCCAAAATCATATCACATTATATAGGGCATTTAACTTATGTTACATTTTTACATCTATATCTTCTTGTATATCCAAAGTTAGATAGATATTTTTATAGAATTGATTAACATGCCTTCTGGTGTGAATAAATTGACATAAAGTCATTGAGGCAACCGCAGTAGTAGTAAGCCTAAAACAGGAGCTGAAATTCCTGCTATAACTAATTTTTCAACATATTTTTTCTACTTAAAGCTTTTTCTTGATATTTTTAATCACTTGTAACCCTTTGTGATCAAACCATGATTCATCTACATAAAATTCCAACATTACCGATAATGTTGTTTTAGAATACACAAATATGATCATTCAGTTGAGAAATACAATTTGTCAAATGTAATTAGGATATGATGCATTAAACACAAAACCATTTATGGAAATTTTTACCTCCCCTATCAAAAAGAAAGTCAGGTATTTTTACACAAGCTAAAAAGTTTCTTTGGTGGGCAAACAGATTTTGAAGAACTGTATTGTCCTGCCATTGTTTCCGTAGTGGCAGAAAATTTTAAACATAAGCCTGTGAAAATCTCATACTGGAGTATGAAATTCCGGCTGAGAATCCTTGGTTCTAAGATTTTGTTGCAGACACAGGGTAAGAGTCACTATAATCATCTTGACTTCTAGACCAGTCAAGAATGTACTGTGAAGTCCCTGGGATGTTGGACTTTCACAGAATAATGCCAGCACAGCATCTCCATAACAAAGTTCCGTGAGACTCTCGCAGTTCTCCCATGCATGGAGGAAATCGTTGAGGGAATGGGTGAAGTATCATTTACCCAATTACCTCGACAAGCAATAACTTGGTATGGTATGCACACTGTTTATCACGTCCCCTTATTAGTTTTCTGGAAACACTCCAAGACATGCGTCCAAAGAAACATTCTTTGCAAAACATAGGAATTTCTTTACCATCCCCAATATAAGAAACATTTAGAGCAATGGGGAACTCATGCGTGGCAGGTTGATCTAATAGTCACGTGTCATTGAACATGACCACAATTTCTTTTCCTTCTACAACCGCAGGATGTAAAGTCAGTGGATCAGGAAAATAAGCCCAATAGGTCTCATTCTGATTTTTTTTGGATTATCATCAGCAACATCAAAATCAGCATATTTCTGCTCCACACACCACACCATAAAGTCAACCAGCTAAGGAATATGGAGATCACTGGACAAATAAGACATGTGAAGAAAAAGGACAAATCATCTAGAAAAATGCCTAAGAAAAGTAGTAAATTGTTCTATTAGAATAACACATCCCTAACAGGATAAGGTTTCATAAATCTTACCAAATGTTTGTTTCTGCTGTTTTCTACAGACACGTAATACAAGGGGACTTTATGTATTCCCAGTCCAATTAAAAATTAAAGCTGTCTTTGGAGTGGAGCGTGACTCTCTCCTTCTCTAAACTCAAGCATGTTTGTAAAAGTAAAATCTAAAATCTCTGCCTCATGTAAAAAGAGACAGCTGATATTGGACAGGAGAAAAACAAAAATCAAGGGAATATTGTGTTGCCAATAGTCTCATAATCCCTTGTTTTTATTTTGACTCTTCAAAGCTTTTCTTAAGGTATAATTATTATTTCAAAATTGGCAAGATTCATGTTGGAGGTTGAAGACATGGGTCAAAGAATCCCAGGCTAACTCCAAAATATTCCAATTATATTTTTATTATTATAAGGGGCAAACTTATGGAAGAGGAACAAGAAGTCCAACCTCAGCTGTGTAGTGCGTGAACCAGAGAGAGAGAGAGCGAGTGCTGGGTGGGCCAGTTGTTTTCTTTGGGTACCCAAAAGGTCACTCCCCAACCTGGGGCAATCTCTTAAAGGTTTTTGGCTGACCGAGGTTCTCCTTCACGTCCCCCTTTTGTCTAAATAAGACAGTTCCAAACCCAATACAAAACTATAGAGGAATCCTTCAGGATGTGAACTCAGGATTTCATGAGGGACCACTGAGAATCTCCCTCCCGATAAAGCCATGTGAGTTATGCCTTTATTCCCAAGCCTCCACGCCAGACCAGAGAGATAGTTTATGTTGGGGTCTGGTCCAGAGAAATAATTGATGGTCTGAGCTAGCACTGTACCCTGACATAATGGTGCCCAGACAGGAGGATAATCCACGAACCCTAAAAAACAAGGAAGAAGTTACCAGACATCAGTAACCTGTGAGAAAAAAATTGGTGGATACGTGAGTATTGAGCACTCAGAAACAGAGATCAGAATTTATAGAAATGTAGAGAAGAGAGACAAAATTTAAATCAGGAGTAAAAAAATTGTAAATAAGTTATATATATGGGATAAGGAGAAAGTATTCAGTTATATATGTTGTTAGCTAAAGAGAGAGTGGAGCAGAAACAATGGCAGAGATATTTAGAATCTGTAAGTGTGATAGTTGCAGAGCTACAATTTAATCGCTTGCTAAAGGGGTAGGAAAAGTGAAGGAATCGCCTAGGTACCGCTGAAATTGAGGTGCCCTGTGTGCACAGTAGCCACCTAAATCTAACCCACCTGTGGGTAAAAGGCAAGCAGAGGAAGTTTAGAGAAGAAATTGAACCACACGGTCAGCAGCCCGGAGGCTGTCAATAGTGCAGAGGAGAGGATTCAGGAATTCTCTTAATTTTATGATTACAAGTTAAAAAAAAAAAACAAAAGATAGCTAGAAATTGTTGCAGCTAAGCCCTCCAGAGCTTGGGAGGGCAGGCTGGCAGACCTAGAGAGCCTGTGTCCTACCCCCTGCCGTGCTAGAAGCTGAAAGGCAGGTTTGCAAATAAGGTATCCTCAGAGAGCTACACCTTCAGGACTATTAAAAATAAATAACTGGGTTAAATTTGCTTCTTTTCCATTTCACAAGTTTGCTTCTTTGTCAAAAATCTACTGTTTGTAGGCATGTGAATTTGTATCCAAGGTGGATTGATTTCAGTGCTGTGATTCTGTAGTGAAGTTTTCAGTCAGTGATTGTGATGCATTCAGCGGTTCCTTGATTGTACAGGATTTTAAGATGATTTAGGCTATCCTGAGTTTTTAATATATATATGATTAAACTATATACATATATTCCTATGGCTTTGTCTTTTTTATTGATATTTATTGAACTCTACATTTTTCTCTGCTCCTATCTATGCTTCTCCCCTCCCTCGTTTTATCCTTCCCCAGGTCCCCATGCTCCCAATTTACTCAGGAGATCTTGTCTCTTTTTACTTAACATATAGATTAGATCTATGTAAGTCTCTCTTAGTGTCCTCATTGTTGTCTAAGTTCTCTGGAATTGTGGTTCATAGGCTGGTTTTCTTTGCTTTATATTTAAAAACTACCTATGAGTGAGTACATGTGATAATCGTCTTTCTGTGTTTGGATTACCACAGTCAAAGTAATGTTTTCTAGCTCCATCCATTTTCCTGCAAAATTCAAGAGGTCGTTATTTTTTCTTCTGTGTAGTACTTCATTGTGTAAACGTACCACATTTTCCTTAGCCATTCCACAACATAACAAATGTAACCCATCCTAAAATAATATTCTAAAACAGGATCCCAGGTCTCTTGCCTCAGTAAGACAAACATGTCCCCAGTATTCTTTAGTCTATAGGAATGCACCCAATTGGCTGAAGCCAAATAAGCAGTAGACAATTGTGCCAGCACCCAGACCATTCCTGCAAGCTGCGTCATGCACCAGGGCTCTAAATGCTTTCCGATTTGAAAGGAAGAACCCAAACAGCCATGTGCAAAGAGAGCCAACATGAGCCAGTTGTCTTCCTCTTGACCAGTTTCTTCAGAAACAAGGAGTCCATTGCTGTAGCCACACTAACAATAGCAGTAGGTGGAGTTTTGTAGAGGAGTATGGTACTCTTTGTAATATAAGGATTAGAATTGCATAACAGAGATAGAGCCACTTCTGAAGACCCCACCTGAGTCTCCATTTTCAAGGATGAGAGGATCTTAACTAAATCAATACTCATAGGATATCACATTCTTGGGTCCTGGACGACTTAGTCTAAGTCAAAGGCAGCTGTTCTTCTCAGCAAGGGTGCCTCTGCTGCACCTCTTCATAGAGGATACCACCCTCTGCATCACTCCAGTTTGGGAAAGTACCTTGGAAGTCTTTGTACTCTCAAGTTAGGACACTATTCCTATGGTGTTTGAAGGGTGTGTGTGCCTGTATGTGTGTGTATATGCGTTTGTGTGCCGGCCTGTGTGTGTGTGTGTGCCCACATGTGTGTGTATATGTGTGTGTCTGCATGTGTGTGTATTTGTGTGTGTACGTGCCTATATGTGTGTGTGCGCGCACGCGCGCACACAGCCACGCACCTGCACACATAGCAGGAACACGTGTTACCTTCCTCCTTGCTGTGACGACATGCCAGAGGGAGAAGCTTGAGGAATGAGGTTTGCTTCAGCTCACAGTTCAAGGCTGCAGTTCATCATGGGAGGAAGCACAACTCCAAATATAGCTGAAGATTTCTCTCCTGCCAGCCTGTTCCCAAATACCAAGAAGCACTTCCCAAATAATTGACTTGGAGGCTTAATAAAAATTTTAAATGTTTGGCCAATAGTTAAGGCTTATTAATAACTAGCTCTTACATTTTAAGTTAGCCCACATTCCTTATTTATGCTCTGCCATATGTCAGTATATTTATCAGCATGGCACATTCATCTCCTGCTCTCTTTAAATTTGCTGGCGATTCCTGACTGCACCCTTCTACTTGCCATCACCCTTAGTTAGGTTGCCCTGCCTATACTTCCTGCCTGGCTACTGGCCAATCAGCGTTTTATTAAAGCAATTCGAGTGACAAATATTTACAATGTACAAGAGGCCTATTCCACAGCAGGAAAGATCTTCAGGCTGCTGGTTACATTACATCTGTTAGAATCAGAGACATGGATGCTGGTCCTCCAATCATCTCTTCTTTTTATTCAGCTCAGGAATCCAGCCCATGGGCTGCTGACATTTACAGTGGGTCTTTACTTACCAATTAAGCCAATAGAGAACTCCCCCACAAACACGCCCAGAGGCTTGTCTACAAGGTGATTCTAAAGGAATAAACCAGGGGGGTCAGGGATCAGCCTGGCTTATTTCTCCATCCCTTGCCACCTTATTTTTGAGACAGGGTCTCTCATTGAACCTGGATTTCATTAATTTTTCTAGACTGGCTGACTGGTGAGCTCCAGGGACTAACCTGTTTCTGCTCCCCAGTGCTGGGGTTACAGATGAACACCTCCACGCCTGGCTTCTTCCAAGGAAGCTGGGGGTAGAACTGGGCATCGTGCTTATGCTGCAAGAGGTGCTATTCACTGAGCCACATCTCCAGAAAACATTGCAGTCTTTGATCATGTACTTAGTTTGGATTGCTATTGCTGTGATGGAATACCGTGAACACAGTAACTATGGGAGGAAAGGATTTCTTTGACTTCCACCTTTTAGTTCATCAGTGAAGAAAGTCAGAACAGGAATTCAAGCAGGGCAGGAACCTGAGGGCAGGAGCTGATGCAGAGGCACAGAAGGGTGCTGCTTACTGCTTTGCTCCTTATACCACGCTCAGTTTGCTTTCATAGAACCCAGAACCACCAGCCCAGGGTGGTGTTACCCTCAATGGGCTAGGCACCCCCTAAGAAATTTAATTTTAAAAATGCCTTAAGCTGAATCTTATAGAGATTTTTCTCCTTTCAGATAACTCTAGTTTATATCAGATTGACATAAAACTTTCCAAAACATGTACTAAGCAGAGGCTAAACCTTCATAATCCTTGAAGATCTTTCGAATGTGGACATTGAATGTAAGGGAGGGTTGGGCAATAGATTGACTACAGGAGAGGACTGCAATTAGAGATATGGGCATACACATGCATGCACCCACACACAGAAATACGTATATACACACACAGATACACAGATACGCAGACACACATGCACAAACACACAGATACACATACACACACAGAGACACACAGATATGCACACACACGGAGCCTTGTCTTGCTTCATCACAGACAGGTTGGTAAGAGGCAGGTTATGAGAAGGTGTGGCTTTGACATCTGTGGTTAGAATACAGAAATGTGTGTTTGGCTACAAGGGTACAGTGGGTCACACGCGTCCCAGCCTTCACTGTGCCACTCTGACTATAGCCCTGGAGACAGAACTCAGCCACAGTGCATGTGCAGCCACAAAGATCCAGGACCAGAAGAGACTCGAGCTGGCTTAGCCAGAGTCTACAAATAAGATGCTGGGCACAACTGATTCACTCGCTCATATTACTCCAGGGAATAGACATACCAGATTGGAAATTGATTCTATCTGAGACCCAAGTTTCTCAAGCAATATCCTAGGATACAGTAGCTCCTCACCTTCTACTGTGTTTGAGGGAGTGTCTGCTACTGAGCCATGGAATTCTGGGATTGTAGATATGAACTACCACATCCAGCTTCATGTGACTTCTAGGGATATGAACTCAGGCACTAGTGCTCAACTGCAGGGTCTTTCCCCACTGAGCCCTCTGCCCCTCCCCATCAACCCTTGTATTTGCTGTCTGTGGGTTGGGTCATTTATTGTTGTGCGTGGCCATCAGAATTAGACATGGAAGTTGTTCTGTCCGAAAAAGAAAATTCTCACAAGACCATGCCTTTTTCATTTTCTCTTGAGGACAGAGGAGACACCCACAAAGCTCTGCTTCTCTGGGGTCATATAAACGGTGAACAGCCACTGGATTTCTGAGTGGGGCATCTTCAGTGGTGTAACCTGCATGACACCCAGAAACCTCCTGTAGCTGCCTGTGCATCCTCCTCACTCCCATAAAAAACCCCAGGAAACTCCCTGCTTCACCAATCTGGCCTGGGGGAGCCTTTCTTGGGTCTGTCTTGGGCTGCTGTCTACCGCAGGCATTTCTTTAACATCTGACCCTCAATTTCCCGTCTAAGAATTCAGTTTCCCTACCAGCAGATCCTGCTTTTGCAACTACTGCCAAAAGCTGGGGAGATCCGTCTCTTTCTCTGTGTCAAAGCCTTGTGGAGGGGTGCTGATTGGCTGGCCCAGAGCACCTGGCTTTCTAGAGGATCCCCACCAGGACCAGGTCTTCAGATTACTACAACTTCATGTGTCCAGTCCTGTGGCTGTATCTTCCCTGGGGTAATCAGTGCCACCACGATTTTGTGGGTAAGCATTTCACAAGCTAACAGGCAGAACTGTGAAGTGTTGGTTCTCAACCTGGCTGGGTGAGTGTCTAGAATGGGTAGCACACACTTGTGCATTTGTAGGGGTTTTTCCAAGGAGGCTTGGCATGTGGGACAGTGACGGGAGTAGACCCACCCTGATTGCGAATGGTACCCTCCAAAGGGCTGGGAGCTCAGGGAGGAGATTAGGAAAACAGGAAGACTTGGGTGTGCAAGCCCCTTCTTTGAGGAATTGACCCAATGTTGTAGCAATCCTCCAAGGACATCATGCCAGCTCCTGTTTCCTTCAGTGTGAACTCAGTGCTAGGGAGATTCTGTGTCTTCAGCAGCAGACTGGAACTGCTGAGGCATTCAGCTTCCAGACTGCGCATGCCTGTTGCCAATGCTGGACTTTGTCAGCCCTTATGTTAACCATTACCCAGTCCAATTAACCTTCCAGGGCCACTGAGATGGCTACCAGGTAAAGAGGCTTGCCACCAAGCCTGATGATCTGGGTTTGATCTCCAGAATTTGCATACACACAATACTAAAATACTAATATTAATTAAAATATTATATAAAATATTAATAGCACGAATGAGAAGTAAACCTCCTTCCATGCACGACTCTTCCTCTAGGGAATGCTGATGAGTACAAGGGCCAACTGTAATATTTAATTGGCTGGGAAACTGAAACACACACACACAGAGAGAGAGAGAGAGGTGGTTTAGCTATTCCTGGGATGAGAGCATCAACATCAGCATCAGCATCAGCATCAGCTATTACCCCCCTTGCTCACGGGTGAGTATTGGAGATGATACAGCTACTGTGGGTGGAACTGGGGAACCATGTTCTCGCACCTTCCTCTTAGTCACATTGCAGATGGAGGTGACAGGCAAAATATAAGCTCACCTTGCCAGACATGAAGGCTCCTGATTGCTTGTTTCCTCCTCCCTCTTCCAACTCTCTACTTCTTTGCTTCTTAGTAGTGTGTACGTGTTTGTGTATGTCTCTGTGTGTCTTTGTGTATACCTGTGTGTGTCTCTGTGTGTACATGTCTGTACACATATAAGAGGAAAACAGAGACAGAGACACAGAGAGAGGCATATATAGCAAGGAAATTGTGTGTGTGTGTGTGTGTGTGTGTGTGTGTTTGTGTGATATATGTGAATACAGACAGGGCTATGTGTGCCACTGTGGCACACATATGGAAGCCAGAGGACATCTTTAGATGTTGGTCCTTGTCCTCCACTTGTTTGAGACAGGGTTTTATGGCCACAGTATATACAGGTTAGTGGTCTGTGAGCTCCTGTGGACATTCCAGTTTCTACCTCCCAGTTGCTGTAGAAGTGCCGGGATCACAGATGTGCGAACCAATGATTCTGACATTACACTGGTGTTGAGGACTTAAACTCGGGTCTGCAAGCTTTCACAGAACCAGCTTCCTGCTTCCTTCTGAGGAAAGGTGGTGATGGTAGACATCTTGCAAACTATGAAGAAAAAGCCAAAATTATGAGTTGCAAATCAGGGCCATTGGGAGTTTCCTTTAGGATTTTGTTATAGAAGAAAAGCAGTCCCTCTGCACCCCATTCATTTCAACCACTAAAGTCGGGTGTCTGGTACTCGCAGCCCAATACTTAATGGTGACTATACTGGAGGCTCTGGAGACACTTTTAGCCATAGATAAAGTTTCAAAGGCAGTAGATCCTGTTTCTTAGAGTCCTGGACCCAGAAGTCTTGTGGTTTCCATCCATTCTGCCACCCGATGATGACTAAATTATTCTGCTGCTCAGAGGAGACTCACAATTAGAGACTAAGATTTAGGCCATTGTTGAACGAAGATTTCTTTTCATGTTTGATTTCCTAAGGGTTCGATTAATCTGGATTGCTTTTTATTTCATCCTCAGCTGACCTCAGGAATGACTGCTACTGTTTTTTCCCTTTTCTTGGGAGATGAGTTCATTAAGTGTACCTCCATTTAGGTTGTGTGCTTTAGTGTACTCTTCCTGGCCCATTAACATCTATTCCTTTTATTTTCTTCACAGATCTTATCTCACAAACCTCCAATCTTTACCAGAGATTTTATCAAATGAAAAGTAAGCGTAGATCTTAAACCATGTGTGGTCACTGAGTTACACTCCTTCTGGGTTAGCTAGGGAGAAAACTGTGATAGCTGTGGCCTGAATTCAAACCCGTGCTGAAGGCAGAGCTACAAGCACATGGCAGAGCCCCTGTTCTCCCCGGGCATATACGGTTGCTGTCAAGAGTGAAGGCCTGAGCTCGATCCCTGGGACACACATGGCAGGAGAGAACTGACTGTCAGCTATTCTGTGACCAACCTACTTGTGAAATTAAAATTTTAAAAAAGAAAGAAATTTTATGTTTTCTCTGGGCAGAGAGGTTTGGGTCAGTCTCTCAATGGAGTAGGTGTGAACGGCATGATGACTTAACCTGCCCTTCTTTCCCTGTGACTGTTGTCCTGTGACTGCTCCCTTCTTTAGCAGGAAGCTGGCCTGCACCCACATCTGATAACTGCCCTTCTTTTCCTATTCCTTGCTTCACCTTAACTCTCAATGTCTGTGGTTCTAAAGAAACTAATTTCATCTTCAGCCTGGGTGGTCATATGACTCAGGCCTGGCCAATCAGAACATCACACTACCTTGGACACAGTGATTGGCTCGACAATAGCCACGTGACTAGTCCGAGCTATTGACGCTGAAGACACTGAGAGATAGGATAAGGTTGACTGGGACTAAGTATCCTCTTCTTACAGGTGGCCTGGGGGGACAGAGTGGGCTGTTGCTGCCTATGCTCCTACTACAGACCCAGGACAAGTCTGAGATGGTGAGCTCCTGAGAGCCTCCTGTGAACAGAGACCACAAAAGAAAATATAGAGAGGAAGGGGAGGAGAAGGAGGGAGAGAGATTTGAAGAAAAATTGAGCCAAGATCAACCTGTGTTGGGGGTGACCCTGCAGGGATACCACTTGTGGGAGGGGGCAAAAAGGCATGGAGTCAACCACAGAGACTCTGGAAGTCAGGGGACAACCAAAAGCCAACTCCGTTATTGAGGGTATGGGCAGGCCTCTCAGATCCCATCCCAAGGTCCCATTGGTTCAGGTGACCAATTCTGCTGTGTTGTTCTTCCTTCATTGGCATCTCTGGTCAGGTTTCTCTGTCCGCAGTCTCTGGGTAAAGCTATTCTTCTCTTCATGGGATAAGGGAGGCTAGTAGCAACTGCAGGGATGATATTTTGCAGACTGCTATCCCCAGAGCTCAGTTTGAATTTGATGGTATTGATGGTGGCTATGATGTTATCCAATTCAGGTGTTTTAGGTCTGCTAAAACCTGTTGGCAAGTGTAGCCAATCTTACACATCGTATCCATGACCTTGGGGAGGATTTCCTTGGCAGGAGGTGTTACGTGTTCCTCAATATGGCCCAGCCATGGTCGTTGGACAAGCCAAGATGATATAACAGCGTGTAGAAAGATGGTGGGGAATGGGGCACACGGTGGCGGTGATATGATGGTACATTTCTTCCAAGGTGGATTCTTCATAGGGGAAGTGTCCGGTGACCAGGGCATAGAGAACAACGCCCAAGCTCCACATATCCCCTGCCATACAGTTGTATGGTTTTCTGGCTAAGATCTCTGGGGCCCACTATAGGAAGGAGCCCCAGAGTCCGTGTAGTATCCGGCACTCTACAAGCTGAGTGGCCAACCTGAAATTGCAAAGCTTAACTTTGCTGCCTCCACCCAGCAGGATGTTCTCTAATTTGATGTTGTGCTGTGCGGTACTTCTTTGGTGCAGGAAGTGAACAGCAGAAGCCAACTGGTTGAATATTGGCCTAGGCTCCTCCTCCTCTAAACAGCCCACCTTGCTGATGAATATTGCCTGGTCTTTTCCTACACTGTATTCCAATATGACATACGTGGTCCACTGAGTGTTGATAGCGTGGAAGAACTGGATGATGTTACAGTGTTGCAAGGACTCATGGATGGCTACCTCAGATCTGATGTATGCCACTTCATTGTGTGCTTTATGGAGTGCCTTGATAGCCACCTTTGTATTTGTGGGAAGGTGTTGGGGCAAGCATCACCTCCCCAAATGAACCACAATCTAGAGATGTTAGGATTTTAAAATCCTTCTCGAGGATGTCCTCTTCCTGGGGTCTGGCCATGATGTTCACTACGTTGTATTTCGTTGGAAATTCAAGGGACGCATGACGCTAGGGGAAAAAATGATATAGTTTTAGGATGGAAGTTTACAGGTATGAATTCTCTCTCTTGAAATCTGAGATATCCCAAACAACCTAAGGATGCCTTTAAGGCCCAAGAAGTACAAGAAACCATAGTAGAAAAAGTAAAGACTAAATGAATTTTTCAAATAGGAAATTGGGTAATAATGAAGAAATAGATATGGCATTCACAAATCAAACCTAGGATGCAAACTAATAGCATAAATGGAAACATGAAATAGCAAAACTTTACCCTGGAACCAAAACCAATGAACTGGAAAGGCACTCACTGTAACAAAGTCCAGTAGATTGGAGATTCGTAGTCTGTCACAGCCAATATTCAGAACACTTGTTCCAATGACTACCGACAGCTTCTCCAAGATACAAGGACAGGAGCCCAAATGTAGGCAGTGCCTATAACAGAGTAGTTGTTAGCATACTTCATAATGTCTCCTTGTGATGTCACCCCAAGGAGCTGCCCAATCATGGCTTGTCTAGCTGACAGTGGTTAGACCAGGTTCTGTACCAAAACCAGTACCCTGAGTATTTTTCTCATGCCTGGCATGAAATCCAAGACCAGAATCAAATCCAGGAAATGTGTGTGTGTGTGTGTGTGTGTGTGTGTGTGTGTGTGCTTGTGTGTGTGTGGTTGTGTGGGTATGTGGGTGTGCTTTCAGGACACACTGAACAATGGTGGTGGAGCATCTTGTTCCCAATAGAACTGATAGTTAGGTGGCTGGTGACACTGAATTAGAAGTTGTCTATTCCCAAGTGGCACAGTTCCTCCAGCTATCCACACGTCCATGTGTTCCACAAATTCCCAAACTAGAAGCCAAGTTCTCAACACATCTGACACACATTTAACAATCCCAATGTGGTACTTTGAATTAGAAATATATCATACACATGTGACATTTGAACACATGGACACACAAGGTCAGATGATGGTTTAGTTTGAGCTTTTATATGGTTGAGTCTTATTGGCAGAACTCCATCAGTGGGACTGTCTTGGTTGAATCAGTATAGTCTTCATGTCTTCTCCTGCTTCTTGCTGGAGTTTCAGTTGGTGACATCTCAATCTCCTGCTATCTTCCATGACACTGAACCACCCCAAAAGGCTCTTATTCCTCCAAACTAAGACAGACAGGTATGCTCACTCTTTCTTAAAATGCCATGTTTGTAAACTTTTACCACAACAGAATGGTAGCCAATAAACATGGTCTTAGCAGAGCTGGTTGATCCCTATCACCACCCTACCCACCCGTGTCGTCCAGCAGTCAAGCAGACTCATTGCTGTCACACAGTCACACATGGACTGTGTCTGTTCCATCCACCTCCACCAGACAAACAATTCCCCCTTCAAGTCCCAGGTCCCGTCCTCTATAGTTGTAGCACAGGTATCGTACTAAATAAACCTGCTTCCTGTTTCCGCTTCCCTCAGAAACCTGCAATTCCATGGAGACATGCTTTGTCTGACAGGAATGAAACTGCTTCAGACTCCCACTGCGAGGCCATCATTGTTGGATTCCTTGTGCCCAGATGGAGGATCTCTCGTAGCACCACTGTCTCTCTGAAGATCCCATCTCTCCTCACTCCCCATAAAGATGCAGACTCATATCACAAGGAAAGATAGAAGAATCCATGGAAAACTTAAAACTTGAAATATAAAACTAGGCAACACAGTCGGAAACAACCAATGGGATGACCCTCTCTTGTTTTGTTACCAGGAAAACTCACTGATGAATCCAACAATCTAAAGAAATAACTGTAAAGATCCACAAATATTCCAGTAGTCCATAAAACTGAGGGAAGGCACACTTTCAAATCTTTTTATAAAACAAACTCTTCTCATAAAGCCTTAGTCTCTAGCCAAGTAAAGACACCTTGAAAAGGGATGAGAATCTGAAAGGGGTTGGTCACTTAAGAACATAGGATTGTCCTTAAGGAGAGCATTGGACTGTTTACTTCTTAGTCAGTGACACGTTAAAACGATCATTTTTCATGATCAAGATGAGATGCCTTTGGGCGAACACAAGAGTGAATCTACATACAAAAACTGACAAAAGAGCACAGCATAGTCCGGCATCAATGAACATTGTCACCCATGAAAAGGAATGAAATGCCATTACCAGGGAAAAACATGGAATGAGTGAAAGTTATATTAGAGACAATCCAACAAATCAAAAAGTATTCAAAAAGAAAATCTCAGTAGGATTAGAATTTTAACAGCTGCGTTTTAAAACAAAATTTTATATAGAATCAACCAATGACTGTCAAACAATGAAAGACAAACAGAAAACAGAGGAACTCACTTTTTCAGGATCCACCCACTTTGGAATGTCCAAGTCTGTGAGAAATAACTGAGTCCAAATCCTCCCCCACCAACCAACTCCTCCTCTGAGGTACAAGGACAAAACGCAGCCTCAGGTAGCGCCTTATGTGGACTGGTCCCTAGCTGACCTCACAATGACTCCCTGTGACGTCACTGGCACTGGGCCAATCACGGCTGAACAAAACCAAAGCATTTTGCTATAGTTGTTTTCCCATCTCATTTTCATTTAAATAATTTTTTGTTGAAAAGTTGTTTTTCATTTTCCTTAACAACCAGAGTTCCTCCTCTCTCCCCTCTTCCTGCTCCCTCCCCACCTTCTCTTCAATGAACCCCCATCCCCTTCTCAAAAACAATAAGACCTTACAGGGCAATTCAACAAAGCTTGGCATATCAAATTAGGCTGGACAAAGGCCCTCCCCTGTATCAAGGCTGAGAATGGTATTCCTCTATAAGGAATGAGCTCCAAAAAGCCAGTTTGTGCAATAGGGATAAATCTTGGTCCCACTGTCAGTGGCCCCACTGAGTGCCCAATTCACAAAACTGTGACCCATTTTCAGAGGGCCTAGTTCGGTCCTATACAGATTTACTATCTGTCAGTCCAGTGTCAATGAGTCCCCACTAGCTCAGGTCAGCTGTCTCTCTGGGTTTCCCCATCATGATCTTGACCCTTTGCTCATATAACCCCTCCTCCCTCTCTTCAACTAAACTCCAGGAGCTTGGCCCAGTGCTTAGCCCAGCAGCTTCTCTTAACTCACTCACTTAGGGACAATGCATTTAGTGTTTGCTTATGCTCACTTTGTGGGTTCTCTTGCCTGCCTGCAGTGTCTGTCCTTTCTCTTTTCTTTCCTTTCTCTCTCTTTCTCACCTCTCTTCTCCCACTTTCCTTCACTAGTTTCTCCTCCCCTTTTGTCCTTGACAGAGTCTTACTCTGTAGTTGAGCTGGCCTCAAGTTCACTGTGTAGCCCTCAGGGTTGCAGCAATCCTCCACATCCCCCAAGGGCTAGGATCACAGGCATGAGCCTGAAGACCTGGCTCTAGTGTCCTCTATTGGGTCCCATAGAGTTACTCCTTGTCACCTTGCTTGCATTCAGAATGACCCAGGAAACACGTGAGGGACACTACTGGTATGTCTGTGAAGGAAGTCAAGGAAGAGCCACCCTGAATAGGGAGGGCACCATTTCAAGGGTTGAGAACCTAGATGGACTCCAAGACAAGGAGCTGGGATGCCTCCTCTCTGCTTCCTGTCTGCCTGAAGAATTCTCTGATATGTGGTGCTGCTGTCATGATTTTATATGAAAATACTCATTGTCTGACCTCTGAAACCCTGAGCCAGAATGAGTACTTTGTCCCTTTATATTGTCACTGGGGTGAAAAACTAACTAATAAAGTTTCTACATCTATATGAATTAAGCACATCGGTCATGCGAGTTCAGCTCCTGTCTTCAACATCTCACAGCCTAAGGACTGACCTCCCTTGCTCGTGATGGACCTTGTCTTTTGCTCATTGCTCCAGAGCGCGTGAATATGCCCTGTTTCCTACTGTAGCAGAGGCTCTTGGGTCAAACTCAGCCTTCTATGGGTCTTTTCCCCTACTGCTGCTGAAGGCCTGCACAGCAAACCTTGCATGAGTAATGAATGCTCTCAAGAAACTGGACTTAACTCTCTGTGAGGTACCTTCAGCTCCCTAGCCAGAAGTTGACTGATGTGGGCCAGGAGAGCCAACATTTTGCATCCTGGAGGGCCAGATAGTGGGGTCAAAGGGGACTCTCACAACAGGGGCTCCCTCACAGATCTCCAATTGGGTACAAATTACTCCCAAACACCTGCTTCACAGATTCTTCATTAAGTAGGAAAAAAAAGTGGCTGATTTCCACTTGTGCAGCAGCAAATGATCTTGCAGGTATAATTAGGAGTAGGAAAAGGGGGGCTGTGTTAGAATGGACTATGATGCTGTGGTAACGGAGATGAGAGACAACGGAAAGGGGGAAGGGAAAATGGAGAGGGGCAGGGCTTTTATCCTGGAGGGATGAAAGACTACCTCAGAATAGATGGGGGACAGAAGAGGCCCACAGACAAATAACAGTTTACCAAGGTAAAATGGGAAGCCCTGGGTTAGGATGAGATGTTTAACTTTAAAGGGCATGTTAATTAGGTGAGCCAATGGGGACTTTTGATAGCTGGGCTTTGGTAGTCAGGCTCAGGAGGAGAAAGTGGCCAAATGACGAAATAGACCTTGGTGGCCACCTTTGGGAGTGTAACCTAACAGGAGTTTTTAGCAAGTCAGAGGGATGGGGCAGAGGGCAAGGCCTGCCAGAGTCATGCTTGCCATGCGTGAGCAGGCCAGAGTTCCTTCAGTGGGCTCCCAGTGGTGACCTGAGCTGGGAAGATGTCTCTTCATGTCACACAGGCTCCCTCTTCCCTGTCCCTTCACAAATGACTCCCAATTTCAGCCTTTGCTTCTTCAGAGCTCAGCCTGTGGTGACTGGTAACTTCAAATATGGCATCCTCGGTTCCTCCACATTCTTCCATATTCCTCTTCCAGTGCTGCTCCCCCGATGGAATAGTGTCTCTGGCTTTGATTCTGGTTTGCTGTGGGGTTCTGGCAGCGGATGAGGAAAAGTGTTCCTGTGGAATTCAAAGGCTAGGTTATGAGAAGGAGTGGCACATCTGCCTGGCTCACTGGGAGTGCTTCCTGTGAGGGATTCATGGAGCATAAAGCCTCTTTGTGAGTGTTTTATTAATATATTAAAGACTGAGAGCTGGGAGGTGGTGGTGCACATGCCATAAATCCCAGCACTCGAGAGGCAGACTGCAGGTCTCTGTGAGTTCGAGGCCTATCTGGTCTACGAAGTGACTTCCAGGATACCAGAACTCTTACACAGAGAAACCCTATCTCAAGAGAAAAACAAAAAAGACGGTTTAGAGAGCTGGCCATATGGCTCAGTGGGTGCAGACCCTTACCACCAAAATGGAGGGCCTGCGTTTGATCCCTGGCACCCACATGGTCAAAGGAGAGAGCTGCTTACCACAGTTGTCCCCTGACCTCCACACTCTTGCTGCCCCCTACAACCCCAAATGAGTAAACAGTAATAAAAAAAAGAAAAAAGGAAAGACTGCCTGGAGGGGCTTGGAGGGCAGATAAATAGTTAGGTAGTAGATAGATGAATAGTCTTATGGGTTAAATATGAAATGTTCCCCATAGTCTCTAGTTGCCGCCTGGCAGGGCTGTTTGTAGAGGTCATGGAGACCTCAGGACATGGGATGTCCCTGGAGAAGCACACCCCATAGGAACATGTGGTTATGTTTAGTTCTAATTGTCCCCGTTTCCCAGCTTTGTGTCTATGAAAAATTATCAGATCCTTCACCACACAGTATTGCCGCCTCCAAGTTCTAAGTGCATGGCCCTTCTGAAACTGTGAGCCAAGGCAAATCCCTCCTCCCCATGGTAGTGTCTGGTCATAGAAACACAGATGTAACTAATCTGGATGGATGGATGGATGGATGGATGGATGGATGGATGGTTGGATGGACGGTGTTTGTGTGGATGGCTAGGTAGCTGGGTGAGGGGATAGACAGACAGAAGACAGCGTAGATAGAATTCGTCAGTTCCAGCTGTGGTGGTCTCACAATTAGAGCTGTTAACTGTTGGTATTCACTTGAAGGACCCTACAGTTCGAGTGTTAATCAGTGATAACATCTGAACCAGGACTTAAGGGAACTATCCTGAGCCTCGATCCTGAGCCTTGATTACATTCCATGTTTCTGTCTGACTCCATGTGTGGTTTAAATAGGGATGGCCCCACAGACTCGTAGATTTGAATGCTTGGACTTTAGGGGTGGTGCTACTTGACAGGGATGAGGGGGTTTGACCTTGTGGGAGGAAGTGTGTCACTAGAGGTGTTCTTTGGGGTTTCAAATGCTCAACAGGCCCAGTTTCTCTCTCTCTCTCTCTCTCTCTCTCTCTCTCTCTCTCTCTCTCTCTCTCTCTCTCTCTCTCTCTCTCTCTCTCTTTCTCTCTTCCTCTCATTCTAGCTTAGGTCTCTTGTAAAGCCACCAGTCCCTTGGGACAACTGTCCTAACTCATGGTCTTATTTAATAGCCTTTATTCCCCAAAAGTCTGACTTCCATAAAACCATAGACAGGTTACATTTATATCCTCTTAAGTAACTAAGAATAAAAATTTATTTCAGAATGAGTTTTGTGGGAATGCTTTCATTACACCCCATCTTTAAACTCATTTAAACAAGCATGCAGAGGGTGTCTAGCCACACAAACAGCATCAGATAGATGTCTTTGTCTTATTTTGGTTTATGTTGGGGGCAAGGAGAGTGGCAGAAGAGGGGCATTGTCTCTGGAATTCTAGTTTCAGATTTTCAACATTACTTTGAAGAAAGCAAGCTAGCTGGAAGCCTCTCTGACAGTTAGATGGTTTCAACACTTATGTGTTTCTCTAGAACCAAGCGCTACAGCATGTAATGTGTCTCTGTGTGTGTGTGTGTGTGTGTGTGTGTGTGTGTGTGTTTATGAGAGAGAGAGAGAGAGAGAGAGAGAGAGAGAGAGAGTTTGATTAGTAGAGGTATACAAGCAAGCAAGAAGGTTCTTTTGAAAAATCCACTTCTCTTTCTGTCTCTCTTTTAACTGAAAATAGATTCTTCTCTCATACAATTCATCGTAACTACATATTTCCCTCCCTCCACTCCTCCTCGCTCCCACACAGCCCCTCCCCTCTCCTCCAGATCCACTCTTCCTCTGCTACTCTTTCGGGGAAAGAACAGGCTTCTAAGAGACGACAGCCAAATAGTACAAAATAAGAAAGAATATGCAAGGCAAAAGCCCCATATCAGGAGTGGACAAGGGAACTCAATAGGAGGAAAAGAGTCCCAAAAGCATTATAAAAAGTCAGAGATACTCCCTCTCTGACTGTTAGGAGTCCCAGAAAAATCACCAAACTAACAGCCATAGCATACACAGAGGATGTGGAGCGGAACATTGCAGGCCCCATGTTTGCCACTTCGGTCTCTGTGAGTCCATGTGATTCAGTGGGCTCTATTTTCTCTTGGTGTCCTCCATGCCCTCTGACTCCAAAAGGCTGTACTCCCCCTCTACTCTGGTGTTTCCTGATCACTACAGGGTGGGACCCAAATGAAACCTCCAGTTTAGACTCTCCCTTCCATTAATGTCTGGCCTTGTGCCACTCTGCCTAGTGCCATTGGCTGCAGGAGGAATCCTCTTTGATGACAGGTGGAGAAGAATCATCTATGAGTATAACACAGCATTAGGAATTAGGTTGTACCCTGAGGCTGTTGTGACTGGGTTGGTGTCCAGGTCTCTCTTTTCACAGCCTGAAAGGTACCTTTTGGTGCCAAAGACACTAGAACGTAGGGGTGAAGGCTCCAAATCCTCACCAGCTCAACATAACTACATTTAGTGAGCAGTATGGAAGTTGTCCTTGGTAATGGGGCCCTATTGTCAGTTTTCAGAGGGTGACCTGAGTCCTAGCATCAGCCTGGGATGTTTAGAGATATTCAGAGACAATAACTCAATCGAATGTAACTCAGTCCCACTACTGTAACAGAAAATTAGGAAACAACCTTCCTCAAGACCCAGCAATACCACTTTGGGGTATATATCCAAAGGATGCTCAATCATACCACAAGGACATGTGCTCAACTATGTTCATAGCAGCTTTGTTTGTCATAGCTAGAACATGGAAACAACGTAAATGCCCCTCGACCAAAGAATGGATAAAGAAAATATGGTACATTTACACAATGGATTACTACATAGCAGAGAAAAATAATGATATCTTGAAACTTGCAGGCAAATGGATGGAACTAGAAAACACCATATTGAGTGAGGTAACCCAGAACCTCACCCAGAAAGACAAATATTATATGTACTTACTCACAAGTGGCATTTATACATAAAGGAAAAAAAACAAACAAACAAAGACAAAAAACCCGACCAGTATACAAATCACAATCCCAGAGAAACTAGACAACAAGGAGGACCCTAAGGAAGATATACATGCATCTCATCTACATGGCAAGTAGATAAAGATCACCTGAATAATTTGAGCATGGGGACCATGGAAAAGGATTGAAGGGGACGGGATAAGCAGTAAGAAAGGGAGCAGGGAAAAATGCATAGCTCTGTAAAATCAATAAAATAATTAAAATAAGAATTTATCTACAAAACAAGAAAAGTTTGACTATGAAGTTCAGAAAAACCTAAATAATTATAACCGTAAATCCTAAGTAACTAAGTACGTTATATCCTTATTGTTTTTGATGGGGTTGGAAAATTGTGATTTGCCCATCAAAAGCCGAGTGATATATTCTTATTTTCTTGCATAAGTAAGTATATAGTAGATTATTACAAAAACAATAATATTACTAACACTTACATTATGAAATAGAACATTCTCAGGCAAGACGCTCACTTCCCCAGCCTCTTTATTTACAATTAGGTATCCTTAAATAAAATGTTTTCTTATTATGTTTGAAATAGGGGAGAGACAAAGTGGGAGGGAGAGAGTCTAGAAATGAAGCAGCAGGGCATGGGACCTAGAGCACTGGTTGTTTTTGCAGAGGACATAGGTTCAATTCCACGTACGCACATGGCAGCTTACAACCATTTATAGCCCTAGCTCCAGGAGATACCACTCGCCCTTCTGGCTTCTGTGGGTCCTACATGCATAAGATGCGCGCGCACACACACACACACACACACACACACACACACACACACAAGAGCACAAACACAAATAAAAATAAACTTTTAAGTGATCAAACTAAACTGCAGAATATCATTAACAAGACTAAGGGTGAGGCTTGTGTGTTATTTCACAATTAGAGCAAAAAGCAAAACTTTGAAATGGAACCGGGACCTCAGAGTGGGCAGACATGCAGTTACCTCTGGAGGCTGAGGGAATAATAACCACGTACACTTAGCAGATGACAGTGAGGACGGAAGACAGTGATTGCCAGCTCCTTCCTGTGGTTGCTCTGAGACATGTGCATGGCCAGGGGCCGCATCAGTATGGGTGGATCAACCTGGACTCTGGAAGTAGATGGTCACATTGCTGTATAGCTGCCTTTACTTTGGGGGGTGAGGAGGTTGAGCATAGGGCATATCCAGAGGTCACTCTGACCAAGATGATGATATTTTTGAATGGCAGATATCTACAGACCCCTTAAGATTTGTAGAGACCCTGGACCTGGAGGGAGTTGGGAGGACCTTGGACTTAACATAGTGTAGGGAACCCTGATGGCTCTTTGGCCTGGAGAGGGAGGGAGTGGAGGTATGGGTAGAGGGGAGGGGAGGGAAGGCGGAGGAGGAGGGGAGGAGATGGAAATTTTTAATAAAAAAAATGAGAAAAGAAAAAAAAGATTTTAGAGACTTCCTTAAAGGGACAGAGTTGGCAAAATTGTAGATCCTTAAACTGCTCCCCATGTAAAATGTGGTGTATGTCTTCTTCTGTTCCTCACCTTGGTTCACAGGTAAAATTACATTTTTAAGTGGGGTTTTGCGGCGAACCCCCCTGGCCAGCAGGGAAGAACGACCACGGAGTCGAGGATTCTTCTCAAATCACGCTTTTTTGGAGCCTCTTGGTTGAAGGGAGAGCAGGAAGCGAAGGGCCCAGAGCACTAAACTGCAGCCGCTTATATAGGGAGAGCATACACAGGTCGTGCCTGGATTGGCTACTTGCTTGTCTTTCGATGCCCCTGGCCACGGGATTGGCCAAGATTACTGCGCACTACTGCACATGCGAGAGGTTCGTCTACAGCCTTGCCTAATATGGAGTTGTTTACTCGGTGGTGCAGGGACTCGGCGCCATATTGTAATGGCGGCCAGCAAATCTGCTCCCTGCAGGGTTTCATAGACAGCAGCTGAGGTGTGGCACTGTATGGTAGGGCTGGAGTTCCTAAAGAGAGCCCAGGAGTGGCACCCCAGAAGTTTTGTGGATGCCAATGCCAAGTAATGGCCATCAGAAACAATAGTCACAATGAAATGGAGCCTGCTGGTGCCAGAAGACAGGCTGTATGTGATGCCAAGGGCAGGGCCAGGGAGGTGACCCAGGCCCCTTGAGGGAGCCCACAGGACCATGAGTGGATATCGGATGTTGAGCATTGAGTCATGTGTACTGTTGGGAGTTAGATTTTTGACTTCTCTAGATTGTGGCTGTACTCTATTTCAGCTCTCTTGAAGATTAGAAACAAACAAACAAACACATAATCCAATGGGACTTAAATTTTCATATTTCACAACCCACAATTGAGAGATTTTAAACCTTTTTAAAAAATAAAGTTTTGGATATTCACTGAAGATTGAAATTTAGAAACTTGATATTTCCTTTAAACATTTAAGATTATTTATGATTATTATGTGGCACTTGAAGTTTTTTAAATGTTGTATATTAGGATGTCTTTATTAGCATATAATCTTAAGGAAAGTAAAAGGCTAAAGAGTTAGTAACCTAGCTATGAGCACCAAACACTAAACATGAGAAACTGGGATGTTTCTATCTTATGATGCAGCAAGAGTTTCAATTCAAAAACTGTTAATGTTTTTAAAGCTAAGTTAACAGGGATAAAAATGCAAGTCCTAATCTTATAAAGCTTCTAACTTATTGTTAGTAATGTAATGATAAAAATATAATTAGACTATTCAAATTAGTCATCACCTTATACATAACCAAATTCGTTAATGTGTTCAGAACTAAACTTGCAGACACACTACGCACAAATATAAATTATTTACAGAAATAAGTTTCATTTATCCTCCTGTATATGTTTTCATGTTTAAGGCTCAGGCAAATAGATGAAAAGAAGTAAAGTTTACCTAAAATCAGGTATGCTTAATAGATGGCCTTCAAAATTCTTCGGAGATCTGCTGACCGTGGCATTTAAAATGTTAAATGGAAAAAACTTCCTTCGAGAGACAGAAATGCAGGTCATAAAGGCTTAAGACAGTGACTTAAGGTATATAAAAATGTTTCTCTTGTTATGCTATTGTTATACTAAGATTTCAATAGCCATAGCTTTTGCTGTGACCCAAAGGCATGAGTCTACTTCAGCTGTTTTACAGACACCTATAGGTGTTTTTTCTATAATGTAGATTTAAGTACAGATGTCAAACAGTGCTAATGTTAATGTGGACTATAGGGAAGACTGCGTATTTTACATCTGTAGCATAAAATATTCTGAATATATCTGATCTGTAGTGTGAAGCGGCGGGGCTGTGTCCCGCCGCCGGCTAGCTTTACACCCGAAATAATTACACGGAAACTGTATTCTTTTAAAACACTGCCTGGCCCATAGTTTCAGCCTCTTATTAGTTAATTCTCACATCTTCCTTTAACCCATATTTAGTAATTTGGGTAGCACCACGAGTTGTGGCTTACCAGGAGAGATCTTAACCTGCGTCCATCTCGGAGAGGAGCAGCATGGAGACTCACCACGCGACTCCCTGAAGCGTCTCCCCCTAACTCTACTTCCTTGTTCCCACAATTCTGTTCTGTCTACTCCACCTACCTAATTTTCTGTTCTTAAAGGGCCAAGGCAGTTTTCTTTATTAATTAACCAATGAAAGAAACATAGACAGATAACTCTCCTCCATCATTTCCCCTTTTTCTGTTTAAACAAAAAAGAAAGGCTTCAACTTTAACATAGCAAAATTACATATAACAAAACAGTTATCAAGCAAGTATTACAGTTAAAATATTTAAATCTATTTTATCTTTTATCATAACTAAGGAAAGCTATAACTATCTATTTATTCTTCAACTCCATCAAAGACTCCAGAAGGATATAATGTTACCTAAGTAAACAAGAAATAAGTAACTTATAAAACTCTAGAAATGACAGAGACAACTCGCTGCCTGGACAGTCACCCAAAGTTCCTCTGTACCGTTGGGGCATCCATCTTCGGCCTACAGGCCCATAGTATCCAGCAGACATTTCCATGAAGCAGAAAAATTCCAAAGACAGTTCAGTCACTTTCTGTTGTGTCCTGCAGAACGTCTCGCAGACTCTTTCATGAATCAGGAACCCCGAAAGACCATCTCACCTTTAGGCAAGTTCAGCAGTCCTCTCTCTGCGGGTTCTTTGTGTCCAGTTTATGGAACAGTCCAGGCAAGAGCAGTTTCTTGCCCAAATGGCTAACAAACTCCATAGGTAGCCTCTTCGATGCCCATCTTCCTCTCGAAGTAGATTGGTGCTGCCAGGAGCAGATGTGTCTCATTGTCATGAAAAACCCTAAGTTATTAAAACATTAAATGCCATATTCTGCAGTCTTTGAAAGATATGAAGAATGTTTATCTAACTGAAATATATCTCTACATATCTAGAAAATCTAATAACTTGACTACAAGCTTAACTATTATCAATGATTATCCATTAACAACCTATATTTCCTAATTATACATTATAGTTTTTAAAATGAACTACAATCACAATAGCTTAATCAAGATCAGAAATACATATACATATAACAAAATTGACCTTAAAATCTATACCAATGCAAATTTATATCTATATCATCGTTGGGCGCCAATCTGTAGTGTGAAGCGGCGGGGCTGTGTCCCGCCGCCGGCTAGCTTTACACCCGAAATAATTACACGGAAACTGTATTCTTTTAAAACACTGCCTGGCCCATAGTTTCAGCCTCTTATTAGTTAATTCTCACATCTTCCTTTAACCCATATTTAGTAATTTGGGTAGCACCACGAGTTGTGGCTTACCAGGAGAGATCTTAACCTGCGTCCATCTCGGAGAGGAGCAGCATGGAGACTCACCACGCGACTCCCTGAAGCGTCTCCCCCTAACTCTACTTCCTTGTTCCCACAATTCTGTTCTGTCTACTCCACCTACCTAATTTTCTGTTCTTAAAGGGCCAAGGCAGTTTTCTTTATTAATTAACCAATGAAAGAAACATAGACAGATAACTCTCCTCCATCAGATCTGTGGTGAGTTTAAATCTGAAGTGTCTTGGTTCGATTTTGAGCTGTATGACCAATCTAAAGATGAGGCTGAGCCGTTAAAGGCAGGGAAACCTGCTTTTGTATCCAGGCTTGCCTGGTCTGTATGCTCACTAGTATTTCTTTTATGCAGTTGCTAACACAAATTTATAGTTGCTAGGTGTTCTTCTTGAATATTTCTCATTTTTATGTAGTGACCTTCTTTATATTTTCATTTTTTTGCTTATGAATGATTTCGTTCACTAACAAAATAATACACCAGTTCATTTGGGGCATTTGCTTTTTCAAAAAATTATTTTCAACATTTGACTCTCATTTTACAAGTGTCTTCACCAATGAGGTGTGCTTCTTCTTCTTTTTTCTCTATCTCTCTTTGTAGCCCTAGCTATCCTGGAGATAGTTATGTAGACCAGGCTGACCTCAAACTAACAGATATCCTCCTGCTTCTGCCTCCTGAGTGCTGGAATTAAAAGCATGTGCCACCACACCTGACCTAAATCTTATAAATTTGTGGCTGTTTTCTGATTGGTTGGATTGTCATCTCTTCTCTTCTGTTCCCCCAATAGAATCAGGGAGTTTGAAGTTAAGGGTTGAGGGTGGGCCAGGTGTGTCTTTGCCCATGCCTGGAGGCCGAGGACCAGGCAAGCATGTGTGACTAGACTAGGCCGGGGTGCTGGCTGAGGGACCAGGCTAGAGAGCTTAGTCTGAGAAGTTGTCAGCACTGTGGAGATCTCTTTCCTCATAGGCAACTTCCTGCTTTGTTTGCCACTAAGCTTCAGTCTTTTCTTTTTTTCAGCATGAGATTCTTGGGCAATATTCTAGTTTTTTGGGGTCACCCGATGCAAGGGTCTGCTAACCAAAAGGAGGGACACAGGTGTTTCTCCGATTTATCTTCATTCCTGCCAGGCAGTTTACAAGGGCAGGACGCAGGTTGAAAAGACATATGCGAGATGCTTCACAAGCAGTCTCCCAGGTGCTGAGTAAATAAATAGTCGATACTGATCCATCTTCTGAGCTGTGGACACCTGAGCTGAGCTGACCTGAAACAGCTGGGAATCTCCACGCCAGGGCTCTGCTCTTTCTGACCCTGGAAGTGAGGACAGCCTAAGGCCGAGATGAAAGCAACAGCCTGAGGAAGCTTCAAATCCTGGTGTCTGTGACCTGCCTGACCTTGGTCCATGAAAGCACTCAAGGTGAGCTGGTTGGGCATTTCATCCTGGCTGTGATTGATGGACAAGAATCACATGGAGTAGCTGTGGCCTGGCTGCCCTGTGAGCAGAATCAACTGCTGCTGCTCCTGCTCTCTGTCCTGTCCTCTCAGGGAAGTGACACAAAAGCCTGAGCATGTCAACAGAGCTTCTACAAGGCTCCTGGCTGTAGGTTTCCTGACAGCACACACTGACAACTGCAGGTGGATGCAGAGGCCCGGGAGTAACCCCTGGCTAATGCTTTCTTCTCTGTGCTCGGGGTATCATTAACATTCCAAGTGGCAGGACCAGTGTTGTGTTCAGATGTGAAACACCACCGTGGGCTGACTGGTCCTCAGCTGGGTATGCTGGCTGGGGAGGTTGGAGAATCTTGTGAGGGAGATTTTACATGAAGGAAGGAAGTTGCTTCAGAGCAGGGGGCTTGAGTTTTAAAGCCTGGGCCTAGTTCCTCTTCTTTCTCTGAACTCCACTGCCTGTTCCTTGGAGCTGTGAGTCTCAGAGCCTCCCCGTCGTCATCCACCATCACCATCCCCCTGCTCCACCATGCCTTCACTGCGCCCCAGTCAGCTGGGACCCAAACTAAATTCTTCCTTCCTTTAGTTCATTGGTTCTCAACCTGTGGGTCGCAACCCCTTCCTGGACTGAAGGACCCTTTCATAGCGGGTGCGTAAAACCAAGAGAAGCACCAGGCACTTGCATTACAATTCATAATAGTAGCAAAATCACAGTTATGAAGTGGTAAGGAAAATAATGCTATGGTTGGGCCCAGCACAACACGAGGAACCATAGAAAAGGATCGCAGCCTTAGGAAGTCTGAGAACCACTGTTCTCAAAATAGCTGTATTTGCCACGGGTTCTGTTATAGTAACAAGGAAACACATTATCACAAGAAGAGCATCTGCAATCTCTGAATCCTGACATCAGTGGTCATCAACCTTCTCAATGCTTTGAGCCTTTGCTGTAGTCCCTCATGTTGTGCTGGCCCCAGCCATAACATTATTTTCGCTGTTGCTTCATGAAATTAATTTGACAATTGCTATGACCTGGAATGTCAGTATCTGATATGCAGCATGTATTCTCATTGCTGTACATTGACCCACAGAGGGCAACCCACAGGTTGATCCAGCAGGTCGGCAGCCTTCTGTTCCTTGCTGATTGAAGGAATCTGTAAGAGAGAATTATTTCCCACTGTTTGAGCGTGGTTTGTGATTGCATTAATTTGGGGGATATCAGAGAATTCAATAGGCAGACCTGGATCTCAAAGCCAAGCTGGGGATGTTCAACAGGATCCATCCTTCAAGATGGTGAGCATGGTAGCATCCATATCCTGCAGTGGCTTCAGTGTGGGTGTCCCTCAACACACACACACACACACACACACACACACACACACAGAGAGAGAGAGAGAGAGAGAGAGAGAGAGAGAGAGAGAGAGAGAGAGAGAGAAAGAGAACGAGAGAGAGAGCCTTTGTGCTGGTATTGAGACGGGGAGTCTGGTTAGGCTCCCAGCTAACCAGCTTATGAGTTAGCTGTCCTTATAAAAGGGCTGTTGGATGTGAGTTCACTCTTCCTCCCTTCTACCATGCAACCACAGGCAAAGCCAGCTAAAAGCAACAAGCCCTCAGCAGACACAGAGACTCTTGGCACCTTGATCTTGGAACTTCTCAGCCTCCACAGCTGTGAGACATAACTGTCTCTTGTTCATACCCTCATTTTTCAGCATTTGCTAGAGTTGCCCAAGGAGCCTGGGACACATACATTCAAATAAACACATATCCAGGTTTACAGTATTGGGAATCAATGGTAAAAGGAGGAGAAGTGAATGTCTATTATTAACCACAACAAAGTAATCTCTTCATAAAGAAATCAATAGGAAATTCACCACAGAGACACACAAATGGATGGATGGATGGATGGATGGATATATAGAGAAATAGATTGAAAATAGATATTGCTAATATCAACTAGAAAAAAAGATATTTGTTCAGCCTAGTTCATTGAAAATGGAGAATAAAAATTATACCAGGCTCTATTCAAATTGTGAGATAGTGAGAATCCAAAGGTTGGGTAGGAATGCTCTTTGCTTAATAAAAATAATAGAGATCATGGACTCAGGTATTCGTTTATGATAAGAGACCGACAAAGTCACCCACTGACTGATGCAGCAACTGGAGAAAACGGGTCTACGCTGCAAATGCAACTAATCCTCTGACTCTTTACCTCATTGCTAGCAGTGCTGCCCTTGTGCATACTTTCCTACACTAAGAGTGACCTTCGAGATAATTCAGTACTGCATAGAACATTTAAAATACTGCCCCCAACATTACTGTTATTTTAAGGACGCGCCGTGTTAAATTTCGGATACAGGATACATGCAGCTGTGAAAAAAAAAGAAACATTATCACAAGCTTCTGGGGAGAAAGCAATGTAAAAAGGGAGCAAGAGAAACTGGAATGAGTTTGGCTGGAATTCTCTAAGGGACATCTGGCTGACAAATCCCCAGTAGCGCTTCTTGTGCCAGGAAAGGTGCTGTGTTCCTTAACCCAGTCCCTCCAGCAGTGTTTGCGTGTGCATTCACTCACGGAAATAATCTGGTCAGAGACTCTGGCACCACATCGGCCCCAGGTGGCTTAGGAAGATCAGGGTGGGGCTCTCGGGGGCCCAGCTCCCATGGGAGCAGGGTCCTACAGCGTGAAGAATGATTGCAGTGGGGTCAGGCAGAGGGCGCTGTTTGCCGGGTGTCACACAGACCCTGAGTCGCCCCCTCTGGTTGAACCTCACTGGCGGGAATGGCAGGAGCTGGAATCTTCCAGAAGGTGCACCAGCGGCACCTGTAGGGGGCAGTGTGAGGAGAGCGGCCCCAAACCAGCTGCTTCTCAGACCTCTCCAGTCAGAAGCCAGGACTCATGGACACACTGAGGTAAGGACTGCTGAGGAAGGGAGTGTGGTTGGGGCTGTAGGCGAATTAACCGCTCATCTCTCAGGTCAGCAAGTGGTCCAGAGCATAGACTCTGTGGGGCAAAAAGTGTGAGGAAGTTTTGTGAGTGCGTGAGGTGTGAGTGCGTGGGGCGGTGGGGGGCAGAACACGGGGTGAGGGCAGCAGGAGTCCGGAGGGTGGGGAGGTGGGAGCAGATTCCGGACCTGGAGATAGGAGGCTTCTGTGACAGGCAGACGGGGGACATCAGGGAGCAGAGCTAGCCACTCACTCCTCTCCTCGACAGGACCAGGCGCCCTCTGGAGATGGTTGTCCTACTGGCCTTGCTCACAGCCATGGTCTTGTCATGGGTGCCGACCGCAGGAGCAAGTAAGTGCTGCATCCCTGTGCCCCTAGAAGAGCCAAGATGATGAAGCTTAGTGACGCCAGGAGACTACTGTGATAGATCACACTAAAGTCCAGGAATGAGAGACCCAATGTCATGAAGGCTTCAGTGTGGGGGTGGGGGTGACATTGGGGGGCAGGAGTGGGCCTACTGGGGATGGAGGGGTTGGGGTATGCTGGTGAAGGCCAGCAAGGGTGTGCTTCTGATTAGGAACTTCCCCTAGGGACAAGAGTTGTGCACTCATTCCCTGGGGCTTCTGGTCTGTCTCTCCCATCACTCCTCCTTCTTGGAAGGTGGTTTAGAAAACCAGGGCCACCCTAACCTTGGAGCTTCAGCACTGCCTGAGGATGGGGTATTAGTGGAGAGGGTACCTCCATTGTCTTCCCCAAGCTGGACCTGTGCTAATGCTGATGCACGAGAGTTTATATTGCCCACCTAGGAAGGGACCTGGAAACGAGGAGGTGGGACAGGAGAAAGGGTGGCTGTGGAAATGGACGCGCTTTGGTATTTCTGGACACTCAAGAGTGTCTGTCTGAGAGTGTGGGTTCATGCAGTGTGCCCGGATGTGAAGGACCAAGTGAAATACCCAGTGGACAGGTGGGGGAGAATCCACAGGCAGGCTGAGAACTTAGGAGGCATGCACAGACTGTGGGCATGGGGAGAGTTGGGAGCTCACTGGACTTGGCCGCCAGTTGGAATAGGATGACGGGTTTGGTACTGCAGGAGGAACAATGGTCCCATTTTCTCTCTTTTCCAATCCCTGACTTCAGACAGAATCACCTGTCACTCCTGTGAGGCAGAGAACAGCTTTAACTGCACCAATCCAAAGCAGTGTGAACCTCCAGAAAATTTGTGTGTGGTGGCTGCCATCCGTAAGTGTTGCTTCATTCTGGATTCGTCCTGGGATCCTGTGGGCAGGACACAAATGCTGTTAGGAATAGGAGCTGTCAATCAAAAGTGACCCATAAAAAACAAAAACAACAGTAACAGTGATCACACACACACACACACACACACACACACACACAAAACCAAACAGACAAAATGCTGAGAAGGAAAAGTCATGAGCAGCAGGTGCCGGTCTGAGTTCGGGGAAGCTCAAGCCAGGCAGGAACAATGGAGTCAGCCATGGGCACTAGAGAGCTGGGAGAAGAGTAGAGATTTGTCTGCAGCCATTTCTCTTTGAAAGAAATGGAACTCTAATGATGTCAAATGCCTTACTGAGACCAGCATCTAGGTAGGTTTGGTGAGGGTCAGTTACTCCTTCATCCACTTGGGGAAGTGTCCATTGCTTTGGTGTTTGCAGACTGACTTGCACCCCCCCCCACACACACATTCTGGCTGCTAGAAATTCTGGATACTAGAAGAGCTTTCTTCCCAGAGTGGATCCAGGGAACCCATCCCATTCTACCTACATGAGGGTTTTCAGCGCATGAGCATTCAAAATCAATCCCCATCACCACTACCACACACACATCCCTGTGTGTCTCTCTGTGTTCTGGGAAGTTTGTAGGATGGGGGAGCAGTAGACAGGACTGGATTCAGCTAATTGGAACTTTATTCCTTAATATGAAGAAAACAGTCTTGTGCAATGCAAGATGACATTCAAAGACTAGCCTCTCAGCTGGATCTCACTCAGGATGGCCAGCGCTCCTTCTGATCTGCTCGTCTGTCTCAGTCGCTTGAGTCAATTCTGTGTTTTAAAAAAGTTGAGGCTCAAGGATCCTGTGTTTCCAAATACAGGCACAAATCCCATAGCACGTGGAGCCCCATACAGTCCACCCTGGAACAGCCTGGACTTCCTCCTCCCGAGCGGTGGCTCCGCCCCTCTGACTGATGCTCTCCTTAAGTGAGGATCTCTGACAGGGTGTCAAGGGTGCAGATAACCCCGAGAGACTCCCGTATCAGGACTTCAAGCTCATCACATCTTTTCCTTTCTTTTCTATTAGAATTCTATGGACGTTTCTACATTTCTTCAAAGCAGTGCACCAGGTACTGCCCAGTGAGTGTAGATGAAACTGTTATCTCCCGTGCTGGACCGCCGCAGCCGAAGCCCTTTGTGGCCCAAAAGCCCTTGCCCTTCTTATATGTAAGGTGCTGCAAATGGAACTTGTGTAACGAGTATGGGCCTCCAATCCCGCAGTTCAAGGAGCAGCCCGGGAAAGCCAGTGAGAGAAGATACAGATACACTGAGCTCTTCCTGCCTGGCTTCATGGTCCTGGCTGCTCCTGGGCTCACAGACCTCAGCCTGCTGTAAGCTGCAGATGGACCTGGAGCATGCCTTGTGGGTCACGAATTCCCTGGACCCCTGGACCCTTCTGATTAAATTTGTTTTCCTTCGTTAACTTCCTGACTTGAGTCCTGTGATCCCTGGATGGGCAGGTGGGAAGCCAGGCTCCATAGCTGTCAGCCCAGCAGCTCCTTGTCTTCCATAAGAGCCATTTGCAAGTCTTACCAGTGTTGCTGGTCAGTGCCTCTGAAATTAACCCTTGCCCCTCCCTTTTCCATTCCACTACATCTGAGTGCCTCTGAGTGTCTCTGAGCTGGTGCGAAGGGAACTCTTGCCTCCTCCACAAAGACAACATGCACTGGGACCAAGGATCAAAGGGAAAGATGGACTAACAGGAGCAAACATCCTCAAGTTAAAACTCCTCTTTGCCATCTATGCAACTATCTGACACTGCATCCATTTGTAAATTTCCACCCATGGATCGATCTGGCATCAGAAGCTTGGGCCACATAGATAGCAGCAGGAATAGGTCCTCCGTGTTTCTAGTGAGCTGCAGCCCATCCATAGTGAAAGACCCCCGATGTGGGGAGACTCTCATTCAAGTCTTGGGATAACACAACCCCTTCCCCCCCCCCCCCAGTAACTCACAAGAGACCGTCCTTGCTGCAATCACACGAGGTTGAATCGATGAGATGAGATGGGAACCAGTGCACTGGGGCTGAGACTCATAACCCACGCAGGGGAAGAGTTAGACATGGAGTAACCATGAGAAGGGGTATTTAAGGGAAGAAACCACAGCCCAGTAATCCAAAGGGGTAGGGAGGGCATCATAGAAAATTCCAAAAATACCAATGAGAATCACAAGGGGGTAACTCCCTGTTTCACAAGATTCTCAAGATTACAATCTAACTTTATCTTCAGCTAGTTCCTGAAACTGATCTGGCTAATCCTAGATTTCTGATTCTTCCCTCCCTGATTAGATTCTTTCTTGGCTCTACTTTTTCCTGCTAGTGGGGTCTGGATTTATCCAGGTCTTTTAGTTCAGAGTATGCGGAACTCCTCTACAAGCTTGTATCAGAGAACTTGCTAGCAGAGGAGAAGAGATGCAAGGATTTCAATTGTTCCCAGTAATGGAACAGAGAGATACACAATGAAATCTGCTTAGAATACATACTATTATATCATTTAAGTTACTCAAAGAGTTTAAAACCACTTGTGCTCAATACAGTGCCACGGCATCCTTTACCCAGACACTGTTAGAGAATATAGCTGTAGAAGCTCTGCCACCAGCAGATTGGAAGCAGATAGCTAAGGCTTGCCTGTCAGGAGGAGATTATCCATTGTGGAAAACCAAATTTACAGAACAGTGTCGGGCCATAGCTGAGAGAAACAGAGCCCAGCAAATTCCTATTTCATATGAGATGCCTGAAGGTGAGGGACCTTATACGGGAACAAATCAACAGTTAGAATGATATAGCAGCATATATCAAAATTAGTGCAGCAGCCAAGAAGGCCTGGAGTAAGCTTCCATCGTCAAAAGAAGAAACTGAGGAATTATCTAGTATAAAGCAGGGACCAGATGAGTTATTTCAAGACTTTGTTTCCAGACTAATACAGGCATCTAATAGATTGATTGGAGACTCAGAAGCAGGACAGAAAATAATTAAACAGTTAGCATTTGAGAAGGCCAATGCTGTATGCAAGGTGGCTATAAGACCTTTTAAGAAACAGGGTAACATTACAGATTATATCTGAATTTGCTCGAATATTGAGCAATCATATACACAAGGATTGTCCTTAGCTGCTGCCTTACAGGGAAAGACAAATAATGATACCTTATCCCAGCAGGGAGACCTAGCCCCAAGGAGAATGTAAGCTACAGGAATACCTGGAGGTTGTTTTGGGTGCTGTCTTATGGGGCCTCAGGTCAGACCATGTCCTGATAGGAGAGTAAACCCAAGGATTAGAAGAGAACCAGGGTTGTGTAGGAGATGCAGGAGAGGAAAGTATTGGACTAGTGAGTGCAGATCAAAAAGAGATGATCTAGGAAATCCCCTTTCGGGAAATGGACACAGGGGCCAGCCTCAGGCCCAGAGACAAAATTATGGGGCAATCCAGCAATCTCTACCCCCACAAGGAAATCTATACAGGACCTTTTCAGAGCAACCCCAGGAAGCACAGGGTTTGACCTCAGTTCTGCCATATACACACACGGTTCTGACACCTGAAATGGGGATACAAGCTCTTCCCACAGCGGTCTATGGGCCTTTACCAAAAGGCACTGTAGGATTATTGTTAGGAAGAAGTAGCTCAACTACACAAGGGATCTTTGTGGCTCCTGGAGTCATTGATGCTGATTTTGAGGGAGAGATCACGGTGATGACTCACTCAGCAAGTAGAGTTTCTGTAGTAAAAGCAGGTCACAGGCTTGCACAATTAATACTATGCAAACCAATAATCAGAGTAAGAAAGAAAAGAGAGGAAAGGATGGATTTGGTTTGTCTGATGAATATTGGGTAAAAGCCATAGGTCCTCAGAGATCAGAACTCACTTTGGTTATAAATGGAAAAGGATTTTCCAGCCTTCTAGATACTGGTGCAGATATTTCAGTTATAATTGCCAGCCAGTGGCCTTCTAAGTGGCCAAAAACGGATACTATTACACAGCTACAAGGAATTGGTCAGACTAGAAACCCTAAACAGAGCAGTAATAAACTGCAATGGAAAGATGGGGAAGGCCATGAAGAATCTTTTAAGCCATATATTATTCCTTATTTACTCGTGAATTTATGGGGCCAAGATATTATGTCCAGAATGGGAGTATATTTAGATTCCCCCAGCACAGCTGTTACTAATCAGATGTTTCAACAAGGATTATTACCTAATCAAGGTCTAGACAAGAATAATAAGGGAAAGATTGATCCTATCATGCCTAACAGTAGACCTCCTAGAGCAGGATTAGGGTATTTTTAGGAGAGGTCACTGAAAAACCTGCACTCCATGCAGATCCAATAGTATGGAAAAGTGATGAACCTGTATGGGTAAATCAGTAGCCTCTAACACAAGAAAAATTACAAGCTGCCTAGCAGTTAGTGCAGGAATAGCTGGATAATGGGCATATTTCACCATCTAATTCACCATGGAACTCTCCAATTTTTGTTATTAAAAAGAAATCAAGAAAGTGGAGATTGATTCAGGATTTAAGGGAGGTTAATGCAACCATGCAGCCAATAGGAACATTACAGCCAGGGCTGCCTTCTCCTACTACGATACTAAAGGGCACACATAAAATTATTTTAGACTTGTATTTGTTTTGTTACCGAGTATGTGGTCAGTTTTTGAGAAGGTTCCATGAAGTTCTGAGAAGAAGGTACATTCTTTTCTGTTTGGATGTAATATTCTATAGATGTGTGTTAAGTCCATTTGAGTAATAAGATATATTAGTTCTCTTATTTCTCTGTTCATATTTTGTCTGATTAACCTCTCAAGTGGTGAGAGGGGAGTGTTGAAGTCTCCCACTATTAGTGAGTAGGGTTTAATATATATCAATATATCAATATATATATTGAATATACATATTTGAAATTGTCTTGCCTCAGCTTCCTGAAGTGCTGGGATTACAGACCTGTGCCACAACACCCAGTTCATTTTTGTCTCTCAAAATAGACAGGTTCTGAGTTCACTGGGATTGGACAAATACACTGAAAACAAAAGCAATCTTTAGAACTTTGTCTTTGTGCTTTCTAGGGCTTAGCTCTTGGTTGTTCCCAAAGTAACCAAACTTACTAGCTTGTCAGCTCTTGTAATTGAAATTTCATATTGTGCTAGTTTGACCTCAACAAAACAACAATCGACACAGAAATAAATGTAAGTCGGTGATGATCTGTTCTTACTCTTCAGACTTGAGAAATCAGAGAATTTCCTCTGGAGTTCCTTAGATGTTCCTGCCTAGAAAGGACAGAATTCACAGAACAGTTCCAACCTGAATGTGTCCCCCGTATGGACTTGTTGGAAACTCACTCCCCAGCATGTCAGTGCTATACGTTGGGGCAGGGGGAGGTTTCAGAAAAAACAGTTAGGTCTGAGGTTCTCCCTCATGAATGGACCAATTCTGTTATTACAGGTGTTGACTTCTTACAAAACACTTTTGGAAGCTGTAGAAATGATTCAGTGTTTAAGAGAGCTTGTTGCTCTTCCGAAAAATCTAGTTTAGGTCTCCAGCATCCATGTATGCCTGTATCTCCAGCTTCAAGGGATCCAATGCCTCAGGCACCTGCACTCACATAATTAAACATAAAATAAGTAAATAAGCACACTTTGGCCCTCTCCACATCCCCCTCCTCCTTTTCCCTCCTACCCTCTCACCTTTTAACTGTGGCAGGATAATGAGAAACAATGAAAAGACCTTGACAACATAAACAAATACCATGGTATATGCAGTAATAAGGTGTTTCGGGACTTAACTAGTGTATAGAATTAAGGAACTGTGCAGCACATGGACTATAGTGGAAAACCATGTGGGCCCGAAGTAGCACACAGATAGCAGAAGAAGGCTTTGTGTTTGCTCATGGACAGGTATTGTGCCAAGTGGCCACAGTCATGAAAAGCAATAGACATAATTTGTTCCAACAAAGCTTATTTATGGACATTAAACTTGAATTTCACACATTTGAAAGAATGGTTATACTCCACTCTGCTGCACTTAAAGGAATAAAATGCCTTTGAGAAACAAGATCTGGAGTCAGTCTTCAGGCTACAGTTTCCCTATTCATATCTGTCCAGGGAAAATAGCAAGAATGTGTATACTAATTCATCAAACTTGAAACTTGGTGTTGTCCAAGAAACTGGGCCTTTGTGGAGGAGGGCTAACCCTCTCCAGCTGGAGTTAAGTGACCTGGCACTCCAGAGGATTACAATATTCCCACACTGAACTAGCACAGCCTCCTACCTAAGGTCTCTGTCTTCCTGGGTTCTAGATTCTCCTCGTTGCATGGGGACTGGAGAAGAAAGGAGAGCAGAAGATGACAAAGAAGGGAGAATGGGAGTGGGGAGGAGAACTTGAGGGAATTGGATAGCTGAAATGGGGGAAGGACAGAGACAGAGAGCAAGGAAAGAAATATCTTGACTGAGGGAGCCATTAGAGGGCTAGCAAGAAACCTGGCACTTCAGAAATTCCCAGGAATCCATAAGGATGACCACATAAGGATGACCCCAGCTAAGATCTAAGCAATAGTGGAGAGGGTGTACAAATTGGCCTTGTCCTGTAGTCAGACTGATGACTATCTTAAATGTAACCATAGAACCTTCATCCAGCAACTGCTGGAAGCAGAGGCAGAGATCCACAGCGAAGCACTGGGCTGAGCTCCCAAAGTCCAGTCAAAGAATGTGAGGAGAGAGAATATGAGCAAAGAGGTCAAGACCATGATGGGTACACCCACTGAGACAGCTTACCTGAGCTAATAGGAGTGCACCAAATCCAATCTTATAGGGAAGGAACCAGCATAGGACCAAACCAGGACTTCTGAATGTGGGTGACAGTTGTATGGCTGGAGCAGACTGTGGGACCACATTCAGTGGGGCCAGGATTTACCCCTACTGCTTGGACTGTCTTTATGGAACCCATTCTATTTGAAGGGTTATCTTGCTCAGCCTAGATATAGCAGGGAGGGATTTTGTCCTTCCTCAAAGCAATATGCTAGATCTTATTGACTCCCCATGGGAAACCTTACTCTCTTTGAGGATTGGATGGGGGTTGGGAAAAGAAGGTGGAAGAAATAGGAGAAGAGGAGGGAGTGGGAACTGGGATTGGTGTGTAAAATGAGAAAAGATATACATATTTTTAAAAAGTAAAATAAAATAAATATGAAAAGATTTCCCTTCTTCCCCTTTTTGGACACATGGTTTGAGTCAGGTAGCAGATGGTCTGCAGTTCTTCAATCCTAAAATGAAGTAAGAGGTAGGCGCACCAAGAAAGATTTTAAAAGAGAGACTCAAAGGAAGCTCAGAATGAGATGGTTGGAACCCAGAGTCAAGGTTGACAAAGAATGATCTGAAATCTGAAGGAAGGAGGACAGATACCCCAAAAGGTGGGACATCAGGAGAGAGTTAAAGCCTAGGTAGAGGGTGTGCCAGGGAGATTGGGCAGCCATGAAGAAGAGGTGCAAAGACAAACTTGGATCCCTGAGGGAAGGCCTCCAGGAGAGGTTTTAGGTACACATAGAGGCATCCAAGAGAGTCAGAGCCCTAAAAGAAGGGCTCCAAAGGGGTTACAGAAGCCTGAGTTAGGGCATAAAGAGAGGTTGAGAGAGGGTTCTGACTCTCTCTTTGCCCCTTTCTCTCAGAGTTCTGATCCCCTTCCTAGGCCTGTAGAATGGAGCGGCGGGCTGTGTCCCGCCACCCGGCTAGCTTTACCCAAAATAATTACACAGAAACTGTATTCATTTAAATACTGCCTGGCCCCTGGCCCATTATCTGTAGCTTCTTATTGGTTGATTCTCATATCTTGCTTTAACTCATATTTAGTAATTTATATAGCACCACGAGGTGTGGCTTACCAGGAGAGATCTTAACCTGTGTCCATCTCAGAGAGGAGAAGCATGGCGATTGCATATGGCGACTGCCTGAAGCGTCTTCCCACTCCTGCTACCCAGCATTCTGTCCTGTCTACTCTGCCTACCTAATTTTCTGTTCTCTTAAAGGGCCAAGGCAGTTTTCTTTATTAATTAACCAATGTAAGTAACATAGACAGATAACTCTCCTCCATCACTAGGCCCCTACATGCAATCAGGGCTGTATCTCCTGTTTTGTGGCCCCACTTCTGAACTTCAGCCTTAGGCACCCTACCCTCTGTGCTCTGGATTTCTTTTGGTATTTCTAAAATCTGCTGCTATCTGACCTTTTCATGGTGCTGACCCTTGCTACCATTTCCTCGGGACTCCCACATCCCTTATCATCTCTTTCTTGCGAGCTACAACCATTTCTTGGTGTACTCCATGGATCCTCCTATCTCTGTCAACCTCTCTTGGTTGAACTTAGTCTGGGAAGGAGCAGACAGCAATGGTCCCGATAACACATTGCTGATGTGTTCCAACAGTGCTTTGTCTCCTGAGACTTGGGAAGACTTGGACTTGCCCACTGAGGTTTACTTTGCCAATATCAACAACAGACACCATGATAATACCTTTAACAGGTACAAATCACCATATGAGAACAACACAGAAATGGCCAAATGCACACATTTTCTGTGGTTCCCCAGACAGGTTCATGGAATTAATGGAGTGTGTGATGTTGAACATTGACAAGGTCCTCATAAATGAAGCTCTGTGGAGTTATTTCTCATCACAGTGCAATTAACCTGTGAATCATAGTGAGGGAAGGGACTGCCATGTCCTTGACAGCAAGGAACTTTCCACGCAGGCCAGGAGACTGGCAGCCCATCCGGCAATGAGGAAATATTGTGTGTTGGATGACTCATGAAGACAGGACTCATCAAAAATGAGTAGAGATCCCTGACAGAGAGCTGAAGTTCAACTGTGGATTGACACAGAGTTTATGTGGGGAGGGGGCTACTTGGCTTGTGATCACGAGGTCCTTCTGATGTTGGGTAGCAGACAAGTCTCAGGGCTGTGGATGCTAAAGCAGTCAGGGTGAGCTCCACAGCGGAGGAACTACAGACTGCCAGGGAACAAGCAGCAGCAAGGCCGCCAGCCTTCAGCCCAGAACTTCCAGCAGGGTGTTGGCAATGGGGCTCACTTCACACAACTCTATGTGGTTGAGTCCAGTGGTGATGGCGGTCTTGTTCTCTATGGAGTCTTGCTTGAATGGACCATCTGATTCATGCTGGAGAACATGTCATCAAGGGCCCCTGCATTTTCACGTGGATTCCCATGTTAGGGAAGCCAGGTCGAGGGTTGGGTGGGAGTTCATTCTGGAGTCGTGAATGTGGGCACTCTTCTGTGTGCTTAGTCCTCCCTGGAGCTCAAAGAACATAGCTTCTGGTCACTGTTTCATGTAGACCTTGGTAACTCTTATGGTAATATTAGAACCAGAACTGAACAGGACATTTTATTTGCATAGCTGTGTGTCCTGAGACTAAATTGTCACCTGGGGAGGGACAATGACAGATGTAAACAATACATAGATCAGTTTAAAAAAAAACAAAAACAAAAACTACAGTTGGGTTTTTTCCCAAGAAACGTTTCCACCATTTACTCCCATCCTCCCTTCTCTCACAGCTGCTTCCCAGTGCAGTTCTCCACACAAAGCCACCCCACAGCCTGCAGAGCTCAGAACCTGGCCTAGTCTAAGGCAGAGCCAGACCAGCTCCCAGGATAGGAACGGTCCCTTCAAGAATCTTTTCTTTTCCTAAAAGGTCGGTCACACGTAAACTCTTCAAAGCTGTCCATCCCAGATGCCGAGGAATTTGTCAGCTCCAAACCTCTTGGTGCCCTTCCATCGCGGTTCTGAGCCCCTCTTCTAACCCTGCAGATTCCAGCGGTCTCTTGGTGCACGGATGTAGAACTCTGACCCTGTCTTGGTGCAGTTCCCTCGGGGTTCTGACTGTCTTGGCGCTCTTCCTTTCCGGTTCTGACACCTCAGTACTGCACCTCTCTTTGGTCCACTTTGCCCCACAGCAGTCCATCCCTCTCGTGGTGTGCCTGTCTCCAAATGTCTGTTGCTGCCCTTCTATCAGAGTTCAATATCTCTTGGTGAACTTCCCCTCAGGGTTGGACCCTCTCGTGAATCTTGGCGCGCTTTCCTCTGGGCTCTGGCCCTCTCTTGTACTTTATTCAGGGTTCTGACCCACTGAATTCAGCGGCCCTCACTTGCGGCTGGGACTCTTCCTTTGATACCATATTTTAGGGATTAACCTCTCTTAACACATCCCTTAGTTCTCAGAGCTTCTCTGGGCATCCGCCCCTCAGAAGATTGGAACCTTGAGGGAAGAACACAAAGAGAGAGTCGGAACCGTGAGGGAAGGGCACCAATTCAGGGTGAGAGGTCTACGGAAGTGAACCAAAAGACCGTTGGAGAGCTAAGGGATTAGAAGAGGGTCTCAGAACTGTGAGTCAAGGGCTTCAAGAAAGTTGGAAATCTGAACAAAGAAATTGGGACACCAAGGCAGGTCCCCAAAACTGAGTTATCTCCTCGAGATAGGAACACCAAGAGAGAACTTAAAAGAGAGACTTAAAGGAAGTGCAGAATGAGAAGGCTGGAACCCAGAGGCAAGGTTGACAAAGAACTACATGAAATCTGAGGGAAGGGAGCCAGCTACCCCGAAGTAGGGACATCAGGGGAGGGTTAGAGCCTAGATAGAGGTTGTGCCAAGGGAGAGTGGGCAGTCGTGAAGAAGAGGTGCCAAGACAAACTTGGATCCCGAGGGAAGGGCTCCAGGAGAGGTTTTAGGTACTCGCAGAGTTACCCAAGAGAGTTGGAGCTCTAAAGAAGGGCTCCAAAGGGTTTCAGAGGCCTGAGGAAGGGCATAAAGAGAGGTTGAGAGAGAGAGAGTGGTAGCTTTTAAGTAAGTGCACCAAGACATGCTTTGAGTCCTGAGGGATAAAGAGAGAGGGGAAGTGGCTTGATAGAGGGTTCCAAGTAACAGAATTCTGAGGCAATAGAAGAGAGGATAAGGACCCTGAGGAAAGTGTATCTAGACAGTTCAGCCTTAAGGAAGGACACCAGAGACTGTTGAAACCCCTAGAGTGGGTTAAAGCCTTGAGAGAGGGCTGCCTAGAGATCCTGGGTGCCATGAGGGAGCAGTTGCTATGTCAAGAAAGGGTGTGTCCTGAAGGTGTAGCTCTAAGAGAGTCAGATTCCCGAGGGAGTAACGGAAAGAGAGGATCGGCGCGGTGAGATAGGATTGTCAAGGGAGCTTCAGAGCCATAGGGAGAGGGGCAAAGACAGGATAGACCAGAAGGTGGGACTGAGAGATGATAAAAACAAAAAGGGAATGGGAGAGAGAGAGAGAGAGAGAGAGAGAGAGAGAGAGAGAGAGAGAGAGAGAGAGAGAGAGAGAGAGAACGTATGGAGATGGGAACCTTAAATATACCAAGAGATGGTTGGAACCCTTTTTTAGAAGGTTAATGCGGATGAGATTTGTGGGGCTCGGAATCTTCAGTGAAGGCCAACTAGCCAATCAGAGCAGAAAAGGAGTTTCTAGCCTTGAGAAAGGTAAAAGCGATGTTGGAAGCTCTGAGGGAGAGGTGCCAAGGGAAAGTTGGGGCCTTGGAGTTAGGAGTCCCAGAAAATTTGAAAACTGAAGAACGGCCTGAGAAAGGCTTGGAACCCTGAGAAAGCTCCAGGCTCCTCTAAAAGGGCACCCAGAGAGGTTGACAGAGATACACCAAGAAATGGTTGGAGCCCCAAGAAAGAGATGATAAGGGAGGTGGGAGCCCTGAGGAAATGGTAGCAAGGGTCAGCACCATGCAAAGGTCAGAGTGAGGGAGGCAAGAGTGAGAAATACTGAAAGAAATCCAGAGCACAGAGGGTAGGGTGCCTAAGGCTGGAGTTCAGAAGTAGGTTCACAAAACAGGAGCTGCAGCCCTGATTGGAAGGAGGGGCCTCAAGAGGATCAGAACTCTGAGAGAAAGGGGCAAAGAGAGGGTCAGAGCCCTCACTGAATTGGTCCTAGAGAGTTTCTGAGCTCTGACAGAAGGGTATCAAGAAAAGTTTGGAGCCGGAAAGAGTCTTGAGAAAGAGTGGCAAAGAAGTTCCATTAGAAGAGAGGGTTGATATCCAAAGGGAGCACACCAAGATAGAACTGGAATTCTGAAGGAGGGCCTCCAAGAGAGCTTCAGAGTCTGAGAGGAGAATTTCAAGAAGGTATTGATCGCTAAATGAGGGGTCCAACATAGAGCTCTGAGGATAGAAGAACTTGGGCCCCAGGAGAGACTCATAGCATTGAGACAGGATAGGAGCTCTGAGGAAAGAACCTAAAGTGAGTGTGAGATCTTTCAGAAATGGGTGTGGGGAGAGTTTTGAGGACTTTTGGGGAAGGTGCCCTTTGATATTCAGAACCTGGAGGAGGGTCACAAAGAGAGATGAGGATGAAGAGGACCAAGAAAGGCTCAGAGCCCTGAGGATGCTAATAGGATGGACACTTAGAGGGAAGCAGGCCAATAGAAGTTCTGAAGCCAGAGGGAAGGTTATGAAGAGTAGGAGGCCAGGAGGAAGGCACCAGGAGCTGCTTATAGCCCTTAAAATAGGCTCCAGGAGAGGCTCCAAGCCCAGGAAGAAGGGAGCCAAAGAGGGCTGGATTGCTTAAAGAGGGGCACCAAGTAAGCATTAGAATCAAAGGTAAGGATCCTAGGCAGTGAGGGAAAGAGAGAGAGGAAGTGGGAGAGAGAGAGAGAGAGAGAGAGAGAGAGAGAGAGAGAGAGAGAGAGAGAGAGAGAGAGAGAGAGAAAGATAGATAAACTGACAGATAGAGAAAGGGAGAGATTTGGATCCTTGAGGGAAGGACACTAAGAGAGGGTTTGGGCACTGAGGTAGTGGTGCTAAGAGTTGGTCAGAGAATTGAAAGAAGGACCACATTATGTTTGAGGACTAAGGAAAGGGCACCAAGGGATGTTCAGAGAAGATCAGAGCCTCTGATATGAGCTCCAGTAGGAAAGTCTGGAGCAGAGGCACACAGATAGAGGGCTTTGGAGCGGAGTGCATAGAGAGCGCCACGTTGTGAGACATGCAACAATAGAGGTTCAGAGCCCTGCAGGAGGAATGGCAAGTGAGGGGTTTCAATCTTGATTGAACCACTCAGAGTGATGTTCACAGTTGTGATTGAGGAATGGGGCACTCCAGAGCTTGGAGCCTGAAGGAAGGAATGGAGGTACAGAGACCCTAGTGTGGTTACAGACTTCAGGATGGTCTGCAGAAAGAGGATGTCACTCATCTTCCTCAGGAAGGGCCTTCTAGAATGTTCCTCCGAGTACAGACCTGTCAGTGGGGCGAGCGGGTTGAGAGGTGCTAAGAGCTTGAGTAACTATCCTGGAACATTCCAGAAGGACACATTAGATAGCAATTAAACAGTCAAGTTCCAGCTATGCGATGAGGAGATCAAGCCCAGTTTTTCATAAGGAAAACACAGGGGATTCAGCAGGATGATTCTAGAATGGGGAAGCAGGAAGATGAGGAAAGGTTTCTAACAACGGTAGGGAAACCTTGAATCCACTGTTAGCATAAAAGGACAGGTTGGGAGAGGAGGATGTGGACTATGCCCATGGGAAGAAGATTGTCTAGAAGGAGGAAGATGGCAGAACCATCAGGACAGTTTCAGAAGTGGGAAGCAAGATCCACATATGCAGACGAGCAGGGTGAAGTAGGCAAGGACCTGAAGTTCCTGGGGAAGGAGCACTAGGGTAGGCTGCTGAGGCCGAGGCCGTGGCCATGGATGCCTCCTCTGTGCATTGATGCTGGGGACATGGACTTGGGTCAAGGATTCTTGCCCTTTCTGATGGCCATGAACCTCTTCATTTTCAGGTCTGCCTGTCTGTTGCGGATGATGCTCACCTTCTTCTTGCTAATTCTCCTGGGGCTCCCATGTGTGGACACTGCTGTCAACAGTTCCCGTGGGTTGAACATCACTACCCGTACGTTGGAAGCTACCATATCCCCTCAGGAACGTAAGTTTGACCTCAAGACTCACAGTGTGTTGGATGGAAGGAGACTCGATTTAGAGCTGACCAGGGTTCGAAGGAGGTGTTTGGAATTGGACTCAGCAGAAGCAGGTGGCAGGCACCTTTACTCACTGAGCATCTTATTGCCCGCCTTGTTGAGACAAGGTTTCTTTCTCTAGTTCAAACTCCCAGAGATGTCGCTTCCTCAGTCTCAAAATCCTGAGACTATGTGTGACCCAGGACACTGAGCTGCTGCTGCTGCTGTTGCTAATTTAACAAAGGGCCACAGTCAAATTACTAAGGAAGAACTCGAGAGCCTGGACATTCCTTCTCATGCACTGGGTAAATTGTATTTCTGCAAACATTAGTGTTGCTGGGCACTGGTGGTAGACACCTTTCATCCCAGCACTCAGGAGGCAGAAGCAAGTTCAAAGCCAGCATGATCCACAGAGAGAGATTTAGGACAGTCATGACTACACAGAGAAGCCCTGTCTCAGAAGAACAAAACAAAAATTAAACCAAAAGGGTATTAGTGTCTACACCAGGCAGCTCTGTGTACTAGACGTGGACCATGAGGTCACAGTGACCCTTTTCCATTTCTCACAGCAAAAACAAGGAGGGAAATTAGTTAGATCTTTATTTTGCCTCATAATAAAGTTTATTTTATCCTATAGTGACCTGGTTTTAATATGTAATGATGATTAGAGGGGTACTCCTGAGATTCAATAGGGCTGAGTAGACTGAAGTTTTCCCACAGAGAGCTACTGACCAGGAAAGCCAAGGGAGCAAGTGTCCATAGCATTTCCCTGCAGGGAGAGCAGGTGCTGAGTACAGAGAAGTCTTGGGGGATTGTGGTATCCTGGGCGGCTACTGTTCCACAGAGGGGTGGACAGCTTTGAAGAGCTCAGCTATTTGACATGTGACCAGCCTTTTAGAAGAAGAAAAGATTCTTGAAGGGACCACACCTATCCTGGGAGCTGGTCTGGCTCTGCCTTAGACTAGGCCAGGTTCTGAGCTCTGCAGCCCTGGGGTGTCTTTGTGTGGAGCACTGCACTGGGAAGCAGCTGTGAGAGAAGCGAGGATGGGAGTAGCTGGTGGAAAGGATTCTTGGGGAAAACTCAACTGCAGTTTTTTCCTTCATCAGAAATGCGCTGCTATGAATGTGCCCATTCAAACTCTTTCAAATGCCTCATGGAAACTGCTTGTAATATGGATCAAAGATTCTGTCTCATAATTGCCACACGTAAGTATTTACAGTATGAACACAGGGTAAATAATCCTCCCTACACAAACTTGGGGGTCAGGGTCGGTCTGTTGTCTCTACAGCCAGATCCAGCACTCTTCAGGCAGCTCCTTGAACTGAGAGCCTGTTCACAGGCACTGGGTTTGGCCCACTCATAAGGTAATGTGCCTGTGCTGATCAGGAACCAAGAGCCTGTGGTGGACAGTAGGCTGACAGCTACACACCCTGAGTATCCAGGGAATGAGACTGCTGTGGCCCCTCCAGGCCTTTGTCTCCGGGCGTCTCTCTATTCATAGGGGCAGACACTCTGGTTCAACTTTTGTGAATCTTTGCGGGCATGTTGGTTTCTGACCCTGTGCATTCACATCCAGTAGTGGTTACTTTTTTCTTGCTCTGGTAAAACAGCCTGAGCAAAACAGCTTCCAAAACAAGGCATTTGATTGGGTTTATGACTTCAGAGGGTGGGAGTCTTTAATGGTGGAGGAAAGGCATGGTAGCAAGGACAGCTAAGAGCTCACAGCTGGATCTACAAGCAGGAGACAGAGAAGGCTAAGAGTCAAAGGTGATAGTGTTATGAAATCCCAATGCCTGCCATGCCCCAGTGACACACCTCCAATATGGCCACACATTCTAATCCTTTCCAAATGATACTACAAACTGACTACCAAGTATTCAAAATGGGAGCCTAGGGAGGCCATTCCTATTCACACTACCCCACACCCCACCTGGCCAGATTCAAGCACTGAAGTGCCCACTACCTCAGGGTTATGTCTGCCATCGAATATGGAAATGCTTGAGCTGGATCAGGGTACACAGCAGGCAAAATAAATATTACTTAAGAAAGCAGTGATCTTTTGTGGAGGAGAAAGGATAGATTGCAAGAAGATGTAGCAATCTTTAGGCTTTTATATCCAGTAAAACTAGATAAAAATACCCACTAGACTAGGGAATGTGCACGGAAAGGGGAAGCATTTCTGAAATGTAGGCAGTCAGGCAGCTCTGACGTTCCTACTTCAAGCTTCCCTGACATGGTGTCTAGACTGCACAGCACAAAGACTAAAATCATTATGGGTCTACATGGAGGATGGGAGAACTTGGCCTGGGAAGGAGCAGACAGCAATGGTTCTGATAAGACATTGCTGTTGTGTTCCAACTGGGCTTTTTTCCAGAGCGGGGGAGAGACTGGATTTGTGCTCTAGGCTTTACTTTGCCAATATCAGCACCAGGCAACCTGATAATACTACTAATAGATTGAAATCACCATATGAGAACAAGACAGAAATAGCCAAATGCACACATTTTGCATGGGTTCATAAAATTAATAGTGTGATGTTGAACATTGACAAGGTCCTCATAAATGAAGCTCTCTGGAGTTGTTTCTCCATCACAGTGCAATTAACCTGTGAATCCTAGTGAGGAAAGTGACTGCCATATCCTTGACAGCAAGGAACTTTCCACGCAGGCCAGTAGACAGGCGGCCCACCCTGCAATGAGGAAATATTGTGTGTTGGATGACTCATGAAGACAGGACTCATCAAAAAGAGTAGAGATCCCTGACAGAGAGCTAAAGTTCAACTATGGATTGACACAGAGTTTATGTGGGGAGGAGGCTACTTGGCTTGGGATCACGAGGTCCTTCTGATGTGGGGCAGCAGACAAGTCTCAGGGATGTGGATGCTAAAGCAGTCAGGGTGAGATCCACAGTGGAGGACCTACATAACAGCTCTAGACTGCCAAGGAACAAGCAGCAGCAAGGCCGCCAGCCTTCAGCCCAGGACTTCCAGCAGGGTGTTGGCAATGGGGCTCACTTCACACAACTCCATGTGGTTGAGTCCAGTGGTGATGGTGGTCTTGTTCTCTATGGAGTCTTGCTTGAATGGACCATGTGATCCATGCTGGAGAACATGTCATCAAGGGCCCCTGCATTTTCACGTGGATTCCCATGTTAGGGAAGCCAGGTTGAGGGTTGGGTGGGAGTTCATCCTGGAGTCGTGAATGTGGGCACTCTTCTGTGTGCTTAGTCCTCCCTGGAGCTCAAAGAACATAGCTTCTGGTCACTGTTTCATGTAGACCTTGGTAACTCTTATGGTAAGATTAGAACCAGAACTGAACAGGACATTTTATTTGCATAGCTGCCTTTCCTGAGACTAAATTGTCACCTGGGAAAGGACAGTGACAGATGTAAAGATGGTAGCAACACAGACAGGTAAGTGTGATTGTTACTGGAACAATCAGGCCCTCTTGTGTTGTCTGTCAAAAATTCATGATAATTTCTTGTGGAATAATCTTTATGTACAGTGTGAAGTAGTGTCTAACTGAATGGTTTAATAAAAAGCTAATGGTCAATAGCTAGGCAGAGTTTTCAGGACTTAGAGGATGCTGGAAAGAAGATGGATGGACTCACCAGTCAGACTCGGAGGAAGCAAGACTTGTAGGATATGCGGTAACAAATCACATGCCCTGTGGCTGTTTGTGTCTGACTGTTAATTTGGGTTTACAGTGAAGATCTGAAGGTGGTAATTCTCCACTTGGCATCCTTTCTAGGTATGAGCTCTCGGGAACTCTTAGTCCACAAAGCTTGCATTCGTGACTGCCCGTTTCTACAAAGTCCAGCTCCAATGATTCTTAGAAGGCTTGCAAGCACCAATAGTTTCTACTATACTAATTGCTGCACGGGCTTATTTTGCAATGAAGGAGGACCTTCTAATATAGAGAGGGACTTGCTACCCCCTCTTGTGGTTGAGGAAGATGTAATTGCAAGAGCTGTGTGTCTGGGGCAGTTCAACCTTCTCCTGAGCCTTGCCTTAATCCTCTCCAGCATAATACCACCCTGAGAAAGCCTCCTTGGTCTGTGCTTACCTTCCCACAGCTGCAAGCAACTTTGCTCTTTGTCTTCCTTGTTAAGCAGAGATAGTGTTGAGGGCTCTGTTGAGACCATTCATAGCTTGTTGTAAGAAAGAAATAAAGATTTGTGTGTTGAAAATGCCCCTGGCCATTGCTTTCTTGCTACACGGGACTACTCAGCCTGGGATCTCTACTCAGACCAGCTCCTTCCTCTTCTATATCCTTATGAGTTCCTTCATGGGATCACAGTTTGACAGCTTGGCACCCTTTAAACACTGTAGTCTAAATACTCATCTCACTAGGTAGGTCCAAGGCACTGGGCAGCCTTGGTATATGAGTGTTTTGAACAAAAGACAGAAGTGTTCTGATGTCAGTCAGCATGTAGGCTGTTAAGTCCGGTCCCAGCTAAGTAGCTGTTCTATAAAATTTCAGAGGTTACATTTAAAGGTTACTAGAATTAACACAGGTATGAAGAGTACAGTGCTCACGAATGATGCTATGTATATTAGACCGCCATTGTACAGATCTTTTCAGTAACAAATAAAGCACACATGCTACAAAGGGGCCACCTGATTTCATCTAAAAGACAAAATGGACTTATCATGATTGGTGCTTACCTTTCCTTCCCAGGCTCTAAGCGGGCAGAAGACACTTGCTAATTTATACAAGTTACTCTGAACTGAATTGCCAAATTGCAGGAGAGGACCTGACTTGCAGCTCCATGTCATTGAATGGATTCATTAACAGTAGAAGCGGTTTTAGCAATTCCATTTGAAGTATATCTGTGCCATCTCAGTTCTGAGTGAGAATATTTTCCTTGAAGGGAAGCCTTACAGGCTGAAATCAATGATGTCTTCATGAGAGATCTTAGTACGTGCTCTGGGGTCTAACTCTTACATTGTTGCCAGTGTGCCCAGTCAGATTCCTTGTTGGTAACTGACACTTGCAAGATGGCAGATTTGTAGAACTAGTAGCATCAATGTCCTGTCCTCTAAAAGCAGATGTACGAAGCATATAAAACTTATTAGGATAATCCTGGGTAGACTCAACTGCAGGTAACAACATGCCAAAAGTTATGTTTAGACTTTGAAACCCTATACCCATAGAAATAGGACTTTCTTGAACTCCCACAGAATAATTTATGATTTTCTTACCCTCCTCCATAGGCTTAGCAGGTTCTTGTTTATCATAAGGACCAGGTAGCCAAGAATATTCACTAACTACTACAAGGATATCCATATTTCTCCAACTTACTCCCATGTTAATTGAAGGATTAGGGCTATAGGCCCAATATGTATGATTGGTACCCATAACCTGTGCAGTTACCACAGACACCATAGCAAGGAACAAAGTTCCTTTAAATATTGCTCAGCAATGCAAGTTGAACTCTTGTGTCCCCTTGTCACACAAATGCATAAGTTGTCCCCAGGTGGGAGGGTCAGCCGTTCAGTTTAAAGGCTTCTGCATCTCTTCTTTCCCAGAGTCATGTCACCCATACCAGAGACTTCTCTCGCTCATGTCAGATTTTGTCACCTTTTATGATATCCTTTTTGTCCTTTTGTCTCCTGCAGAAATAAGCATACCCTTGGCCCCAACATAACACCTTCCCTGGTTTCCATTATGATGTTAAAACATCCTTGTAATACACAGGCTGAATCAGTTCTGCAGTTAAGTCCACAATCCAATGCAGCAGCTCTTGTCCCTATTTAATTAGCATTTAATTTTTCTTAAATTAGTAAAGCATTATGCAACCTATCCTGGGGGTCCTCATATCTCCCTTCTATTTAAAAAGGATCTCTTTAGAGTACAATTAGATCTTTCAACAATTGCTGTCCTGTAGAACGATACAGTATTTCTGTAATGTGTTATATGTTATAACATGGAGAAATATTGTTTTATTTTTGAAAACATAAGTAAGAGCATTTCATTTTGAATTTGTATTGCTATTCCCACTACAGCTGTTGCTTCTAGTAATTGTGTGATTATATAATCAACCTTTACAGAACTCAAAAGCAGATGTCCATTGAAATCCAGAGTACGTATCACTGGTATGATGGATAAATTTTAATTTCTTAAATTTTGTTAAATGAAATACATCCATTTATCAGTTTTTATTTTTTGTGTACCTTTAGGATTACTCTCTCCAGGTAGAGGAACATGATTATACAAAGAACAAGGAGGGCGAATTTTAACTTCTTTAGCTTGTTGCCAAGTAACGAAAAAAAAAGAATTTAAGCCATTACTATTTCTTTTTGTTTATTTTTTTGTTTGTTTTGCTTTGTTTTGTTTTGAGACATGGCTTCTTTGTGTAGCCTTAAGTGTACTGGAAGTTGTTCTATAGACCAGGCTGATCTTGAACTCACAGAGATCTACCTGCTTCTGCCTCCCAATTGCTTGGATTAAAAGCAAGTGCCACCTCTGCATAACATAAACCTTTACTATTAACATGATGATTTATGATATATTAATATTTGTCTTTCAATAACTGATCAATTTCTTCATTTCCGTTTGCTCATGGCCCAGATAATCCAGTATGAGAATGGATATGTGTGATGTATGATGAATAATTTCTGTCCTAGATTGCTCATTGCAGTTACATGAATAGAAATGTTAATTCTGAATTATCACAAATAAGTTTCACAGTTTCCATAAATAATATAACCCCTCAGTATACTGAGAACCAATAAATATTAAGAGATACATTGAGGCCGGGTGGTGGTGCCGCACGCCTTTAATCCCAGCACTCGGGAGGCAGAGGCAGGCGGATCTCTGTGGGTTCAAGACCAGCCTGGTCTACAAGAGCTAGCTCCAGGACAGGCTCCAAAGCCACAGAGAAACTCTTTGTCTCGAAAAACCAAAAAAAAAAAAAAAGAGATACATTGAAGTCGAATAAAGGCTATTGAAATAACATATAACTGTGATCTTTGAAATGAAGCGTACGCGACGGACTTTGAATTACCTTACTTATGTTTCCTGCTTTATAACCAGCCATTCCTAATTTGTGTCACTTTAAAATGCAAAAGCCCCAGATAAAAGTGCTTTTTTTGTTCTAACTATGTGGGGGGAGAATCCATTCCATTCTTTTTATATATTGATGTCACTTACTTATGAGTTATTTGTTGTTAATTTCCCCTAAGAAATTGCTACAATCTCTTTGTCAATCATGGCGAATCATCTTCATTCCCAATTGCATTTTCAGCATTAGTAAGAACAATTACATCGCAGCTGAATCCCTTCCAGACTACTAATGAAGTCTTATTCTTTCCCTTTATAATTAATCCAGATACTTTTTAAAATATAGGTTTTTAATGTTTCACTCTTTTATTGGATTAAAAAAGTATTCTAAATTATTACCCTCCCTTTGCTTAATAAGTCCAGTAGGGAATGGGTAGAAAATAGAGTAACTAGAATACACTCTATTGGGAGATCTAATCTTTCTTCATAGGCATTTTCTGATTTCTGTTCTACTTGAGCCAATTCCCTTTCTACTTTAGCTGTTAATTGCTTTGGAGTGTTTAAATCCTAGTCAAAATTTGAAACAAATTAGTTAATTTTTTATATTTATTTATTTATTATGTATACAATATTCTGTCTGTGTGTATGTCTGCAGGCCAGAAGAGGGCACCAGACCTCATTACAGATGGTTGTGAGCCATCATGTGGTTGCTGGGGAATGAACTCAGGACCTTTGGAAGAGCAGGCAATGCTCTTAACCGCTGAGCCGTCTCTCCAGCCCCAAATTAGTAAATTTTTGAGTGCTTAGTCCAGTGGTAGGCCACAACCAGTTACTACCAACTAGTAACTTCTGAAAGAGAATAAGAATGTGCAGTTGCTCTCTTCTAATATGTACCTTTTGTGACTGGATTTTCTGTTTCCTTTATGTAAGTCCTATAAAATTAAGAGAATATCAGGAGCAATCTTTAATCCCCAACAAGGCAAAATCCTTTGTACTACATTAAACATTCATTCTAAGGTATCTGTATCAGAGGAAGCCAATATGATATCTTCCATATAATGGTAAATAATAGATTTAGGAAATTGTTTATAAACCATTTTTATTGGTTGATGTACAAAATATTGATACAGACTATTTAACATTCTTTGAGGAAGAACTTTATATATACATATATACATACATGTATATCTTTACGGGCTTGGCATTATTATAAATAGCCACTATAAAAGCAAATTTATCTCTATCTTATTCTTGCAAAAGGATGGTGAAGAAACAAGCTTGTATATCAATACTGTATTAGGCCAGTCTTAGGTAGTAAAGAAGGTAAAGGAATTCCAGGTTGTAAATATTCCGTAGTTTGAATTACTTTTTTATACCTCTCAAATCAGTTAACGTTCTCCATTTTCCAGAATTTTTTGTTACAAATACAGGATATTTCCAAGGACTAGCAGTTTCCTCAATATGTTTAGTATCTAACTGCTCTTGAACTAGCTGCTTAACTGCATCTAATTTTTCTTTAGCTAAGGGCCACTGCTTCACCCATACAGACTTATTAGCTAACCATTAAAAAGCAGAGCAGTGGCAGTGGCCCCTACTCCAGATTTCTGCCTTGTCCTGTTGCTGGACAGCCTCTATAGCCTGTGACTTTACTTGATAATTCTTTCCAATTCTCCTTCCAGTAATATTACCCATTTTTTTTTGTTTTTTTTTTCGAGACACGGTTTCCCTGTAGTTTACATCATTTTATGAGATGTTTATGAAATTGTAAAGATAATAATTCGAGTTCCTCAATGTAGCATGAATTCTAATTGGCATTCATAATAAAAACCCAGAGTCAGATAAATAGGGGTGAGAGCTGAAATATCAGAGAAGCAAAGCAACCAGCTACTTACTATACTAGGGTTCTTACCTCTGCAAAATCCTCAGACTGAAAAGAGACCAAGCTCTTGTTTCCTCCCATCTTGGATGCCTCTCTCTGCCCAACCATATCATTTCCTGTCTGTCTGTACAAATCTCAGACTGAAATGCTTACTGTAGAAAGAATGTTTGAAGAAGTAAAGTTTTCCTTGTTGGAGATTACAAATTGCTCCTGAAAAAAAATACAAAGAAAAAATTCTGTTAATTACTTAGGATATAAAGTATTAGATCAAAATATTAGATCTTAAAAGCTGTAAATTAGGAGAGACTGATTGCAGATTCTAATGAATTTCAAAAATTGCTAGGAAACATTTACAATCTATGGTTCATTATTGGGGTAAAAATGATGAACTGAGTAATTTGTTCAAAACCTTGAATGGGGACAAGAACTTAAATAGCCTATGAGAATTTTCAGCTGAAGCTGAAAAAGAATTGGCTTTGGTGGAAGACAAACTACACGAAGAGAAGTTTGGATCCAGAGGTGTATTATATACTGGTTTTTATACCAACTATGCGCTATCCTACAGGAATATTAGTGCAGAGGGAAGATAGTATCTTAGAATGGATCGTTTGACCACATAAACAGAGTAAAAAAAAAAAAAACTTATGTGAAAATGTCTCTGAGTTGATTCTAAAAGGAAAATTGACACTTTGTTAATTAGTAGGAATAGGCCAAGCAGAAATTGTAGTATCTTTTACTAATGATGAAATTGACAAATTATGGGCAGAAAGTGAACCTGGGCAGAGTTTGCAGTAATTTTTTTTGCATGAGTTAACAACAAATATCCCAAAACAAGAGATTTCATGTTATAAAGAGAACTAACGGGATCCTTCTCATATTATATGGGAAATCCAATTTTTGGAGACCCTGCATTCTAGACAGATGCAAATAAATCAAGAAAGCAGGTTACAAATCAGAAAATGTAAGTAAAGTGGCTCAAAACCATTATGATTCTGTCCAAAAGCCAGAATTATATGCTAGTCTCATGGTATTAATGGATTCTATGGAACTTCTTAACATAGTTACTGATTTACAATATGCAGAAAGTGTTGTTTTACATATTGAAACTGCTGAATTTATATCAGATGATACAGAATTAACTATTATTTATTCAGGTACAAGAAATAAGCAAGAATAGAAATCATCCCATATATATAAAACATACATCTGATCCCATACAGATCTGCCAGACCCTCTAGCACAAAGTAATAGACAAATTATTCAACTATTGATAATAAATGTGGTGAGGGTCTCAGAATTTCATCAAAACATCTGTCAATAGCAAAGGTTTGAGAAAAGATTTTTCCATCTTTTGAGAACAAGTCAAAGAAATTATAAGAAAATGTCCTACTTGTTCTTTTTTTAAAAAAATATTTATTTATTCATTATGTATACAGTATTCTATCTGTGTGTATGCCTGCAGGCCAGAAGAGGGCACCAGACCTCAGTACAGATGGTTGTGAGCCACCATGTGGTTGCTGAGAATTGAACTCAGGACCTCTGAAAGAGCAGGTAATGCTCTTAACCACTGAGCCATCTCTCCAGCTCCCCTACTTGTTCTTTATGCAACTAAAATCCATTACCTGCAGGAAGAACAGTCAAAGGACTAAACTGTGGCACATAGATGTGTTTCATTTTGTAGAATTTGGAAAATAAAAATATGTACACCACACCATCGATACTTATTCAAGTTTTCAATTGGCAACAGCGTTGAGTTTGAAAAAGGCTGATTCTGTAATCACACATTTGCTAAAAGGTATGACCATCATGTGTATACCTATACAAGTTAGGACTGACAATGCTCCAGCATATGTGTCTAGTAATGTGGAACAATTTTTATGCCTATCACAATATTAAAGCATATTACAGTTATACCACACAATTCTATAGGGCAAGCCATTATAGCAAGATCAAATTGAACTCAAAAGGATATGCTAACTAAAGAGAAATTGGTAATAAAATCCCCAGAAATAGATTGCATAATCCTTATCTACTTTGGTTTTTCTAAATGCTAGTGGGAAATGAACAACAGCTGCTGAGGACATTGGATAATAGAAAAACTATGGAGTTAAATCAGCCTGTATACTTTAAAGATGTGCTGACCTCTGAATGGAAACCAGGATATGTGTTACATTGGGGAAGGAGTTTTGCTTTTGATTCCACAGGAGAAGAAAAGCAATAGATAACATCAAAATTAATAAAGATTCGTTTTGAACAAGGAGAAACCTCTTAATTAAAAGATGATGGGGGATTCTGCTCTGTATGCTGTGAATACCACTGGTAAGTAAAAAAAGTGCCTTGGTAGAGAAAAATAAACCGAATGTTGGAAGGAAGAAGGCAGAGTTGAGGAGAAGCCATGGAGCTGCTGCCAGAGACAGACACCGGAACTTTACCAGTAAGACACAGCCATGTGGCAATACACAGATTACTAGAAATGGGTTAAATTAAGATAGAAGTGTTAGCCAATAAAAAGCTCGAGCTAATGGGCAAAGCAATAGTTTCTGTGTGATTATTTTGGGTCTGAGCTGCTAGGTGGCCAGGAAACTAACACGTGCCCTCCTTGCAACAGAAGAGATGATAGTTCATCAAACAGCATGGTCTTTCAATCCAAATTAACATATAAAACTACAAAAATGCTTTTTATTTGATCAGATATAACTTGCCAAAAAGGAAACCTCCCCAAAATTAGGGTTGGAGAAAGGCTTTCTTTTGTCTTTTGGGAGAATGAATGTCAGAACCTGCTCCAATGAGTCAGGGGCGGTACCTGGAGGGAGGTGCCAGAACTGAGAAATGCCACGTAAAAGAAACAGAGACAGAAATACAGGATAGATTTGGAAGGTCTGTTGGTCCACACTAAACAGTCCTGGGTTTATTTCAGACTTGATTTCATAGAGCTCAAAGGCAGAACGCAGAACAAGGAGCAATAGGGTCAGTTAACCATCTCACTGCACTGTCCTTGGGAGCAAGAAGCACGCAGGCTCTCTGTCTGTCATAGCGAGTCCTGCTAGCCGCAAGCAATTTTATATTCTGTCTGGATGTGCCTTCAGTGTGTTCTTTCCCATGGGCTAATCAGAACTTTCTCGCTCCCCTATATAATGTGAAACAAGCAAGCCCTAACTCAAATAACTTGTAAATCAGAGTAGACTCCAGATGGAAACTGAGTCACTTGTGGGCTACCCCCCGCCTTTTATTAAACTCTGCAGAGTCTCTCAGATGACTGTGTCTGTTTAGGTTGTTTCTTTTTACAGTCTTATCCGCCATGGGAGCATGAATTCCATTATTCATGGTCTGTCTTAGATTGAAAGGAGGCAAGAAAACTTACTCAGCTTTGGCTCCCAGCCTCTGGTATCATTAGGGGAGTGTGCAGAGTTTACTCCATGAAGTGCCAAGCCCACTTTCCACAGCAGGTTTAAAACCAGCTTGAAAACTACAGGTAAACAAATTATGTCCAATTGAACACATGTTCAAATAACTGCAATAGTATTAAGATATAAAGTAGATGCTGACCATGATGGAACAGACTTTTTAAATTCTTTTAAAATATCTTTAGCTGCTTTTGTTGCATTACAATCTAATTTAGCCCTTTTCATTTCCATAATCTCTTGATGTAATTTAGCCAAATCTAAGGACATTAGCATCATACCAGATCCCTTTAAAATGTGTTTTAACTCTTTTCTATCCAATACAACTTTCACTAAAAACAGAAGATGTAATACAAGTCCATTTATAATTAACATGACATTTTAATTAAGTTCTGGTTTGTAGGCTCTGGAGCTCATTTCCCCAAAATCATATCACATTATATAGGGCATTTAATTTATGTTCCATTTTTACATCTATATCTTCTTGTATACCCAAAGTTAGATAGATATTTTTAGAGAATTGATTAACATGCCTTCTGGTCTGAATAAATTGACATAAAGTCATTGATGCAACCGCAGTAGTAGTAATCCTAACAACAGGAGCTGAAATTCGTGCTGTAACTAATTTATCAACATGTTTTTCTACTTAAAGCTTTTCCTTGATATTTTTAATCACTTGTAACCCTTTCTGATCAAACCATGGATCATCTACATAAAATTTCAACATTACCGATAATGTTGTTTTAGAATACATGAGTATGATCATTCAGTTGAGAAATATAATTAGTCAAATGTAATTAGGACATAATGCATTAAACACAAAACCATTTATGGAAATTTTTACCTCCCCTATCAAAAAGAACGTCAGGTATTTTTACACAAGCTAAAATGTTTCTTTTGTGGGCAAACAGATTTTGAAGAACTATATTGTCCTATATTCTGTACTATACTATATTCTATATATAGTATATATATATATATATAGTATATATATTCTATACTATATTCTGTAGTGGCAGAAAAAATTTTAAACATAAGCCTTTGAAAATCTCATACTGGAATATGAAATTCCGGCTGAGAATCCTTGGCTCTAAGATTTTGTTGCAGACACAGGGTAAGAGTCACTATAATCATCTTGACTTCTAGACCAGTCAAGAATGTACTGTGAAGTCCCTGGGATGTTGGACTTTCACAGAATAATGCCAGCACAGCATCTCCATAACAAAGTTCCGTGAGACTCGCAGTTCTCCCATGCATGGAGGAAATCGTTGAGGGAATGGATGAAGTATCATTTACCCAATTACCTCGACAAGCAATAACTTGGTATAGTATACACATTGTTTATCACGTCCCCTTATTAGTTTTAGAAACACTCCAAGACATGCGTCCAAAGAAACATTCTTTGCAAAACATAGGAATTTCTTTACCATCCCCAATATAAGAAACATTTAGAGCAATGGGGAACTCATGCGTGGCAGGTTGATCTAATAGTCATGTGTCATTGAACATGACCACAATTTCTTTTCCTTCTACAACCGCAGGATGTAAAGTCAGTGGATCAGGAAAATAAGCCCAATAGGTCTCATTCTGACTTTTTTGGATTATCATCAGCAACATCAAAATCAGCATATTTCTGCTCCACACACCACACCATAAAGTCAACCAGCTAAGGAATATGGAGATCACTGGACAAATAAGACATGTGAAGAAAAAGGACAAATCATCTAGAAAAATGCCCTAAGAAAAGTAGTAAATTGTTTTATTAGAATAACACATCCCCAACTGGGTAAGGTTTCATAAATCTTACCAAATGTTTGTTTCTGCTGTTTTCTACAGACACGTAATGCAAGGGAACTTTTTGTATTCCCAGTCCAATTAAAAATTAAAGCTGTCTTTGGAGTGGAATGTGACTCTCTCCTTCTCTAAACTCAAGCATGTTTGTAAAAGTAAAATCTAAAATCTCTGCCTTATGTAAAAAGATACACCTGATATTGGACAGAAGAAAAACATTAAGGGACTATTGTATTGACGCTAATCTCATAATCCTTTGTTTTTATTTTGACTCTTTAAAGCTTTTCTTAAGGTATAATTATTATTTCAAAATTGGCAAGATTCATGTTGGAGGTTGAAGATATGGGTCAAAGAATCCCAGGCTAACTCCAAAATATTCCAATTATATTTTTATTATTATAAGGGGCAAACTTATGAAAGAGGAACAAGAAGTCCAACCTCAGCTGTGTAGTGCGTGAACCAGAGAGAGAGAGAGTGCTGGGTGGGCCTGTTGTTTTCTCTGGGTACCCAAAAGGTCACTCCCCAACCTGGGGCAATCTCTTTAAGGTTTTTGGTGACAGAGGTTCCCCTTCACGTCCCCCTTTTGTCTAAATAAGACAGTTCCAAACCCAAAACAAAATTATAGAGGAATTCTTCAGGATGTGAACTCAGAACTTCATGAGGGACCACTGAGAATCTCCCCCCCGATAAAGCCATGTGAGTTGTGTCTTTATTCCCAAGCCTCCACGCCAGTCCAAAGAGATAGTTTATGTTGGGGTCTGGTCCAGAAAAATAATTGATGGTCTGGGCTAGCACTGTACCCTGACATAATGGTGCCCAGACAGGAGGATAATCCGTGAACCCTAAAAAACAAGGAAGAAGTTACCAGGCGTCAGGAACCTGCGAGAAAAAAATGGGGGCTACGTGAGTATTGAGCACTCAGAAACAGAGATCAGAATTTATAGAAATGTAAAGAAGAGAGACAAAATTTAAATCAGGAGTAAAAATTTGTAATTAATATATATATGTATATATATGTTTATATGTATATATGCATACATACATATGGGATAAGGAAAAAGTATTCAGTTATATATGTTGTTAGCTAAAGAGAGAATGGAGCAGAAACAATGGTAGAGATATTTAGAATCTGTAAGCACCATAGTCGCAGTGATACAATTTAATCGCTTGCTAAAGGGTAGGAAAAGTGAAGGAATCGCCTAGGTACCGCTGAAATTGAGGTGCCCTGTGTGCACAGTAGCCACCTGAATCTAACCCACCTGTGAGTAAAAGGCAAGCAGAGGAAGTTTAGAGAAGAAATTGAACCACACAGTCAGCAGCCCAGAGGCTGTCAATAGAGCAGAGAAGAGGATTCAGGAATTCACTTAATTTTATGATTACAAGTTAAAAAAAAAAAAAAGATAGCTAGAAATTGTTGCAGCTAAGCCCTCCAGAGCTTGGGAGGGCAGGCTGGCAGACCTAGAGAGCCTGTGTCCTACCCCCTGCGGTGCTAGAAGCTGAAAGGCAGGTTTGCAAATAAGGTATCCTCAGAGAGCTACACCTTCAGGACTATTAAAAATAAATGACCAGGTTAAATTTGCTTCTTTTCCATTTCACAATTTTGCTTCTTTGTCAAAAATCTGCTGTTTGTAGGCATGCGAATTTGTATCCAAGGTGGATTGATTTCAGTGCTGTGGTTCTGTAGTGAAGTTTTCAAAGTCAGAGATTGTGATGCAATAAGCGGTTCCTTGATTGTACAGGTTTACAGGATTGACAGAGGTCGTTATTTTTTTCTTCTGTGTAGTACTCCATTGTGTAAATGTCCTACATTTTCCTTATCCATTCTTAGATCGAGGGACATTTAGGTTGTTTCCAGGTTCTGACCATGACAAACAAAGCTGCTATGAACATAGTTGAACACATGTCCTTATGGCACGATTGAGCATCCTTTGGATATATACCCAAACGTGGTATTGCTGGGTCTTTAGAAAGGTTGTTTCTTACTTTTCTGAGAAATCACCACACTGACATCCAAAGGGGTTGTACCAGTTTACACTCCTACCAGCCTTGCAGAAGTGTTCCCTTTTCCCCACAACCTCTCCAGCATAAGTTGTCATTAGTGTTTTTGATCTTGGCCATTCTTACAGGTATAAGATGGAATCTCAGAGTTGTTTTGATTTGCATTTCTCTGATGGCTAAGAATGTTGAACATTTCCTTAAGTATCCTTTAGCCATTTTAGATTCCTCTGTTGAAAGTTCTCTGTTTAGGTCTGTACTCCATTTTTTATTGGATTATGTGTTCTTTTGGTGACCAATTTCTTGAGTTCTTTGTATATTTTGGAGATCAGACCTCTGTCAGATGTGGGGTTAGTGAAGATCTTTTTTTATTCTGTAGGCTGTTGTTTTGTCTTGTTGACCGTGTCCTTTGCTTTACAGAAGCTTTTCAATTTCAGGAGGTCCCAATTCTTAATTGATTCTCTCAGTGTCTGTGTCGCTGGTGGTATATTTAGGAAGTGGTTCCCTGTGCCAGTGTGTTCTAGTGTATTTCCCACGTTCTCTTCTATAAGGTTCAGTGTAGCTGGCTTTATGTTGAGGTCTTTGATTCATTTGAATTTGAGTTTTATGCATGGTGATAGATATGGGTCTATTTTTATTCTTCTACATGTTGATATCCAGTTATGCCAGCACCACTTGTTAAATATGCTTTCTTTTTGCCATTTGATATTTTTTGCTTCTTTGTCAAAAATCAGGTGTTCGAAGGAGTGTGGATTAATATCTGGGTCTTCTATTCGGTTCCATTGTTCCTGTTCTTATGCCAATGCCAGGCTGTTTTCAGTACTGTAGCTCTGTAGTAGAGTTTGAAGTCAGAGATTGTGATGCCTCCAGAAGTTCTTTTATTGTATAGGACTGTTTTGGCTATTCTGGTTTTTTTGCTCTTCCATATGAAGTTGAGTATTTTATTATTCTTCGAGGTCTCTGAAGGATTTTGCTGGGCTTTGCATTTAATCTGTAGATGACTTTTGGTAAGATTGTCGTTTTTACTATGTTAATTCTGCATTTCCCAAGAGCATGGGAGATCTTTCCCCTTTCTGGTGTCTTCTTCAATTTCTTTCTTTAAAGATTTAAAGTTCTTTTCATACAAGTCTTCCACTTATTTGGTTAGAGTTACTACAAGATATTTTGTGCTTCTTGCAGCTATTGTGAAGGGTGATGTTTCTCTGATTCTTCCCCAGCCCTTTTATCATCTGTGTACAGGAGGGCTACTGATTTTTTTTTTGAGTTAATCTTATAACCTGCTACATTACTGAAAGTGTTTATGAGTTGCAGAAGTTCCTTGGTAGAATTTTTGGGGTCACTTATGTAAACTATCATATCATCCACAAATAGTGAGAGTTTGACTTCTTCTTTTCTGATTTGAATCCCCTTGATCTCCTTCTGATGTCTTATTGCTCTAGCTAGGGCCTCAAGAACTATATTGAATAGATGTGGAGAGAGTGGACAACCTTAATTTGTTGGTGATTTCAGTGGGATTGCTGGGAGTTTTTCTCCATTTAGTTTGATGTTAGCTCTTGGCTTACTCTATATAGCCTTCATTATGTTTAGGTATGTTCCTTATGTCCCTGCTCTCTCCAAGACCTTTATCATGAAGGCATGTTGTATTTTGTCAATAGCTTTTTCGGCATCTAAAGAGATGATCATGTGGTTTTTATTTTTCAGCTTGTTTATATGGTTGATTACATTGACAGATTTTCATATGTTGAACCATCCCTGCATCTCTGGGATGAAGCCAACTTGATCATGGTAGATAATGATTCTGATGTGATCTTGGATTCAATTTGCCAGTATTTTATTTAGTATTTTTACATCAATGTTCATGAGTGAGATTGGTCTGTAATTCTCTTTCTTAGTAATGTCTTTCTGTGGTTTGGGTATCCAGGTAATTGTAGCCTCATAAAAAGAGTTTGGCATTGTTCCTTCTGTTTCTACTGTGTGGAATAATTTGAGGAGTATTGGTATTAGTTCTTCTTTGAAAGTCTTGTAGAATTCTGAGCTGAAACCATCTGGTCCTAGGATTTTTTGGGTTAGGAGACTTTTGATGACTGTTTCTATTTCCTCAGCAGTTATAGGTCTGTTTAATTTGCTTATCTGGTCTTGATTTAATTTTGGTAAGTGATTTTTATCCAGAAAGTTGTCCATTTCCTTTAAGTTTTCCAATTTTGTGGAGTACAGGTTTTCAAAATATGATCTGATGATCTCTGTATTTCCTCCATGTCTGTTGTTATGTCCCCCTTTTCATTTCTGATTTTGTTAAATTGGATATTCTCTCTCTGCCTTTTGGTTAGTTTGGATAAAGGTTTGTCTATTTTGTTGATTTTCTTGAAGAACCAACTTTTTGTCTTACTGATTTTTTTGTATTGTTTTCTTTATTTCTATTTTGTTGATTTCAGCTCTCAATTTGATTATTTCCTGCCATCTAGTTCTCTTAGGTGGGTGTGCTTCTTTTTGTTTTAAAGTTTTCTAATGTTCTGTTAATTCACTAGTGTGGGATTTTTCCAGCTTCTTTATGTAGGCCTTTAATGCTATGAACTTTCCCCTTAACACTGCTTTCATTGTGTCCCATAAATTTAGGTACATTGTTGGTCATTTTCATTGAATTTTAGAAAATCTTTAATTTCTCCCTTTATTTCTTCCTTGACCTATTGATGATTCAGGTGAGCATTGTTTAATTTCCATGTGTTTGTTTTCTGGAATTAGTATTGCTGTTGAGTTCTGGTTTTAAACCATGGTGATCTGATAAGTTGCATTGGGTTATTCCAATTTTTTTGTATTTGTTGAGGTTTGTTTTGTTACCAAGTATATGGTCAATTTTTGAGAAGGTTCCATGAGATGCTGAGAAGAAGTTATATTTTTTTCTGTTTGGATGGAATATTCTAAGGATGTCTGTTAAGTCCATTTGAGTCATAACATCTGTTAGTTCTCTTATTTCTCTGTTCATTTTTTGTCTGACTGACCTGTCCAGTGGTGAGAGAGAGTGTTGAAGTCTCCCACTATCAGTGTGTGGGGTTTAATGTATGATTTAATCTTTAGAAATGTGTTTCTTTTACATATGAGGGTGCCCTTGTATTTGGGGCATAGATGTTCAATATTGAGATTTCCTCTTGATGGATTTTTCCTGTGATTAATATGAAATGACCTTCTTTGTCTCTTTTGACTGATTTTTAGCTTGAAGTCTATTTTGTTAAATATTAGGATACACCCGCTTGCTTCTTAGGTCCATTTGATTGGTATATTTTTTTCCAACCCTTTACTCTGAGATGGTGTCTGTCTTTGAGGTTGAGATGTGTTTCTTGTATGCAGAAGAAGGATGGATTCTGTTTTCTTATCCAATCTGTTAGCCTGTGCCTTTTTACAGGTGAGTTGAATTCATTTCCATTAAGGGATATTAATGACCACTGATTACTATCTCCTGTTAATTTGGTTTTCATTGTTGGTGATGTTAATTTGTGTATTTTTCCCTTCTTTGGGATTTGCTGCTATGAGACTATCAATTGTCTATTTTTGTTGGTGTAGCCATCTTCCTTGGGTTGGAGATTTCCTTCTAGTATTTTGTGTAGGGCTGGGTTTATGGCTAGGTATTGATGAAATCTAGTTTTGTCATGGAATATCTTGTTTTGTCCTTCTATGGTGATTGGAAGTTTTGCTGGATATAGTAGTCTGGTCTGGCATCCGTGGTCTCTGAATGTCTGCATAATGCTTCACTACGACCTTCTGGCCATTTAGAACTTTGTATACCATGGTTGTAAAAACATTAGACAATGTAAAAGTTACATGCAGTAATCGTGAAACCTCTGGTGTTTCTCTGATGGTGAGGAAGGGACCATTAACGCGTGTATATACTAGTTTCTCATGGCGATGACAGAATACCTGGCTTTTTGGCTGACCAAGAGTATCTGGTGCATAGTGGGCTGCTTCTGTGGCCTAACAGCATGGGGGAAGGGCCAGACAGGCAAAGCTTCTCACCAGATGGTGTGAGTCAGAGGCAGGGAAACAGGAAGGGACCAAGAAGACCCCCTCCAGGGGCTTTCCAGTGACATATGTGCTCTATATAGGCCTCCAATCCCAATAACATTTTTAACTTATGACCCCATCAGTGGTAGATGAAGCCATTGAGGGGGTCAGAGCTCTCATGACTTTGCCATCTCTGTGGACCAAGACTTCAGCCCCTGAGCCTTTTTGGGAGGACACATAGAAAGCATAACAATGTGGCTCTAGACAGGCCTTTCTATTTGCTCTTGGTTTTTCAGAGAAAGACTCACTCTCCAGCCACATGTCTGTAGGATGAGCTGTCTGCCTTCACATATTCTTTTTTTTTTTTTTTGGTTTTTCGAGACAGGGTTTCTCTGTGGCTTTGGAGCCTGTCCTGGAACTAGCTCTTGTAGACCAGGCTGGTCTCGAACTCACAGAGATCCGCCTGCCTCTGCCTCCCGAGTGCTAGGATTAAAGGCGTGCGCCACCACCGCCCAGCTACATATTCTTGTCTTTGTCTCACGAGAAGACAGCAAAGTCCAGTCGCTGGGAACGCATTTCCTCACCACTGATAGTGAGTGTGGCTCCTTTGGATGTGTTTATGGCAGTGGGATCCCTGACTGGCTGGCTAGGAAGATGCTTTCTAGTGTCCACATGGCTCCTGCCACAGATTCAGCCAACTCCTTTCCAGCTCTTCTCAGTGTGGTGTATGGCCAGGCCCCAGAAAGTCTGTGTTTACCCGCCATGGAAGTGTCTGCTCTGTGGAGTTCTGCTTAGGCTTGTAGATGACAAACCCCTTAGTGGCCTATGGGTGCTTACCTCCAGCCTTGTGGTTTAAATAAGAGGAGTACCAGCTGTTGTGATACTGGGACTAGGCAGGAGCCACGTAATATGTTGCTTCAAATGATCAGCAGTTGTGGTCATAGTCCTGACCCCAGTATGGTCTCTGTTCCCGAGTCAACCGACTGAACACTGATTCTGCTCTGAGCTGGCCACCAGGCCTCCTTGATGTGCCTGTGTTGGTGGAGGCAAGTCTGCCTCCACGGCCTGTCCTTCCAGTGTGCCAAGCAGGAACCTGGCAGGAGGTGCTGGGTGGGCCTGGGATCTCTACCAGAGTCGTCCTCCTCACCCAGCTCAGGAATGTTATTGGGCCTTAGGTGTTGCGGGACTGGTGGGTGGGGCTGGTACTGACCCCCTACTTCCGGGATCTCCACAGATTATTTGAATTTGGGGATCTTGGGAGAGTACTCGAATATTCACCCGTCCTGGGAGAATGTGGCAGTCAGTAAGATCAAGAGCATGATGGTCACAGAGCAGGGCCTGGCACTGGACACCATCTGCCATTTCCTAGAGGAGCACAGCCAGGTAGGATCAGAGAGATTGATGCTTCCCACTGGGCAGGAGGCCCAGGGGTTCAACATAGAGGCATAGTGAGCAGGGAGCATGCCCAGATGCCCATGGGACTGTCTGTGTCTGCTAGAAATGTCAGCCTCTGTCCTTAGGGTCTCAGGGCGCTACAGCAGAGGTGCTCATGGGCAGATTTACTCAGGATTAAGGCTCTCATTCCTGGAGGGATTTCCCGTTTCCTTTTCTCTCACCCATCTGAAAGCAAGCTGCCCTCCCCCCACTCAGGGTCCTGGGAGGGCTACAACTCTCCTGTGGGCTCTAGAATCTGTCTTGCCCTGGTGGTTGGGAAGGGTCTGAGTGACAGTCTGCCCACAGCTCTGGGAAAAGCAGAAGACACCACCCAGGGATCCCCCTATGCAGAAGCTCCTAGAATTCCTCAGCCTGGACCCCAAGCAAACTGCTGATAAGGTCAGTGCCCCATGAAGAGCCCTAGGCTCTTATAGCCTCCTGGAAATACTTCAGGAGGGTGTCCCTCCCCTGCTTTGTCCCCGCACAATGGGAGGAGAAGGGGTTCTCTCGTGGGGAAGGAGTAGGTCTGACCACACAGCCCTGCCATGCTCAAATGGGTGGATTTCTTAGCCGCATTAGCAGACTCTCCACCCTGTCCTATCCAGGCCTTGGTCTTCCATCTCTATGGGCTGATCCTGCTTGAGTGCCCCAGCGTGGAGCAGGTTCAGTGCCACCTGGCCAGCCTCCTGGAGCTGTCCCAGCAGCACTCCAGCTACCGAGAGGTGGGTCAGAGTCCTCGGGTTATAGCCTGTGCCTCCCTCATGCCCCATTCACCATCACTAGGGTCTTGCATGGCTCTCACTCCATGGCACACTTGCCAGCTTGCCACCAGTCCAGCCCCCGGGAGGCGGCCTTGATAGAAGGACAGGCCCCAGAGAGCTGGACAAGGACCTGCCCTGTCACTTGTGAGCTCCCTCTCAGGGTCCTCTGGTACACAGGGAATTGCACTGGCTGTGGGCCTGGCCTCCACCAAACACTTGCAGGAGGTATGGGCTTTGCTGGAGCACCTGGGCCGCACCAAGTTCCTGCGTTCAGCCGCTGTGTCCCCAGACAGCCAGGTAGGGAAGCCCTGAGTGCTACAGCATGTTGAATACGGCAGCAGTGGACAGATAGGTGCCAGCCTCCACATGCCCATTGATGACACTACACCAGGGCTCCTGCCTGACCCATTTGCCTTAGGACCTGGGGTCGGAGACACAGGATAGTTGAAGTACCTGCTCTGTGACCATGCATGCTTCATAGGAGTCCCTTCCTCAGGGCCTCAGCATGGAGACAATTGATCTAAGGATTTTGGGACAGGGAACCTCCAGTACTTTGAGAGCTATGCCAGGCCTGGGCCTCAAGTTCTTGCTTGCCCTGCATGCAGTAGATACACTGAGCAGCTCTACTTTCCTGGCCAATTCTAGCCCCAGGAGCTGTGCTGAGGTCTCTACAAGAGAACCTCAATGGAGAAAGCTTGCCTGGGGAACCAGTTGGTGGGGCTTCCTAGACAGGAGGGCTAGTGGCAACCCTAGGCTCGCACGGTCCTATGGAGGAGGCATACTGCCGGCCTCTACCTGAAGTCAGTATAGAGGCTACAGCTTTCTCATTGACAGGAGGGAGGTGTGCAGCAAGCTCCTACCACCACAGCCCAAACAGCCAGGGTCACCATGCCTTCCCAAGATGCCTTGCCTCTGTGATGCACTGTATGGGCTGAGCTGTGAGCCAAAACAAACGTTGAAGTTGCTCATGTTGAGTGTTTGGGTACCACAACACAGTAAATGGTGCTGGTGCTCAGCAGTGGAAGTGGGGCCCAGGAGAGACCCAGCTCTATGCTTCTGCACTCAGAGGCCTGGAGAATTCCTGCAGGGACACTTACTCAAGGAAAGCCAAGATTCAAGACTTTGTACAGAAAAGAATCTTAGGATGGTCCAGTTTGGAGTAGTGTTGGATTTTATTAGGAAAACAGTTTAACATAGATTTAGCATGGGGTTGATAGAAGTAGAGGCTTCTTATCCAAAGAAAGGATAAGACACACTTAAGTGTGAAGAAGTCAGGCTTAAATATCTTAGCCCTGGGCACACAAGCTCCACCTACAGGGTTGCTAAGAGCGCTTCCTCCACGCCCTCTTTTTTGTAAATGAGATTCTGAGGTGCTTCCTGAAGTGGTTAGGACAGCAGTCTGACAGGGTGAGATCATAGGTTGCTAGAGTCACCCAAGGTGACCAAACTGTATCCTTCACTGGAAATGGAGTCTCCTTTCTTTCTTCTGAGATTCCTAGATAAGTGTAAGTTTGTATTTGGGAAAGGAGGAAGGCCATCCTCAGGTTAGCTCAGCCTTAAGTGTTCATTGCCATTTTAGCATTCTTATTTGAAATATCTCCACATAAGAGTATTGCCTCCTTGTCAGAAGCTCTCAGTGGATGGTGTTAGCTGGGAGGAATTCTTGACTCCTTGCAGTGACATGAATGGGCCTTCCGGTGTGTTTGCAGTTACTCTTTTTGGTCTTATTTCCATTTGAAAACATCCTTCGCTTGGAGACAAGATTATCACCTCAAGATCCTTTTTATCTAGAACCATCCTCTCTCTCTTAATCTTTATTTTTTTTTTAAAAAGGGGGGGATGGGGGTAAAGTCAGGTAGCGATGTCTCACTTTAATCCCAGCACTCAGGAGGCAGAGGCAGGCAGATCTCTGAGTTCGAGGCCAGCCTGGTCTACAGAGCAAGTTCCGGGGCTACACAGAGAAACCCTATCTTGAAAAAACAACCAACCAACGAACAAACAAGTGTTTAATTTGTAACTGCTAAGTTGTCAGTGGCTGAGACATTAGCCACTTCTTGGGAAAACAGCAGGTCAGCAGGAAAGACGTCAGAGCGGCAGACTACCTCAGTGGCTGCAAGAGAGAGGTAGGCAGAGCTGGAGGAGACATGCTTGAGCAGCTAGAGGGACCCATTTGCTCACACCACAGCTCCTCTGGGGAAAGTCTGGAGGCTGAACTCACTATCCCAGCTGCCGCCAATGGCGTGATCAGCCTCGCCTGCCAGAGTTGGGCCCAAGGAAGAAAATACATCGCAGCCCTTATGGAGGGGCTGGGGAGACCATGAGGTGACCTGGCTATGTGATGCCAGCAGTCCCTGTCCCTTGCCCTTGCCAGGTGCTGTACAAGAAGACAATGCGTGCCCTGGACCTGCTCCTCCAGAACTTCATCTCTGAGAACCCGAGCATGGATGAGGTCTGCTTCCTCCTGCAGGTGAGGCCTGTAAACCAGCAAAGTAGGGATTCCAGCCCCAGCCCTAGCTCCAGCCTGAGCTGCTAGAGAGAGCTGCTAGAGAGAGTGTGGGGGTGGATGTGTGTGTGTGTGTGTGTGTGTGTGTGTGGTGTGCACGTTCATGCGCACACATGTAATACTAGGTAAAGATTGAACCCAGGCCCTTATTTATGCAGAGACATTCAACATTCTAGATAAGTGTTCTACACTGAGCCATACCCCCAACCCTGTGACCAACATTATGAGAAGTGGAGGGGAATTGGAAGAAATGGGCGTATATGTGTCTCCTGTCTCTACAATGTGGTGTCCCTCACCACCCTAGGACTGTCACCAAGAAGGCCATCAGCACTCTAGACCTCCAGGGTCACACATCACTGTAGACCTCTTTGTAAAGTAGTCTGCTTTGGGTGAACATAATTTACAGTGGGCTGGACTGAAACATGAGCCACGGTTGGGGCTCTACAATCAGGAAACTCTCGAGGACAGAGCCCTTAACCTTGACAGCATTGGAGTTGAGCTGAGCTGAAGGATGCCCTGCTGGTGTCTACTGTCAGATTTTCGGGCTGGTCTTAGAACAATCATCCTGGCTGTGTAAGAATAAGACTATCGCTTGGGTTTTCCATATGGCTCAGATGGTCCAAACCTGTAAGGCACCCCAGGACTGAAGGAGTAGACTGATGGACAGGCAATGAGGCTAATGGCCTGGCTGGGTGGCTGTCGCCCTTCTCAGTGGCCCTACTCTGGGCTGATGTTGAGCTGGGTGTGATGGGCTCTGTGGGCGCAGGTTCTCACGCTCTCTCCTATTCTTCCCAGCACACAGAGCACTGGTTGAAATCTGACAAGAGCCATGAGTGCTGTCAGGCTCTCCAGTCCATCTTCCTGCTTCTGCAGTACGTGGTTGACTCTTTGAAGCTCGCTGTGAGTTCCCTACACCCCAAAGCCTTGGGGAGTTCCTGATGGTGGGAATGGAGATTAGCATCCAGGTGGAGTCTTGCCATAGGCATTCTCTGAGCCCTTAGGCTGGGCACTGTGGTACCTTTAAGCAGGCTGGCCTGAGGAAATCCCCAAGCCAAGACTACAACCAACAGAGGGCAGAGACTAAAGGAGTAGGGAAGGGGAGGGGAAATAGCCCGGATCTAAACAGGGAAGCTGCAGTGTGGAGGACCCATGCCTCAGACAAGCCTAGAATCAGCTGATCTGAGGGCTGGGAATGGAGCAGCTGAAAGAAAGCTGTGTTCTCGAGCTCCAGCTACTTCACATGGAGGCATCAGGCTTGGATGTGAAGGACTGAGATAAAACAAACTCCTTAGGGCAGTGAGCCTGGGCCACCACCCACAGCTCAGGAACATTGCAAGCAGGCTTCCCATGGGCCAGATGTGATCACCCTAACCCTCAGAAAAGAGGTAGGAGGATTGTATGAGCTACATTGTGAGACCCTGTCAGGAAGGAGATGGGAGAGAAAAGGAAGAGGAGGGGGGAAATGCAAGCTGAGAACTTGCTGGTCTCTAGAAGAAGACAGACCCTCTTCCTAAAGGAAGGGCAAGCAGATGGCCTGTACAGCATTCAGAAGGCAGTAGCTACAAATAAACATGGATACCACGGGCTGGGGCTGTATAGAGAGAGCTTGCCTAGCGGGGGCCAAGTCCTAGGTTTGATCCCCAGCACTACATCAAACAGGTATGATGGTGCACACTGCAATCCCAGAACTCAGGAGGTGGGGGCAGGAAGATCAGAGGTTCAAGGCCATCCTTGGCGACGCGTACTCTGACTCTACCTTGATGTTCAAGGTCCTTAGCTTCCTCTCTCTAGTAACTCTTCCACTGTTGCTATGGACCATGGTCTAATACAGCTGAGACTAACTGAAGCCAGTCATATGGAGTAACTTATTTCTTGAAGCCCATGTCTTTACAACTGCCTCACATATGGTGAATGCATGCCATAAGATACTACTGCTTGCTTAATATCTTTTAGGTCTTCATACATATAGGTGTTATATACATTCTGTATATCCTTTTGGGTCTTACTATTTGCTGATTTTTCAGAAATAGTAAGAGGAACTAGATAAAACTCTTGGTAAGTCATCTCTGACTCTGAGAAGTACTGGCAATGTTGTCTTTCATTTTCTCTTTAAAGCCATCTAACACATTCATAAAGCCTATCGTGAAGTCCTTGTCTTGTGTTTTAGCTTTCACATCTGTGGTTAGAACACAGAAATGTGTGTTGGGTTGCTCATCTGATTGAGAGGGAACTTGAGTATTTCTAAGGTAATCTAATGAAAACATTTTTCTTAGAGATATATAAAAACTAACAAATATCATGTAACCAAGTTTTTTTTTAAAAAAAAAAACACAAAACACTCAAATCAGAACTAGTGGGACACTGGGGGTTCAGAGCGAGGCATAAACTCCAATTCTGTTCCCTTCGTTCCCTCTCAATCAGATTCAAGGACCCGGAACTCCTTTTCAAGGGCTCAGAAGGAATTCTGCATTCTGCATGAGGATGTGTGGCACAGGAAGTGCTGTTCTTAGTGTCTTCCGCCAGTGTCCTTTCGCGGTCACATCTGAAGGGATGCGTGCTCCCCACACATTGTGAGTAGGATCTTATCAGGTCCAGAGCGAACACAGATGGGGCAGCTGGATTTCCTTGTGCACAGGGAGACGTCGGTGACTGAGAGCTGCACCCTATATGGAAGGTGCCCTAGCCACACTGGAGCAGAACAATGTCAAATACAGGCCAATGAAATTTGGGAATCCTTTTGTGACATGGGCAAAATGATGCAAGGAGGTGGTATTGAAATTGTCGGGAAACACAGGAGCCCTGGATGAATTAGAGCATTCTTGCAGTTCTGTCTGAACGACAGTCCCAAATTAAGTTGGAGAGGAAGAAGTGACCAAGATGATGATCAGCATGAGGTAGGCATCCAAGCCATTGCTGGTTGTAGAGGGAGGTGTTTTAGACACTCTGGGTACTGGTCCTAAAAGCACAATGAAAGATGGGGAGGTAGAGGCTCAGTGGGCAGATGTGCCTTCTGTCCAGTTCAGCATCTGGCAAGCAGTGCCTGGGCAGCAGTAAGCTAAAGGGGAAATGAGCTGATATCTCAGAACCTGTATCTTGAGTATGGAGGCAGGGGCCTGTTGCCCTGGGTTGCAGGGCCACAGCAATCTGAGCTTCTGTCCTGGCTCCCTCCTGCAGCAGGCACTCCTTACCAGGGCTGGAATTCTCCTTGGCCACTTCAGTTTTCCCACGTTGGGTAGGCAGGCAACAGAAGCACAGTGCTCTGAGTGCCCAGGAAATTTGCTTCTTCATCAGCTTCCAGCCCCAGAGTGGCCTGGTTCCAGAGGCTATGGGTACATCCTGGGGCTGGTCACTGGGCATGTCTGGCTCTGTGGATTGTTCCTCTTCGGTGAAGCTATGTTCACAATCCCTATGCATTTCCCATACAGAGGTGACTCAGGGGAAGAGAAATTTGCAGACAGGCCATCAGCGGAATTCATGTTGACTGCAGTGTCCCCTGTAGCAGGGTTGATGGTGTTGGCAGGCAATGAATCTTCTGGATCGTTCTTGTCAGTCAGTCCATCTGCTGAATTCAGGACTGCAGTGTCACCTGTAGCAGGGTTGATGGTGCTGGCAGGCAATGAGTCCTCTTCTGGGTCCCTGCTATCTGAGTAGTGCATCACCTCTGAGCAGATGTATGCCTGTAGCCTAACATTGCTTCTGCACTTCATCAGCAGAGCCAGTTTGCTATGTCTCCTCTTCATGGGGTCAGGGAGGCTAGTAGCAACTGCAGGGATGATATTTTGCAGACTGCTATCCTCAGAGCTCAGTTTGAATTTGATGATATTGATGGTGGCTGTGATGTTATCCAACTTCGGTTGTTTTAGGTCTGCTAAAACTTGTTGGCATTGTAGTCAATGTTACACATCGTCTCCACGACCTTGGGGAGGATTTCCTTGGCAGGAGGTGTTACGTGTTCCTCAATATGGCCCAGCCATGGTCGTTGGACAAGCCAAGATGATGTTAGTCTAAACCATATATGAACCGTGAGCAATCTCGCCAAGATGATATAACAGCGTGTAGAAAGATGGTGGGGAATGGGGCACACGGTGGCAGTGATATGATGGTACATTTCTTCCAAGGTGGATTCTTCATAGGGGAAGTGTCCAGTGACCAGGGCATAGAGAACAACGCCCAAGCTCCACATATCCCCTGCCACACCGTCGTATGGTTTTCTGGCTAGGATCTCTGGGGCCCAATATGGCAAGGAGCCCCAGAGTCCATGCAGCATCCGGCCTTCTACAAGCTGAGTGACCAACCCGAAATTGCAAAGCTTAACTTTGCTGCCTCCGCCCAGCAGGATGTCCTCTAATTTGATGTCGTGCTGTGCGATCCTTCTTTGGGGCAGGAAGTGCACAGCAGATGCCAACTGATTGAATATTGGCCTAGTCTCCTCCTCCTCTAAACAGCCCACCTTGCTGATGAATATCGCCAGGTCTTTTCCTACACTGTATTCCATAATGACATACGTGGTCCACCGAGTGTTGATAGCGTGGAAGAACTGGATGATGTTACAGTGTTGCAAGGACTCATGGATGGCTACCTCAGATCTGATGTATGCCACTTCATTGTGTGCTTTATGGAGTGCCTTGATAGCCACCTTTGTATTTGTGGGAAGGTGTTGGGCAAGCATCACCTCCCCAAATGAACCACAACCTAGAGATGTTAGGATTTTAAAATCCTTCT